>NC_136414.1:13925000-14540000 GCF_051521515.1 Lactuca serriola | reverse complement strand
TCACCACCACCTCAACCAAAAAAGAAAAAAGGAAAAAAACCGGCACGACCCACTACCACCCAAGAAAGGGTCCCATGGACAAAAGAAGAAGAAGAAAAGTTAGCGGAGACATGGGTGGCGGCTTCCGAAGATCCAATTGTAGGAGATAGCCAGCCTTACGGAAGTTTTTGGGAAAAAGTCCGAGCCATTTTTTATGAGTTAATGGAAAGTCAAACTCGAAATGCCGATCAAATTACGTCGAAATGGCGAGATATTCGACTAAAATGCACCGAGTTTGGAGGAATCTACAACAATCTCCTAAACATACGCTAAAGCGGCTCGAACGATTTTGATGTTTTCAAGGCGGCCATGGACCAATTTGAAAAAACAACGCCAACACGCAAAGCTTTTCCGTATATGAAACCGTGGCTAAAATTGAAAGACGCCCCAAAATGGAAAGAGCAAACGGAAGGAAGTTCCCAATCTTCCGGTTCAAAACGTTCGAGAAACCCCGATGGAACTTCTCAACAATCGGACGGCCGAACACACATCGATATCAACGACGATCCGATAGATCTTGAAAACGATCAACCTCTTCGTCGGCCCGTTGGAAGAAATAAAGCAAAAAAAGCGGCGTCAACATCTTCGAATTCTAGTGTTATGGATATGTTTGGTGATAAATTTGATCGATATGTGCAATTTATAGAAACGAAGGCCGAGGTGATGACTCGGATGAAACAAAAAATGATCGAAGCACAAACATCATTTCAAGAGGCACAAGAGACACTCCAAACAAAAACCGATATGAAAATCTTGAAAATGAAAGCGGACGACCTTGAGGGCGAAGACTTGGAACTTTTCCAAGCAATGAAAGAGTCGGTTCGAGCCCGACGTAGGCGTAGGGGGTAGTTTATTTTATGTATGGTTGGAATTTTTAGTTTTTTTTAATGTTTTTTTTTAATTTTTTTTAAATTTAACTAATGTAATTTTTATTTTGATTGTTATTTTTATTTTATTTTTTAATTTCAATTAATTTAGTTTTTATTTAATGTAATTTGGTATTTTAATTTAATGGAAAAACTAGTATTTAATGTATTTTTGAATTAAATTTAAATAAAAAAATGAGGTGGAGTGGTATGTTTAGTGGTAAGTATCCCATGTTAGTGGTAGTGGAATGTGATGCTGATGTGGCACCCACCACATATATAGTATGTAGTGGATATAACGGATGATCCAAGAGGCATCAAAAGTTTTGTACTCAAACTTTTAAACCTAAAATTAAATTTAGAGTATTCAATTGTAACATTGGCACCGGCCCTCATAGGTTGTTGGTTAAGGTTGATAGTAGGTGCCAAAATGGTACCAATCGGCTGACATATTTTAGGTAGCAACCCAACAACATTATCAAATAATGACTCACCATGCGTTATTGGTTTGAAAAAAATAAACACCCCACATGATATGAAGAACACCAAATTTATTATTATTATTATTACTATTATTATTATTATTAATAATGCTATTATTATTATTATTATTATTATTATTATTATTATTATTATTATGTTAAAACCTAATTGGGTTTCATAATCACAATGTTATATAATTTATGTGATTTATGATGATAAATGCTTGTAGATCGACCTATATTTTTAACAAATATTTTTTGTGTGAAACATAAAGGGATTAAAAATGTTGTCCTTTATTTATGCATTTATGTTAAATGCGACAAATATAAACGAATATCTAATCTTTATTCCTATATTCTTTTTAAATGATTAAATATTACATCACTGTAGTTTTTAATATTATTCGTTAAAGCAATGTACTTTAGAAATACCAAATGTTTAGGTGAATATGATGATATCGTAATTCGTAAATAACGATTACATGGCTTGTTTTTGTCATTTCACCCCTTTTGTACTCCTCCTACCCTTAAACCCTCATTCAAGTATTGTCTTGGACATGTTGGGTACTGAATTGTCGAAAAGGAATGATGTTTAACCATTGCCTTTGAAATTATTCTATTGATGTGATGCAATGGGATCCACCATTCCATTCTCCGTTGGTTAATATTAGTTAAAAACTTAAAATTATTCCATGATTAAAGTCATTAAACACTAATCTTGATGCATGGAATTTGAAGAGATCAACCATGCTTGTGATTGATGTGTTCGAAAATTTGACATATTGTAACAAGTTTGTTCTCTTTTTACATTTCTAACAAAAGGTCCAATTATATACCATTAATTTATAAAATTTGTAATACAGTCAAATTTCAAACTAACATATTACCCATTACCATAATGGATAGTTTTTGAAAAGTACAATCTGTTAGATTGTTGTAATAGAAAGAAATAAAAGAACAACATTATAATAATGAAAAGAAATGATCGAGAGCACAATGCTACATCTAGAATATAACTATGCAGGTTGATGCAAAGTACATCATTGTTTGTTGCAATTATTATTTGATTGTTTCATCTGCCAATGATCGAGATTGAGTTCTCTGGGTTTCTCATAAATAATGATTTCTAGAATGAACTTGAATGCATTTATTTACAAGGGTGTGTTGTTTATTATTGTTGATCATTAACACATACAGATAAATTACAATTTATTGTTGAGCAGACCTAAAACTCATTGAATATGTAGAGCATTGGCATTGATGTGAATGGATGGATGTAAAAGCTAGAAAGTGGTTATATTGACCATTCATATGTGAATGAGTAGTTAACGAATATCAATGGTTTTTATTATAAATGTTCGAATAATATATAATCGAAAATATCAAATAATTTTTTATATATACTAAATATTAAATCAATGCATTTAATAACTTTTATCGTGTTAAGTATTCATATGCTAAACGGTAGCATATGAACGACTAACAACATTTGATATTCCTTACTGACGACATACCAAACTAGCTGGCTTGCACCGGCAAGCCGGGCTGGGTCGATATACTTTGTCGAACCAATAAGCTATTTAATTCTCAACCTTGTGAAAGTTGCAAGGTTCAGTTCTAAACATTGTCACAATTTTAAGGTTTAACTCTCAACCTTATTAAAGTTGCAAGGTTGAACCATTAACATTGTCAAAGTTACAAGGTTCAATTCCCAACATTTTTAACGTTGCAAAATTATCAACTTTGTCAAAGTGGCAAGGTTGAACTCTTAATCTTTTCAAAGTTGCAAAGTTGAACTCCCAACCTTGTCAAAATTACAAGGTTCAATTCTCAACCTTGCCAAAGTTGTAAGGTTGAACTCTCAATCCTGTCGAAGTTGCAAGGTTCAATTCTCAACCTTATAAAATTGTAAGGTTGAACTCTCAACCTTTTCAAAATTGCAAGGTTGAACTTTTAACTTTGTCAAAGTTGCAAGGTTTAACTATCAGCCTTGTCAAAGTTGCTGGATTGAACTCTCAACCTTGTCAATGTTGCAGGTAGGGCTAAGCGTGGTCCGGGTTGGATTGGTTTTGACCTAAAGCCGAACCCAAAACCGACAACCTCGGTTTTCAAACTTTTAAAACGAACCGAACCCAAACCCATTGGTTTAGTGTTTCGGTTTTTGATTTGTACTTGGGTTTTCCCGATTCGGTTTCGGCCTTGAACCCAAACCTTAATCGAATCCTGACCTAACCCTTCAAGTCTTGTTATAAAAGACCTAAGGTGAAGTATCTTTTAATACTTGAATCAATGTCGGACTCAAAGTATATATAAAATGAAGTATGAGGATATGGTGTTTATATAATAGATGAAAATAACTAAGTTTTCTTATGTTTGGCACGATGGCAGAATGAGCTGGGAAAATAAAACAAACGTAAAACAAAGGATAAGTAATAAGCGAGAATCGATCCTGAGACCTTGGCTTCAATTAGTAAGCACCTTAACCAACACACCAGCTATTTGTTTGTGTTTATAAGTGAAGAGATGCTTATACATACACATCTTGAATCTGTTTGGAAAAATAAATAAAGCAAAGCGCATATGCAATGTTTTGAACCTGAGACCTTGGCTTCAAAGAGCCAAGACACTAACCACATGAGCCAACTAATAGTTTGATAATGATTTCACAAAATACATTTATATTATATATAAAAACTATATTTTTTAAAACATTATATAATATCTGTTTGGTCTTACCAAACCTAAAAACCGAACCCAAACCGAAATTTTTGGTTTCTGAAAAATTTAAACCCAAACCTTTGGTTTATGCTTTACTTTTGGTTTTGTCGGTTTTTTTTTTCGGTTTTTCGATTTACGGGTTCGGTTTTGCTCACCCCTAGTTGTAGGTTGAACTCTCAACCTTGTTAAAGTTGTAAAGTTGCAGGGTTGTGTTAGGATTTCTATGCATCAATTACACCTTAATTTGAGTCTTGAGGGTAGATCTGACAATTCATCTATTCATGCTGTTTTCACGTATCAGACACGAAACGAATACATACAGAGAAATAAGCTTTATCTCCATTTTGAAGATGTATCTGTGTCGTGTATTTGTGTTGTGTTGTATCTCTCATGAATTCGTGTATCCGTGTCTTAAATTTCCAGGTATGCTTAAGGGCAACCCAAGAGGACCCTGCTATTTTTAGAAATATGACCAATAGTTAATGACATTGGACACACTTTTCAACAATCTTCCACTTTGACAAGTCATCAACTATATATGGTCCAATACTTCTCTAATAATCATTAAAGAGAATGTCATCCAATGTATATGCCGAACACTGATCTAATCAGTTTCAACCCTCAGATAAGTGATCAATTATTCATTCCTTCTCATGATATTTGTATGAATCCGAGACATAGATAATGATCAAGCTCAGAATTCAATATTATGTTTCCCGAAAAATACTTGTGACGATTGCATTTGACTACTAAATTAAACACATCAATTTCAGTCAGGACCCAAACAGGTATTTATGATGTCAACACTAGATCATCGAGAGCCCATAAATATCGCTTCTCTTATTAAGGTAGAAGGAACGGACAAACTTTGAATACATATTTTTTTGTCTATTCCATCATATCATATATGGACATACCCTTTATTGTTACCAGTTACAGATAGTGTTGGAGCACACCAATACATAACATAATCATATAGAAAATCCCCATATGTATATTGGTTTGAAGAATAGAAGATATTATCATCTTAGAATTGATCGTGACTGTATCCATGAAGTATCTTTAAGTGCGGGTTATCCTAATACTTAATCTATATTAAGTACCCATGAGTGTTAGCACAATCATTATTCTATGCCCAATCACTATGGTCAATCCACCAATACTCATGACAGTATTGAATCACTACTTAGTTCCAAGAGTATGACCGACTGTGGAGGTTTGAGTAAATTAATACTCGGGAAGTGGGTTCTAAACATGTAAAAGTGAAAAACAAGAACAAATTAATAGAAATGATAACATCTCTAGCACTTTATTAAGTCTGCTCAAAATAAACATCAAATTAGTTACAATTCATACTATTTAAATGTTTCAAAAATTATCAAACTAACAACTAAACAATTACACCATATTATCAGCAAATCTAATGCCTATTGATCTAGTACAACTATCATGCTTGATCCTTGATAATGGCTTCGTGAATGGATCAACTGGATTCTCTCCGACAACACTTTGTTCATGAAAATGTCTCCATCCTCGACTCACTTCCTCACATAGTGGTATTTTCTAAGTATATGTCTTGAGTTACCATTGTACTTGGGTTCTTTAGTCAATGCGATTGCACCCTCGTTGTTACAAAAGATTTCCATAGGATCCTTGATGCTCGTAACGAAACCAAGATTGTCGATGAAATTCTTCAACCATGTATCTTATTTTGCGGATTCACTAGCTGCAATATACTCTGACTCACAAGTAGAGCCTACCTCCATCTTCAGCTTGGAACTTTTCCAAGTGACTGCTCCACCATTTAGAAGAACACCTATCCTGAATGCAAACATGAGTTTTCTCTATCAGTTTGGAAACTTGCATCTGTATAACCTATAACTCTTAACTCATCTTTGCCTCCATATACCAAGAACATGTCCTTTGTTCTTCTTAGGTATTTCAAAATTTTCTTTACTGTTGTCTAATGAATGTCTCTTAGATTTTCCTGAAACGACTCACCATGCTTAGAGCATACGAGATTTCAGGTCGAGTACATATGATGGCATACATGATCGATCCTATAGCATAAACATATAACATTCAACTCATTCTTTTATGTTTATCACTAGAACTAGGACATTGAGTTTTACTCAATTTGGTGCCATGTAGCATAGGTAGAAAAACCTTTCTTGGAGTCTTGCATATTGAAACTCTTCAAGATCTTATCCAAGTATGTACTCTGGTTTAGTCCTATTAGACTTTTTGATCTATCTCAATAGATCTTTCTACCAAGTACGTACGCATCCTCTCTTAGATCCTTTATAGCGAAACAATTCCCAAGCCACGTTTTAACACCTTGCAACGTTAGGATATCATTTCCTATAAGGAGTATGTCATTAACATACAACACTAGAAAGACTACTATACTCCCACTAGCTTTGATATATACACATGAATCATTTTCATTTCTAGAAAATCCAAACCTGTTAACCTTCTCCTGAAAGCAAAGATTTCAGCTGTAAGATTCTTGTTTTAGTCCATATATGGATCTTTCAAGCTGTAACATCCACAAAATTCATGAAAAATTTAAACTTTTAAAACCAATCCACAAATCATCATTGTTTACAATATAGTTTTCAAAACATATTTCATATCAGAGTTTTCCCAAAATCATAAATCAAAACACGAGGAGGTGCACGATCACGCCTTCGCCTTCTCACGATCATTTGAGATACCTAAAACATAACCCAAAACTGTAAGCCCAAAGATTAGTGAGTTCCACCAAAGTACCAACACACAAAAAGTAACACATATACAATAACAACATACTATGCGTTCAACCAACCATCAGGTTGGAATACCCCAGGCCCCTCAACCATTGGGTTGGAATGCCGACATACTATAGGTCCAATCAACCATCAGGTTGGAATACCCCAGACCCCTCAACCATTGGGTTGGAATGCTAACATGATGTGGGTCCAATCATCTTCGGGATGGAATACCCTCGAGGCCCTCAACCATCGGGTTGGTATGCCCTGGACTATTGGCTTACGCACAAAGCAATGAAGCCTTAGCCATCGACCAAACATGCACACATATAATAGATAATCATATAACAATCTACAACCAGTCAAACAGATCTACAGATCACTAAGCATAACTTTATCCTATGTACCAGGATACCGATCTAGCATATCACTACAATACACTAGCATACATAACATGATATCAATCCAATGGGCCGACATTGGTGCCTTTGACCCGCAAGTATAGTGAGGAAAACTCACATAGCAAACTAAACAGAATTGATGAGGCTCGTCTCCGAATCTCAACTCTCTAAACGATACCTATTTCCACCAAATGACCGATTTCATTAAAATCCCAAAATACCCTCAAGGTCAAACTTGGTCAAAGTCAACTGGTCAAACCCATTATGTCAATCGACTCAACCTAGCCGAGTCAACTCAACAAGGTTGACCCGTGCGAGTACGCCGGAGTACTCCGGAGGTACGCTTAGCATACACGAAGCCTCACATAAGACCACCATCGATGTGGTTGACCGAGTACGCGGGGCATAGTCCCATGTATGCGGGGCTTACCCTCGCAACCTCCAAACTCCATTTAGTGCTTAATGGCTTAAGCACTTAAGCCCATAATTCAGATCCATGACCAAAACCCACCCTATAGTCATAAAGTTTCCAGCTTTATGACTTTACACTCCTACAAAGAGCTTAACACAAGGTGTTAATCCATTAAGACCTCATATAAGATGCTTGGAGCAAATCTAACCAAATGGACTTCATTTTTATGGCTAATAACCCTTCCAAGGGTCTGAAAGGACAACTCAAAATGACAAGAACAAGTCATGCACAAGATGGGTCCTTTGGGACAAGAAAAGAAACATAAAACACCTAAAAATGGGATCTAACAACCAAGATGTCAAGGCATAGACTTTATACCTTCTAGAGCTTCTCAAGAAGGCAAAGATCCTAGACCCACAAGCTTGCTTCCACTTCAAGGCTCCTTGATTCAACTTATTCCTCCTTCAACAAACCAAAACACTCTCTTGAGCTCAAAACACACACTAAGAGGGCTACAGTTTGTAAAAACGTCTCAAAGGATGTGGAGGCTGAAAAGGTGGGGAGAAATGAGACATAATGTTTCTTAAATACCACCCAAACCCTAAAAATTAGGGTTTCCTCCTGAAGCCAGTATGCCCCGTGTACATAAGTGTACACCCAATGTACTAGAGCATGCCCTAGTACGCTCAACGTACACACATGTACCTATGACGTACTCCTCCTACCATAATTACGAAATTGCCACTAGGGCTTCAAAGCATAACTTCCAGGACTTAGGGACCAAAAGGACATGAAATAGAATTATAGGGATGAATTTAGAAGTACCTGAACATCGGGATGATACAGTTCTCCCCCACTTGAACTAGAATTCGTCCTCGAAGTCTGCTGTGGTGAAAAAATCTGGATAATGCTCCCGTATCTCAGCCTCCGGCTCCCAGTTCCACTCAGAGCCCCTCCAGTGCTGCCACCGTACCTTTACCAAAGGTACATCCTTGTTACGCAAAACCTTCACCTTCTTTTCCAGGATAGCCACCGGCCTCTTAAAATAGTTCAGGCGCTCATCAACCTGAATATCATCCAAGGAAACCACTTCATCCTCATCCAATACGTACTTTCGCATCTGCGAAACATGGAAAGTGCTGTGAATCTGACTGAGCTCCTCAGGAGGATCCAATATGTAAGTAACCTTGCTAACCCTGGTAATCATCTGAAAAGGCCCAATATACCGGGGGCCCAACTTCCTCCTCTTCCTGAAGCGTATCACACCTTTCCAAAACCTTCAGTAATACCATGTCGTCGACTTGAAACTCCAACTCGGATTGGCGCTGATTGACATAGCTTTTCTACCGACTCTGAGCGGTCTGTAGTCTCTGCCTGATATGCTGAATCAACTTTGTGGTCTGAAGGATCACTTCGGTCCGCCCCATAACCCTGTGACCAACCTCACCCCAACAAATCGGGGTACGCTGTTGATGGGTTTTGAGCATAACAACAATTCCTATGTGTGTATGCAACCCTAATGCTTTGGATCTAGGTTTTCTCTAATTGAACATGCAAACTTGAACACAAAAGGAGAAACCCTGGGAAGTAACTATAATTTATCGAAATCAACATAAAACTAGGGTTAGATTACATACCTTGATTGTTATATTGTAATAACAATAATTCCCTTGTAGATCTTGAAGCTTGAGAACTTAGTGTCACAAGTGTAACACCTCTAATGGCTCACAAACACACAATGCAAGAGAATGATGAGAGAGGAGGAAGGAATTTTTAGTTTCTTCTACTTAAAATCACTTGCTGAAAGTCATAGGGTTTAGAACCCTTTATATAGTGCACCAAGGATACTATGGATAACCCTAATCTGAATAAAATATCATTATCTCAAATATGGTAATTATCCGCCTCCTTTGATTATCCATATATGTTAAGATATTTTAGAGATTCCAGAATAATCTTATATATACATATAAAATCGTCCACCACCTTCCTTAGGAAGGTTTTGGATCCTTTTGCTCAACTGTTGAACAATTGCACTTTTAGTCCATGCACTTTTAATTAATTCCTTTAATCTTAAAATTAATTCCAAATTAATTTTTGATTAAATATTAATTATTAATTGGTGGTTGTCGAGGCCAACACAAATAATAACCCTAAATATTACACACTAAAATAGTGTATAGTGGTAAAGGGATCGAATCCACGGAGATTGGTTCAATTTATAACTCTATGAAAAATCTCTTTGTAAAAATACTTGTAAAATGACAATAAAAATAAAATGGGGGTTTTAGTGTTTTGAAATACTTGAAACAAACTAGAATTAACTATGATTTAAATAGACAAATGCAACAAAAATAAGAGTTTGATGTAAAATCAATAAGGGAGAGATGGTTGACTTAAAGTTTCCTCACTTTGACTTTTGATGAACATATCATTAGAATCCAATGGTGCAATACTTTGATTTAAATCCTTAATTTGGCTATAGTAATCCAAGGAGCTTGAGATTACCTAGACTTTTCTTAATTGTTGAAATGGCTAGAGAAGCTCATAACAATTTCCTTAGTCAAAGTCACTAATTCCAAATAGCATGTGATTAGTGAAAGTCAACTAGCATTAAGAACCAAAAAGTCACCAAATCCAAGAGGGGTCAAATGCTTTCACCACCATGTTGGAGGAAATGTTTTTATGATTGTGTGAAGCAAAAACAACACAAAAATCATTTATTGCTTGCTAATTTGAGGATCCTTTACTTAATCAAGAAATTAGCCAACTAATCACCACAAACACATTTAAACTCATGAACTAAAACATACAAGTAATGATAAGATATTAAAACACAAAACATTCCCATAAAGATTCAAGAACATGTTCATGGATTCTTCAACATTCAACAAAAGTTCAAAGGATTAACCAAAAGTCAACCAAGATTAGTTTAGCCAAGCATGGCTAAACTCAAAGAAACAAAGTTAGAGAAAATTGTACCAAACATTAAGCAAGAATCAAGAGGTAAAAATATGATGTTCTTCAAGTGTTCTTGGCCTTCAAAAGTCTTCAAAACTCCAGAGAGAATCTCCAAAAATCGGATGTCCAAGAGTCTCCAAAAGATGGGCACCAACCTTCCTCAAATAGCCTTCCAAATGGATTTCCGAAATTACCCCTGCAGAGCCTTGCGCGACCCGCGTGCTGTTGCGCGGGTGCTCCCTGGATGTAACATCTTTGAGGTTTTGGGCCTCCATAGCTTAGCCCACTTAGCCCAGATCGAATCCAATCACCTCCTAGCCCATTTTCTTCAAGTTTTTCTTCATTTTAAGCCCAATTTGACATCTCCAAATCCTCCAAAGCTCGTGCACTCTCCCGATTAACAATCTACGCAAGCTTGAATAAACTCCCGCATCTTGCAAATTTAAAGTCTATTTCTCTCCAAGCCTTCAAATAACCATCAAGCTCGCTCCATGCATCATCTCCACAATCACCAAGCCTAACATCATTTTTGTCTACCAAATCTCATCGCTTCCCATACGTCCCGAACACTCCAGCTCCGCTAGACCCGAAAACCTGCAATTATGCTCACAAGATTCGAAAGTACCCGAAATAGTCATAAAATAACAAAAGGGAAAATATGCATGGAAATTATCTAAATTATGAATGAAATATGCTAAAATAAACTATAAAAAGAAGTAAACAAAACTAACTATCATTAATATGATTAGTAATTAATATATTATTTCTATAACATATTAATAAATCATTTATTCTAATTTATTAATCAAATTAATAAATTCTTCCTCTTCCTCAATTAATCATTCTGTCTAGTTGCCAGTGTGAAGGCAACCCAAAAGGACCATGCCACTATCAATTCAAGTACATACTAATTATAGTTATGGGCTTGGACACCTAATCCAACAGTCTTCCACTTGGATAAGTCTAATAACTATAGTTGCAAGCACGACTTTAAAAATTGACAAAGAATCGTAACTCTCATAGCCTTTTGTCGAACTCTGACCCAGTTAGTTGCGTGTCTTAAGATAAGGGATCATATAATCCTCCATTCTTCAAGATATCATGTGAACAAATGACATGGAAAATAATCATTCTCATTTTCCCGATTTTTGATTTGTAATGACGAAGTACTTAATTGAACACATCAATAACTCGTAAACAACAACTCATATATCTCTATTTAAAGATTATACAATATTATCGTCTCAGAATCACTCATGATAAATTCCATGAAGTAATTCACTGAGCGTGGGTTTAATCTAATACTTAAATCCCCATTACAAAGGTACTCATGAATGTTGCAGCAAACCATTGCTATATCTAAACACTTAGACAATCTACAAGCAAATTCATTACAACCTTAATTCATTACTTACTTCCAAAGTATGATTGACTGTGGATATTTGAATAATACAATTATTCGGGAAGTAAAACATGAAAAAGAAACACAATGATAAACAATTAACAAAAGACAATAAACAATACTTATAAACAAATCTCCATTTATTTAATCATCAAATGTCAATTACATTTATTTGTTACAAGTTTCTAAATATCTATCTAATCACTAAAACTAATATCATCCTTCAGACCAATGTTCCTCGCGTGCTGAACATGCTTAATCCTACTAAGACCCTTTGTGAGGGGATCGAGAAGATTCTCTTATGATGATACCCTCTTAACAACGAGGCTTCCTTCTTCTACACGATGTCTGATAAAGTGATATTTTCTGTTATTATGTCTTGATCTACCATGATCTCTCGATTCCTTGGTCAAGGCAACCGCTCCTTCATTATTTCAGAAAATCTTTGTCTGCTCCTTAACGGCTGGTACAACTCCAAGATCTCCAATGAAGTACTTCAACCACATAGCCTCTTTCGATGCTTCAATCGCAGCTATATACTCTGATTCACATGTAGAATCAGCCACAGTTTCCTGCTTGGAGATTTTACAAGTCATTGCTCCTCCATTAAGGGTAAACACCCAGCTTGACTGAGAACGGAAGTTGTCTGTGTCTGTCTGGAAGTTGGCGTCACTATACCCAGTAACTCTCAAGTCATCACTGCCACCAAGCACAAGGACCCAGTCCTTAGTCCTTCACAGATACTTAAGGATGCTCTTAACTGCTATCCAATGAGCTTTACCCGAATTTCCCTGATATCGACTAACCATGATCAAAGCAAAAGCCACGTTAGGGCGAGTACATGTCATAGCATACATGATCGATCCAACGACAGAATCATATGGGACTCAACTCATTTATGCTATCTCTGCATCGATACTTGGACTCCAAGTCTTACTCAACTTGGTATTACTTTGGATAAATAACTCCCCTTTCTTTGAATTCTCCATGAAAAAACGCTTTAGCACCTTATTCTAATATGTTCTTTGATTGAGTCCAGTTAGTCTTCTACTCCTATTTCTCAAAATCCTTATCCATAAAATATAAGCAGCCTCTCCTAAATCTTTCATAGCAAAACACTTTCCAAGCCAGGACTTAACTTCCTGCAAGGTTGGAATGTCGTTTCCTATAAGTAGTATGTCATCAACATACAATACCAGGAAAGTCACTATACTCCCACTAGCTTTGACATACACACAAGATTCATCTTCACTTATAGTGAATCCAAACTCTTTAACCTTCCCATCAAAGCAAAGATTCCATCTGCGAGAAGCTTGTTTCAATCCATGGATTGATTTCTCAAGCTTACACACTCTATTGGGGTATTTAGCATCCACAAAACCCTCTGGCTGACTCATGTAGACGTCCTCAACCAACTTTCCATTAAGGAAAGTGGTTTTGGCATCCATTTGCCAAATTTCAAAGTCATGAAATGCAGATGTGGCTAAAATAACCCTAATAGATTTAATCTTAGCCACCGATGAGAAGGTCTACGTAAACACATCCGTAACTTGATGTCATAAAAGGTAGTTCCATGTATGGAATGATGAGTAAAGGTTGTAATTATGTAGTCAAAATTTATTTATTAATTTTGCCTTAAATTGAAAAGGGATATCCTTGGGCCCCTTGGTGATTTTGATGTTGACATTCATGTGCAAGGCCTTGCCTAGACTAAATTGATGTGTTCAATTAGTAGTTTGAATTTAGTCATAATAAATCAGAAATCAAGAAGCAAAATATTGGGCTATGAGATTGATTTATATCCATGTTGTGTGTCCATACGATATCTTGAAGAACGAAGGAATTACTGATCACTTATCTTAGGGCCAACGTTTGATTTTAATAAGAGTTTAACAGTGGCTTTGGAAAGCACCTTTGCTATTTATTCGAAGTTTATACTTGTAATTGTAGTTGATGACTTATCCACATGGGAGATTGTTGGATTAAAGTGTATAAGGTCTTAACTAAATTGGTATAATCCTAAGGAATAAAAGCAAAGTCTTTTTTGGGTTGCTCTCATAACCAGAAATAGCTAGAAATGATATTAGGAGAATAACAAAATAATTTATTAATTTATTATATGTGTGACATCTCTAATTTTATAGCTAATTAAAAACTTTTTCTTTATGCTTATTTAAAACAGAGTATTCTTTTATTAGTGCAGAATTTGTCCCAAAACATTATTAATGTGAAATGATATCAATATCAAAGCATTTCTGCAGAAACGTTTTTCATTAATATTTAAAAGCTTGGGAGCCTGGTGAGAACATAGAAATTGAGTGGGTCAAGCTTGAGAGCCTGGTGAGAACATAGAGTTTTCGACCAACAATAGTAAAATTAAAATTTTATATATTTTTTACACCAAAAAAATAACCCAATTACCTATTCCTGTTATTCTCACTCTTGAATCCTGATATGCTTCTCGAGGGACCTATCTTAAAAGATCACTGTAAGTAATGAGTAGACAATACTACTTTAGGGATTCCGTAACAATATATGTCAATAAGGCAACCATGGGGGGGGGGGGGATCGAGTACACCAAATGAGCATAGAGTTAATTTACACCCACATGTTTTGGCCTGCCCATGTATGGTTCATTAAAACCTACAGGTTATGAACTTGTCGGTGTTTAGTTCATTAACACATACAGGTTATAAGCCCGTCCGTGTTGCACTGGACTATCTAGAATAGTCCGTGGTCGTCATCTATAGTCTATTAAATGACTAATCCTTAGTGGTATAATAGTACAATGCATGGCCTCTCACTATTAATTTATTTTCCATAACCCTTCACTACCCAATACAATTTTAAATAAGATTAATTAACTATACAAGTAAAATTATATCATATTGTTGCATATAGCACAGATATCAAGAACATTGATAATAAGCACATATAATATTTAATTACCTAAATACTTTGTATCTATGTGTAAGATGAAAGTAACTATGCACTCACTTGTTAAAAGTGGATGTCTTGTGATTAGGTCAGCGCTTCGTGTAACACTTTAACTTTTCCTTCCAAAAGTCCTATAGATAAATATCACTAAGTCTTAGTCTTATATTTCTCACGACTATAATAATGATAGTCTAGATTCCTGAATAATCCCAATGACTACATCAAGATCTATGAAATAAGGAATAACTAGGTAAGATCATAACGGAGGGATGGTCTATTTGGTATACAGGGTACTGTCTGGAAATCCCACTTTAACACCTCACTAAATCTAGCCTTTACATCACCCCCGTAAGTAGATCAATTAACATTTTGGCATGAAATCACTGATAAATCTTGTTTATAGGTTCAGAATAACGATAATGAGCTTAAACATAAGTTATACTTAAAGCGTAATAAGCGTAGCCTAACTTACAGAGTTTCTAGCGAAAAATCGAAAAGCCGCGAGAAAAATCCTGACCCAAAAGCTCATTTTCGTCGGGATCCTAGACATTTCAAAGCCTTACTAAAGTGCTCCATAAAGCTAAGAAAAACCGGGCTCAAATATGGATGGAATATAGAGAGAGAGTTGGAGTTGATTATGTGAGACAAATAAGCAAAATCCACAATGTATTTATAGGTTGTGAGCGAGGCGCATCGTGCCTTGTACATAGGCGCATCGCACTTAATGGTGATGTAGTTCCATAGATTCACTGCCACGTGTCACAATGGTTTTGGTCCACATCAGTATTATCGATAGCCTTCTAAAACATGCCACATGTAAACTTATTGTGGCGCCATGTGTCGTAACCTCATGGTGTCATGTCACCTTGTTGGTTGGGAGACCCGACTCTCACTTGGCTACATACCATAATTCGGTGTTGCCACGTCATCAAAACAAGTATTTTTCTGAAATATTCGAACAACCATGACTTTCGTATATGAGCTCCGTTTTCGTAGTTCTTTATATCTCCGAAATCCTCTCGACGAGCACTATAGTTTCCCTTTAAGTTCCAACAGCTAATTCTCACTCTAATTGAATTTCATATTTTTATAGAGATTAGATTGTTAAAGTCCATGCGAAAATCATAAATCTTTCATATGAACTCCGTTCTCGACTATCTTTAGATCGACGGATTTATATTCAAGAGATCTCTAACTCTCATTTTAATTGTTTTTGTTAACAATCAACCGATTTTAATTTTGATTTCTTTGTCACGCACTGCCTTACTGAAACTTTAAAAAATCATAACTTCCTCATATGAAGTAAGATTTAGGCGTTCTTTATATGTACGCTTTGCTTTTACAATTACTATGAATTTAGTTTAGATTACTTAGGCTAATAAGCAACAAATCTCTAACTCAATTTTTACGACACACTTGGCCGTATAGGTTTGAACGTGAAACGCCGTATAGGTTTGAACGTGAAACTTCGAAGGAACATAACTTCTTCATACAAAGTCAAATCTAAGCGTTCCTTATATCCCCAAGATCTTCATTAAAACTACTACATCTTTGGGTAAAATTATTTATCCTAAATAATCTTCTAACTAATAAGTTATTTATGGTTGTAACGCGTGCGACGAATAATTAATCTATTCGAGGATTTTAATTATAAATATGACTATCCCAAATTCGCGGGCGTTACAATATGATTAATAAATTAATTAGAAATTGATTATAATTAATTAAAAATTAGTTTTGGATTAATTGGAATTAATTAAAGGTGTCGTGGCCGAATTGTGAATATTCATAATTGAGCAAAGAAGGCAATTCTATATGGTTCCTAGGGTGGACAGTTTCATAAGGGTTCTAGAATGGTTCTGGAAGGCTCCTTATAGTTGATAAGGATAACCGCCTTGAATATATTAAATCTAATATTTAATTATTCAAATCAGGTTTTATCCTTATGATCCCCTAGCTATAAATAGGACCCCTTGGTTCCTAAATTTTTTTGGCTCTTATCTCTCATAAGGTGGAGAATGAATTTATCCTCCTCCTTCATTTCTCCTCTTGATTTCTAGGGTTTCTACGGGTTTTGGGTGTAAGCCATTAGATTCAACCATACTTTTGGTTCTTTCTTTCCAAGTAAGGTTTGAAGAAAGTAGATTGCTATATTCAATTATAGAAAAGGGTATGTAACTCTAGTCTTGTAATTTTCGACAATATATAGGTTATATTAGTTTTCAAAGTATGTTGCTATTATGAGAAAAGCTATAAATCTCTAGGTTGCATGTGCCCATAAATTGTTTTATGTAAATTTCGTTGTGCAAATTATGTTGATTAAATTTTATTATAATCTAGAAAACCCATAAGATAACTCATCCATATTAAGTAGTGTACGATTACTGATCAATACGTCTCTTTCTGTGGTAATATGGAAACCATAGAACTCAGGAGGAGAACGCAATATATTAGATGTGTGAAAGGGTGGTGGGGATATATCATTTTGTTTAAAAGGCTAATCTGCCTCAGGTTGAGGTTCCTTAACAGCCTGTGCCTCAGGTTGAGTGCTAGTGTAAACTAAAGGTTCTTCTTCCCTTGACTATTGAAGCTCTTCAAGATCGATACGGCTTCCACTGGACTATTTTGAAATGAGATCCCTCTCAAGGAAGAATCCCATTTGAGCTACAAAAAACTTGCTCTCATAAAGCTTGTAACAAAAGTATATAAAAGACTTTTGTGGATAACCAATAAAGTAATACTTCTATGATCTGGGATCGAGCTTATCGTTTGCCTTGCGACGAACAAAGGCCTCAAACCACAAAACTTTTATATGTTCTAGATAAGGAAGTGTCCCATTCAACATCTCAGAGGGTGCTTTAGCAACCTTCTTAGTTGGAAGTGTAGCTCGACTCATCATAGATCGAACCATGTCTAATATCATTCAATTTATTCTCCTAGCTATACCATTCAACTGTGGTGTCCTATGAGGAGATAATTGTGAAGTTATTCCAAAATTCTTAAGATGATCATAGAATTCAAGACTTAAGTATTCTCCACCTCTGTCAGATCGGAGCATCCTGATCATTCTGCCTAATTGGTTCTCTACTTCGTTTTGAAATTCTTTGAACACTTCAAAAGTTTTTGACATATTCTTGTACTAGGTATATATATCCATATCTGCTAAAATCGTTATTGAAAGTCACGAAGTATCGCTCACCATGTCTTGTGGTGAATTTGAATGGTCCACAAACATCTGTGTGGATTAGGTCTAACAAATACTTTCCTCTTTCATAGTGGCCTGTGAATGGCGCCTTTTTTCATCTTTCCAAGTAACAAGATTCACATACATCATCTAACTTGATGTCAAATGATTCCAAGATCTCATTCGATTGAAGTTTGGCGATGTGCTTCTTGTTTATATGACCAAGTCGACAATGCCACAAACATGATTTATATAATTCACCATTAAAAGAACCAACATTTAATAATAGTTTATAAATTTCACCTATGCAAACAAAACTTTCATATACACCTTTACAAGGACTAGCTTTGAATATAAAATAACCATTCTTATAAACCAAAATGTCACCATTATCATTATAAAAAAAACGACAATCATCCTTATAAAGTGCATGAAAAGAAATAATGTTTCGTGCCATATCAGGAGAAAAGTAACAAATTAATAAACCAAGATAAACACTATCACTAAGCATGAGATTGTAGTTCCTAATCCTTGTTACACCTGACTTGTGCATGTTCCCCATGATCAGTTTGAGCTCCCCATGCCTTAACTCCCTACTTTGTCTTAGTCCCTGCATATCACAGCAAATGTGAGTACCACATCTTGTATCAAGAATATACGAGTTAGAAGTAGATGTGCTATGGAGTTCTATCATAAACATACCAAAGGTGCTAACCACCTTAAATTTGCCTTTCTCAAGGTCTTTCGGGTATTTAGGAAAACTACGTTTCTAATGTCCATTGTTTTTGTAATAGAAATCTATGGCCTCATTTGGATCAATGAAAGGAACTATCTCAGTTTGGACCTTCTCTTAGGGCCTTGGTTACACTGTCCAACCTTAGTCTTTCCATTTCCAGTAGGATGAGAAACCCTTTTACTTTTAGCAGAACCACTATCAATGGCCAAGATGGGATTAGCGAACTTAATAGTCTATTGCATAATAACTTTATTTGCTAATGCTATTAACAAGTCATGAATTTCCTTGAGGGTCATATTAGGACCGTCCATTTTATTCATAAGGAACTCATGAAATGAAGTAGGTAGAGAGCACATGACCTAGTTAATGGTCTGCTCCTTCGAGATCTCAATACTTAAGTTAGTCAATCTATCAAAGTATGTTTTCATCTTATGAAAATGTGTACTTACAGATTCCCCATCTTTGTGCTTATAGTCCAAAAGAGATTTTGTGATCTCAAATATTTCAATCCTCACACTAGGATGAATGGATTTTGATAAACGCTTTAGATTTTTGAGTTGGTGGTGGTGGTGAAGGAGGAGGTTGGTTGTCGTTGTTGGTTGGGATCGACATCTACAAAAGATAAGATTCCAATAAATTTAATATAATAATTATTAAAAATAATCACCATAAATAAAATTATTATTAAAATAAGGCTAGGATCCATATTTGGCTCCATGAAGTGTAAAGGGATGCCGTAAACACACCATAAAGTTATTTAGGTAGGCAAAACTCTTTGCCAATTTTGATCACCATGAAATTCCTAGATCTTTGAGATTCATTGAGTATCAATGGCATGCTAATATTAAATTATTTTAATCTCAAATTGAATGATGAGATTGCCGCAGATCACTGAATAGATGGTGGATCATCCATAAAAAATGTGTGGTCCCTGGCTCAAGTTAAGCTTGAGATTCACGAGTTCCACATCATTATCTACCTATGCTCTCAAATTGACATGCTGGTTAACCACGCGAGGTCCATCAACAAGTTATAAAGAGAATATGCAACTTTTCTGGATAACATATGATTCAATTTTAATTAATAAAACATGATTTTGTTTAAACTTGTTTTTTGAATACTTTTAGATTGACCATTATCACTATCAAACCCTTTCGCAAACTCCACTCTCAAAATAAAATAGGGCGGTGAGTGTAGTAAACGCAAAACATATTAAAAACCGACCTCATTAGAAATCATAGAGACCTCCTTAAAGCCCTATATTAGTGTGGGTGAGCCTAGTCATGATAAGAGTGACAATGTCAATATTTAAAACATGCGATGAAGCATGTTCTAACTTTCTTATAAATATAATAACACCCCTCCCCCCCCCTCCCCCCCCCCACACACACACATATATATATATATATATATATATATATATATATATATATATATATATATGGAGTAAATTTAAAACACTCAAATTAGTTGTCTATTATTAGTTCTAATTAATTGCAAGGACGCAATTTAATAATCAATAATTTATGAGGGGTTAATATTCAAATTCATAAATATCTATTATAAATAATATTTAATATTTAAATCACTATTAAAAAATAATAAATTTTCAAATTCAAGTAATCATATTTAAATAATATTTATAGTTTTCCAGATTTAAAACAATTTAAATTTGGTAATTATCCATATTAGAAATCTTCAAATTTGAATTTAAAAAAAAAAGAAAAAAACAAGGATCCATAAATCTGACGGGAGAAGGTGGCGGGGGCACCGTGCCTACGATTACAAGTTTCTTTCAGTTTCATTTTATCTTCCTTTTTCCAAAGGGTCTAATACCATTGTTAGGGTTTTTATGCATCAAATACACTTTAAACTGGGCAACAACAACAATCAAACTATGATATACCTAAGTGTACATGCAACATATGGATCTATGGATCCATACTAATTATAACTACCATAGGAAAACATAAATACAAAAAAAGAATCACATACCTCTCTTACAGCTAAAGACCCTCGCACTTGAGCTCTCGTGTGTGCCATATTGTTTGGATGAAAAGGACCCAAACCAAAATCATTCTCTTGATTCACACCCAGTTAACTCAAAGAGTAAAATTAAAAAAACTAGGAGGGGTTAAACTCTAAAAGAGTTCATCCACAATAAGGAAGAAAGAAGAGGTGAAACTTCAAGCCAAGATTGAGCTAGGAAGAATGTATCCCTAAGGCCCTATTAATAGCCTTGAATATCTTCCAAGGTTTTATTTTTCCACCCATGTGGGATGAGATAACCCTAGAACGAAATTCCCTCCTTCCCAAGGGAATTTTCATCCACCTCCCTCATCCATAGGTGTAACATTCCGTTTGAAATCAAGTAATTAAAGAATAAACCTAGAGCCCCAAGATGTAAATTTATATTTTATATTATCTTATAGTAGCCCAAAAATCCATAATATTTAGCGGGGTGTTGGTTTCGGAGAGCCCAATAATATAAATTGGATTTTCGGGGGTTAAAGTGTATTTCCGGGATTTATTTTGTAAAGATTTTTAGAAGTCATGGAGTATTTGGTAAATATTGGACTTAAATTGAAGGGAATTTGGAATGCTGAGGGCTGTATGGTAATATATGGACTTAAGTTGAAAATATATTTGTAGAAGAGGGGTTATTTGGTTAAATCTGGATTTGAATTGAAAAGAAACGAGAGGGAGGGGCTGAAAACGTCAATATGGACAAATGTTTGAGAATTGGATGGGTGCATATAACCCATCACCTAAGTCCCGTAACCCTAACCCTAACCCTAAGAAGATTTTCCATCCACCACCTTATATCTCCCTTTCACCTTCGGCTGCCACCCTCACTTCAACCACCTCCGGCGCCGCCACCCCTCTCCGCTCTCAAGGTCACAAACATTGCTGCCGGCGAAGATGTTCTTTGCTACTGTTCCATTGCTGTCAACGACGACAAATCTTGGCTGTCGCTGCTACCGTTCGTGGTTAGAGAAGAACAAACCTCTCCCATCTCCTTCCCTGTAACACCCATAACAATCATGCCAAATTTAAACTTTTAAAAACGTTTCAAAACCATTAATCATTACAAAACTTGTTTTCAAAATAGTATAATATCATAGTATTCCAGAAACAAAGTCATAAACACGAGGAGCTGTACGATCACGCCTTTGCCTTCCCGCGATCATCTGATGTACCTGAAACAATAAACTGAAACTGTAAGCCCAAAGCTTAGTGAGTTCCCCCAAAATACCCATACACACAATAATACACATATAATCACAAACAACATACTATGGGTCCAGTCAACCATCGGGTTGGAATACCCCAGACCCTAAACCATCCAGTTGGAATGCCAACATAATATGAGTCCAATCATCCTCGGGATGGAATACCCTAGGCCTGCAACCAACAGGTTGGAATTCCCACATACTACGAGTCAAGGTTGTAAAACTCGTTACTCGGTACCTGTTCGGCCGACTACCGAGTAGCGAGTACTCGGGGAGTACTCGGATTCGGTAATTCATGTAGAAATACTTTTAGGGAAATTATATATGTCAAAATCATAAGTTAAAATCAAAAGATGATTGAAATATATAACAAAATTAGATACATACGAATACACAAAAAAACATAAAAAGGCATAATGGTCTCACTTCGTGAATAATTGTTGAAAATTTAAGATATATATATGTAGTAGGGTGCGCCTAGTACACTCAACATACCTTATGTACGCTTAGCGTACTCTCTTGATCCCAAAGTTGCAACTTTAGCCCTTATGCTTCTCATGGCACTACAAGAATTTTAGGTCTTTATCCACACATATTTTACCTACACATGTTAATGTGTGGGTAAATACCTACACATTTTTTGAAATGTGTGGGTAATTGAAAATATTAGTTTTTTAATAGCAGTCAACATTTAATATGTGTAGATAATATGTTTTATGAACACTTTATTTTGCTACAATTTTTTTTCTAAAAAATTGGTGATTGTTAACGAGATCGATTACCTGCACATATAATAACTTCCGTCATTGTGAGTACAGATTACCTACACAAATATATATATATATATATATATATATATATATATATATATATATATATATATATATATATATATATATATATATATATATATATATGTGTGTGTGGGTAAATTTGTTAAGTTTTACCGACATATAATTTATATATATAAAAAAATGTGTAGTTATTTATGGTAAACAATTCTTTTACTTTTTTTATGAGAATGACGTGGCATGTTATGTATCCACACATATTGTATTTGTTATTAATGTGTGGGTAAATTAGTATATATATTTTAAACTTAATAAATGTAGGTAACTATTAGTTTGACTAACGCATAATATTTATTCATAAATGTTTAGTTAAATAAAGTAAACAAAAATTATCTTATTTTACAAAATGATATAGAAATTTAGGTATCCACTCATCTCATATAAAATTGTATTATGTGTATCAATTGAAAAAAATTACATATTAATTTTAAAATAAATTACTACTCCACTAAATTGTATTATAAGACCTTTTGTATTTCAATTTTAATTTTGGCTTCTACTAAATTTAGATCTTGTCTCCGCCTTTTTTAAATTTCATAATTGCTCCCACCAAATTTGAATTTTCCAAAATTTTAAATTTCACTATTCCACACCCATAAAACCTAAAATCTTCATGCCTCCCGCAGCCCCGCTCCACGATTCTTTCGACTCTTTTGCCTACTACCTATGTTGCCCAGTCTCCCACGACTAACCATGTCTCCTGATATCTCTTTCTCTATTGTTACAGGTGTGTTCGATTTTTTTACCTTCTAGTTTTCCACTCTTTCTTTCCCTATCTATCTTCTTATAATATCATCATTTAAATCTCCCAATTGAATATTTGTATTCTTTTGATTTTCGTTAAAAATTGCAGATCTTGATTGGCTCTTGTTTGTTGCTAAACCACTTGTATATTTTAAATTCTATGTTTCGTACATATTAGGGAATCAAGGTATCATTTAGATTTTATTCATATTGATATATATACTTTTGATTTAGCATCGCCTAGAAGTGTATTGTCAATGAAAATGTTTTTTTTTTTAATATTACATTCAGGTACCAATTTCCACTGTTATGTTGGACCAAATGTAAAGCAAATTATGAATAGCTTTCTTTACATTCTATTGGTAACCAAAGTAAAATTGTTACTAAAAATATGAAATTGTCTTAGTGAATCATTTTGTTCATCTGTTTGTAGAAGTTTAGGTATGAAAACCTAATTTTTACATCTCATATAGTTACTACAAATATTTTCTATTTTCCACTGTAATTGTTACTTTTATGTGCAATGCTTTATTTTTCACTTTATTTTGCAGAAATATCATTATACTTAGTGTCATTTGTTCAAGTATGTTGTTCATTTATTTTTGGTTTTTTGGAGTAAGGTACATAATTTTCTATCATTTATTTTTTGTTTTTTTGGAGTAAGGTACATAATTTTTTGGAGTAAGGTATAGTTCTAGAATTTGAAATGGACTTTTCATTGCATATGCAATACAAAGTTCATTTGTTGCTATCTCACTTGATATTTGTTGCTTAATGTTTGTATTGTATTGTTTTCCATCTTAATTTTTAGTTGTTTATTAATAAATTAATTCTATTATTTTAATTGCAGGTGCAAAAGGGCTTACGAAAAGATTCATCTCACATCAAGATACATAGGGGTCACCTGAAAAGCAGGATTTTAGGGGTCCTAAACATTCAAAACCAGGTCAGTATTAATTTTCCCATGGTACCGAGCTCAGTTCACATATGATGTTGTGAAATACGTGTTGTTTTTACCGGTCTTTTTTCTTTGGAATAGACTGCAAAATAGAAAGAAACAAGGATGAAAATTAAGGAAATCCAGTTTACAATAGTGAAACAGCATAACCATGGTCTCTTAGAACCAAGCAAGCTTAGTTCAACCATCTACAAGGATGACCAACGATTTTATCCTCCAACTAGCCACAGCACTTACTCTCCGTGTATGGTTCAGGTCTCCTATAAATACCTGATTTAATCTATTTTCAGGGTGTTGTTCAAGTAAATATATGGGTAGCTCGACTTGAGAAAAGCTGATGAAGATATTGTAGAAGCAACTGTTAAAATTGTTTTAACAACATTATTATTAGGTTATATTTATGTTTTGACAAGGTAGGTTAAAGTTGGATGATGTAATGTTTCTACTAAGGAATTATGTATTACTTTTCAATATTAATATTAATTTGTGTATTAGCTTAGTTCATCCATCTACTGTATTTTCATTATAATATTAATAGTAATATTTGTATTAACTATATTTTTTATCTACACATATAAAAACCAATACCTACACATAAAAGTATGTTTACCCACACATATGTTATGACACGTTTCACCCGCTCTTTGTGGGTAACATGCCATGTAACTTGACACATCACATATATAGTCCACATCATTGTCCATGTCATTAGACATGTCATCAACCATTACAAAAATTGTAATACTTTTATCCACACATACTTACTAGTTTTATCCACACATTAATGTGTAGGTATAGCTCGTTCTATACCCACACATAAACAATGTGTAGGTAACGATCTTTATCTACAGACATGAGCCAACACATAGCGACACTTAATTTATGTGTGGGTAAAAACAATTGCCAACACATAAAAAGCATTTACCCACACATAACGTGTGATTGGTAAACACCCAAATTTCTTGTAGTATGAGTCCAATCCTTTAACCCCATGGACTAAAAATGACAAAATAATAATAGAAGAGAGGATTCAGAAATACCTGCAAAAATCTCGGGATGTTACATTCCCCGGTTTTGTTCTGGTGCTACGCTGCTGGCATCGATCTCAAGCACAACATCTTCTCCGTCCTCGATTGTTATGCTCCTTCTCATGTTCCACCGCCACTGTGGCTCGAAGCGGCCACCTGTTTGATGTGCTCCGGTTGCGTCTGTCACCCTGAAGAGGAGGAGATGGGTGTGTTTTTTGGTTACATCCCGTGTTCATGATGGTGGTGCCGATTGTAAATTGTACGTGCGTATATTTGTTGGCCAGTGACCGAGAAGAACCACCATGGCAGCTAACCATGGTGGCGTCGTCGTCAACACCGCTGTTTCCTACCTTCCCGCGACGCTGCCGTCGTCGTACGCCACCAGGTGGGTGGCTAGATTCATGTTGCGATCAGAACGCGTGTGTTTGTGTGTATTTCTGCTATAAGTGTGTGTTGTGTGTGGTGTTGCTTGGTCGGATTTGATGAGAAAAGCCACCATTACCACCGTGAAGTGGTGGCTGCCACCTCCAACCACCGCCAGCCGCCACAAGGGTGGCTAGTGTGTGTATATATGTGTTATTTTTGTGTGTGCTTTCATTTGGATATTGCGTTGTAATATTGTATTTTGACCGGAATAATTAAGAAAATCTGTCACCACCACCGTGAGGTGGCGGCCGCCGTTGTGAGCCGCCATTGACCACCACTACATGAGATGGTAGTGGGTGGTGCCCAACTTAATTAATAATTAATTAACCTAAAAACCTAACTATCTGACTAATTGGCACACGATTGGGTTGGAAACCCTAATTAGTGTTTAGAAAACCCTAATTTTGGGAATGTGAGTTTTGGATTTGTCGGGACCCGCGTTTGGACCATTGGATTTGGAATTTTGAATTACACCCGACCACATTGTATGTTTGGAGTAATGGAGTGGTGGACTTAATGGATTAAGTCCTTAATGGGTTAAGTAGGAACACTTAACCCTAATCGTCATTTTATGTGAAAAACTGTAATTGGGTTTGCGTTCTTGTTGGGCCATTTCTTGGATTGGGTTGCTGTGGGCCTTCGTGTGCCAAATGGAAACATGTTTATGGGCTAAGGAAATTATTAGGCTTTAGGATAAGGCTCGTTGGAAAGGCTTGGGCCCAATTTAGAAAATTGGGCCATAGTTGGGCCATAATTAGGCCTTAATGATTATGAGATAATGGACCATCGGAATGCCAAATGTTTGCACTAGGATAAATGGTTGGGCCATAAGAAAAGTCTATGTAGAGGTTTGGGCCTAATTTGGAAAATTGGGCCATATGTTGGGCCTTTATTCATTGATTGGTTTTTAGGTCTTCAGAGAGTGTGTTTGGACCTTTGTTTTGGACCAAGTTAAGTTAAGGGTAAAATAGTCTTTTTACCCCAAGCATGGACTTATGGTTATGTATTGGAACCCAATTATTATTTGAGTGTTATTTTGATGTTGACAGTTCGGAAATCTGTCAACCAACACCTGGAGTTTTATCCGCAGGACTTCAGCAGTGCGAGGTGAGTCTCCTCACCATACCATGGGTCTAAGGCACCAAGGCCAGCCCATTTATCTAGTTGTGATGATTATTGCGGATGTGCTATTGATACATTATGTATTTATGTGAAGACCATGCGGGGGTTCCCATGGCAAGTAGTTATATATGTGGTATGCTAGTTGATTGTGTGGTATTTGGTAGGGGTGACAATTGTTGACACGACACAACAAAAATACACGACACAAAACGAAATTGGGAAAAAATTGAAATTTAAATTCGTGTGTGTGTCGTGTTCGTGTCAAGTGTAAAAAACATGATGTCGTGTCGTGTTCGTGTTCAAAACTCGACACGAAATTGACACGATTTAACATTTATTTGTCGTGTTTTTCGTGTTATGTATGATTAAATATTAATTAAATAAACTAAATGTTATATTATGTTATCTTTGTCATGTCGTGTTTGTTGTTTTTTAATTTGGTTTGTTTTCGTGTTAGTTAAAAAAACACGACATCGTGTCATGTCGTGTTCGTATTACAAAAAACATTGTTGTGTCGTGTCAGATAGAAACACGACACGATAACCCGATTTGCCACCCTTAGTATTTGGTATGCTAGTTGTCTTTGTAATACTTGCATGGAAGACCTCGTAGGGTTCCCGAGGCAGTTGGATATAAGACCATGTGGGGGGTTCCCATGGCAGTGGGCTAAGACCATGAGGAGGTTCCTATAACACCCGGTGTAAGACCTTGGAGGGTTTCCAGAGCATCCTTATATGTCTGTATGTATGATTTATATGGCAGGTAGTTGAGACCATGTGGGGGTTCCCATGACAGTGGGCTAAGACCATGAAGAGGTTCCTATGGCACCCGGAGTAAGACCTTGGAGGGTTTCCATGGCTTCCTTATATGTTTATACGCATGGCTTGTGTAGTTTATATGATTTATGCGATTATGTGTATAAGACCTTGGAGGGTTTCCATGACTCCCTTATATGATTGATATGGCTTATATGATTGATATGGACTATGTGATTGATATGGTTTATGCGGTTATATCGATTATGTGGGGTATGCTCTGGGGAACTCAGTAAGCTTCGTGCTTACAGTTTTGTTTATGGTTTAAGGTATCATTGGTTTGGAAAGGAAGGGTCCGACTTGATCGCAGCGCACACACCTGTGTATTCCGCTTTATGTGATTTTGGGATGTAACTCTGATAAACGTTTTAATTCAGTAATGTTTTGAATGATTGGATGAAGTAACAATTGTGATCGACTATAATGAAAAATGAAATTTTTACCTTTGATTTTTGGGTCGTTATAATAGGGTTCTGGAATATTCCTAATTAATCAACTATTGATTAGTTGATATTCAACCCTTTAATTAATTAAACTGTTAATTATTTCCCAGATTATTTTCTAATTCATTTTGTAATTAATTATTAAACCATAATAATTAATAAACCAATTCCTCCTTTATTGATTCAACTTAATTTGAGTCTTAACGACAACCTAAGAAGTCCCTACTATTATTAGAAATATCACCAATAGTTAATGATAATGGACACAATTTCTAGCAATTTGAACTCGTAGCCTTGTCAAAGTTTCAAGGTTTAGTTCGTGACATACTATACGTACATTATGTTAGATTTTGGGTCTAAAAATATCAACATATGCTTGGATAATTCTAGGATCGTGATTGCAATCACTTGTAAATCCAAAATAATGTAGAAGTTAGACCACTTCTAAATCTAAAACACAGAAAGTACTTTGCTGTTTTGTGTTCTTGAGATATAGAGATAATCTGATGATTAATTTCGAGTATAAGAAAAATCCAACCCTTTTCTGGAACATTTACCATGTTCTTATATAGGAGAGAAAGATGGTTAAAAGTGGTTACATCCATTTTGGCACCAAATATGGTACTTAAAAAGGTGGTTATTAGACATAACTGATTCTTACATTATAATGATGTCACCACCGCCAGGTGCTCTGCTCCTTGGACCCTGCGAGGTGCGTTGCGCCTTGACCCCGCTATAGGTCCCCCCGTATTCTTGAGTTCACATTTATCACTCTGGGTGGACATCCCGCACCTTCAGTCCCAGTAAGTAATAGAACTCAGTCTAACTCAATATTAATAATAACTACACTAAAATATGTTGATAACACTAAAATCACCAATATTATATATATATATATATATATATATATATATATATATATATATATATATAAGGAATTCAAATTGGATCTATCAAAAGTCATTGTCTGATTGCAATATACTCATGAGTCATTATCCGATTAATCATGTAGTTCACACATACAAATAGGCTAGACCTACCACTAGGTAAAGATGAAGAAACCCTAATATCGTTCTTTGAGCTTTGGTCGTTCTCTCCCGCTAGGTACAAACTTTACCATCAGAGTGTCATCTTGGGTCCCGCCTATGATTGTTTTACGTATCACCGGACACAAGATTGGAGCGAAAGTCGGGATGAAGATTGAATCATGTTTCCTTATCTCAAACGTCTCGTGAATCAAGCTAATCGTCACTTATATATATATATATATATATATATATATATATATATATATATATATATATATATATATATATATATATATATATATATAACATTACACTGGAGCATTAAAATCAGAATCAATGATGTATCAACAATATAGATCAATGATGAAACAAAATATGAAAAGAAAACAAATTAAACAGTGTAACCAATCAGCTTAAATCAAGTACGTAATATAAAAATGATGACATACAATACCCTTGGATGGTTTCAAAAGCATAGAAGTTGTATAAATCACATATTAAAATCAGTAAGCACTTTGTGGTATGCATTGTCACGTTCTCAACACTAATGAGATTCTCAAATGAAAATCCCCATTTGTATATATGTATTATGTATTATTCTCATATTACATATAATCAACAACTTAACCTTTAAAAGACAAAATCATACAATAACAAAAACCAAACTGGTTTCAAACCCTAATTATTAAAAGGAACAAATTAAATAATAAAATAATAAACTAGTCACTAATTTCACCTCCTTAGCATTAAAAGACAAGCATGTAGTATATATATGGACAAATAGATATTAATTATATGTATCGTGATTGGATGTTTCAACTTTCAATAAATGAAGAACAAAAAAATAAGTCAGCTCTGGCTGTCTAACGACGATTATCTAAACCCAAATATTCCTTCAATTCTCCAGGAAAACAAGGGTATCGACTCCAAAAGTTACCGTGTTTTTTGAGCATATCCAACACTTTGTTTCTGGTCGCCGATGGTCCGCTCATATGCAACATCACCACGAGCTTCTTCACTGCTCCATAGATCATCATCTCCTCCAAAACCTTCTCAGTTGGATGAAAACTGCATATCAACGAGAAGATCTTCACGCAAATCTTTGAAGCCATCTCCGATATATTGAACAGTTTCTTTGATATTGCACCAATGCCAAGACGGTGTTCAATGAATGCCACCCTTCCATCCGCGCATTCACACAATAGTTTGATTATTTGCAATATTTTCTCACACTTGGATCGATTAGAGTCTGGTAGGAGCTCTATCAGGGTACACATGGCACCAGCTTCTATGGCTTTTGATCTGCTTTTCTTTGATGAATCTAAGATCTTTATCAAGACTTGCAAAGCAGATGAACTTGCCTTTGTTGAAATCTCATCCGATGCAAGCTCCAAAATGGATTTGAACATACTAATACCTTGATCGTTTACAATAACATTCCAGTTGAAATTTGAGTTTTCTGCTAGCTTTTTAAATATTGATATCGTGTAAACCCTAGCATCTTTACTTCCTCTTTGAAGAATAATAGCCATTGACTTCATGCATTCGGGTTTAGACAATAGTTCAATCACTTTCCCATCATCTTCTTCCGATATGAGGAGAAGTTGAAGCACACCCAAAGCCTCCTCACAAGCTCTAAACGTCATGAAATCCGAGCAATCGACTAATATTTGAACAATTAATGGAAAAAGCACATCCAACCCTCCTAATATTACGAAATCAAGCCTCATATCATCTCCTATTTCCATAATTTCTTTAAGTTTTCTTAAAGAATTTACCTTGAATGGACTGGAGCCGAGGGTCTTGAGCAATGACACCATTTCATCTCGCTTGAACGATGGCAAAGGTGACGATGAAGATGAACAGGGAGAACACGATGAAGAGGAAGATGGAGAATGACTATTTTGCCATACAAGAATGAGTCTTTTGAGGGTATGATTAGGGGTAACACCGAAGTTTTCAATGCCTTGCATTGTGGCTGGACAAGTCTTCTTTTTGTAGGTAAAGAACCATTTTTCAATGTTCTTGCGCTCGTATGTAACACCAGTCGAGATGATGACTGGCTCTTTCATGAGATCTCTGGAAATGGGGCATCTGAAATCTTGAGGAAACTCTATCTCTGAATCAAGGTTTGATCTCTCCATCTCCATTGTAGATGAAAGGGTTTGACACCTACAGCATGGAATTTGATAAATATATATATATAAACCGTCGGGAGAGTTCTAAAAAGTCTAATAAAGGAAAATTCAAAGTCAACTACTGAATTGAGAGTGATCAATAAAAGATGCCTTGGCAACTATGTACAGTGCACAACATGTAAGCAACATGGTAGGGTTGATTTTATAAATAATAATATATATGCTTGTATAGTTTCAGTCCCCAAACTAAACCACACTTCCACTATGTACCCTTCAAAGTAGTATTTTCTTTTGAACCGCAAGAGCTAGACCCTTTGGAGTAGTTTACTTGGATGTGAATATATAAGTCGGTTAATATGTTGTTTGTCTAGCTCGTGAACTGTTCTAGGCTATATATTTAATGTGTAAAGATGAAACATATAATCAAGTTTTATCGTTACACACATGTATACTCTTATGATTACAAACATTTATACTCGTATCATTTTATCACATTTTAATTAAATTATGTGAATTTCACACGAGTCTCAACTATTGAAAAAGTATCATACAGTAATATTTTAGTTCCCCATTCAAATATCTGCATCACTTGTGTGTTAAATACCTAAGGAATCATTAGGGATATAGACAATATTCAGACAACAAAGTTTCATTCTCTTGGAGTCTTAATGAGGTAGGCTTTTCTACAATTCTACATTTCAACCCCCCTAAGTTATTTATGTCTTCCAAAAAAAAGTAGAAGAAACTACCAGGGGAGCATTGAATGTTGAGAAGAGGTTGTCGGGTGTGGTTGTAAATAGTCGGTCCAGTTGACTTGCGGATATGGAGCGAGATTAGATCTACAGTTTGCCAAACATAGCCAAATAAATATACATGTAAACACATATATTCAACTCCATATGATGCTAGCTTGCATATATATATATATATATATATATATATATATATATATATATATATATATATATATATATATATATATATATATATATATATATATATATATATATATATAACGCTAGATTGCACCAATAGAAATTTAGTAAAATTATATTATTATTTAATTAAATAATGATACATATTAAATGGTTTCCATAATTATATGTATATTAAATGATATCCATAATTATAATTTCTCTTCATGGAATTAATTAAATTCGTCATTAATGTTAGCAATAATATTCTTTCAGAATGAATTCGTATCTAGGTTTTATGTCAGCAATAACATTATTTCAAGACTCACTCACTTTAAATACAATAAAGTTGTATCAAATATGAAGAATAATGGTGTATTCTAGTAGAATATACTCTCGTTCTCCTAGAATACACTCTTATTATTTTATATATGAATTCATTCTGAAAGAATATTATTATTGACATTAATTACGAATTAAATTAGTTTCCATAAAAAGGAATTATAAATATGGATATCATTTAATATACATTTAGTGTTTACTCAATTCTTATTGGTGCATTCTAGCACACAATAGATGTGAGAAACATTTGAACCTACCTCTCTCTCTCTCTCTATATATATATATATATATATATATATATATATATATAGAGAGAGAGAGAGAGAGGAGAGTTCAATTGAGAAAAAAAAATTGAGAATGTGGAATCATTCTTAGCCACTCATTTGTTTTTGCCGCAAAAGCCTCCGTCGTACCAGTAGAAATGAGAAAGGGATAGACATGTGTTTTCCAACAAAACTTGTTTCCTTAAACTATGCTAATCATTACCTTAATATATACAAAAATATAGTTTTTTTGTTTTTTTTTTTAATTTTTAAGAAACTATTTTTATCGAAAAATGATTTTAAATATACCAAAATTCATGATTATTTATTCTCTACAAATAGAAATCCATATTGATATAGTTTTAAGATAAAATAATTTTTTTTTATATTTTCAGCTATCATTATTCATAAGTGAATAAAAATGAATCAGATTTTTACTACAGTACATTCGTTATTCACTTATGAATAAAAACTATGATTAATTTTTTTTTTTACAATATATTCACATTTAAATATTAGACGATGCATTCACTTGTGAATATTAGATGGTATATTCACTTATGAATATTATATAATATTTTCATATCTGAATATTACATAATATTACATGGTATATCACATGTGAATATTACATAGTATATTCACTTGTGAATATTAGATGATATATTCACTTATGAATATTACACAGTATTCACATATGAATATTACAAGGTATTTTCACAAATATATATAATTTTTATATGTTATTCACATATGAATAACATACAGACTTGCATATTTGTTTTTTTTTGTTTTAATAATCATATACTGATTCAGGTGAGAAAACATATTCATATATGAATATAACGTGGTAATTTAGTTTATGCATTTCATCAAACAGTTGGAGTGCATACAGTTTAAATTTTTTAAAAATGTTAAAAACATGATACTTTGACTATTTAAATCTTACAAAGTAGTAGATTGATAGAAAATTATATGAAATTTAAAAAAAATGATTTGATCTTTATCTAACCTCAATTTTGAAGTTTTATTTGATAATCGATGTTGAATGAATGATATGAAGTGGATTTTTTGTTGATTATCGATGATGTTGATCTAATGACGCTTGGAGTATAATTAATCGTAGATGTTGAAGATCTGATTGTATTCAAGCACAATTGAAGGTTGGATTAAAAGAACCAAAAACTAATTTTTGTTGTTAACTGTTGAATCGTGTTGATAAACATATTATTGACGAAGATCGATGATTGATTAATACTGGATGATGGTTTAATTGAAGAAATCTGGATGATTGTTGAAGGTTGGAGGAGAAATTTGGATGATGAACGATCGATTAGAAATGAGTTTGAACTGTTATCTATTTCTATACAGTACGTATTTGAGATTGAAGGTTTTTATCATATTTACAAGTTTGCCACCGTGTCTTTTTATGCTTAGATTAAATGAGTGGCTGAAAATGATTCCCCCATTCTCAACCTTTTTTATTTTCTCAATTGAACCCACCTCTCCCTCTCTCTCTCTCTCTCTATATATATATATATATATATATATATATATATATATATATATATATATATAATGCTATTGACGAAGATCGATGATTGATTAACACTGGATGATGGTTTAATTGAAGAAATCTGGATGATTGTTGAAGGTTGGAGGAGAAATTTGGATGATGAACGATCGATTAGAAATGAGTTTGAACTGTTATCTATTTCTATACAATATGTATTTGAGATTGAAGATTTTTATCATATTTACAAGTTTGCCACCGTGTCTTTTTATGCTTAGATTAAATGAGTGGCTGAGAATGATTCCCCCATTCTCAATCTTTTTTATTTTCTTAATTGAACCCACCTCTCTCTCTCTCTCTCTATATATATATATATATATATATATATATATATATATATATATATATATATATATATATATATATTCCAACGTTTAATGATGAAACTAATCAATATTAATTTTATTGATATGGTTATACTCGGTAGCTTAACAAAAACAATGGTATAAAAAGTCAATTTCATGAAATCAACGACTTTGTAATAGATTAACTAATGCGTGCATCACTACTAAAATATGGTAATAATATTAATTGGAACTCGCTGTAATTAAGGAACATGTTGGAGAAAAAAATAATGCAATATCATAATAATTATAAGGTACTCGATTAAGGGATTGTTATGTAAGTCTTTTAATCGTTCAATCATTAAGGGGGTGTTTGACTTGTCTTTTTGAGAGACAAAAGTCTTTTTTGGAAAAGATAAAGGGCAAAAGATGTTTGGTAAAAATATTTTGAAAGTTACTTTTGGATTTTAGATAGAAGGAAAACTTAGGAAAACCTGACTTTTTGTAATTTTTTCAAAAAGGACTTTTGCCTTTCAAAAAGACAAGCCAAACACCCCCTAAGTTTTTGAAATTTCCCTCTTTGCCCTAATAAAAAACATACATCCATCTCTTTGTCTCTTATAATCGACACAATATCACTCCATCGACATAACAACTTTCAATCATTCCTCCATCACCGACGTCCAGAACCCTCACATCGGTAGCCAAAGACTTACATTCCTACCTATGACTACCTCCACCTACCATCGACATCTGTTACCATCAACATAATGACTTTTTCTGTCGATAATCTCAATCATTGCCAACATCGTCGTCTGCTTTCTTCCCCTCGTCGACCGTCAGCGGCAACTTGCTCTTACTAGTATGATTCTAGGGTTTCAATTTCATCATGTATTATTTGTTAAGTTGTAATATATCCTCCTTGTGTCTGTGTGTATCTCATATAGACCCTTGACCATGTACTTGTTTTTGATGAAATGTAGTTGCTAAAAAGTTTACTCGTTTTTTTAAAAAAATTGGTTCTTATTTTACAGATATGTTACTGTTCAGTTTTGGATTTTTGTTCATTTCATGGAAACCTATTCATTTTTTGAAATGTAAGTGATGATTTGTTGTTTAATTTCGAAAGATTGTTCTGTATATGTGATGGTTATGTTGTCAAATTTAAGTTGGTTTGTAATTTGGTATATATATATATATATATATATATATATATATATATATTAATTTTGGATGGTTTGTCGGTGTTTATTATTATTTCTAAATAGAAGAGTAAAATGAATTTTCTCATTCAACATAACAACCTTAGCAAACAACTTTGGATCATTCATGCATTTGAGTGATTCATGCATTTGAATGATTCAGAGATCTTAATGATTCACCACCGAATTATTCACTTTCTACAAAACAACCCCTAATATAAAAATAACTAATCTAATAATATAACTATGTAATTTACTATAACGTACTTTTCATAATCATCCTCAGGAAGGTATGAAAAAAGCATACAAGAAATATGGTTAATAGGGACGAGATCTAATTGAATGCATTTGATGTCCCCCCTAATGCCTATATCGCCCCAATGGAGTCTCTGCTAATGCTCATGTCACCCTTACCACCACTAATGTTGCGAAAAAACCCTTAAATATTTCCTTTTTAATTTTTTTTAGTGTCGTCACTAGTGCCACCAAAGGCATCACGCCTAACGCCATGTCTCCACTATTGCTACCAAAACCTTCCTCTTACTTTCTCTGTTTGATCAGACATTTCACACCTTAGTTCTATTGCTCTCTCTATTGAAGAAAAAAATCACCACCATGTCATCTCTTGTAACGACTCGAAAATCACGACATAAAAATATTTGTATTTAAATTAATAAATTGTCAATACATATTTTTTCTATAAAACCAGAGTAATCAATATTTAGCAAAACATCCTTTAACCAGAGTGATTCACAAAATACGGAACCATGTGGTGTGTACGCTACAATCATCTCGAGCTCTTTCATTTGAAAACCGGAGTACCTGAAACATAAACTAAAATACCATACCACATACAATCACAGATTATCATGCACATACATATAGATGCCATGGGCTCCCCCATCGTCTTTAACTATATTGTCATGGGCTCCCCCATGGTCTTTACCTGGAATGTCATGGACTTCTTTCCCCCCCCCCTCATGATCTGACATCTAATTGCCACGGGCTCCCCCCCCCCCCCCTCCAGTGAGAAGACTCACCTCGCACTGCTGAAACATACATAAAACCCTTGGTTGCTGGATGACTGATCCTCGAACTACCAATTACAAAACAATACCCAATTAAAAGTTTGGTTCTAATCCATAACCATAACTCCATATCTAGGGTAAAAAGACCATTTTACCACTAACCGAGCCTTATCCAAAACTATGGCCCAAACTATAATCTACAAGGCCCAAAGGCCAATTAATCGGCCAATAGAAAATTGGGCCCAAGCCTCTACATGGACCTTACCTTAAAGCCCAACCATCTTTCTAGTCCAAAACATTTGGCATTCTGATGGCCCATTAGCCCATAATCATCCAAAGCCCAAGAATGGCCCATTTATGGCCCAATTTTCCAAATTGTGCCCAAACCTCTCCAATGGCCTTATCCTAAAGCCCAATAATTTCCTTGGTCTAAAAACCTGTTTCCAGATGGTTTACGAAGGCCCACAACAACTAAGTCCAAGAAATGTCCCAACCCGAGGCCCACAATTGTGAATTCCAATCTGACTAAGAACACAGGGTGTATCCAGCTGTACGTTGCGCGTACTCATATAATCGCTTGTATGTTGCGCGTACAGGCTTATGCGCCCAACTTACTCCCCTCTCAATCCCACTTTTGCCATTAAGCACTTAATGCTTAGCCTATAAGTCCAAACCACATATCTGAGTCCTAAACAATATGCAACACTTATTGAGCATCATGAAGAAATAGTTTGAAAAATGCTAACAGTTCATTATGAGTTAGTCAAAGTAACTAATGAACACATCCAGAAAACCCACATCCAACATGAGAAGCAAATTCAGTGACTTGAAAGGAAAATTCACTCAAAGGACTCGATGAATTTCATTATCCAACAAGTCCTCATTAAAGTAATTTGGTTTGCTCAACATTTTGTGGACATTCTAATTTCCAAGTTAGATGAAGTCCTTTTAATCATGGAAGAAACCCTAGATACTCTCAAGGCTCAAGCTTTGACTTCCGATGCATAAAATAAACTTACCAAGCAGATTAATCTGAGCTTCCAAAAGGTGCTTGAAAATTTTGGTCATTTGAATACTGATGAAATGCTTGCATTGCAAGCTAGGCCTTCCCATGCAAGAGGGGGAGAAATGATGATGAAATGGAAATCTATTTCTGAATACAAACTCTGAGATGAGTCCACAACTAAAGATGAAGATGACCTGATGATAACAGGAGAAGAAATAAGAGAAAAAGAAGATGATGAAGAAACTGCTAGTAAAAAAGTTGTGTTAACCCTACGTTTGAAAAAATATTAGTTTGAAAAAATTCTTTCTAATGAAGAGAATAAGAAATGGTCCTCCTTCTCTTGGCCATCCACTCTAGTTGAGTCCTTCAAACCAAGGTAAAAACTGCCAAGTTAAAGATGAAGTTATGCTGATGCGTTCCGAGCAACACAACAAAGGTATCTTTCAGTTCCATCTCTGAAAATCACGGAGATTGATCAAGGCTCTCATATCAAGAAGGATGAAGACTTTCCTGCTTCAGATCTTACAATGCCTATTTTCGAGGTATTCATCACTCGAGCTGCCCAACAGATCATTCAAAACACCCCTGGAGATCCATTCAAAGGAAAAGGTAAGGGAATCTCATTTGATCCAATTAGCCTAATGAAGTTGTCAAGAAAGTCTGAGGGATGGTCACAAGATCAAATCAACCAAGCTATTAAAGAAAGTCTCTGAATTCAAGCTTAAAAGGGTTCTCCAAATCCTTTGCTCGGGATCTCACCACTCCATCCAGAAAGAATCTTACATGAACATCATATAGTTCCGTTTATGAGTTGTGATCTTCATGTCTCAGATTCTGATCAGCTTGATCTGCCCATTTCCGCTCATGGCATATTCTATGTCAAATTTTCACCTCTACATCCTTCCGACTAACAAGAAGTCCCTGTTCGAACTGAAAGAGAACACCTACACATCCTCTACTCCAAAATGAACGTCCGATGAAAGAAGTCTGGTCCAAATGAAGAGTCACAAAGATCAACAGATGTGGCAGGGTAATGTTAAGCAAGTTCGGATAGGATTACATTCTATACAACTACTACATCTTTCGAAACTCTCATCAGATGATCATAATCTCGAATGCTGATTTTCCCACCATCAATCCAGATGAAATTCAGATGATTGTTGCTCACCTTAAAGACAAACAAGACTCTAATCTCAACATCGATGCATACTTTATAACACTAAACTTCCTTAAGGACCACATTACTGAATTTTTTTTCAAACATATATCGAGTTTCCCCCTCTGTTCGAAACTGGGAAGCTCGTTGTGTCAATTGACATTGATCTAGAAGACATTGTTTGGCTGAACGAAGGACCAGTCTTAGAACTAGATTCTGGATTCATATACAAAATGAAGAGCTTGAAAAATAAAGAATTCTTCATAATGGCACAAAAGCACTTGGTATACACCAGCGTGCTTAAAAAAATCAGTACCAAAACTGCCAAGTCCAATGCCTCCAAACAAGTTAAGCAAGAGTTGATCAAGAAACTCAGTTGGTGGACTGAAGTCAGAAACTGGCTGCAAGTTGCATATTTGTTTGTCTTCGGAGATAAAGTGTAAGATCTTAGAGATTGCCAAAATCACTTAGAGATATTGTTAGTTCAAAAACACGTGATCCCTTGCCGACCCTAAATTCTCAATCCAAACATGGTTTTTTGTTCGAGAAGATGAGCATTTGAAGTAGTTTTGTGTTCCGATGTTTTAAGACTGATGAATTTGTGTTTGTACTGTTTTGTCTCTACGTAATTTATCTCTTGTTCAGTTATGCTTGTAGGAGATAAAGGTCAATGACACTGATGTGTTAGGTGGTTGATCTGGTGTCATCTTTTAGTATAATGTCTCCTCACATGATTCGTCCTAAGTTAGTATATATAGGACCATTCTCCATGTAATTCCCTATCACATTCTCATCTTGAAATATCAACAAGAAATATGAAGCCAATCATTTCTCTAACATTCTTCTTGTTATTTTTCATTGTTCATATGTTATTTTTATTATCTGAAGCACTTTTTTGAGTTATCATCTTCAAGGCTTGAATGGTTTATCCAGACGTGACTAGAAATATTATGATCCTCCATTGTTGTGTTATATCCTAAGGTTTTATTTTTCAAACCTTGTCTGTGCAAATCATTCGAACTCACAACAATCATGAAGCATGATATGCCAAATTCCTCAAAGGTAGTATGGAGGTTGGGGAAGCCCACAACACTCCTTCTTAATCAAGGTCAAAGATCCAATTGAAAGTGATCGAATCCAAGAAAATTGATTACCGTTGAGAATGAAGGAATTCCCAATTCCAAGAGGATGTTAATGCTTACACATTCATAAAGGAGTCATGACCCACAAGTTAGAAATAATTTCTACCATTATAAAACTCTTCTCCCATACCAATTCAATGATCATTTACTTAATCAAAGAAAAAGACTAACAATTACTCAACAAATACCAAGCTCATGAACAAAAGTGTTGAACAAGCATATGAATGAAATTATGCATCATAACATGAGCTAAATAACAAAAAAACTTGAATCCTTCAAAAATCAAAAATATCTAGGGGTTTGTAGCACAATTCAACCAAAATAAAGTATCTAGCCATTGATGGAAATAAGTTAATGATCAAAAAAGTGCTTACATCAACAAATTAGAGAATACTAGAAGAATGAGATGATGAATGCTTTTTGCTCTCCAAAATCGCCCAAAGCTGCTCCAATGGTGTCAAAACTCGATCTAGGTGCTGCAAGACCTAACCCCCCAAGTTAATTGACAAGAAAAATAACCAAAATGCCCACAGGAAGCCAGTTACGTGAGTACCCACGCAGATCTGCGCTGGTGAGCTGTAACGCCCGCAAATTCGGGCTAGTCAATTTAAAGATAATAATCATTAAAAATTACTTTTTTGATAGAATATTATTAAGAATAAATAATCTTTACTAAAGTATAGTATATGTCACAAGGATTCAATACATATAAAGAACGCGGAAATCCAACTTATAATGAAGAAGTTATGGCCCGTCGAAGTTTTGCGACAAAACCGACATGGCGCCGCGTATCGTAAAAGGTGAATTTTTAATAAGCTACTTTTTAGCCTTAGCGATCTAAACGAAATGCGTATTATATGTTAAGCCAAGAACGTACATAAAAAGAACGTCCAAATCTAACTTCGTTTGAAGAAATTATGATTTTTCTAAGATTTAGCATAGTAGTGCATAACCCGGAAATCGAATTTTAGACCGATCGATTTTTAGCTGACAGAAGCTAAACGAGAATCTAAGATCTCATTAATAGGAGCCCAACGATATACATACAGTCGAAAATGGACGTCGGATGGCAAAGTTATGAATTTTTAACGGACTTTAACTGTCTAAGCTTGTTAAAACATAACTTTAAAAATAAAGTCAAAATTATCAGACGGAGTCTAAAGGAAAGTTGTAGATCCCGTCGATACCTACGCGTGGATATAAAGAATGTTAAAAGAAGAGCTCGTATGTGAAACTTACGAATTTTAGAAGATTATTAATTTTGGGCTAAATCTGCGAGTGACACATGGCGCGGTCTGGGCTGCACCTTTTCCATACGGATTGGAACAAGATAGTGACACATGGCATGCGAACGCCCAACATTCAGCTCTTGAACGTCCTTCATTTGGCCTTCAAACAACCTATAAATAGAAGGCGCACATCACTCCATTATTCACACCTTTCTCACCCATTCTCTCCCAAAAACCCCCAAACCCTCTAAGCTTTTCCCTAGCACCTTGTACGTGTTAGTGGCAAGTCCCGGAGCGCTAGAAGGCCCCAAGAAGAAGAGCTTTCAACTTAGACCCTCAGTAACTGAGTTATGCTTATCATACTTTAAGTATAACTTATGTTTAAGTTCATTATCGTTATTATGAACCTATAAACAAGATTTATTAGTGATTCAAAGTCGTTATACTGATTGATCTACTTACAAGGATGATGTATACACTGTGATTTAATGAGGTGTTTAAAGTGATATTTCGAAACAGTATACTTAGTATACCAAACGAACCCTACCTGGTTGTTCCTTACTTGATAGATCATGAAAGTAGACTTTAAGTTAATGATGAATATAGACTAATAATTAGTCGCAATAAATATTAGACGAAGACTTATCGATAATAATGCTAGGTTACGTCAAAGGAAAAGACAATTGCTAGAAGCGAAGCGCTGCTCGAATTTCGAGCCGTCACTTTAACAAGTGAGTGCATAGTCCATTTCATGAACATGATTTTACTACACATATTAATAAAAAGTATTAAATATATGTTGAAGGTTTATATGTGAGTTATATGCTTATTATCTAGAAATATGTGTTATATGTATATTTGATGATATACGTTATGCGATCCAGGCATGGTTCTATATATGTTGAGATGTATTTACATGATAATAATAATAGAAGTATTATAAATGAGAAAATAAATGTATGTTAATACTTAATATTCTATATAAAATATTACACTAAATTAGGATAGTGTTGCCGAAACAGAGTTAGTGTTGAAAGTTGATTATAAGCATTGTAGGCTTTCTTAGTGATGAAATAAGACTTAAAAGAGATGCTTAGTTCATTTAAGTTTGGATATTGGGTAGTATCTTATTATGGGTACGTGTGTGATCGGAATGGAGAGTAGAAACTATGTTCGAGGAGATTTATGATCGGTGGACTATGTCCTACATATAAAAGTACTTTCTAAGTACCAAGTCTTTTTCAAAGCTCTGTGTCTTAGGTGTTGCTTGTGTAAGGGTATTGTTATGTATTGGGGTACTAGTCCTACTCATAACAGGGTACTATAATGTGCTAGAAGTACTATCATATACAAAGTCTTTTTTTGACACTATTGTGTGCCGGGGTACAGGAGCGTACGGGAGTACTTTATTAGTATTTCCCCATACTTTTTCTTTTGATGAGCTTTGTGTGTCAGCATTTCCTTTCACGGAGTAATTTAGGGAACTTCGTAGTCTGCCTAATAAATTGTGTCAGCAATAGACCACTCCTAGGTATGTATGATGTTATATTTTCAGAGAGGGTGAGTCTAGGGGTAAAATACCTCACGATGTCAGACCACTGCTAGGCACAGTTATCCAAATAACCACCCCTAAATTAATTGTAGTGTTGTTTATACGAATGGAGGTTCATGGTGAAACTTGTTCCATTCCCCTAATTTGATGTATTTATTGATCCACGTTTGCTGCCAGGGAATTTCCGATGTAGTGTTGTCAGTTTGTTGTTCATATTGACCCTTTAGGCTAGATCTTGTAAGATCTTTTTATAGGATCTACATGTGGGAATCGACGAGATGGGATAAATTGTTTTAGAGATATGATATATATATATATATATATATATATATATATATATATGTGTGTGTGTGTGTGTGTGTGTGTTAATGATAATAGTTGGATCTACATATATGAGATATACATTATTATCACATTGTGAGATTGACAACCCTATGTACTCGCTAGGTTTCCCAACCTGACCCACTCAGTTTATTGTATCACTGGTGGCTATATGAGAGATACATTATGCTGAGAGATTCAAGGAGTATTAGGCCACTAGTTTAATTACTATAAGACTTGTAATATTTCGTTATGCTTATGTTTTTGTATTGACAATGACATTCCAATGTTTTAATATAAATAAAATACATTTCTTCATGTTTGGAAGTGAGTGCGGCCGCACACCCCCCTTTAAGGTGGCCGCACACTCTTAAACACCCTCCGAAGTGAGAGTTTGACTTCCATACTCGAGATAGACATGACCCTAGCCTTATTGCACCTTGGAATTGACATTTGGACATCTTCATGTGGGGTGTATGACCACACACACCCGTGTACGGCCGCACACACCCATGTGTGGCAGCACACTCTTTGTGTGCGGCAACACACTCCCGTGTGTGACCACACACTCATCCTAGGGCCACAAACCCACTTCTAGGACCCTTAACTTGTACTACAATCGATTATAGACCTAGAACACTCCATGGATGCAAGTATGGACCTTGATAACACTTCAAAGACACCACCTTTCATGAGTGTATGGCTACACACCCCTTGGGCCGCACACCCATGGCCGCATACACACTCAAGGTGGCCATACACTCCCCTCATGCAACCCTACAGGGTCCTATCACTTAGTGCAAGTAGTTCCATGTCTTTAGAGTGGTTTTCCATAACATCTAGTGGTGAAATACCTTCATTTGACTCTTTTATGTGTCATTACGTGTTAATTAGGATCAAATTGTGTTCAAGGCTTCACTTGAACACCCAGATTTCCGTATCGATCCTTCAGTCAAACCACTTACCCGAGGTGAGTTCATACCCCTACATTTTCTGTGTTTTAATGTTTTCAGGGGGGGGGGGGGCAAATACAAGCCAAATTCAAAGTATTTTATTAAGTTATAAACTTATTAATACAACACATCGATTTCCACGCTTAATTACATATTCAGATATTTTATCCCTTTTTGTGATATGTTGAGCATAAGGGAAACTTTTAATTTGGAAATCTAAGTTCATAGCTTTTAGAAAGGTTTTTACAAAGCATTCTCCATATCAACTCTAATAAACTATAATGGGTATAGTTTGGGATAACCCTCTAAGCAATTTCTACCAAATCAGATTTCATGGATGAATAACTATGGCAGATTTAGTTTATGTTATATATTTTCTCGGGAGTATAAAGTACATTTATTCAAGGATAATTACTGTTTTATACTGTCTCTAGCTTGTAAACTAGATTATACAGAATTGTGAGGCTCTACTTCAATAATGTACCCTTAGGTGTACATGGATAAATCCTCTTAGTATAACTAGAGTCTCCTGGAGGGAGAGCGTGAGATTTTTGAATAGATCTATTCGGGACTAACAATCCCACACCTAAACTGCTAGCTACAGTCAGGCGGGCATGCCTGGGGTGAACAAATGTCATTTAGCCTAACGCCTGAAGAACGTTATAAAGGTCTCTAGGTCATATCAAGTATGGTTACGACTCGCAAATAAGTATAAACTAACTTTGGTTTACGGACTCTACTCTTCATTGTTTAATTTTGAGTAATAAAACTACTTTCATAAATACACTGATAGAAATCAGGAATTTCTAAATTTGAATCTCTACCTCTAGGACGGATAACCTGTTTTTAGGGAAAATATGGGATTTTTCCACGATAACACCGACATTTCTAAAACTGATTGTTTATTTTCTACTAATAGATACTCTTTCAACACTACTTTTCATAAAAAAAATATGGGATTTTCTTGAGGAACAATTTTCAAAAGAATCAAAGAACATTTTCTACCAAAACTAAAAGCTTATGAATTCACCACCTTTATGCTGATATTCTTTCAAACTGCTTGTATTCTCTGGAAATCAGTAGACAGGTACTTCTTGGATTTAGAGGAGCCGAAACAATGAGAGTCATGTTTTTATATTCTACATACTTTTGGTGTAATTAAAACAAGTTTCAGACTGATGTAAACATTTTTCGTGTGTGTGTGTGTATATATATATATATATATATATATATATATATATATTCATTGTAATGTTTGTGTTACTATGATTGCTATTGTGCAATAATTGTGATGCTAAACATGACGTCCTCCACCCCGGAACGATTCCTCCATCCTGGTTTCGGGGTGTGACATAAAACCCTAGCTTTCTCATATACAAATTCCAGAAAGTGACACGAATATGGATTTGTAAACCACACCCATGAACCTGAAAACAAATACACACACAACCGTTTGAATTTTTCAAGAACTGTAAAAAACCTTAGATCTGTCACCGCCATTCTCTAGACCATGTCGATTTCGGACCTTGAAGACTCCTTCCTTTGTCTGCACCATGTCGAGAGAGAGAGAGAGAGAGAGAGAGAAAGAGAGCGAGAGAGAGAGAGAGTGAGATTTGGTCCCACCAGATTACGACTTTTTTAGGTTTGGCAGCGAAGACTCCTTCCTTTGTCTGGACCATGTCAATTTCGAACCTTGAAGCGGGGGAAGCTGAGTGGTTGGAGGTGGAAGGGGGTGTAATTGACCGCCGTCATTGGAGGAAAGTATTGGTGGTGGTGAATATGAAGGAGTATAAAGGGAGCTGGTGAGAACAAGGGGAAAGAGGAGGAGCTGGGGAATTGAGTTTGACAGTGAGGGTTTTGATGGATTTCCATAGTAAATTCATTTGATCTGTTTGAAAGGATATGGGAATTGGGAATTCTGAGATGAACACGGACAAAAATTTCATGGAAGAAATATTTCAATATCACTCTGTTCGTTAATTCTATGAAAACTCTATAAAAGTCCATTTGCCTCATCCACAAAGAGAGAGAGAGAGAGAGAGAGAGAGAGAGAGTTATTTTCTTTTCTTTTTACTTTTAAATTAATATAGTATATGAAAAATTAAAAAAATATAAAAAAGAAAGTAAAAGGGTATAACTGTCGTTTCAAGTTTTTTTGGACAAAAAACACAGAAAAACCTTGATTTTGGACCTCCAATGCAAGTTGGAAACTTTTTGGACCCTATCCAAATATTTTTGAATACCACAAGGACCAATCTTGCAGTTTTGTCTTAAATAAGCATAAACAAATCAGTCTTTTATGGCCATGATATTGGGGATGTCACATAAGCATCTCACCCACGCACATGATGCTGAAATGCCATTGGTTGATTCCTCCACTAATCTATTCTACTACATAAGATTCCTTTGATCACCTTCACACCCTTCATGATTCAAATTTTGTAACGTTCATAAAATTCTTGAAAATTTTATGCTTTTTAAACAAACCCCAAACCATCATTGTCTACAAATTGTTTTCAAAATAAGTTTCGCATCAAAGAAATCCTAAAATCGTAAAACAGAAACATGATGAGGTGTACAATCACGCTTTCACCTTCCCACGATCCTCTAAGGTACCTGAAACATAATCCAAACTGTAAACCCAAAGCTTAGTGAGTTTCCCCCAAAATACCGCCACAACACATAATCATAAATATCACAGCAACAACACGCATACAAAATCTTCAGCATGTCTGGACTACCGCACCGGGCCTTCAACCTTTCTAGACCGTTCTCCGGGCCTTCGACATGACTGGTCTGCCTTGCAAGCCTTCATTCTATCCAGGCCACCCTGGGTTTGTTGGCCTTCAGCACAAAGAAGGACCGCCTCAACCCAACCACATACACATGTCGACATATATATAACTCATAAACATATAATCAATCAACAATCAAGCACAGATCATACAAATCAATAAGCATAGCATCATCCTATCTACCATGATTAAGATCTAACAGATCACTACAGTACTCATTCACATGATAACCAGAATAACAATCCAAAGGGTCGGCCTTGTTGCCTTCGACCTATAAGTACAACAAGGACAACTCACCTCTCAAATGTCAAGCTGCACTGAAATACCTGGCTACCGACTCACGGAAAATCCTGAACTATCACATTAAACAAACATCCAATTAACAATTGGAATACTATTCTTGACTAAGGATCCATACTTAGGGTAAATGTCTATTTTACCCCTTTCCCTATTTAGGTCATGGCCCAAGTCCAAATCTTAAATCCAAAAGGGCCAACTTACTTCAAGGAACATGATTAGCCTAATTTTCCAAATTGGGCCCAAACCCCTTATTGGGCCTCATCCAAAAGTCCGATCATCTACTTAGCCCAAGACACACTCATCCACATGTCCATTAGGACCAAAGTATCAAAGCACAATAGATGGCCCAATACTCGAAGCCTAGAGTTCAAAACCCACACAAAAGGTGTACGCGGGGTGTATCCCTGTCACACCCCAAAACCGGTAACAGCGGAATACGTTTTGGGGTGGAGGACATCATGTACAGTATCATAACAATTGCATAATAGTAAAAACAAGTGACAACAACCATTGCATATATATAGTAAATTTAATTACAAACGTGTTCTGTAAAGTTTCACAGACACCAAAAGTATTACAAAATAAAAGATGGGTTTTGTATGTGCTCCGTCTTCTCCAAAAGCTGCACATGTACCTATCTATCTTTGACCTGAGGATACAACTTGTTTTGAAAATGAGTATCAGCGTAAAGCTGGTGAGTTAATAAGAAATTAGTGTCTTTGTTATATAAAAGTGTTTACAAACTTATAGAATAAAGACTGAAATTTATGTTTATAAGTAGTAGAAATCCCTAGAAAATCCTATATTTTCCAGAAAAGTACTTTGTAAGTTAAATCCTTTGAATTGTGTGTAAGCATAATCATTGAAAACCTTCAGTTGTAAAAGTACAGTAATAAATCTCATGTGAGTAACATAGGTGAAGAAAAGTTATGCCTGTTAATAGTAGTAGTGGTGCAAACTTCCATTAGCAATAGATATTTACTTACTTCGGGATGTTAGCTTAGACTTAAGTCTTAGTGTATTATGTTGGATAAAGGTGTAACCCCTCAGGTGACCATACTGAAGTGATAATAGAGAACCCGATGACCTACCCGGTCATGCGTAGTGTAGTGATGTAGTGCCACCCCTGAGCCTAGTCGGCTCGGACTGTAGCTAGCAGTCGGGATGTAATAGTGTCTGCCCCGTATAGATCTATACATGTAGTGTTGCCTTCCAACCGGAAAGCCCTGGTCACATGGTATAATAGTCTTTTGTATAGTTCTTAGAGTGTTCTCTTATACGTGTATTAACTTGTAGTAATAGCCGTTATAGTGGGTATAGCAGTAGTAGAGATAACGAGTAGTAGTCTTAGCTATACCTATTATAGCTAACTAGAGTGTATGATTTCCTGCCTTTGAATAACAAAGGTATTGAGTGAGATGAAGACTTTCATATCTAACACAAACATATATGATATATAACAAAGAAATCAACGACAGTCGGACGGATAACCGATACCCTAAGACCACATCAAACAAGAACATGAAATAAGGCGAGCTATCGGTCCTAAGTCCTTCAAGCCTTACTTATATAAATATATTAGTGTAGATATATTTTAAAAAGAAAGTAATTTAAACACAGTTTTAAAAGCAGTTTAATAACAATTTAATCTTAAAATGCATTTGATAAACAACTAAAACAGTTTTATTGGAAAGCAGCTAAAAGTGTAGGAAAATCCCTTTTTTAGGATAATTTGTGAATCACATATGATTTAATAATAAAAACTTGTAGAATTTATACTTGTATCCCCCCCCCCCCCTAAAACATGTAAAAACATTTATAAAGGTTCATTAAGGGGTATGAACTCACTTGAAATGAGTAGATCGGGTGGAAGTGTCGGATGTGCGTTTGGTGTCAAGTAAAGACTTGTACACCCTTTATGACCCTAGTAACATATGAAGACATATGTTTACAAGTAATTAGTGATTTAAACTCTAATTAAACACATATAGGCATCCTAATGTGATTAAAGGTCTTATGGTTGAGTGCTAGAAGGCTAATGGGTTACAAAGAAAGAGTATAAGACCTCACCATGGAGTTTACTCTTCTAAAACTCACTTTAAGTGAGTTTACGGTTGGGAGACCACATCCCCCATGATTTTAAGGCCGTAAACTCATGGGAGGAGTGAAATTGAGTTTCTTCAAGCCTCATGTGGTTCTAAGGTAATATACAAGGCTATATGGTGTTTAAGGTCAAAGGAGGGTACTCCCTTGGAGTTTACGGTCCAAGGACCACTCCTTGGGAGTTTACGGCCATAAAACCCATGGTTTGCGGTAGTAAACTCTTGTGCACTCTCCAATCTTTGATTTTGAGGTCCTTGGCTCATTCCTAACAAGTTCTAGTGAGGGTGTAAGGCTTTTTAGGGGCTTAAACTTTCATTTGGCATGTTTAAGGGGAGTTTACGGTCTAAGCATATGCTTGGGCCATAAACTCTTTTTTGCCCTTCATATGACAAGATTTAGGTGTTCCAAGTCCGAAATAGCAAGTCCCTAAGCCATATCTTAAGCCTAAATGGGGTTTGGAAGTGTTTTGGGCTTGATTTACAAGCTTAGAGGGTGTTTAAGGTCTAAGCATGTGCTTGGACCGTAAACCCTCTTTCAAGCCCTAAAAATTGATGATTCAAGGTCCAAACACTTCTAGGTTAAGTCCAAAGCTAGTTTCTAGGCTTACGGGGAAGAAATTCGGCACTTTTGACAACATTTTAGGTGTTTACGGCCTAAGGAGGTTCTTAGGCCGTAAACTCCTCCTTTTCAGCCTTCTAACATGATTTTCAAGCTAAAACACAAATCAAAGGTGCCTAGAACAAGTTAGGGTAAGAGAACTTACGTTTTGGAGGCAGAAACTTGCGGTTTTTGGATGAAATCGGGCTTGAGGAGAGAGAGTAAAGAGAGAAAGTGGGTCTAGTGTGGTAAAAGGTTTCTATGGAGTGTTCACTCTCCTTTATATAAGGCTTGGGTGTTGTACCCGGTATACGACTACCCGATACTTATGTTTAACGAGGTTTAAACTTTTTACCCGGTTAAATAGTCGTAATAAAAATAACTTTTTCCAATTAAATGGAAATGATATTTTACGTGTTTTTATTTATTTTATCACGACGATAATAGCATGAAATATAAATAAATAAAACATTTATTTATTTGCCGACCCCAAATTAACGGAACTTTTATAAAATAGAATATTCCATTAACGGAAACGGGGCATAATAACGGAATAAACTTTAGGTTGTCACATCATCCCCCCGTTAAGGAAATTTTGTCCCGAAATTTAGAATTCAAACAGTTAAGTTATTACAGTACTACTAAGCAAATAGATGGGGATATTTGAGTTTCATTTGATCCTCGCGCTCCCAATTGAATTCCAATCCTCGTTTGGCGTTCCATCGAACCTTCACAATTAGGATGCGGCTTTGTTTCGTTCATTTTACTTCTCGGTCCATAATCTCCGCAGGTTCTTCCACGAAGTTGAGGCTCTCGTTGACTTCGATCTCGTCGAGTGGGATAACGAGAGTCTCATCGGATAGGCATTTCTTCAAGTTTGAGACATGGAAGGTAGGATGTATGTTACTTATTTCATGGGGTAGGTTGAGTTTGTAAGCTACGGGGCCGATTCTAGCGAGAATCTCTAAAGGCCCTATGTACCTTGGGTTCAGCTTTCCACGCTTTCCAAATCGTATCATGCCCTTCCAGGGTGAGACTTTCAAAAGGACACGGTCTCCCACCTAGAATTCCAAAGGTTTTCTTCGTTTATCTGCGTAGCTTTTCTGTTGATCCCTAGCGGCTTTTAATCATTCGCAAATCTGTACAATCTTTTCGGTCGTCTCTCTGATAATCTCCGGACCTGTGAGAGCGTTGTCAGGAACTCGTCCTTTAGCTAACTGAGTGTCACCCACTTCAGCCCATCACAGAGGGGATCTGCACTTCCGGACATAGAGGGCTTCAAAAGGAGCTGCCTTGATGCTCGTATGATAACTATTGTTGTAGGAAAACTCCATAAGAGGTAAGTTTGTATCCCACGATTTACCAAAGTCAATCACACAGGCTCGCAGCATATCTTCTAAGGTTTGGATCGTCCTCTCACTTTGTCCGTCAGTCTGCAGATGGTAGGCTGTACTCACGTCCAGCCTCGTCCATAATGCTTTTTGTAGTGATTGCCAAAATCTCGAAGTAAACCTACTATCTCTATCAGAGCTAATAAATATAGGGACGCCATGCAGCCGTACTATTTCCTTAATGTATGTTCTTGTGAGTTTCTCCATCTTGTCTGTTTCCTTGATGGGTAGGAAGTGCACGGACTTGTTATGGAGAGGGGCCATTCTTGCCATTATGGAGGGAAGTTTGATGAGACACGGTATTTAACTGTTGCGTTGCCCTCATTAAACCCTAAACCTAAACACTCTTACAGCCGCCACCCTTATGCCTCCCACTTCCAGCCGTCGAACCACCCACTTCTTCATCTCCAACGCCGCTGCTCGCTGCCGTCGAAGTCGCAACACCTTGCTGAAGCTCTTGCTGCCGACGACCAAGAGGGCCACCAAGAAACGAAGTTAGGTGGGTTACTGCCACCGTATGCTTGCTAGACCGCTCCACAATCATAGCCACCACCTCCTTTCCGCCATCTCAGCGTCGTTTCCCTAGTACTGCGCACAAGCCGCCGGTCGTCGTTGCTTCGCCGACCTCATTCCTTCTCCAGTCGCCATTGTTGCATCTCCGCCGCTGCCCTCTCGCTTCCGTTCGAGATACCATCGCCATTTGTGTACTCAAGTGATTGTTCCACTCGCTTCAATCACTGCCATGTGGCTGTGTTGCCAACGATACTGCTGGACGCTGCTGCCTCCGACGAGGACAAGGGTGTCGCCGGAATAGCATTGACTGTCGTTCTTGTTTCATTCTGCCACCACCAGCCACTGTGGGAGGTGGCTGTGGACGTATTCATGGGTATGTGTCGTGTTGCTGCGTGTTGGAAGCCATAGGAACCGCTACCACCACCGTGGGGTGGTGGCTGCCGCCTCATGCCGCCATGTACCACCGCGGGTGGGTGTACTTTTATATGTATATGTTTTTTAATTAGATTAGGGTGTGCGTGTGTTAATCGGTTGGGTATTGTAATTGTAACAAATCTGAATAGTGAAGAAATCCATCACCACCATCGGCCGCCGTGTCGGGTGGCGGTGTGCTTAATTGTGTTGGGATTGCTAGTTTGGGGATGTTTGGACAAGAGACTAAAACCCTAATGGGCCTTGAAGCCTTAATGGGCCCAATGAGGCTTAATGGACATAAAAGCCCAAACATGTGATCAATGGGCTTAAGGAAACCCTAATGGGTCTAATGGACCCTAATTGACTCAATAAAACCCTAATGGGATTAATGATATTCTTGTGGGCCTAATAGGCCCAATAAATCCCTAATTAACCCAAAATCCCAACAGATTGATAAATGGGCTAATATTTGGATTGGAAAACCCTAATGTGAGTAAAACCTTAATTTGGGAAATTAATCGGGAATTATTTAATAACTTGAGAAATTAAATAATAATCATTGGCAAGGATTAATCTAAGCATTATTGGACCTAATGGATTAAGTCCTTAGAGGATTAAGTCATTAATGGGTTAAGTAGGAAACTTAACCCTAATCATCATTTTATGGGAAACCCTAATTTCACCTGGGTTTATTATTGGGCCTTGATGATTGGATTATTAATGGGCCATCCAAGGATAATTATATGGACAAAAATAATTTAATGGGCCTAGTGTAAGTCTCATGTAAGGGGCTTGGGCCCAATTTGGAAAAAATTAGGCCATAGATGGGCCATAGTTTGGGCCTTAATGATTATATGATGTTGGGCCTTAGAATGAGACCATGTATAGGCCTAGGCCCAATTTGGAAAATTGGGCCATATATTGGGCTTTGATTCCTAATTGACTTTGGGCCTGCGGATTGGGCCTTGGGCTTGAATAAGCCAAGCTAGGGGTAATGTAGTAATTACCCAAAGAATGTACGTATGGTTATGTATTGGGACCCAATTATTAATTGGGTGTTATTTTGGTGTTGACAGTTCGGGAATCTGTCAGCCAGCAGCTGGGGTCGAGTCTGCGGGACTTCAGCAAGTGTGGGATTGTGTCTTCGGGACTTCAGCAGTGTGAGGTGAGTTACCTTCCAGTAGCGGTGGGTCTACGGCCACAATGTCAGCCCACCAGTAGGGATCGTATGCTAGATGTTTGTCTTTGTGATATTCATCTGTGTTGTTACTACCTGATATGTTATATGCTAGCGTAATATGGTATGTGATAGTGTTAGAGTTTGGTTGTTAGGACCGAAGGGTAGGTTAGGCACCCCAGATATGCCTAACAGTATGTTACGATGTTTAGCTGCTAGCATGATATGTTACATGAGATAGAGGTAGTAGGAGGGGAAGAGTCCCCGAGATTCGGTTGTTAGGACCGAAGGGTAGGTCGGACACCCCATATATGTCTGACAATAGATTATGCTATGTTATATGTGATAGTAGTGGTAGGGGTGAAATAGTCCCCGAGGTTCGATTGTTAGGACCGAAGGGTAGTCAGCACCCTAGAATGGCTCGACATGGGTAGGTCAGCGCCCTAGAATGGCTTGACACGGGTATGACGGCACCTCAGAATGGCCGTACGGGTAGGTCGGCACCCCAGAATGGCCGTACCGGGTAGGTCAGGCACCCCAGAAATGTCTGGCAGTATATATGTTATGTGCTTATATGGTATGTGGTATGATGGGGGAACTCACTAAGCTTCGTGTTACGGTTTACAGTTTTGGTTTCAGGTACTCGTTTTCAAAGGAAAGGAGCCGGCTTGATCACAGCGCATCACACTATGTTTTCCACACATGAGATCTTTGGGGATTACACTCTGATATGGTTTTATGATAATATGTTTTGATTACTGACACTTTGGTTTGACACGAAATATTATTATGAATGTTTTTTATACTGATGGTTTTATGTAATAACTTATTTAAAAATGAAATTTTTGGCCTTGAATTTTGGGATGTTACACTAGACCAGGCTTTTCATGAAGCGACACATAAGGTGTCACAATACGATTCCATAACAAAGTGACACATAAGGTGTCACGGTGCGAATCCCGTTGTATGGGCTTAGGCCTTAGGACTCGAGATTTGGGCCTATTTACGGGTATTGAACCTAGGGTTTCAGCATTTGGAACCTTCACGACCTCCTTAAGCACCTCTAATGAAACCCTATCCTCTCTTGAAACGTTGGAGCTCACCCTCTCTCCTAAATCCGCTTTTGGTGTAGTTTTATGTTCTTGAGCAAAGGAAATAAGAAAGATTGGACTTTAGAGCTTAGCACTTGAAGTATTCAACTTTTTTTACTCCTTGTGGACCTTTATAAGTTTAAAGATCCAAGATTTATCTCTTTTCTTCCACATATCTATGAGTTGTTGGGTTTTTGTTCCATTTTTATGAGTTTTGGTTCCTTTGTGGTTTGTTCTATAGAGTTTGGAGAACTCTTGAGCTTTTGATTCATCTTTGGTTCTAGATCTGAACACATGATTGAATAAAGAGTGCATTCAAGAGCCCTATTTGCTCTATGCATGAAGATAAGTGTGTTTTGGACACTTTTTGGACTTAGGGTTTCGATTATTGAGTGATTTAGCCTTGCTTATGGATAGAGTTGGAAACTTTGTCCATTAAGACCCTTGTGAGAATCGAATTTGAATTTTTGAGCTTTGGAATTGAAGCATTAAGTCCTTAACGAGGAAGGTTGTTAAGCCAGATTTAGTGGCGCGACTTGCTAAGTGTCACGGCGCGATTTTTGAGTGTTCCTAACTATTTTGTCATTTAGTGGATCACGACGCAACTGGTCAAGGGTCACGAGGTGCAGGTCGTTGACCGTTGAAGATGTTCAAAATGGGGTGGTTTGCGGTGGTGTAAAGGTGGTATAAGGTGGCTGGAATGATATGGCAAGGGTGGTGGAATGATATTTTTCGTCCAAAAAATCATGTTGACCGGAGAAGATGACCAGAGTTTCGCTGGAGCTGCAAAGAATTTCGGAAACCGACTAAACCCACACCAATTGGTCATAAGGATTAACTATGTATAAGATAACAAGTTTAAGGGGGCAAATATAAACAAAAAGAAATCAATGACTAAAGAAAAATATCTTACATGCCATTTTCCCAATAAATAACTTTAACATAATACTTTTATATTAGTTCATGCGTTTTGATAATTCTGCATTTTCTATAATTTTGATATTATTTTTGCATTGAAAGCAATTTCTAAGTGTCGAAAAAATAATATTAAAAAAATAAACAGACGAGCGACAAAGAGCAACAGGGGCGACCTCAGTGTATGTGGAATATTAGGGGAACATCGAAGTATTAACGATAAAGTATAATAATCAACTCAATGGTGGCGTTATGTGGCCGATAATGACAAAAAACGTGACATTTTGACTATTAGGGGTGACATTTCTTGTAGCGGTGTGTTAAAACTAGTTTAGGAACATTTCGAGTAAGTAAATAAGCCTTGTCTTTTTTTGCTTCATATGTGTGTAGAAAAAAGATGATAAAAACTATATATTAGTTTGGCATACGTAACCAAAAATGGGACTAGTACCCAAAACTTTGACCAACCATCATATAAAAGACAAATTTTAGAGCAAAGTGGTTTATAAATCTGCCTAATACTATGTAACATAATTTATTTAATTACCGTTGACTTATTACCCTTGTAAATATGAAATTAGCTTGTTACCATCAAGGATAAATGTCGAACTATGATTGGATAGGGCAGGATGATGCATGTCAAATAAAATAATTCACAAAGTAAACCTTTTGATAATGACAAACACACACACATTTTTTATCAGTATTATACTAAAGCCATATACACGAAAGTTTGGGTCAAAATATAAATGTTAAAACACATTTTATCACAAGGGAATCAATTCTATTCAATGGTATCGGGTGCAGGTTGCAGCGAGATGATCGAAGACATTGTATCCAATGCAGCTATGCATCATAGTTTAAAGGATCAAAATATAGGCTAAGTGGGATAAACGATTATATGTTTGTTATTCCATAGGGTTTTTCTACTATGTTATATTAACCTTAAAGGCTAGGGTTTTTAGATAAGGAGAGAAAGATACCATGTAATTGTGAATATCTCCCATAACTGGTTACTTTGCATTATGTATTATCATGTATAAATACAAAATACATACACAATAGGGCCTAATAGAAAGTGAGCCGAAACTACATATGCTATACACAATGGTGTGAAATTAAGAGTAAGATTAGAGTCAGAGTGTGTATTCGTTTGCTGTTTAAAAAAGCACAATAAACAATTGAAATGTATAATGACGATAAATGAAATATTAAAAAGAATCGGAATTATAGTTCATTTCTATTGCGATAAAGATTCATGCATTTAAAAAAAATAGTAACATTGTATTATGTTATATCCTAATCCCCAAAAGATTGACATAATATGTGTAACGATCATAATGATTCTATACTGCAATTAAGTTTAACTATACTCGGTGTGTTTGAATTTGATGATACAAAAGAAAATCATTTTTAGTTGACAAAGTTACTTAAAAATAGATTAAACTTTAAAAGTACAACGGTTATCTTTGAACTCTTACCAAGTATAATATTTAGTTTGACATTTATATTAATTAATATTTTATAAAATTTTAAAGTGTGACAGTCGGTTAACACCTATAATAAACTAAATATAAATACATTGATAATTAATAGTAGCAGCACGTCTAACTTATTGCGTAAGCGTAACTCAATCAATTCACAAAAAAAAAAAAAAAAAAAAAAAAAGGTTAGTCGCGGCTGACTTAATCTAGTTCTGCAACTCTATTCAAATCACGCATATGAAATGTGTTATTTATCATACAAAAATTAAAGAGATTTTTTTTAAATATGTCTTTTTTTTTTGAAAAAAAAATCATATAGTTAACTTTGTCAACTTTATTGCTTGAGTTATGGAGCAAACTAGAAACGGATAGGTATCAGTAGGTGGAAAATTCAAATTAGTAGAAGAAAAACTCAAGATTGTTAAATAATATATAGTCAAATAGAGTTTTTGGTTAACTTACTATATATGTGGTAATCACCTCAAAAATCAAAATGATGACATACGATCTTGTGTAAACAAATACAGAAAATAATAATAATAAAAAAAAGTGAATTTGTTTTGGTCAATGAGAGCCTCTATGGCGTTGATATATAGACCATGATCTTGGCATGTCAATTTTGATGGAGATTCTTAGTTTGGTATGACTTTATGTTATGCTAATAAACTTATAACAACCCTCATGTGAACCTTTTCCATTTTATGTAATAAAAATTCATGGATTTTGTTCTATACATTTGATTGGAATATCTTAAATTTTAGTATATTTAATATTTTAAATCTATGAGAGATTAAAGAAGTGGGACGATAGCGTTATTATTCGACTACTCTATGGTGATCACCTCCAAAATCAAAATTATGAAATATAAATGTATATGACCATCGTTTGTATTTGCTAGGATGACTCCATGTTTTGTTGCTATTATTTGCTTCAAATATTTGTATATTCATTTAGTGTTCGTTTGTTTAACTTGAAGCTTTAACTATCAAAGTAGCCTTTTTTTTTTTCTTGAAACATGTAAGGCGTGAAAAAGCATCCATGTGTGTATATACTCAAGTTGCAACCATAATATTGCTGCTTAAAGCCTTAAACAAATACAAGACCGTTTAAAGGACAAAGACCATTTCACTCTTCTCTTTATTTAGACCATTTCACCAATTTTGACAAAAGAAACAACGTTGGTTTACAAGCAATGCAAATTTTCAACTTGACTTTGTGTTATTAACAAACCGTGGTCTCGAGTATTCGACAATATTAGTGGCATTTTAGTCATTATAAAGACCTAAAAATGATTTAAACTCGATAATAGTTACTACATATAATGTTATGCCGACTTTTATTACATTTTGATAACCATAAGTTTACATTGTTATTACACGATGGTATTAACGAATTTGAGGCTACTAACACACCATAAAGGAGAACCCTAATTTACCTCTTAATGATAACTCTCAGAGCTTAGAAATTGCATGTGAAGGTAAGTTTGACCTAATTGGGAGTTTGAGATCTTCCCAATCTTCAACCTTCAATCCTTCAAAGTAATGGTCAACCATTCGGTCACTCACACACTCAAGTTTTGAAGGCTCCCACTGAAAAAGAAATAAATAAAAATGCATGTGAAACAACAGAGTACAACCTGTTGTATGATGTCTTGTAGGAAGGAGTTATGTTTTACCTTTGGATTTTTATCCTTGTCAACTAGTAATGCTCTACATCCCTGCATAAGAAAGAGTTTGGTCTTGTTAAGGTGAAAAAAAAATGCATTTTTTTGGTTGGTTTGTAGTAATAAAATGAATTTTTTCATATGAATGATTTATGTATATGTAAATGCAATGTATAGTTTTAATTATACTCGATATATTATATATAATTATGATTGATGAAGTTTAAAAATAATTTTTGAAAGTACCTCAAGGAAATCCTTGCTGACTTGTCCTTGCATGACTGCACAAACCATCCTGTATTCACGGATAAGACATTCACCAACACCCTCAAGTCTCCCTTCTCTAATCTGCACACCAAATGACAAAAATACCCTTTTAGGGAAATAATAAGATATTTAAAATGAAGGGCATGGTGAATCCTTACGGATCGAAGGGAAATTTTGAGACTTGTTGGTGAGGCTTTCTTTAAAGACTCAAGAGTCCAAGAGATCCAATCATCCATCTTTTTATCACCCTCTTTCTCCTAAAAAAATAAAAATGAAAGTCACAAGTAAAGAATTTACAAATGGAGAAAGAAATCATTTTCATGCAAAATGCATAAAATAAGTAGATTTCATGTTGATGTGTAAATCAACTGTTGAACTTACAAGTGCAGATATAATCTCTTCAACTGTTCTTCTTGAGAAACATTTGTTAATAGTTTTCAACCTGTAATATAGGGTAGCAAAAATTCAAGTGAAGAATATAAAAATAAATTTAAAAAAAAAAAAAGAAGAGCATGAATATATAAGTATAAGTATACCGAAAATATTGACTCTTATCTTTCAACTTAGGAGTGTAGGAGAAGTCATTGATAATATTGCAGATGATTTTTGGATCGCCTGTATTTTCTTTGCATAATGCGTCTTCTAACAAGGATAATTTCTGTTCATTTGATAGAATACATGTCATTCAAGAATTAAATATTTTAGTGTTAGAAATAAAAAAAAGCTTAGATATTCCATGAAAAGTTAACTTCAGGAAGTAAATATTTTTAAAACTCTAAAATCAATACAATATTTTGGGACAAAGAGATAAATAAATTTGGAAAATGATAAATCAATTAATACCTCTAAAGGAACAAAGTGAGTTGCAAGACCACATGCAAACATTTCTGCACCATCCAATCTAGCACCAGTAAGACCTACATATTCCCCTGCCATAAAATATAAACTCCAACATCAAAAAAAATATTATAAATTTTAATTCTATCGTAAAATGTAAGATATAAAATGAAATTACCAAAGAATCCAGGTAGTCTTGATAAATAATAAGAAGCACCCACATCTGGGAATAACCCTATTGCAGTCTCTGGCATTGCAAAAACCTACAAAAAATTATATATGGAGCAAATAGTTTTATGTCAACAAGAAATATAAAAAAAAAATGTTAAAAAGTTTCTTGAAGAAGATGAATATAGAAAGAGAGATACCGAATTATCTGTAGCAACTCGAAATCTACCATGCATTGAAGCTCCTGCACCACCTCCCATTACAATTCCTCTAAGGAGTGATACCTTCAAGCATATGATTTGAAGTCAACATAAAGATCATCATGGTCAAATGAAAGATTTTGAATTTCCTGAATAATTATACTTGTAAAAACTAAAAAGAAAGCACCCAATTCTGAGAGTTGATTACCTGTGGTTTAGTGTATGTTGCCATCAAATAATTCAATGTAAATTCTTTTGAGAAAAAATTTGCACCAAGTTTCCAGTTACCTGATACCCAAAAAAAAAATTGGATAAGTAATAATGAAAATACATTCATCTTTCTTGCATCTAACCCTAACCTTTGTTAATATCCTGAACAACAGCTGCAACATCTCCACCAGCACAGAAAGCCCTTCCTTCACCCTGCATTCACATTCCAAAACTGAGCATTAATGCTCTTCCTAGATTTTTTTTTTTTTTTTTGGGGGGTACCTTCAAGATTATCAGCTTCACATTGGGATCCTCCTCATAGGAATGAAAGAGTTCCAAGAGCCGGGATATCTAGAAAGATAAGACACAAATGATATGTCAACTTTCATTTTTAGCTACATAATAAAGTTATAATGCTTCAAAAAACAATTTTAAAAATAAATAAATAAATAGAATATGTCTATCTTACCATTTCAAATGAAAGAGCATTAAGTTGCTTAGGCCTGTTTAATATGATGGTTCTCACATGTGAACTCTCTTTAACCAATACCTGCATACAAAGATAGTTCAAGCTTCAAATGTTTTCCATGAAATCTAAAAGATAAACAGATGAAACAAGTTGACATGGTCAACAATTGTCAAACATAAATTTTTCCATGGTCTTCGCCCCAAAAAATGAATGGAGCCACACACTAATAGAGATTGATATCCAATTAATTAAATTCTTGATGGTGAAATTTGTTTCTGAAAATATGAAAGGAATTCTTCATGATTAAAGCCTTTTAAGGAAAGAAAATGTGAATCTTACTGGAGTGTCAGGTGTCTGAGAATCATAGAGAATAACACACAGTACCAAAATAGAAGCTTTAAGATAATGAAGGAATTTGAACTAATTATTTCCTCACTCACTTATGAAAGCCAAAATAGGATCAAAGTCAAGGAAAGGGGGAAGGAGATTATATTGAATTGTGTGGTAAAATGAACCATTTGACATGTGATTGATTTATTTGCTTCACTGGAAGACATCGAGTTCACTTTGATTAAAAAGTAAAACGGTTACAAAATCAGTGGGTTTAAGAACTTCCTCGTGGACTAAAGGAACCCCAATTCAAACCCCTTGATCATTAGCTTAAAAGGTATAAAGAAGGGGAATTCAATCTACAAGATTTCGATTTTACTCTCGTCCGACACTCGAAAAACAGAAAATTGGGCCACAAATTTCAATCAACTCTGTTTAAACACTATGTGGGGATGAAAATGATAAACAGGTACTGTAGGCATAAATTGAAACGATTCAAGATGAAGAAGGTATAATCATGTAAACAACAGTGCATTTTCATGATATAGATAATCAAAGATAAAAGAATAAGCAAATAGTATACCTGATTTGTTGGCGCCATGAAGATCAACTGAGAGTCGTAAGAACAATGACTAACTAGAATGGTTTATGGTTAGCACAACTAGTAGAGTGCAATTGTGCAAAACACTATCGGGTCGGGTGCAATTGGTTTACCAAACGGGTCGGTGCCCCAGCAGGCTAACCATAGGCTGGCGGACGAAAGAAGAAGAGGGTGGGATGGGGCTAACCATAGGCTGCTGAAATTGAATCAAAAAACTAATGTTAATGGATCATGCCCTAAATGTAATTACGCTTGGCTATTGGGCTAAATTTTAAAATAATAATAAAACCCAATTTGTTGTTTCTAATGTTAACCTGGCAACAACCAAGAAACAAAAAATAAAAATAACAAAATAATAATAAAAAAAATTATCCTTCATTATTGCCTTCCTATATCCTTTACAAAAAAAAAATAATAATAAAATAAATAAATAAAAACTTTTCTTAATGTTGGCGCCAACAGTACTATCCCAACCGGCCTTTTATTTGTCAGCACTCTTTAAGCTCTTATAATTCTTACTTCATACTTAAGCAACAATTTAACTATTTTTTTTTATAAAAAATAATGATATGATTTATGCTTATTGTTGGATACAATAATTTACTTTATCTTTTTATTTAGGGATATATACTATAAAGTCTTAATATTTTCAATTATATGACAAGAAAGTCATGAACCTTATTTTTTTTATTTTTATTTATTTTTTTTACAGTAAAGTCATAACTACCCGGTAGTTTTTGACATGCTACCATTTTTGCCGGTTAGCCGATAATTAGGACTAAATTGTCAAAATACACAAAGTATATGACTTTCTTGTCAAATCGTGAATTAAGACTTTACTGTGAAAAATATAAAGTTTAGGATTTTCTTGTCAAATTATTAAGAATATTAGGACTTTAGTGTATATATCCATTTTTTGTTAGAAATTTAATGGTATGATAGTCTTTAAACATGAAAGTTATTGAAATCTGTTTTGGTCAGCTAGATTCTATTGAAATCCTTAACGTTTGCTTCTTGTTAAATAGTTTTCTTTTTTAATCTCAACAAACCGACATTGAAAAAAATGGAGATAATCGAGAAAGAAAGAAAGAACCAGGGTTATGTTGGATTTTTGCAGTCCTAAAAATGGAGAACTAAGAAATCAGAATAGACGAAACTGCCATTTTTACCCCTTCTCTACATTATCACCATTTTGAATAGGGATGTGTTGCTTGTGTTTGTACAATCTGCCCCTCTTTTCAGTTCACTCTCTCTTTTGCATTTGTTTTCCCAGATCAATGATTGTAGCAGAGTAAAGATGATGGTAAAAAAATTATGGTGTTGCGATGAAAATCACAATTAAACGTTCTTGGGTTACGAATTAGGTCTCACGAGTCTGAAAAAATTATTTGTTTCTATGGAAACCAAGACTGTACACTAAAGTCCCAATATTTTTAATAATTTAACAAAAAAGTCATAAACTTTATATTTTTGACAGTAAAGTCTTAATTATCGGTTAACCGGCAAACAATGGTAAGTGTGTCAAAAATTACCGGTAGTTAGAACTTTACTGTAAAAAAAATAAAGTTTAAGACTTTCTTGTCAAATGGTGAAAAATATCAGGACTTTAGTATATATATTCATTTTATTTATTGTAGTAATATATTTATACTTTTTATTCGTATAGGAATGTACTTAGATTTTGCTACAAATATGAACAATATATTTTATTTGGTACCTATTACTATTATTGGCAAAATCACAAATATCTTTCTATTATTGGTAAAAAAAATTGGAAGTACGTTGTTATTTGTGTAAGAAAATATAATTGGCATTGTTATTATGGATCACATAGTGCTATTATTGGGTTTTATATTAAAAGTGAGTTTATATTTATTTACTTCTAGTGTTATTATAGGTAAATAAGTATAACCGTGTTTTTATTACGTATAAAAAATTAAAATACAATTAATATATTAGTAAAAAGAAAAAAGTAAAGTCCATTGTTATTACCCTTAATTTTCCCTTAAATTTTGGTGGGACAAAATTATATCATCGAATTTCTTGAAAAAAAATAGAACTAAATTATTTAACTCTTATTGTACGTTAACTTTATATAAACCTCTTTCACTACAAGTAACATAAATTACTTTAGTAAATAAAGTGTTAAATTTGATCTCATTTTAGTAGAATGATTTAATCTAAACACTTGACACCATAAAAACAAAACAAAATGTCTAAACTGATCATATTCATTTCTTTTTTAAATAAATACCATAAGTATGATCACAAATTTAAACAAGTTTACATATTTGAATAGATTTAATAGTTGGAATATACACTCTTAGATAAAAAAAAAAAAAAAAAAAAAAAAAAAAAAAAAAAAACCCTAACTAGTATAAAAACAAAAATGACTTTAATCTACAAACACTTGTGATGTATGGCCATCTTTCGGCTATCATGGTTTGGGGATGTGGCGTACGCACCATCATAGCCACTATGCTCACGTGCATTCGAATGATCGGCAACATGTCGATTGTTTAAGCCATTGCCATAGCCTGTTTTGTTCAAGTGGTCACCTGTTAGTTTGGGTCCATGGTAGATAAATTCCTCGGTTTGTAGGCCCATTGCAGCTTCAGCTTGTCGTATTAGCCTTGCCTCCTGAGCTAATTGATCACTTTGTGCTCTTTCTAACTCAGCCTAAAAACCAAATTAGTTCATGTTGATGTTGATGTTGATGTTGATGTTTTTGTTTTTGATTTATGTTTACATGTTTTTAAAAAGTTAAAACATGATTAAAAGATGGTTAATGTCATAAAATAACAACCAACAACAGTTAATTTGTTTTTTGAATCAGTCGTCTTTCAATTGTATCTAACACATAAATAAACAGTTTTTTAGGTTCTTATTACACCGTTGGAGGATTTCAATTGGATAAATTTAATTGAATCCTACGTGATGTTAATGTGACATCCAATATAGCAAAATTTTCCGGTTGAAGTTCACTCTAAATGGTATAATTAGAACAAACAAAAATTATTGATTTATTAGATATAACTAAATAAATAACTTAAAAAAACAAATTAAATATCATTGATTGTTATTTTATAACAAGTTTTCAACAATCCAATTGAAAACCATTTTTTATGCTAGAAAGTTCAAAATATATCGCCTTATCAAACAAAAACAACACATGTTACATTCCCCAAAAGGGATTTTCTAATATGTATCATAAGAGCACATATAAGAAGCATTAATTGAAGTGTTAATTTTGTGAAATATTATCATAATTAAATATGATAAATATTAAATATAAATAATATGATTTATAATTAATATATTTTACATTTAATTATGGTAATATTATATATAATTAATGTTTATCACATTTAATTATGGTAATATTTCTTATAATTAATACTTTAATTAATATTTTTTATATACGCCTTTACATCAAATATTAAAAAATCCCTTCCCCAAAAAAGGAACCGTAAAACATGTAAATACTATGAAACCGATAAGTTGCCAACATAGCTAGACATATGTATGGGTTCTCATAGTAGTTTTTTCTCATCTATATATTTTGTTGACTAATTATAGTTTGTTTCCCATGATATATAACTTTTTATAGGAGATTCGGTCTTAATTTTGAAAATTTGACATCATCAATTTTTAATGAAATCTATCGGTTTTAGTTATTATCTTAGTTACTATCAGTATTATTATATTATATTATGTACGTATGAAATATTGAATAACTAAGATACTATTAGACCAACCGGTATGCTCACAACAAAGCTGTCCGTGAAGGAGTTGTTTCGTGGTAGACGTCACGATTGTAAACGGCCAATGGTCTTCTTCTTTCCTCCCAACTTCTTCTTCTCTCTCTTCTTTCCAGTATTGGAGAATACTCTGGTGGTTTGTAGTGGCATGAAGCGGCTGATTTGGTAGCTCTCCACGACCCTTGGCGTGGAGAGTATACGGGATGGCCTTATTTTGTTTTTTCCTTGTTTTTTGAATTATTAATAGGCCCCACTAAAACCATAGGCTCCACCAATGTCTTTCAGACTCACCAACAACCACAACCATCTCGACTATCAACATCACCACCACCAAACTAAAATCCCTAAACGGCTAAACCCCACCCCCAATCTTAGACTCGCCATTGACTTCATTGACCTCTACCTATTACCATTAGACCTGACAATTCGTGTATTCGTGTCATGAAAACGTATTAGCCACCAATTTGACACGATACGATTACACGATGAAAAATAAGCATTTATCTCAATTTTTAAGATGTATATGTGTGGTGTATTCGTGACGTGTCTCTCACAGATTCGTGTCTTCGTGTCTGAAATTGTCATAATTGCCATTGACTCCACCACTAACACAACCACTGTTGTCACCGACCCCCCACCACCACTTAAAAATGCCATCCACCACCACTTAAACCCTAGATCATAACCAAATTGAAATCCCTAAACTAAATCAAAACAAAAACGAATTCCTCAACCTAAAATTAAATCATAATCAAGATGGAAATTTGGCATCAGTTGTGTTGCTAAGGTAACAGTCATAACGTACGGAGGTTTATGGGTGGCCGGAGGAGAAGCACATCGATGTCGGTTTAGAGGTCGTGAGGGGAGGTGAGGCAGTACGACATGCTGGTGGTTTTGGAGTCGTCGACTGATGGGGTTGTAACAGAGGTGGACCGGCGGTGAGAGGGAGAGTGCGTTGGGGATGGAAGTTGGGAGCACAATGGGAGCCTGATTCAAAATTTAAGATTCTTATTCCTAAACTCAATTATAGAATTCGCCCATGAAAATTTTCAGTTTTACTAAGTTTGGTCCAAGGGCAAAAAAGTTATTTCATACGTACTTAAAGGAATGACATTGACGGTAACTAGGATAGAAACCAAAACTGATGGATTTGCCAACCATGAGGATTAGTGGTGTCAAACTTACAAAACTAGGACTGAACCTGTAAAAAGATGTATACCATAGGACCAAAACTATAATTTACTCGAACTTGTTTTTAATATAAGAATTAACAAAAACGCCCCCATATTTACAAATTGTTACAAATTACAAAAAGATATATACAATTATGTTAAAAGATAATACATGCCAATGTTTAAAGATTATACCATAAAAAGGTAAAGTAGATAAAACCTTATTGTATTTTTTCCATTTACATACTTAATAATGTTATTATCCGTTACTTTCATAATCATAAAATTTATAGAATTTGTCTAATCACAAAATGATCGTTTTGGACAAGAGGACCGAGGAAAACCAAATTTTACAAACAACCGTACCTGATGTTGTTCTTCTCTGGTGTCGGACTTTGACTTACGCAACCCTCGGATATCGCTGATCTTTTCTTTGATAGCTTGCATTTTAACAACTTTCTTGATTTCAAAAGTCAAAATTGTAATATAGAGATAGGACATTCAACAAAAATATATGTAAGTTATATGTATATATATTCATCTGAATGTTTCCTAAATTAGAAGCGTATGTTTTGTGGCTAATGACAAAGTGTTGGAACATAGTAAATATAGGAGTGCTTTAAGCTTGGCCTTATCTTTTTGTTTTATTTAATCTAGAGGCCATTAAATGGGACAATCGGATCATTAAAGGTTATAAAAATACGGTTTTGTGAATACAAAATATTATTTTTATAATAACAATGATGCCATACAAACTTAATCATCCCAAACCCATGATAACAGGGTGTCACAAAGGGAAACACAAGAAATAACAACATACTTTTACACATTAACAACATCCAATAACATAAGGAGACACCTAGCTACCCCTATAGGTCGAGAATGAAAAAGGAGAAAGCAACAATGGGACATGAAAATGTTCCATTTTTTGCGACGCTTTGACCTCAAAAACAATTGAAACAAACGGGAAGAAACCATCCGGGTTATATTTTCCCGTGTTGAAGCTTATTCGGTATACACCCGGAGTCAACTCATTGACTATTTTCATCAATTGACCGCTTCTTCCATCTTTATCGGTGGCAGACGAGCCTTGAAATGTCCACATGTCATCACCTGATTGGCCAAACACCGGGCCAGACTTTTGGGAAGTGTACATTTCCAATAGGACTTCGATTCCGCCAGCTGGACACCCGCGGGCTATGTCTAGCACGTGGGTTGTGATGGGCGGGCGAACCCGTGTGGGTATGGATGGAGCTGTTAAATGCCCTCCTAAAATGGTCACACGGCCTTCTACATTAAAAAGATGAATATCAATTGACTTCCAAAGTTTTTAAAATAAATTAAAAAAGACAAAGTTGTGAAATAATATAATATTACCTTCTGCTTTGGTGACATCAACATTTGAGAAAAGCTTTTGAAGGCGTAATTCAGTTATTTTCATTTGTTCTTGGGCTGCAATCTCAAACTCAACGATCGGCCTGTTTGAAAAACGCCTCTACAACAGTATCATAAGAAGTCAATAAGTCAACCACGCACACAATGTTATAGACATGAGAGAGAAGCAATGTATGAATATTTGGAAGAAATATGGATATACCTTCAACTCGGCTAATATTTCTGGAGTACTCCTTCCAGATGCACATATAAGAAAAACAAATCCAAACTTTTGCTTATACTGAGAATTCCATTCATATAATTCCTGCATAAGTAATCCAATTTATATATTTGTACCTTAATGTTTATATTCATGATTTGTGAATGATTAAACAAAGGTAATATAAATAGCATTGGATTTGACATAAAGATACCTGTAGACTAGAATCGGTTGCAGTGGCTAGAGCAGTGGATTGCTCCCCCTTGCTCCACCTACAAACAGAGAAAGCAATAAGATCGCCTCCATGGATCTTCTTTCTACTATTCATTAATTCTTTACTGTTGATGTCCTAATTACATAAAGTTTCATGTGAATTCGAACCAACAAACTTCTATTTGTACGATTTTGTTATCAAGGTCAACATACTTATCGAAAAGACATTGGAAATCTATGATTCAGATCAATTTCCAGGATGAAATCTATCCGTTGTACCCCATCAAAACATAAAATCAAGGATATTTCATATCTCAAAAGATCAAGCTTCCAAATTTTATCAATCAGATTTCCTAATAAATGTGAAGTTTTGAGATGATCCAGCTAGCAGTAATCAATCGGTTGTTATCTAATCGAAAGTAGAGAAAAAGAGAGCTAACTGAACACTTGTGGAACTTTTGTTAGCAACTGAAGAAGGATTTTGCCCAATTTGGGGATGGGCAGCAAATGCTTCGAGCCAACCATGTACATCAACCTGTGGTCACTATATCCATCAAAATCAAAATTCGATCTAATAGATTATACATAAAAACACAGAAGAATAAACAGACCTTATTGAACCAGATGTTCTTGGCTGCGACAACAGCTTTGTCGTAAGTATCAAAAGGTCCATCGGCGACCATTTGTTCCGCAAATTTTGTGCTTCCACAACAAGCAATGAAATCATTTACGCCCAATCCTACCGCCATTGATGGATGCTGTATACGATTCTAATGATCTTAATTTGAAGAAAACACACACTGAGAAACGTGTTCAACTGCTCTGTGAGTGAGTGAAGCGCAGAGAAAGGGGCAGAAATGGAAATTTTTCCGAAGAAAGGTTTAAAAAGGGATGGAAGAATGGGAATGAGTTTCAACAATTAAGTTTTAGTCCCTCAACTTGGTGGTGCATGACATAACAATCGACAATACATGTCATTTTAATATTTTATGCATCGAATAGATATATTTCATAGTTATATTGATAGGGAAATTGAATAATATAACCAGTTTTTGGGTATTTTTTAAAAAAATATATATTTTTTTTAAATGATCACTTGGTCAGGAATGAGGCATTATGTATTTCAGACTTATTTTCGGGTGGGCGGACCCATTACCTTACTTCCAGAATTCTCATTCCAGACTAACAGTCCGTGTTCCGGATCGTGAATTTGAAATTCAAATTCCGGAATGTAATTTGAAAAAATTCGGACCCTCGACTTCATTCTGCATCTCGCTTCGACTTTCCGATTCGATTCTGACACATGACCTCGATCCCGATTTCGATCTCTGACACGCATCTTCGATCTCTCTGTAACGCAACTCCAACATGGAAAAAGACCACTACCACCCCGTTATTCACTTCAAAAACCTAGTTTGCTTATTTGTATAACATGCTTATTCATCTACAATTATTGTTCCAGAATACGTAGAACACCTCCAGAATGAATTGTAAACGGTCTAGAGTTTAAATTACAAATGTCATTGTTGTAGGAACAACTGAAAAGTAGTTTAGATGTTTGTGTGTTGTTAATTTACATGGAAATGTATTCTTTTGGATCTTAAAATTTCATTCGAGAAGCCTCCAAAATGCGAGGAACTATTTCGGAGCATGAGGAATTGGTTCGGAACACAAGGAACTAGTTTGAAATATTGGTTAGTTTTTGTTTTCAGATTGAAGTGATAACACCTTTTTTATTTTTGCTGCACGACAGAGTTTTTGATGCATCCATTACATTGTCTTGTAAACCCAAAATCGGCGGGCAATTTTTTGCGGCATTTAGAGACAGACCTGAATGCGAGACTATGTTTTGGGAGGTGGTTAGACATTCCTAATGTAGATGGGACCATTTGCTTCTACATTACGTATTTTTCCATGAAGTTGTCACGGACCCCCGAAGCCAAGTAGAGGAAATGATTTTTGAAATTGGGGGTTACGAGCTGTCTTTCGAGAAGAAATTTTTTTGTCTCATCACTGGCTTCCAGTTTAATGACTATTTTCCGTCTTTTACTTCCGGCGCCGCCTTTCGTTCTAGTGTCTTTCCTATGGTCCCGATGAATGTCTCGTTAAAATTAGACGATGTTTAAAAATTCACTTAAGGAGTTATCGGACGAGGATGCAGTCTGTGTATGTCTTCTATACCTGTTAGAGAAGGGTTTCAATGGGCGATTGCCTAAAAAGCCTATTACAGAAGAGTATTTTGTTTTGCTATCCAACCTTGATGATTTCAATAGGTATAATGTCGTCTATTTTATAGTTGATGATTATAATTACTTATCGGTACTAATGTTTTTTTAGAAATTTAATTGTTAATTAATTTTTTATGTGGCATATATCCATGGGGGAGTATAATTTGAGATCAATTGTACAAACAACTAGTTATTGTATTCAATAAGGTTGACAAATATATACATCTGGACGACCCGAAAGAGAAAAAACCTCAAAAAATGACCTACACCCTAAACGAGTTTTTAAACTCTTTTAAGGTTTTTTTTGCTAACATTCTACCAATTTTTTATTTGTTAGCTAACATTCAAATATGGGTACTTCAGACTTTTTTTGTGAGCATTTTGTTTGGTATCCGATAAGAGAATTATATCTCTCGGACTGTTGCATGGTCAACAATGAGGCCTTTATAAAGACTCACTGTAACATCCTAAGTTTAGAAGCAAGAGTTCAGGGATGTAATGTGTAAATGGAAAAGTAGACTCGGCGAGTTGGAGCTTTAACTCGTCGAGTCGGAACGTGTGTTGGGCACGTGATACGTGACCTGACTCGCAGAGTCGGCGGCTGCACTCGACGAGTCAGTGCTGGGAAGAGAAAACCCTAAATCTTAGGGTTTGCACCCTATTTAAAGGACCTTATGTCCTCCCCTCAGCCTCCTTGTTACCCTTGAGAGTCAGTAAACCCTAAAATCGAGTGTGAGCCATTGGTGAGAGTTTTTGAGCTTTAGAAGGTGATTCTAGTGAAGGAAACTTGTAGATCAAGAGGCTAGCATCAAGTAACTCGTGTAGATCCATAATCTACTTCATCTTGTGCACATTTCTGAGGTAACAACTCATTACCTTGAGCTTTACCCTTCTAGATCTTTTCATGGATGATGATTTGGGGGGTTTTTAGCATGTTTGGAATCCATTTCGGGTTTTGGGACTAGATATGGGGTTGCAACTTCAGATCTAGACTTATCTTGGTACATGGAGGCATAAAGTATCAGCCTTTTTGCTCATTTGAGAGCATTCTTGTCTTGAACCTTCTTTCTAGCTTGTGTTGAGCTTATATTGCCTTGCATGTACGTAAAGTTGGAAACTTTACGTGTGAAATTAGCCCTAGGAGTCCAGATCTATGAGTTGGAAGTAGTGAGATGGTCTGAAATCGTCAGAATACGGATGACTTAAGTAGACTCGGCGAGTCTGTTCTTGGACTCGACGAGTTGGGTCGCAAACCCTAACCCATCGGGTTATAATGTGGATCAGATGGTTGAGTGGACTCAGTGAGTTGGACAGGCTAGGACTCGGATTGAAGGGCTCGACGAGTCATGGGGTGACTCGATGAGTCGAGTCGCAAATTGTGGGGTTTCTGAGTTCATGAACTCGGCGAGTCCCTAGGTTGACTCGGCGAGTAGGGTCAACCAGGAAGGTTGACTTTGACCAGGACTGTGACTTTGACTGAGAGTTGACCAGTTTGACTTCAAAGGGTATTTTGGTAACTTGGGCTTTGATGGTTATGGTTTCAATGAAGTTTTAGGCGGTAGTGTTCGTGGCGGTGGTCGGGAGTTTTGATCTCATCTCTTCAGATCGACATTTCGAGGTGAGTTATCCTCACTATATCGACAAGGTCTAAGGCACCAAGGCCGGCCCTTTTCTCGAATTGTGTACTGGTATTTACTTGCTATGTTTATTGATCTTTTAGATCTGCGTCCTGGTAGTTAGGGCGGTATTGGGTTGAGTGACCTGGTTTAGGTTGGTATCCTGGTATATAGGATGATGTTATGTTTAATGATCTGTTTTAGGTCGGTATCCTGGTTAGGATGTTGTTATGCTATATGATCTATTAGATCGGTTTGTTTATATATGGACTATTATATGATTATCTGTTATGTGTACATGATTGATTAGTATGGGGGTTGGGTTGAGGTGGGTCCTGCTTCGTGTTGTAGGCCAACATACCTAGGGCGGACTGGGTAGACTGCAGACCCAGAAGGGTACATAGTCAGGCCGAAGGCCCGACAAGCGGTCTGGATAGGCTGAAGGCCCTGCAAGGGCAGTCCAGATGTGCCGAGGCTCGGAGAGTGGGCCAGATAGACTGAAGGCCCGATGCAGGCGGTCTAGTCATACTGAAGACTCAGAGAGTGGACCAGGTGGACTGAAGGCCCGGTGCGGGCGGACCAGTCACTCTGCAGACTCTAGATGCATGGCTATTCTATGTTTGTTGTATGATATGTTATGGTTATATAAGGTTGGTATTTTGGGGGTAACTCACTAAGCTTTCGAGCTTACATTTATCGATTATTGTTTTCAGGTTCGGCGGATGACCGCGGGAAGGCGAAGGCGTGATCGTACACTTCCCTTGATTTATGATTATGATTTTTGGGAACTCTGATATGAAACTATTTTGGAAACCTTTTGTAATAACTATTGGTATTTTACATGTTTTTGAAAGTTTAAATTTGGTATGAATTTTATGGGTGTTACACTCACTGCAATAAATTTTTACAAATCGACGACGTATGGTTACTTACTTATTTAATTTTTTTTTAGAATTTATGGTTATTTTTAATTTTATAATTTTATTAGCAGGATAATAGACTCTACAGAAGTTGGAGTCGACAAAAGCTGAGATGCGTGCTGAATGGTGGGTAGTTAGCTCAACATGGATCGATCGCCCTGATTTTCCCGACACTGAAGTTCACAGGGCACCTTCACTAACACCGTCACCCAAAAACTCCCCTACCCATGAGCCTCGACAAAAGAAGGAACATATATATGTTTCATCTCACCTGCCACCACCAACGCCGACCGTTGACCCATCAACTGACAAGGACCAAATTATTAGTGACTTGCAAAACGAGGGTTGTCACTTGCAACATGAGCTCAGTGAATGTCGCGAGCAGTTAAGGTCACGTGATAAGTGTTTAGTAGAGCATGGCGCTACTTTATCCATGGTTCTAAAACTTATTAATAAGACTTGGGGAGAGACAATGTTAGTACCTCAAGGGGGTGGAGGTACATTGTTAATTATTTCATTGTTTGTGGTCGTTATGTTTTTGCATCGTTTACAAGTAAACATTATTGAATCGTACATGCACTCATCGTGTCATATGTTAGTACCACAAACTACAATGATGATGACTTATGGGAGCATGATTATGTGTTACGCACACTCAAACAGTCGTTGAATGATGACATCGAGCAGTGGTCTCTGTATATCCAATCGTCGAATGTAAAAGAGATTTTACAGGATGAATACAAAACACCGTCGCCAACACCTCTTAGGCGTTCTGAGCACTAAAAAATTATGTCCATATGGTATAAGTCCCCATGGATACAAATGAAGAGGAAATGTGTTACACGGCAAAAACTAGCACCATTGGACAATCTTTTAGAACCTACCATACACAATGTATATAAAGAACGGGATGGTTCGTTGTTGTTTGGTCACATTTATTTGACCGATTTTGCTACGATTGAGTTTTGGACATGCTTATATGCAAATAGTCACGTAAGATGGTTTGATGGGTTTTGAGCACTACAACATTCCTATGGTGTACATGCAACCCTAATGCTTTGGATCTAGTTTTTTCTCAAGTTATACATGCGATTCTAATCATCCAAAGCATACACCCTATCTAGCATACAATTTCTGAGATTTATAACTAAACAAAGTTAGATGAATACCTTTTCCTTGTAGCTTGTAGATCTTGACCTTCAAGAGCTTAGTGCCTCAATTGTTGCACCTCTAATGAGTCACAAATACCAAGTAGCAATTGAAAGTATATGAGAGCGAGTGTGAGGCTCTAAAATCGGCTAGGGTTCTTTTTTTAAGCATTGGCCGATTTCAAGGAGCCAAGGGGTTCCTTATATAGCTGAGCTGCTAGGGTTTCAGGTAAAACCCTAATCTGATTGCTTAAGCCTCAAGAACTCCATTAGATCCTTCCAGAAGGCTCCTTTTTGACGAAATCTATGTGAGCTACACATAGAATTTCGTCCACCCCTTCCTAGGGATCCATAAGCCCAACTTGCAACTATCAGATAATTGCAATATCAGTCCCCGTAATTTAATCAGCTCTTTTGATCACCAAATTAATTTCTGATCAATACTAATTAAATAATACGATTTTTCGATTAATATTATTCTTATAATATATTAATAAATCACAATTAACCTCTTTCTCTATAATTCATCTTATCAAATTGCTATGGTGAAGGCAACCTAAAAGGACCATGCTATTATTGGGTCAAGTACATACCAATTATAGTTATGGGCTTAGACACCTAATCCAACAGTCTCCTACTTGGATAAGTCTAATAACTATAACTGCAAGTACGACTTCAAAATCCGATTAGCTATCATAGCTCTCAAAAGCCGCTGTCAAACTCTGACCTAGTCAATGATGCGTCGTTTAGATAAGGGATCATATAATCATCCGTTCTACAAGATATCGTGTGGACAATGACATGGAACATAATCATTCTCAATGTCCAGTAATTTGTTTCACGACTTCTGATTCGTTTGACATAGAACTCAATTGAACACATCAATTCAGTCCTGACCGGGCCCTGCACATAAGTCAACATAAAATCATCAAGGGCCCCAAGATTTCGCTTTTACCCTCCTAGGATAAAAGGAACAGATAAATTTTGAATTATATGCTTGTACTATTTACTCATTAAATCGTACACAACAACACATCTTATAACATCAAGTTACTGAGCGTTTATGCATTATCAATGCACAATTAACTCGCAGACAACAAATTATATATCTCGATTTAAAGATTATACGATATTATCGTCTCACAATCACTCGTGATAAAATTCCATGAAGTGATTCATATGAGGTGGATTTAATACAATACTCAAATCTTATTTCAAGAGCACTCATGAATGTTGCTGCAAACCTTTTGATATGTCTAAACACATAGACAATTTGCAAACCAATTCATGACAACCTATCCTCATAACTTACTCCCAAAGTATGATTGACTGTGGATAATTTGAACAAACTAATTATTCTGGAAGTAAAACATGAAAAAGTGAAACAATAGTAAACAATTGACACAAGATAGTAAATTTTACTCATAAATAAAACTCTTTTATTTAATCATCAAATGCCAATTACATTTTATTTATTACAAGTTTCTAAACATCTATCTAATGACTAAAACTAATATCGTCCTCCATACCAATGCTCCTCGCATGCTGTAAGTGCTTAACCCTGCTCAAACCCTTTATGAGGGGATCTGTTGGGTTCTCTTATGACAATACCCTCTTTACTATGAGGAGTCCCTCTTCCAACCGATGTCTGATGAAGTGGTATTTTCTATCGATGTGTCTAGATCTACCATGATCCCTCAGTTCATTAGTTAAGGCAACCACTCCTTCGTTATCACGGAAAATCTCCATAGGCTCCTTTATGGCTGGTACAACTCTGAGGTCTCCAATGAAGTTCTTCAACCATATTGCCTCCTTCGACGCTTCGCTCACTGCTATGTACTCTGATTCGCACGTTGAATCAGCCATAGTCTCCTGCTTGGAACTTTTCCAAGTAACCGCTCCTCCATTTAGGGTAAATACCCAGCCCGACTGAGAGCGGAAGTTATGTATGTTGGTTTGAAAGTTGGTGTCACTATACCCTGTCACTCTTAATTCATCACTCCCACCAAGGGTAAATACCTAATCCTTAGTCCTTCGTAGGTACTTAAGAATGTTCTTTACTGCGGTCCAATGAGCTCTACCTGGGTTCCCTTGATATCGGCTAACCATGCTCAGCGCAAAAGCCACATCAGGGCAAGTACATGTCATAGCATACATGATCGAGCCAACAATGGAAGCATATGACACTCGACTCATTTCCGCTATCTCGACATCGGTACTCAGGCTCTGAGTCTTACTTAGCTTGGTATTGCTTTGGATCTGTAGTTCCCCTTTCTTGGAATTCTCCATGCTAAAACGTTTCAGCACCTTGTCCAAGTAAGTACTTTGGCTATGTCTTATTAGTCTTCTACTTTTTTTTCTTAATATCCTTATCCCTAGAATATAAGTAGCTTCTCCAAGATCCTTCATAGCGAAACACTTCCCAAGCTAGGACTTAACCTCCTGCAAGGTCGGGATGTCATTTCCTATGAGCAGTATGTCATCAACATACAAAAATAGAAAGCTAACTATAGTCCCACTAGCCTTTACATACACACAAAACTCATCCTCACTTCTCGAAAATCCAAAGTCTTTGACTTTCTCATCGAAACAAAGATTCCATTTGCGAGATGCTTGTTTCAATCCATAAATGGATTTCTCAATCTTGCACACTCTATTGGGGTATTGGGCATCTACAAAACCTTCTGGCTGACACATGCAAACATCTTCAACCAGCTTCCTGTTAAGGAAAGCGTTTTTACATCCATCTGCCAAATTTCATAATCATGAAACGCAACAATAGCCAACATAACCTTGATAGACTTGATCTTGGCCACTGGTGAGAAGGTCTCATCATAGTCAACCCCAGGGGTTTAAGTAAAGCCCTTCACAACCAATTGTGCCTTGAACGTATGCACTTTCCCATCATGTCGGTCTTCTTCTTGAAGATCCACTTGAAACCGACCGTCTTACGACCCGGTACATTATCAACCAAGTTCCAAACTTGATTGTCATACATGGACTGAATCTCGCTATCCATAGCCTCTTTCCATTTTGCAGACTCTAGGCCCATCATGGCTTCCTTGTAGTTGTTAGGTTCATCCAAATTTAGCAGTGTAATATCGCTGATAAACATATCACCTTCAGCTGTTATATGGAAACCATACAACACAGGTGGAACACTAACTCTATTGAAACGACTTAGAGGTAATGACTCGTCAATTGGTTCAACAGGAATCTCTTCCTCATGTTGAACGCTAGTGTTGGAGGTTCCTTCATCGCTTGACTCTTGAAGCTCTTCAAGATCAATTTGCCTCCCACTGTCCTCTTGGCATATGAGTTCTCTCTCGCGGAAAACCCATCTCCTCGCAATGAAGACGACATTGTCACTCGGTCTGTAGAAGAGATATCCAAAAGATTTTTGTGTATAGCCGATGAAAATACACCGCTCACTATGAGGTTCAAGCTTGTCAGGAGTCTCTCGTCTTACGAAATCCTTGCAACCCCAAACCTTGATATGTGCCAACGAGGGAACCTTCCCTATCCACATCTCGTGAGGTGTTTTGGCAACCTTCTTAGTTGGGACTAGATTAAGGATATGGGCAGAAGTCTCTAAGGCATACCCCCAGAATGAGATAGGTAGCGAAGCTCGACTCATCATGGAACGAACCATGTCCAACAAGGTTCGATTGCGCCTCTCAGCCACACCATTGAGCTCCAGTGTCCTAGGCGGTGTCAATTATGAAACAATTCCACTTTCCTTAAGATAGTCGTGGAACTCGATACTAAGATACTCACCACCCCTATCGGATCTGAGCATCTTTATCTTCCTGCCCAATTGATTCTCCACTTCTTGTTTAAACTCTATGAACTTTTTAAAAGTTTCAAAATTGTACTTGATTAAGTAAATATACCCATATCTGCTATAATCGTCGGTGCATGTAACATAGAAGCGGTTTTCATCCCTTGTGGTGGATCTGAAGGTCCTACACACATCGATGTGTATGAGATCCAACAATCCATCACCTCTTTCACAAGTACCAGTGAAAGGTAATTTAGTCATCTTTCCAAGCAAACAAGATTCGCACGTGTCATCTGACTTTAGGTCAAATGACTCCAACACTCCATCCTTTTGGAGTTGGGCTATGCGCTTCTTGTTGACATGTCCAAGACGACAATGCCACAGGCATGCTTTGTCTTAACCATTGGACGAATCAATATGTAACACATTATTTCCTAAGTTGTCTACAACCATCACAATTTCATATATACCATTACAAGGCAATGCTTCAAAATAAGAAGTACCATTATAGAAAGCATTAATAGAACCAATTTCATTATTGAATGAAAATCTAAAACCTTGTCTATACAAACCATCAAAGGAAATAATATTCCTCGTCATTTTTGACAAGTAGCAACAATCGTTCAAATCTAATCCTAACCCACTTCTAAGCACTAAAGAATAAACTCCAATCTTGGTAACAGGCGACACTCTCCTATTCCCCATGATTAAGTTCATCTTCCCATGCTCCACATCCTTACTTCTTCTTAGCCCCTGCAAATCAGAACAAATGTGAAAACCACATCCTGTATCAAGGACCCAAGAACTAGCATGCGATGATTTATTAGAGTGAACAGTATAAATACCTACGAAGGTGGGCTTTATCTTCCCATCCTTGATATCTTGCAGATACTTCGGACAACTTCGTTTCCAATGCCCTTTGTCGTGACAGTGGAAACACTCTGCTTCTTTTGGATCGGATGAAGGAGCAGCAGAACCACCTTTTCCTTTGGACCCATTTGAAGATGATCTATCATGAGACTTTCCCTTGTGATTCTTAGAGGGAGATTTCCTTTTCTTTCCCTTCCCATGTCCAATAACCAAGACTGGGGCATCATCTGTAGGAGTGGTTGCGACAGCTTTGCCTTTCAACCCACTTTTAGCAGTTCTTAACAACCCTTGAAGCTTGCTCAAGGTGACTTCCTTATTGTTCATATGATAAGTCATCTTGAACTGATCATAACAAGGAGGCAAAGAGTGGAGAATGATATCAATCGCCAACTCTTCATCAAAGTTGACATTCAACTTGAGCAAACGATCCACATACCTTTGCATTCTTTACAAATGGCTCGTGATGGACTCTCCATCTTTCATCTTGGTTGTTATCAACGAGGCAACGATCTAGTACCTTTCTTAACGCGCACTTTGATGGTAATTTTCCATCAAATCTTGGCACATCTCGTAAGGCTATTAGTCCTCGTAGATAGGGTTGTTCACTATTTGGATAAAACCGAATTGGCCAATTGGACAATTTGGATTGGACTATTTGGTTCGGATATTCGGATTTTTGGTTTGGTTTTTAACAAAACCGAATTATTATTTTGGATTTCGGATTGGTTTTGGTTTATAAAATAAGAACCGAATAGTCCAAAAAAACCAAACAAACATTTATTATTATATTTATAATATATATCTATAGTTATTTATTAATTTTGTAATTTATTTTTTCAAATAGGTTCAAAACGTTTCACCCGATAAAAAAAATTAATATGTATTTTCTATCAAAAGTTATCTATCTATAAAATATTTAACTATAATATATCTTCTTAGTAGTTGTTTATAAATATCAAATCACAACTAAATAATTTGTTTTCGTTTCTTGTGTAAAATTAGGTAATATTATAATTATATGTCATTTTAAAATGTTTTGAAAGCCGAATTATAAAAACCGATCCAACCGAATTGTAATTGGATTGGATCGGATCGGATTTGAATTTAATTTGGACTATTTGGATCTATATTTTGAAAACCGAAATCCATTTGGATTCACTTAAATGGATCGGATCAAACCGATCCATCCAAACGAACACCCCTACTCGTAGAACCGCTGCAACTCAGGAGTCATAGTGGCTACCATTATACACGACACCTTTTTCGTGTCCTTTTCGTGATCCCTATACTCAACAATTTCTTTAGCTGAAGCTTTAGTTTCATCTATCTCTTTGAGCTTTTCATCGAGGAAGTATTCTTTCTCCTTGTATCGTAAGGCCATGCGGATGTTGTAGATCCAATCACTGAAATTGGACCCATCGAAGGTGACCCTCCCACAAATGTTCATAAGAGAAAAGGAGCTTGTGGGGTTCAAGCTTGAAGCGTTGTTTGAGCCAGACATCTGAAAAGGAAAAGGAACAAAGTTTAGATTAGATAAGTAATCCTTAATATAACTCCCAAATGAAATATTAAGGCTAGGACCCAACATTATAATTCACAATTCGGAAGAGGGATGTCGTAATCCAATTGCAAATTATATGAAGGTAGGTAAATGACGATTTACCAATTTCCACCATGAAAAACGAAATGAACATTTAGGATTTAAATGAAATGAAATTCCTAGATTCTTTTGAGATTCATTGAACTTTTCAATGGCATGTTTAATCTTGATTATGCCCTTTTAGTTTGTGACTGGGATACCGAGGATCATAAACAAGGTGTGAATAACCATGCAAATTAACTTGGTACTCTTGAGTCATTTACCACCTAATCAATGTGTCAGTTAACCACACACTCCATTGATCTATGATAATTCTCGAGATACCCTTCACCACCCTTTTTATCCAAGTTAGTGTGCCGTTTAACCACACACGCTCAACTAACGACTTTGGCAAGGTGCAAAGTTCAATTTTATGGAATAGCATCATTTTCACATTTTTCCTAAAGTAACTAAGACTGAGAATTTATAAAAAAACATTTAGTTACTTTATAACTTTCATTATACTTATTAATGAGCAATTTAATGTCCTATCCTACCCGTTCGGCTAACGACCCTCCACTAGTCAAGAGTACGGTGGGTAAGAGTGGATACCCAATGACGGTCATTTTATAGGTCGCTTCCTTAAACACCCCTTATAGACCAACTTCGTGAATGAGGTCTACTAACGCTAGGGCTGGCTCATCTTATACATATGTATAAGTATTGAGCTTTTAATATTATAATAGTATAAGGGTTGCATTTTAAACTTTTTAAAACACTAGGGTTTTAGAATTTAATATCTCAAAATTAAAACCTTTTAATCAAATTTTTTTTAAATTCGAAAACTTGAGGGAAAGTTTTGAAACTCTTCAAAACTTCTAGATCAAATTTAAAATAATTAAAATAATCATATAATTTCATCTTTATCAAAAATTTGACCTAATCCTATTTTATTTGGTAAAATAAATTCAAATCAAATTTTACAAATAATTAATTTATCACATAATCTTGTAATTATCTTGAAATTTGACCATTATCTTTCAATTAGATGATGATATTCATTACCATATCAGAAAAATCAATTTTAATCAGTTAAAACAACTTATGGTAATTACCCTTATCTAATTTAGGCTTAAAATCCGAAAATTGTGCAATCAAATGAGTCAACTCGTCGAGTCAGGCTTTAGACTTGTCGAGTCCCACATTGGACTCGTCGAGTTCATCTGACAGAGTCCAGATTTCGATTGCTTTCAACTTTGAACAACTAACCATGACATCAAATATAATAGAAAAACACCTTAAACTCTGATACCACTGATGGATTTTGAGCACTACAACATTCCTATGGTGTACATACAATCCTAATGCTTTGGATATAGGTTTTTCTCAAGTTATACATGCAATTCTAATCATCCAAAGCATAAACCCTATCTAGCATACAATTTCTGAGATTTATAACTAAACAAAGTTAGATGAATACCTTTTCCTTGTGGCTTGTAGATCTTGACCTTCAAGAGCTTAGTGCCTCAATTGTTGCACCTCTAATGAGTCACAAACACAAAGTAAAAATTGGAAGAATATGAGAGAGAGGGTGAGGCTCTAAAATCGGCTAGGGTTCCTTTTTATTAAAGCATTGGCCGATTTCAAGGAGCCAAGGGGTTCCTTATATAGCTGAGCTGCTAGGGTTTCAGGGAAAACCCTAATCTGATTGCTTAAGCCTTAAGCAGTCCAGTAGATCCTTCCAGAAGGCCCCTTTGGACGAAATCTATGTGGGCTACACATAGAATTTCTTCCACCCCTTCCTAGGGATGCATAAGCCCAACCTGCAACTATCAGATAATTGCAATATCAGTCATCGTAATTTAATCAGTCTCTTTTGATCACCAAATTAATTCTAAATTAATTTCTCATGAATACTAATTAAATAATATGATCTCTCAATTAATATATTATTCTTATACTATATTAATAAATCACAATTAACCTCTTTTTCCATAATTCATCCCGTCATATTGCTATGATGAAGGCAACCCGAAAGGGTCATGCTTCTATCGGGACAAATATATACCAATTATAGTTATGGGCTTAGACACCTAATCCAAAATGGTTGTCATGTGATGTAAGTAATATAATTATGTGCTAATGACATATTACATTTCTAATAACAATACTTACTTTACTGTAAAAAAAAATATTGGCAACACATCATGATGTGGATCTCATTGCTGCTAGAGCGTAGAGCAGATGATGCTCGGTTGATGGTTGTATCGTCAACTTTCAACATTGATACATTTGAATGGAGTGACATAGCTGACAGATCCTTTTACCCATCTTGGGCAGACTGTGATACGATATAATTTTGTTTAGATTACATTACCTGAGTACTTATATACTAATTAAGTATTTGTAACATTTTGTAGCTTTAAATCTCAATCAATATACCACATGTTCATTGATTTTTGGGTGTTTTGGATTTGAAGACCGTCAATAAGACCCAAGACATACCACAACAGATTGATAGCAGATGAGATTCTTGCGTGTTTTTTATTGGTTCCTGGAAGCGTTAATCACCGGGAAATTGATTTTTATAGAGAGTAAAACCGATCCATGGGCTATGGGTTATCGGAAACAACCAACGAATTTTTTTTGGGGTGCAATGTCAGTGATTATTTGAAGATTATTTTTGTAATATCACTTAAAGACACATCCCTTTAATTTATGTATTTATTAGCTGTCTGTTGATTTTAATTGCATTACATTTTATAAAACCAAAACTTATACATTTTATAAAAGCAAAACTTATACTAAAAAAAGAACCACATATTACATTATTAGTTGTCTGTTGATTTTAATTGCATTACATTTTATAAAACCAAAACTTATACATTTTTTAAAAGCAAAATTTATACATTATATAAAACCAAAACGTATACTAAAAGAAGAATCACATATTACATGAAAAAAATTTCCAAAACTTATACTAAAAGAAGTATCTCATGTTACACAAAAAAAAAAGTAAAATGTATTTCGGAACCGTGGTCCGGAATCGTACTACGAAATTCCAGAGATCTCTCCGGAACAATATAGTTACTTTACAAAAAAAAAGGGTTAATTTTATCAAATAAGTCATTTATAAGGATTAAATTACTCAAGTTCTTTACGTGGGATATTTATTGTTATTTTTGGGATATTATTAAAAAACATGACTTACTGGATCAAGACTATAACTAGGAATGATACAAATGTAATTTGGGCCAATTGGTGGAATAATCATGAAAAGGAATGGTAAGAATTCTTATTCATTGGCATCTAGTTAGTATTTGGTTAATATAGCCTTTTCTTTTTACTATTCAAATAAATAAATAAGTAAATAGGCCAGTTGGTGGAATGATCATGAAAAGAAATATTGGTTAAGATAGCTGTTTCTTTTTGCTGTTAAAAAAAAAACATCTAACCATTTTTTCATGTGCATTCCACGTAGGCTAATACAAGGAACTTGAAACCTTTTGAGTTATGTAATAAAGCTGTTAAATATAAAATTCTTGTAAATTATAGCCTGGCATGCCACCATCGCATCATGTATCGTGGATGAAACATTTTATAAGCCGTTTAATGACGACTAAAATATAATACTTTATGTTTTCGTATTTTGACGATACCCTTTTTGTGTTATGTGATCACTTAGATTGGTATAAAATAAATAAAATTATGTGATAAAATTAGGAGTAAACAAGAACCGAACCTATAAGAAAAATTGAAAATAATCGCAACGAAAAACCAAAACCGGTACAAAAACCAGCAGTGTTGTTTTAACTTTTTAATTTGGCAAAAAAACAATCAAATTCGGTTTGGTGCGGTTTTACCTTGGAAACCGATGGTCAAAAATTAAACCGAGCCGTCATAATTAGGGAAAATTTCATATATATCCTTACAAACTCTAAATATTACTTCAATATTCTTGTAAACTTTAAAATTATACCTATATCCATTCAAAACTATAAATAAGTACATATTCAAAATCATATTTTAATTAGAATTATATCAATTTTTGTTAATTTTTTTTATCTAATAATCAAAATTATATATTACTTTACCAAATTGCCCTTTCCTCTTTCTTCAATCGATTAAGCCATAGCCTTTATTACTTCAATATACATCTCTATCGATCAACTCGACACTTCCACTTACCGTCTCCATCACCTTCTTTCGTCACTGCTCTTCTAATTACCACCACCGGTAACCCTTACCTTTTCTCCCTTGCTCTACCAACTACCACCATCAGTAAACCTCAGTGCCTCCATTCTTGCCATGCTACTTCGAAAGCCTAGTGTTCGACCACTCTTCACAATTATGATCGGTCCTAGATGATTGATTATTGGTTTCTTTGTTAAGTGAAGTAGTTGATTTTGGATGGTTCAATTTGTGTTGCATTGTACTAGTATGTGTATAATTTACAGTGGTACCATTGATATCCTAGTTTCTTTGTAGTGCTTTCGTTTATGGTAATCGTGCTTTGAAAGCTTGGTGTATTTGGCCTCAAGAATTGAATTAACCAAATGGATTCCCATTGAAGCCTTTTGTGTCTATTAATTTCCAATCCCAAGAAAATCACAGTTACACGTCTTATTTTTTTGAACAATTCTATGACCTTTGTGGTTTATCGAAAGCTTATGGCTTAATCTTTTATATGTTTCGTTCCCACTATCAACTCTTAATGGAGGTGGCTGATTGTGATATTGCAAATGTGCCCAAGAGTTATTCTTTTAATATGTTCAGGATTTTGCTCCTATGTGCATTTTTATGAAGCATACCAAGGTAAGGGTCTTAATTATTTTCCCTAATAGAATTAGATTCCCAATTCTTCATCTTATGAGAACAATGGTGCGGCTTCTTCCAATTTAGACTACAATCTTAATTATAATGATTGTTGTTTGATAGAAGTAATGCATCTGTGAGTGCCTTTTAGGAAAGTGTAACATCCCGAAATATCAAGAGTAGAGTTGAAGGGCTAAAAGAGTAAATTGGGAAAGAGCGACTCGGCGAGTCCATGTGCGGACTCGGCGAGTAGAGTCGCGACTTGGTCGCGTGTTAAGTGGCCGACTCGGCGAGTCAGAGTAATGGACCCGGTAAGTAGGCGCTGAGTGGAGAAAACCCTAATTCTCGGGGTTGAGCCCTATATAAAGAACATAACATCCATTCCCCCAGCCTCCTTACTAATCCTCAAGTCCAGAAACCCTAACCCTTGTGTGTGAGTGGATCAAGTGCATTTGGAAGCTTGGAGAAGCAATTGTGGAGGAAATCATGAAGGGTAAGAGGCTTGGAGCAAAGGGGCTTTGCTTGGATTCGAGTTTCATTGCAGTTGGGGCGTTCCTTTGAGGTAATATCTCGTTTTTGAGCTGCTATTTCTTAGATGCATCGTTTTGGGGGTGTTAGAGACCATATCCTTGGATGTATTGGAGTTTAGAGGTTAGATCTGAGGTTGCTACCTCAGATCTGGAATGGAGAAGGGTTGGAATGCATGAAAGTCCCTGTTTGTGAGTGGTTGATGAACTATTTTGTCCCAAACCCAAACCCTAGAGTGAAAATGCATAGATCTCTTTGGATTCACGTAAAGTTTGCCACTTTACGTGATGGATGAGTTGTAGGAGGCTAGATCTATGTTTTGGATCAATTGCATGGCCTGGAATGCTTCTGTATGAGTTCAGACCGGTGGTACTCGGCGAGTCACATGGGTGGACTCGACGAGTTGCTTGATGATGAGCTGGAACTCGACGAGTTGGAAGAACAACTCGGCGAGTTGGATGAAGATGGCCTGGAACTCGACGAGTTGTATGAACAACTCGGCGAGTAGGTTGAAGATAGCCTTAGACTCGGCGAGTCTGCTGTTGGACTCGGCGAGTCTTGTCGAAGAGTCCCAATATTTTCTGGTTGAGTCAAGAATCGGCGAGTCAAGGGATGACTCGGTGAGTTGTGTGTGAGTGGACTCAAAGTTGTGGGACTCGGCGAGTCTCGGGGTGACTCGGTGAGTTGAGTCGCGGATTGGGGAAGTTCTGAGCATGGGGACTCGACGAGTCGACGGGTTGACTCGGTGAGCAGGGTCAACCAGGAGGGTTGACTTTGACTGAGGACTTTGACTTTGACCAAGAGTTGACCGTTGACTTTTAGGGCTTGGTCAGCGATGTGGCCTTTGGGCCAAGAGAGGGGTAAAATAGTCTTTTACCCTTAAGAGGGTGCCATGAGAGGGTTGATTCTAGTCTCGAGAGTTATATTCATGAGAGTATATGCCTTACGTGTTAGGCGGCGGCGAGTTCGAGATTCAAGTGTGGGGATATCTGCTTTCTGCTTGCCAGGTGAGTCTTCTCACTATACTTTACCTTGAGTAGGTAACCAGAGTTATGTGACAGAGTATTTGTATGCTATGTATGTTATGTGTTGTACTGCATTATTTCTATGTGATTTATGCTGTGCATGTTTTCAGAGTTGGAATCGGAGGGTTCCTAGAGTTAGAACCGGAAGGTTCACAGAGTTAGAACCAGAGGGTTCACAGAGCAGGGTCCACGGACCCACAGAGTTATAGCCTTGTGTGGCTAATATGTGTTGTGTGTGGTATTTTAGGGAAACTCACTAAGCTTCGTGCTTACAGTGTTTTGTTTTATGTATGTGTTTCAGGTTTCTTTCAGGACCACGGGACGACACCGGCTTGATTGTACACACCAGAGAAAGAGTCATGTTTTGAGGATCTTGGTTTTCTATACAAGTGAAAATGGAGTCATGTTTTGTAATTCGATTATGAATGAGATTTTAAACAAGTGTTTCTAAGAATTAAACGATTATTTTTAAATGAAAAATTGTTTGAAATTTTCGGTGCTACAAGTTGGTATCAGAGCCTTGGTTTGAGGGATTCGGATGCGCCTTCGGGTAATTCTGGACTCAAACTGAGGAAGTAAGAAAAGTTTTCAAAGAAATAATTTTCTAAAGAGAATAAGAGTTCAAAGAGAAAATGAGAAAGAGCAGTGTGTATAATCAGCCAGAGCCCGAACGGTGATTTCCCAAAATAACCTTACTTTTGTGTTATGAGATATTTATGATGCACTTTATGAGATATTATTGCATGCTAGAGACAGGCTGGGTATTCCATATCTTAGGACTAGAGTGGCCTGATTTGTGATGCCTTAGCCTAGGAATTGCTGTGATATGCGATGTGCTTTTGAGTATGTGATGAGTGAGAATATTTGATTGGAATCCTTTAGGGGATTTGAGTAGAGGAGTAATCTAGGGGAGATACCTAGATGAGTACTGTGGTACTTGGAGAAAGAATAGTTAGAGCCCGCGAGGGGAAGAGTTGCAGAGTTCGGTGGTACTTCCGAGGATGAGCAGAGCAAGCGGAGTTATCACCTAGAGTGAGTCATATATATTCTTTGATGCTCGAATGCTGCTTGCTTCGTGCTTTGTGGAACTCTCGATGATAGGAGTCAGCTACCAAGCGAATATGACGATATTCAGGAGGTAGATGGCTGGCATCATTAGGAGCTCTTCAGCAGCTGATGGTAGAGAAGTGTGGGAATCTAGGAAGAGCCTAGGGAGTAACCTTAGCCAGATGAGTGCACTGGCAGAGTAGAGAATTTCGCTGGGGAGCGAGCGCGCGCGACGGAATTGGTGAACGAGAAGGTCGAGCAACTACTTAGGAGCTTCGGGATAGTCCGTGTGGAAAGTATGGGTAAATGTGGCAGGTAGTATGAACCCGTACTACTGAAAGCAGATGACCCATACTTGATACAGGGAGTATTTTGAAGGTTCTAACAAGCGTATTAAGGAGTGATGTTATGGTTTGAGTACCATACATCGGAGCAGATTGAGGACTGATGTTATGGTTCGAGTACCATACATCGGAGCAAATAGAGGAGTGATGCTATGGTTCGGGTACCATACACCGGAGCATATTGAGAAGAGATGTCATAGGATGAGTACCATGGTTCGTAGTGAATGATGCTTGTGATTCTCTGGTTATCCGGTCACGATTGATGAGGTAGAGATTGGACGCTATGGGTTTTAGGCCTGTAGACCATGATTGAGTTTGAAGAGGCGTCCCTCGAGAGGGAGGTCGAGAGCCTATCAGAGTATTTTGGTAAGGAGTTAGAGGGAGGGGAGAATTTCGGTCTGAGTTGAGCAATCAGTCGATAGAGGAGATGTCACCTTCTATGACCTGAGTGGTGCTATTTATGTTCGTGTGCGGAACATGAGAAGCCTGATGTTTAAGTTTCGGGTTTGGGGGTAAAACCCTGCAGGTTGTCCTTGATGATGATTTTCCATCAGAGTATCAGGTAGCATGTGTGCTGCGAGACAGTGATTTACCATGAGCAGATAGTCAGCTGGGACTGAGATAGTCAAGGACCACGTTACGCCTATTTGAGTATAGTAGGGCGTATTGTAGAGGTATCAGTGGGGAGTCCAGTCGAATTAATCAGTGCAGTGGTTTTTCTATCCATGTTGGGTGTTGAATATGGGAGTGGGTCCCTGTTCTTGGGATGATCCATGTGTTGGAACGTTGGTTGATGAGTCGAAGTGGGGAATATGATGATTTCGTGGTCCAGTCTATAAGACAGTGATGTTATTGGACAGTTGAGTTGTTGGTATTGGATTGGTACGAGACTTGGAACGACTAGAGGCAGTCGTGACGAGAAGTTCTTGAGGATTTCATCTGAGGTTCAGAGTTATGAGATCGATTAATTTCCTTAAAGGGGATTATCGGGTGTTGCGTAGCACTTTCTAGGGGCAGGTGCGTTATTGCTTGTGGAAATAGTTCGTGAGGTTGTTGATGTGTCAGATAGTGATGGTTCGAACCCTAAGTGGGGGAGAACCGGGTGGTTTATTGAGAGAACCAGAGATTTGTGCAAGAGCGGTTAGGGGTTGGATGCAGAACCTGCGGCTTGAATTCAAGAGATCAGGGTCATTGGTGGTCAAGGAAAAGGTGTAGGGCGAGATAATGCATGTGGTGTATGCCTGAGGGAAGGATGGGTGTCTCCACGACGGGTGGTCAATGGTCAGGAATCTGGTGGTGGTCAGAGTCGTTTCAAGTGGAAGACTCGTAATGATGGTATGGGCAGTTGAGAACTTCTGGGTTGAAATATGGGTAGCAGATTATCGAGTAGCCAATTCCCGGGCTAGGATGTGTATTCTTGCTTGAATTTTGAGCAGTAGTGGAAAGGGTTTCGGAGGATCATCAGTGTGTTCTGAAGGGTTAGCGCCTTCCTTGTATTCCAATTGAGTGTTTGGATGCACTGAAGTTGTGCATCGTGTGATATCAGAAATTATTATGGGATTCAGAGGAAATGTATTGTTGTGTGTGTATGGTGTTGGGAGTAAGGGAATCAGTGGTTGTGGCAGGATCTTGTGATGCTCTGTTGGGATATTCCGAGGTATCCGGGTATGATATCTTTATTTCGGAGTTACTCGTGAATCTTGAGTTGAAACGATTTGTGGTGTATCAGGTATCTACGGATCTAGTGGGAGCCCTTCGAGTATGGGCATCCAGGGAGATTATTTAAGAGAGTGGATCTTCGCAAGGGTGGGCATTTTGATATGTCGATTGCCTCCAGAGTCTGTGATGCATATTCGAGTCGAGTATGGGTAGCTGCCTATGATAGCCTGCGAAGCATGAGCTAGTGGAGTCAGAGGGTGTTTTGATACTGCGGGAAGCCGTAGTACTCACTAGTCAGAGGGTGTTGTGATACTGCGGGAAGCCGTAGTACTCACTAGTCAGAGGGTGTTGTGATACTGCGGGGAGCCGTAGTACTCACTAGTCAGAGGGTGTTGTGATGCTGCGGGGAGCCGTAGTACTCACTAGTCAGAGGGTGTTGTGATGCTGCGGGGAGCCGTAGTACTCACTAGTTAGAGGGTGTTGTGATGCTGCGGGGAGCCGTAGTACTCACTAGTCAGAGGGTGTTGTGATACTGCAGGGAGTCGTAGTACTCACTAGATGGCAAGAGAATGTGATGATGGAATGTCCTCCGATCAGTATATGATGTGGAAGAGTTTTGGGTTTGAGTAGCCCTAGTATTGAGTTCTGGAGCCTGGGTGTTGAACCGGGGGCGAGACTGGGGTCTCCGTCTCTGTCGGGAGATGCAGCGAGATGAGCAAGGGATATGCGCAGCAGAAACCAGAGATCAGAGTTGAGACGATCCTTGGTTGGATTGTATTTTCTCGCATGAGGAAAAGAGAATTTTGTGACTTGCGTGTCCCTGGGCCGGGATAGTGGTCATGGGGAGGAAGTTAGTGGGATATTTGGATCATGATATGGATGACCTTTGGAGGCTCAGCTGTGGAGTCAAAAGCTGACCTGGTGCTCAGTCTCGAAGAGGGATATGAGAAATGAGCTAGAGCTTATCATGATGACGTATGAGGACACTTCAGAGTGAGCGAGCGATTCAGACGCTCGAAGACATGCTTCGGGCATGTGTATTAGATTTCGGAAGGAGTTACGGCACATATTTATCCTTGGTTGAGTTATCCTATATCAATAGCCCTCATTAGTGCATTGGTATGCCACCCTTTGAGCTGTTGTATGGGAGGAGGTGTCGGACCCTCATTTGCTGGGAAAAGGTAGCGCATGGACCCGAGAGCCCTTGCGAGCAGATCCAGAGCATGTGCGATACATGGAGTAGTGGCAAGATTGGCAAGTGGATTTCCCTGGGTAAGGGAGGAGAAAGGTATGTAACCCCCGGGGGGGGGGAAGTGTTGGTTCACGGAAGTGAAAGTAGTAGTGAGAGTGGATGATTTGGAGTATGGTGGTTGAACACTGTGTATGTGACAGTGGTACGGAATGACATCATGATGGGATGTCTGCTGAGGACGCGGAAGGGATTCCGCGGGTGTAGAGCCAAGAGTCTCAGGATGAATGCAGGGATGGAGTCTGGGACTCCCAGCTTGATTCTGATCAAGGGTTGTGTGCATAGTGGTGGTTCCTCTTGGGGATGTTAGAGATGTCGTCAGTGTGACGGGTTTTCCTAACCCGAGGGTGCGAAGGTTGGTGCAACATGTGTGTGTGATTGCAAGAAGAGGACTCGTGGGAGTTGCTCTAAGATTGAAGAGTGGGTCTTTCTATTAAGCATGGATGGATAGAGTGGGATTCGGATCGGGGATCCGGTGGTTCGTGATTATTTCTAGCTCGTAGGGGGGTCGGGCGATTGTTGAGATTTGGAGCAGTGATGCATCTCGGGTAATTCTCGATTGTTGAGTGTGATTATCAGAGGGTACAGCCGGTGCCCGGTTTGAGACGGTGGTCAGGACACCGCAAGGAAAGAGGAAGTGAGTTCGAGTTCGATGGTTATGCTTTGAGGAACCTGGTCCAGTTAGGGCCAGGTGGCGCGTCGTGGGAGTATTTTGGAGTTGAGTTGCCATAGGCTTCGAGGACGAAGCCTAATTCAAGTGGGGGAGAATTGTAACATCCCGAAATATCAAGAGTAGAGTTGAAGGGCTAAAAGAGTAAATTGGGAAAGAGCGACTCGGCGAGTCCATGTGCGGACTCGGCGAGTAGAGTCGCGACTTGGTCGCTTGTTAAGTGGCCGACTCGGCGAGTCAGAGTAATGGACTCGGCGAGTAGGCGATGAGTGGAGAAAACCCTAATTCTCGGGGTTGAGCCCTATATAAATAACATAACATCCATTCCCCCAGCCTCCTTACTAATCCTCAAGTCCAGAAACCCTAACCCTTGTGTGTGAGTGGATCAAGTGCATTTGGAAGCTTGGAGAAGCAATTGTGGAGGAAATCATGAAGGGTAAGAGGCTTGGAGCAAAGGGGCTTTGCTTGGATTCGAGTTTCATTGCAGTTGGGGCGTTCCTTTGAGGTAATATCTCGTTTTTGAGCTGCTATTTCTTAGATGCATCGTTTTGGGGGTGTTAGAGACCATATCCTTGGATGTATTGGAGTTTAGAGGTTAGATCTGAGGTTGCTACCTCAGATCTGGAATGGAGAAGGGTTGGAATGCATGAAAGTCCCTGTTTGTGAGTGGTTGATGGAGCTATTTTGTCCCAAACCCAAACCCTAGAGTGAAAATACATAGATCTCTTTGGATTCACGTAAAGTTTGCCACTTTACGTGATGGATGAGTTGTAGGAGGCTAGATCTATGTTTTGGATCAATTGCATGGCCTGGAATGCTTCTGTATGAGTTCAGACCGGTGGTACTCGGCGAGTCACATGGGTGGACTCGACGAGTTGCTTGATGATGAGCTGGAACTCGACGAGTTGGAAGAACAACTCGGCGAGTTGGATGAAGATGGCCTGGAACTCGGCGAGTTGTATGAACAACTCGACGAGTAGGTTGAAGATAGCCTTAGACTCAGCGAGTCTGCTGTTGGACTCGACGAGTCTTGTCGAAGAGTCCCAATATTTTCTGGTTGAGTCGAGAATCGGCAAGTCAAGGGATGACTCGGTGAGTTGTGTGCGAGTGGACTCAAAGTTGTGGGACTCGACGAGTCTCGGGGTGACTCGGTGAGTTGAGTCGCGGATTGGGGAAGTTCTGAGCATGGGGACTCAATGAGTCGACGGGTTAACTCGGCGAGCAGGGTCAACCAGGAGGGTTGACTTTGACTGAGGACTTTGACTTTGACCAAGAGTTGACCGTTGACTTTTAGGGCTTGGTCAGCAATGTGGCCTTTGGGCTAAGAGAGGGGTAAAATAGTCTTTTACCCTTAAGAGGGTGCCATGAGAGGGTTGATTCTAGTCTCGAGAGTTATATTCATGAGAGTATATGCCTTACGTGTTAGGCGGCGGCGAGTTCGAGATTCAAGTGTGGGGATATCTGCTTTCTGCTTGCCAGGTGAGTCTTCTCACTATACTTTACCTTGAGTAGGTAACCAGAGTTATGTGACAAAGTATTTGTATGCTATGTATGTTATGTGTTGTACTGCATTATTTCTATGTGATTTATGCTGTGCATGTTTTCAGAGTTGGAACCGGAGGGTTCCTAGAGTTAGAACCGGAAGGTTCACAGAGTTAGAACCAGAGGGTTCACAGAGCAGGGTCCACGGACCCACAGAGTTATAGCCTCGTGTGGCTAATATGTGTTGTGTGTGGTATTTTGGGGAAACTCACTAAGCTTCGTGCTTACAGTGTTTTGTTTTATGTATGTGTTTCAGGTTTCTTTCAGGACCACGGGACGGCACCGGCTTGATTGTACACACCAGAGAAAGAGTCATGTTTTGAGGATCCTGGTTTTCTATACAAGTGAAAATGGAGTCATGTTTTGTAATTCGATTATGAATGAGATTTTAAACAAGTGTTTCTAAGAATTAAACGATTATTTTTAAATGAAAAATTGTTTGAAATTTTCGGTGTTACAGAAAGGTTGTTATATTGGGTTTTACAAGGGGATGTAGAGTGTGGTATTCATAAAATCTCAATCCACACATGTATTCAAACTTTGAATTCTTTAAGTTATAATCCCCCATTTAAGAATATAAACTTATATGATCTAAAAATAGAGGGGCGACCAGAAAGAACAAAGTTAATGTTTTGAAATAAGTTGGCAAACCTTGATGTTCTTGTGAAGTTCTCAATTGATTAAGTGTAGCATGGTTGTAGCATACAATATGGATGAAGTTGACATGGTGATTATAGGAGCAGATGGAGATGAGATACGTAGTGAAGAAAATGATATACCAATATCGAAGACCCCTAAATGGAATTAAGATATATGATACATATCATCCTTGTGGTTTAATTTGGAATTTAATTAGGAAAGGGTATTTTTGTAAACTAATATATCATTTGAATATTAGATAAAAAATTAATAAAAAAATGATATAATACTAATTAAAATATGATTTTGGATATGTATGTAACATTTATAGTTTTGGATGGATATAGGTGTAATTTTAAAGTTTGCAAGGATATTGAAGTAATAGTTAGAGTTTACAAGGATATATATGAAAATTTTCCCTATAATTATATAATAACATATTAAATAATTATATTGTATAATATATTACTTATAATATTATTAGTTTATTAATATTTATTTGATTTTGATAAGCCTGAAGCGAAATAATTTAATTATTCTTTTTCTATTCGAAGATAAAACATAATCCTAATGTTTCCTGAGTTGTTGGTCGTGCTAATGGGTGGCCCAGCTTGTGTGATGGCCAAGGGCCTCCAAAAAATTTGATTTCATGTAGCCTTCAAAAAAATCGATTTTGTATTTATGTTAATCAGATTTCAGATAGCCTCACCAATTCTGATTTATGATTTCTAATTCGTGTTAATTCGATTTCTTCTTCGTGCTATTATGATTCGTGTAAATTGTAAAATTTCATTATTGTTCATCACTTCTTTGATGTAAGTTTTCCGATCAAAAGTTAATTTATGTTATATCATCCTGTTTCGAGAGGTATCTTATTTCGGGATTGTAGAGCATAATTCGATCATGTGAAGGCCTTGGGCTTCAAGGAAATAAGGTTTAGACCTTGACAACAGTTGATAATATTGGTTATGTGATCTAAGCCTTTGATTTGTGTTTTGGAGCGAAGGTTAAAATGGGAAAAGTGATACTTCAGACTTCTTGCATGAATTAATGATTTTAGTTAGACATGCTTTAAGTCAAAAGTAATTAGATAGGGTTGTTGGCACATCAATACCTTTCCATGCATATAAAGATTGCCGAAGACGAAGTTGAAACAAAGAAGTTATGATTGTTTGAAGCTGGAATGGATTTGGGTGAAAACTCGTCGTCACAGAGTGGAGAGCAGATCTCCACGGAGTGACAGTCAATACGGAGTGGTGAGCAAGTTGTCATGGAATGGCAGTTTCCATGAAGTGGAGAAATGTTGCCACAGAGTGGCAGTCTGTCAGGCCCAAGCCCATGATTTTTAGGGTTTTTAATATGTTTAAGCATAAGATTGTGACTTTTGGCAATTTTATGATCCTACATCATATCTAGAAGCCCTTGGGAGAAACCCTAGCCTCCATCTTCAAGATTTGACACTATCCCCTCTTCTCTCTCTTCTCTGTCCTCTTTTGAAGGCGTTGTATGATATTTTGATGAAGCTTAAAGATCAAGAAGGTTCATTTGGTTGCAAGGAATGACGTTTCAAGTTTGTACCCGTCAAGGGCACTACATTTATGGCTATTGTGAGTATAAAGTTTTAATCTTGCTCTTTAGTTCTTTAGATCTCTTTATTTGTGGTTTTTGGCACTTTTGGTCCATTTTATGAGTAATCTTGGAGTTAAGTAGACTCCAACATGTTTTGATCAGTTTGGAATGCTTCTTGGACCTCATGGACTAGGAAAGTTATGATCTTTTTGCTTCCCTTTTAGCCATGCAAGTTATCTTGGTCCTTTAGGTCATTTTGGTGTATTAAAGTTTAGATCTTGAAAGATTGTGAAATTCTTATGGATAAAGTTGGAAACTTTATCCATCTAGACATTTATTCAAATATGAAAGTGAAGATTTGGACTTAATGGATTAAGTTGAGAAAGATGTATTGTTGGTCCCTTAAGATTTATAGTTTAGATCTTGGTGATGTAGACCATCCTAATGGATAAAGTTGAAAACTTTATCCATTATAAAGCTTCTAGGAACCAAACCTGACGATATGAGCTTTGGTCCTTATGGATTAAGCTCTTAATGAAGAAAAATCCTTCTGACCGAAATCATGACGTAGCCAAGGAAGGCCCATGACGTGGTGGCGCGTTGCAATGCGTCTTTTTTGTCTAGACGTGATCACGATGTGGCAAAGGAATTGCCATGACGTGGGGTCATCTGAGTTGACTTTGACCATTGACTTTTTGACCAGGTTGACTTTTGGTCAAACTTAGGTAGCATCGAGTATATGACTAAGGGCTGGTCTCATTTGACTTTAGGAAGCTTGGGTTGGTTGTTTTGTTGTTGATGTAAATGTTGAGCTTTTGTTGAGTAGTTCAAGTAAGTCTTCTCACTATATTGTGTAGGATGCTAGGTGTGTTTGTGACTCTTGCATTTTTATATTATGATGGGACCATTATTTGTATGCTGGGTTAGGCCCATTTACATATTGGGCCATACCCATTTGTTATTTGGGCCCATTTATTTGTATGATGGGTTGGGCCCAATTTGAAATTAGGGTTAGGGTTTTGAAATCCTAACCTTCCTCCCCAAGTTTTCGAAAATATGGCTAGTTGTTAGGGTTTCCTATTTTAGATAATTGTTAGTTTAATTTGATTAAAAGGATAATTATAAAATTGGAAAAATCCTACACCTTAATTTTCGAAAATTAGAGGGTTAGGATTAGGATTAAATTATTTGATTAATATAATTTGTTTATCCTTATGTGATTTAATATATTTAAATAAATGTTGATTAATAGATAAATATTAAATCATTAGGTTTATTTTTAAATTTAAATTAATTATTAATTTTTGAAATTTAAATTATAAACCTAGTATTTAGGAAAAGTTTTAAAATACACCTTTTAGTATATGTAAAATTAAAAGATTAATAATTACTATATATATAAGACTAAGTTAGTCAAATCGCTAGTACGCCTCATTCATGAATCCATACTATAAAGGGCATTTAAGAAAGCGGCCTATAAAATGACTGGCATTGGGTATCCATTCTTACCCACCACTCTCTTGTATGGTGGAGGGTCGTTAGCTGAACCGATTTGATATGACAATAATTCTTATTAAAAGTATAATTCTATTAAAAAGTACTAGAACTTTTTATTAAAATCCCAAACCTAGTTACTTTAGAAAAAATGTGAGTTAGTATGCTAACCCATGAAATTGCACATTACACTTTATAAGTTGTTAGTAGAACGTGTGTGGCTAATCAACACACTAATAGGGACCAATAAAGACTTGTAATGGGTATCTCATAAATTATCATTGTTGATGGAGTGTGTGTGGTTTACCAGCACATCACTTAGGATGATAAATGACAATGAGGTTACTAAGCACATTTGCCTGATTATTCACATCTTGTTTGTGATCATCGGTATCCCAATCACAAATAGAAGAGCATAATCTGGATTAAACATGCCATTGAATAGTTTCAATGAATCACAAAAGACCTAGGAATTTCACTTAATTTCATTTCTTTTCTGGTGGAATTGGTAGATTGTCATTTACCTACCTTTACAAACTTTACAATTAGATTACGACATCCCTTTTCTAAGTTGTAAATTATATAGTTGGGTCCTAGCCTTAATACTTTATTTTGGGTTACTATATTAAGGATTATTCTTATCTAACTAAAACTACAGTCCTTTTACAGATGTCTACTCCAACTGATGCTTCTGCTTCCTCATCCTCCAACCACCATAACTTTTCCTTGCTCTCTATCTGCTCCAAAGTCATATTGGATGGATCCAATTACAATGATTGGATGTGGAATATAAAGATGGCCCTTCGATTTGAGAACAAAGATTATGTTCTCGAGAAAGAACTTATTGAAGTTGTAGAAGACAAAACTACTACTGAAGAATACGCCTCCTACGAAAAGCACTACGATGATGCAACAAAAGTTGCTTGCATCATGGTCGCCACTATGACCCCTGAGTTGCAGAGATTTTATGAGGACTATTGGACTTATTAAATGAACAAGGACCTTATAGAAAAGTAACATAAGCAAGCTCATCAAGAAAAGTACGAAGTGTTCAAGTGCCTCATGGAATGCAAGATGAAAGAGGGAGAATCTGTATGTAGCCACGTGTAAAGAATGCAACGATACATGGAGCGCCTTGTTAGGCTAAATGTGCATTTTGATGAGGAGTTGGCTATTGCCATACTCCTAAAATCCTTACCAAGTTGTTATGATCAGTTTATCCTGACTTATCATTTGAAAAACAATGATACCACATTGGATCAATAGCACAACCTATTGCAGACTGTTGAGGCAGGAACGAAGGGTAAGAACTCAAACCCTAATTCTGTTAGTGCTCCCGCTCTGACCATTGGTCAAGGAAAGGGGAAGAAGAGGAAATGTTCTCCCAAGCAGAATTGGAAGGGTAAGGCCCAAGTCAGGTCATCTAGTAGAGGCCTAAAGGCCAAGCCTAGTTATGATATTCCACACACCTCTGTTCCCAAAGAAGACACTTGCTTTTACTGCAATGATAAGGGGCATTGGAAATGAAGCTGCCAAAAGTATCTGCAAGACATCAAGGATGGCAAAGTAAATCCATCTTTTGCATATATATATATATATATATATATATATATATACTATTTCATCTAATTGTTGGATTAGGTCTATAAGCCCATAATTATAATCGGTATGTACTTGAATTGATAATAGGACAATCCTTTTGGGCCGCCTTCATACTAGCAACTAAAAAGGATGACCTATTGAGAATGTTAGTCCCAAATCTAAGGATCCAATTCAGTAATCAATGAAGTTGATTGCAATTAAGGAGAGATGTAGAAGAAGAAGAACTAAAATCAAGCATGCACACATCTATTGCCAGTAAATGTCAAGTACATCTTGAGAAAAGTACAACTACTGCAGAGTTCTGACTCAAAGCAAAAAGTACAAACTAACACAATTCAATTGCTATAAATAGTACCCCTCCTACCAGCACAAGAGTGTGCAGCCGAACACACTGTGTGCGGCCGCACACACATGTGTGGCAGCACATAGTACAAGCTCAAAACAATCACTGCAAAACTGACACTATCACCTATACAAAATGATGCCTAGCTCAAACCACAATATAATGTTCTTTCAGTCTCCCCCTTGGTTTGAGACTAGCATAGACTTGTCTTCACTCCTCTGGCTCTTCAGCTGGCTTCTCAAACAACCTCAGATCCGATTTCCCCATCGATCCCATCTGTAACGCCCGTAGATCCGAGCTAGTCAATTTAGAGGCAATAGGGGTTGAAAACGACTTTTCAAAAAAAAGATTATTTAGAATAAATAATCTTAACCAAGTTGTAGAATATGTCCCAAGGTTTCCGTACATATAAAGAACGCGAAAATCCGAGTTATAACGAAGAAGTTATGACCCGTCGAAGTTTCGCGTCGGAACTGGCACGACACCGGGAAGCGTAAATAGTGAATTTACGATAGATCAAGATTTAGCCTTAGCGATCTAAACGAAATTCGTATAATATGTTAAACTAAGAACATCGATAAAAAGAACTCCCAAATCTGACTTCGTATGAAGAAGTTATGATTTTTCGAAGTTTCTGACTAGCAATGTACAACCTGAAATTCGAATGTTAGATCGAGCGGTTTTTAGCCGACACAACCTGAACGAGAATCGAAGATCTCGTTATGTGACATCCCCAAAATCTCGGCCAGAAAAGACCGATTTCATTTATGCTTTTTAAAATAATTTTCAGAGTAAATCCTTTTAATTTTAAAAGAGATGCGGAATTTGTTCCAAAAAACAAAACATGATAAAATAGATATTTATCAAAACATTTCATAAAGAAATATGATTTCATTTCATAATCAAAAGTCGGGATGTCATGTTCCGATACAGATCATAAAGCATAAACGATAGCATTACAAGTCTTTCAACAAATATATACATATACAGACTTGTAAACAAAACAACTTGATGTTCGCCCATCTTAAGCTCTTGCGCCACTTCCTGTAAAATAAATCAACTGAGTGGGTCAGGCTTGGGAGCCTGGTGAGCATATAGGGTTTTCAACCCAAAGTAAATAATTTAATTAATTATTATCAACCAACAATAACCCAGTTACCCATTCCCGTTATTCTCACTTTATGTCCCTAAAATAACTAACACAAGGGACCTAGTCAAAGAATATTTCATCGGGGCGACTACACATGCTTCGGGGGTTCCTCAGCAATATAAGTCAAATAAGGCAACCATGGGGGGATGGAATACAACGAATGAACACCCAAGTTCATTAACACCTACAGGTTATGAGCCTGCTAGCGTTCCACGGGACTGTCTAGAAAAGTCCGTGGTCGTCATCTAAATTCCGCTAGATGACTGGATCAAAACAACATCGAGGCCTCTCATCTGTTTATTACACACCAACTATCTACCCATATTCTACCCAACATATTAGTAGATAAAATATACATTTTTATACGTAGTTTCAAAACCTGTATAGCATGCTCAATCAAAACATTTTTCACATAACAGATGAGGCACACACACATAACACGTATTTCATTGAGAAATAATCAGATCTATAAGATAGAAGAGAGTAGGTATACATTCACATATATAACAACAAAATATATACACATAGCACGTATTTTATATAAAATACTTCATAATATTGTGTTGGAATGAAAGTAACTACACACTCACTTGATCAGAAGATGATCGGGCAGCACTACGGCTTGCAGAAGAGGTGTTTCTCCGTAGATCTGGAAGATCTTCACAAAACCGGGCTCCTCGCGGGCAGCGTTTCGGCTCGGGAATAACGCTCTTCGGGATTCTCGGGGCTTCGGATCTTGCTTCGGGGCTCGGGAATATTACCGAGGCTTCGGGGTATAAACGGCACGCAAAACGAGGCAAAACTTAGAGAGAGAGAAGAGTTTGAACAAGAGAAAATGGCTGAATTCGAGTTCTATTTATAGGCTGCTGGGTCTGGGATTACGCGGGGCGTAATCAAATTACGCGGGGCGTAATCAAATTACGCGGGGCGTACTCATTACGCGGGGCGTACTCGGGTTACGCGGGGCGTACTTTGACGTCACTGCATGCGTCGATCTGTGGCACTCGAGTATTGGTCAGACAAGTTGCATCCGACTGAGTACGCGGGGCGTACTCAATTACGCGGGGCGTAATTGACTCGTCGAACTTCTAAATTGCGTAACTTTCGCATACGAGCTTCGTTTTCGACGTTCTTTATATCCACGCGAAGGTCAGACCATACTCTACAACTTTCATTTAGACTCCGTTGGCTAATTTTGACTTTTATTTTTATTATTTATTTTTAGAAGGCCGGGACAGAAAAACTCCGTTATAAATTCATAACTTCTTCGTCTGACGTCCGTTCTCGCCTAACTTTTCATCGTTTCGCTACTAACAACGAGATCTTCGATTCTCATTTAGATTGTTTCGGCTAAAAACCGCTCGATCTCAAATCGAGTATTCGGGCTGCATACTGCCACGTCGAAACTTCAGAAAATCATAACTTCCTCATACGAAGTCAGATTTGGGCGTTCCTTTTATGCATGCTCTCGGTTTAACGAATTCTACGACTTTCATTTAGATTGTTAAGGCTAAATATCGCTCTATCTTAAATTCATATTTTACGTCACTCGACGTCGTGCCGGTTCTGTCGCGAAACTTCGACAGGTCATAACTTCTTTGTTATAACTCGGATTTTGGCATTCCTTATATCTCCGGAATCCTTGTTTCAACCACTACAACTTTATGAAAAGATATCGGGCTTATCTCACACTTAAATTTTGACGCTTATTTTATTCTTAATTCATTAACTTATAATAATTAAGAAAATAAACACATAAATCACATAATTCACAAATAATACATTTTTATTATTTCAAATTGGGTTACAAAGGTTAACCTAGACTATTACATTGCTAAAAATGGCAAGCCTAGAAACACGGGCGTTACACGTTAAGAGTAGTGTAACGAGAAAAAGATGGGCGAAAACGGACGTCGGATGAAGAAGTTATGAGGATTTAACGGACCAATCCTGTCCCAGCCTGTTAATAATATAAAATTTAAAATCGATTCAAAATTAGCCGACAGAGTCTAAACGAGAACTGTAGAGTACGTTCCCACCTTCGCGTGGATATAAAGAACGTCGAAAACGGAGCTCGTATGCAAAAGTTACGATTTTTAGAAGTCGAGAGTGAAATTTGCGAAGTCTGTTGCTAAATCGATGATGTGGCATGATCTGGACCGTTGCTTGCTGATCACACCTCGCGTCCGATGATCACCACGAAGTCTCGCATTACGCCTAACATCCGAGCTCGGGTACGCGCCACGTACAGCTGCCCTCTACGGTTCCGAGACGTCCACGATGACCCACCCCCTTCGCGACATGTGTTGTAGGACCGAGGTTACGCCCCGCGTCCGAGGACCTGTACGCCAAGCGTACGTCCGAGGACCAACCTATAAAAGGGCTGCGAGGGCTGCCATATTTTCTCACAAATTCACTCCAACTTTCTCACTCTAATTTCTCTCACTACCCCCTAACCCCCTCCTAAGCCTAGGTAAACCCCCTAGCACCCTAAGGAAGCCCTGAAGCTTCCAGAGTCCCGAGAAAAAGAGTATTTCGGTTTCAAAACGCTGCTCCAAATAAGTTACGGTTTTCGATAAAATTCGTTGTAAGTGTGCTACGCTTACGCAATTTTTAATATAGCTTCCAAATAATTATAGGAATGTTATTTGGTCCTTAAAATAATTATTTGAGCTATTTTTATGAGTTATATTGAGTGTTATTAACGCTTATATAATAATAATAATAGTCAGACTAATTAATTTGTCGCGGTTATCGTTAGACTAAACCCTAGTGGTATTGGTATTAGGTTTTATTGAAGGAAAGTTGTTTTGAGAGTATCGAAGCGCTGCTCGAGTGCTGAGTCACCACCTTTCAGGTGAGTGCATAGTTACTTTCAGCTTACACATAAATATGAAGTATTTTATATAAATTACGTGCTGTGTGTGTATATTATCTGTATACTTGCTATCTATGCTGGATGAACGTTTTATACATGTTTTCAATGATTTAAACTGTATATGTATTTTATATCTACAAAATGTGTTGGGTAAAACATGGGTAGATGTAATAGTTGCTGTGTGACAAAATAAAAATAATGAGAGGCCTTTTTATAGATGTTATTGACGATCCAGTCATCTAGCAGAGTATAGATGACGACCACAGACTATTCTAGACAGTCCAGTGGAACACTAGCAGGCTCGCAACCTGTATGTGTTTATTCGAACTGTGTGAACTGTGTGCTCACCAGGTGTACTCCATCCCCCACATGGTTGCCTTTAGGACTTTTATTGCCAAGGAATCCCCTTAGCAATAGTGTCCATCCCGATGATAGTCCTTAGACTAGGTCCCTTGTGTTAGAGGTTTTAGGAACGTAAAGTGAGGATAACGGGAATGGGTAATTGGGTTGATTGTTTGAGGTTTAAAAATAATAATTATATTATTGTGGGTTGAAAACCCTATGTACTCACCAGGTTTCCCAGCCCGACCCACTCAGTTTATTTATATCACAGGTGTTGATATGAAGTCACATTACACTGAGAGATTTTAAGAGATGTAGATCACTAGTGTAAATAAATGTAAGTTCTGTTTATGCTTATGTTTCTGTATTAACGATGACATCCCAAACGTTTTAAAATGAATAAAATACGTTTCTTCGAAAATGTTTTGATAACGTATTTATCGTATTTTTCTGGGAACAAATTCCGCAACATTTTATGAAAAGAAGTACTCTGATTTTTACAAAGCATAAACAAAATCGGTCTTTTCTGGCCGTGAAAATGGGGATGTCACACCATCCACATTTTTCCATTGATAATCGTAGCCACCATTGCAGTGAATTCTTTAGCAGCAGCTTCCATGATATCTTTTCTGCAAATGATTTGATGACGAGCCAGAGTTTGGATATCCCTTTCTCGAAAACGAGAAGATCTTTTGCATTAATCAACCTCAAAACATGTTCTCGATCCTTGAATTTGATGGAAGCAGTTGCAGTTTCGTCATCGTATGCCCAAAATTCCATATTGTCAAGATATCCCTCTTGGAAGTGCTGAGGGATTGGAATTTCTTTTTGCTTTTTTGTAGCAGGCCATAGAATAATCTTCATAGGTTCGCCTGTTTCTGGGTCGAGAACATCCTTATCCTTCGATAGAGGGCTCTGGCAGTCTTCATACTTGGAAAATTTTCTTTGACCTACCTATCAAGGAACCTCTTAAAGTTAGACGCACTTGGATCTTGCGAGGGATTGTGAAATGGGACCCTAGATAATTCTGCTAGATCAGTCTTAGTCTAAGAATTGAAATCATGGGTGCTTTTGTAACACTCAGATATTCCTGAGTTTCGCTTCACCACCCACAAATTCGTTTCTGGATCGAAGGCCCACATACGGATACCAGACCTGTCACCATACTCGTCACCAAACTTTCTCTTCTTCAAATCTGTTACAGTCAGAACAGGGTCTTTTGCTTTGCGATTTTCATTGGTATTTTTCATGAATAAAAGGCCTTCGCGTTGATTTGCAGTCACGATTCTTTTGCCTTGTTTAATTGTGATTCTAGCTCTGCTCCCTTCTGGTTCCTTTTCAAACCTGTTGACAATGGTGGTTGTTCTGGAAGCAGGTGGGCTGACAGGAAGATTATCAGTTTCAAAATGTGTTTGAGCTGTGGGAGGATCAACAACTCCATGAGGCTGTTGGAAGAGAGCTTTGACTTTTTCACCAAAAGCATCGTACAAAACGTTTTTGAGATTGAAATAATTTGCTGATACGGATCCAAGACTTGTTTGCAGAGCTTTGATTTGTTTGGTCTTTTCTTCATCTTTCTCCCTGAGCTCAAAGATGTATGCAGTGAGCTCTGATACTAATTGTAAGCCCCCAAATTGCTTGTGTATCAATCAGATCTAATTGATGGTGCAGAATCCCAATCAAATGGATGATGTCAGATCAATATAGAAGAGAAGGAGAAGAAGAATTAAGATGAATGTATGATGTATTGAATGAATATGATTGATGCTCCTTACAATAGATTCTCTTTCACACATACTCTTCTTCTCTGTAACTTTCTCTCTCTTCTCTAGCCTTCTATCTTCTAACCGTACACTCCCACATGCACTCCTCTATTTATATGGACCTCCAGCCATACACATGTGTACAGCCGCACACCCTGTGTACGACCGTACACACGTGTACGGCCGTACACACAAACCGCAAACACATACAACATTACATAAAAATATATTTTCCTAGAAAAGCAAAGTATAAACCATATTTTTGACCCAACAATCTCCCCCTTGGTTTATAGCTTTCTTTTCTAATTGGCCCAACAAACTCCCCCTAAAAAGTAGCTGGTATTTTCTTGTTAATCTTCATTGGGAGCTTTGGCTTCAACTTTAATCTTCAAATTTCTTCACAGCTTCAAGTTGAACTTGATGAATCTTCATGAATAACTTCATCTCGAGAGGTTGGGCTTTTCTTCAAGATTTGACTCTAAACGTACATTGGGTGAGGAGGCTTGATGAAAAGATTCTTGAAAGATAGCACTTTCAACTTGAGAATCTTCAGAGAGAACAGCAGAGAGAAATAATCTTCTAGATCACTTCAGCATGTACAAGATAGCAGCAAATTGATTGAGGAGGCTTCAATGCAATCTGTCACATAATCTTCAAGTACAGCTTGACCTTGCTTCTGGGGTTGAAAGATTGAATGTCGAAAGAATAATCTTCATTTCTTGCTCCTTCGAATGCGAATTCTTTGATGCTCACGGATGAAGCCTTGGCTTAGAAGGTCTTCAATACAGTCTCCACGAGTCTCATCTACGCCTGAAATCACTTTTCAAGACAAAACAAAACTAAAAGAAAAATCAGCACACAAAAAAAATATTTTTGGATTTTTGATATTTTCTGGAAAAATAAAAACAGAAAAAAAAATATTTTTGGATTTTCTGAACAAGAAATAACACTATTTTTGGATTTTTAATTTTATGATTTTTGTTTGATTTTTGAATTATTTTTAATTCTCCCCCTAAAATTTGTGCATAAATTTAACAAAAATAAAATGATATCTAACTTTAAGAATGATTTGGGATCAAAGTTTTTAGACAGCTTTTATCCGCTTATCGGTACCTTTCATATTCACATCTTTGTCTGGTCGATCGTCGGTATTGTTGTCTACTTAAACACGAAAAATTGTGACAAAATTGGGAGATACTATAAGTGACAAGACAATGTGATCCTGAATTCCTAGATATTATATCTAAACCTAAGTTTCTAGATAGTATATTTTAAGGACCATTCAGCTGACGGCGACCAGGGATATTGTTGTCCACCTAAATTGAGCAGTGAGATCTATAGACAATCTGTATGTGTTCAATTTTTAAGTGTACTAGAACGTGTTTCCCGCTTCCTGATATGCCCCGGTAATCAAGGACTTCCATAGTACTCCTTACATCGGATGAGCAGACCATCATTAGGGGAGAAGTTAGATTCAGAGTATTATCACTTATAGTGCATATGCTGTGTACCAGGTCGGATTGTTAGTCACGCAAAGGAGACAGCATATGGCTAACAGATAAGAGGAATTTCATATATATATATATATATATATATATATATATGTATGTATGTATAATATGCAGAGAAATAGACTTGCATATGTTACAGTCCAGGTCGGATCTCTTCCAATCACGCAGAGGAGGTAACATATGACTAACAGATAGAAAGAAAGAAAATGATTTTCTACATACCTAATTTATCGGAATTTACCAGTTGCCCCATCAATACCGGAATTAAGGACAGAATCCGCACATGGAGGAAAAGTTAAACCACGGTTCCAGATACGGGTTCAATTAATGTGACGAGTAGATTCCCATATATATCTCCCTGCTCAACCTATCCAAGCATCGTATTGTCAGGCTAAACGGATCTAACTAGGTTAAGATTTGTCAAGTCTATAAATTTCCTAAGTTCAGCTCTGCCTAGTCATGTCCATTTAAAAATTTTCGTGCCTACCAACGCATCAAACCAGAGCATAGACCCTTTCAACTTTGGGTACGTTACGCAGACTCAGGTTGCCTATTATCACTTGATAATATCACTTCCCAAAACATCTCCTTCAAGCACATTCTATAACCAACATAATAATTTTTTGTTTTTCTGATTTTCTAATGTTTTTGTATTTTCTAATTTTTTATGTTTTTGTATTTTCTAATTTTTTATGTTTTTGGATTTTCTAATTTTCTCCCCCTAAATTTGTGCATAAAAAAAATAAAAAAATGTGCAAATTTAAACTATCCTAAAACAAAAATTAGTCTTTAAAGCGAATCAGCTTAAGAAAAACTCAGGAATATAGAGAAGAAAACTCAAATCGTAAGTCACCGATTGAATTTGCATCTAGAAGGTCTGAGAACAGCATGCATTATCTCAGAACAGATCCGAAAATTCTTTATGTCGTTAAGCACAGACCCCATGTGATCCCTTCCTTTCTTCCCTTCCCGCAAAGGACACATACTCTCAAACTAAATTCCGAGTGTTGTACAGTTGAGAGATGCCTCCTATCAAGTGTATGGAACAACCACTATCAACAAACCGAAGTCTGATGATATGCCTCCATAGCTGCTCTGACACATAGCGGGATCAGTTGGTCTTTGGTACCCAGTCCATTTTGAAACTGGGTCGACCTTTGTCATCATTGCATGGTACTCTCTCCCATGACATGTCTTTTGATCTTGATGTCGGCCGTTGAGATGACTTTGATTTTGGCTTCACTGGAGCATTTCTTGGATTTGGCTTCTTGGCCGACATTCCCTTCTTGACCTTGGGAGTTGAACTCTTGCCCTTCGTGGCATTCCAGTCGTCATTGTCCGAACGTGGCCTCGAAGGGTTTCTTTTGTAGAATCTCCCACTTTGCGCGTTTTGCCAGCCTTGTGCATAGTAGGGAACGTATACTCGATTAGGACAATTTCTGGCAATGTGTCCAGGTGTTCCACAGTGAAAACATGTCTTTTTCTTCACTGTGGAGTTGTTTCTTCCTGCCCCTGGTGGCGTATCTTTTCCTTGTCTCTTGCTTTTCCCACACACACAGTTACAACATGCACTCTGTTTCACTGGAATTGGTGGCCTGTATTTACCAACAACAGGTTGATCAGAAGCAGCTGAGTTCGAAGCAACAGATTTAGAGTTCAAGGAGATGTTGGTTTGTTCAATGGTGTTATCCTTGTTCTCATTATCTGCTTCTTTACCTGCACATGAGGTAGAAGCATTAGTATCGTTCAACTCAACATCCTCAGTTGGCTGTTCAACAACTGGTTTACCGTATACCATAAATGGTTCTCGGTCAATCTCTTCCTGAGTCAAAGGTATGGATATATAGTTATGATTGAAAGGGGGAGGAACACTATCATACCCTAGACCCTTGTTTTGATTATCTTTGAATTTCAATTGATTTTCAAATAAGGACTCGACTGTCTGACTTGACGCAGTGTAATTTTTGAAACTAATATCTGTTTTTCCACACTTAATTTTCAAAGCCTCAAGTTCTTCAGTTACAGCAGCAAGTTTGTGTTTAAAGTGATCGTAATTTTCACACTTGTTGCTGTACTCTTCCTGAAGCTTCATAAAGTCTTTGGTTTTTGCTTCTAGTTGTGCTTTTAACGATTTCTGACATTTCCTTAAAGTATAGCCTTCATATTTAAGGTCCTCATTTTCCCTTTTTAGCAAATCAATTTGTTCGCGAAGAAATTTAATCGTAGCCTTACAAGATGGAGTACATGAAACTTCATTTACCGGAATTGATGTGGAACTCATTTTCTTTTTTTTTTTATTTTTTATTTTTTTATATATTTTTAATTGCCCTTTGACTTAAAAACCGAGAAAGTCAACCTTAAAAGTCAAATTTAAAAAGTCAAACCGAAAAGCCAAATTTGAAAAATTAAAAGTCAAACGAGAAAGTCAAAGTTTAAAGTCAAAGGTCAAATTTTAAAAGTTCAAAGTCAAAATTTTAAAGTCAAAAGTCAAATATAAAAGTCAAAATTAAAATCAAAATTTTTTGGGTTGAAAATGGATTTTAAAAATAAAATTTTGAATTTTTGGGCTGATATTGTCAATTTGCGAAAATATAAACCGAGATGGACCGTTTATCATTTATGTTTCGAAGGGATGACATAAAGTGTGTTCCAGATGAGATGGTAAGGCGCTTGGGCAATGACCTTGAGGTCCAGGGTTCGATCCCTGGCACCTCATCTTAGCTTCCTTTTTATTTTATGAAAGGGCTGCTGTACAAAGTTGCTGCTTGCGAGGCCGAGGATCCGAGGCTAGGCGAGGCTGCTGCTATGCGATGCAAGGACGAGGACCGCACACCGAGACCAAGCCGCATACTCCGAGACCGCACACTGAGCCGTATACTCCGAGCCGCACACACCGAGGCTGCTGAGCCGCACTCCTTCAACTGGGCCGCACACCTTCAACAGATTCGCGAAAAAAACAACGTTTTTCACCTTTTTTTGCTCCAAAACTCGATCAAAAACTCGTTTTTATGAAAAATGCAAAGAAGTAACCCCCCTTATTTTTGCGAGATCTATCCAAAAACGCTATTATCTTTTCAAAATAAGATCAAATAAGCTCCAGATCTGACAAAATTGATTGATACAACCAAGCTCTAATACCAATTGTTAGTCCCAAATTGCTTGTGTATCAATCAGATCCAATTGATGGTGCGGAATCCCAATCAATTGGATGATGTCAGATCAATATAGAAGAGAAGGAAAAAAGAATTAAGATGAATCTATGATGTATTGAATGAATATGATTGATGCTCCTTACAATAGATTCTTTTTCACACACACTCTTCTTCTCTCTAACTTTCTCTCTCTTCTCTAGCCTTCTAGCTTCTAACCGTACACTCCCACATGCACTCCTCTATTTATATGGACCTCCAGCCATACACATATGTACAGCCGCACACCCTGTATACGGCCGTACACAGGGTGTGCGGCCGTACACACGTGTACGACCGTACACACAAACCGCAAACACATACAACATTACATAAAAATATATTTTCCTAGAAAAGCAAAGTATAAACCATATTTTTGACCCAACAGAGAAAGAGGAAGAATTTATTATTTGATTAATAAATCGTAATAAATGATTTATTAATGTATTATGGAAATAATATATTAATTAGAAATCATATTATTTAATTAATATTTAATCAGAAATTAATTTAGAATTAATTTTGGGATTAAATGAATTAATTAAAAGTGCATGGGTTGTTTGGCAATTTATTGATAGTTGTGGAATTGGGCTCTAGAATCTTCCTAGATGGGTTGCACGAAATCTTCTAGGGAAGCCCTAGAAATTTCGTCCAAGGGCCTCTTGGATGAGGTTCTTGGACTGCTTAGGCCTTAAGCTGAGGAATTAGGGTTTCCTCCTTAAAACCCTAACTTTGGCCCTAAGCTACCAACAACTATATAAAGGGCATACCCCTTTGAGATTTCGGCCACTATTCCTAACCCTAAAAAGAGCCGAAATCTTGAATCTTCCTCCTCCTCCTCTCTCATACATCCTCTTGCTAAGTGTGTTTGTGAGTCATTAGAGGTGTTATACTTGTGGCACTAGTTCTCAAGCTTCAATAACTTCAAGGAATTAATTGTTATTACTACTCCCTCTGTCCTAAAGTTATTGTCCACATACAAAAAACACACAGATTAAGGAAGCATTAATTACCACTAACTTTTTGCAATAAAATGATAGTTTTGTCCTTATTTTGCATTTAATGTTACATTAAATGCTTAGTTGGTTAAGTAATAATGAGAGTGTATTTTGGTAAAAATGTTATTTATTTTTAGAAGTGGACTATTATTTTGGGAAAAACCAAAAATGAAAGATGGAGTATAATTTTGGGACGAATGGAGTATATAACAATCAAAGGTTAGTTTACTATCTCTTATTATGAATTCCGATTATAGTAGATGCCTCATAGGGTTTATTTTTGTGTTTAATACTTGCATGTCAAATAGTGAAAACATAGATCCTATAAATTAGGGTTGCATGCACACATAGCGATTGTTTGTTATGCTCAAAACCTATCAGTGGTATCAGAGCCTAGGATTGTATTCTATTGAATATGATGCAATTGGTTGAACTTGAAAATTAGGGTTTATGGCAATTAAACCCATTGGAATTAGGGTTTTCTAACCCTAGTTTTCGAAAATTTGCATAAGGGTTTTAACCCTTTCCTTTGGCCTTCTAATTTCGAAATTTTAGGGTTTCCTAACAATATGAATTTTCGAATATATGGAAAGGATTGAAATCATTTCCTTCCTCCCCAAAATTTGCCAAATTATGGAAGTTAGGGTTTTGGTGGGATTTTTTTTGGTAATTATCGTATTACTTGTTTATTAAGATAATTGCAAGATTTTGTAAGATCCCTCCCATAATTTCGAAATTTAGGGGGAGTGGAATAGGTTAAATTATTTGATTAGTTTAACTGGCTAATCGTTATTTGATTTAATAAATTAATTAAAAGGTTTAATTAATAGATAATTATTAAATCAATTTCTTTTAAATTTAATTAAATTGTTTTAATTTCAAAAATTTAAAACATTATAAACCTTAGTATTTTGAAATGTTTAAAATACACCATATACTATATGTAAAATTAAAAGTTTAATATTTACTATATGTACAAGACAAGTCAGTTGAACTGCTATTACGCCTCATTCACGAAGTCGATCTATAAGGGGAGTTTAAGGAAGCGGCCTATAAAATGAGCGCCATTGCGTATCCACTCTTACCCACCGCTCCCTTGATTGGTGGAGGGTCATTAGCCGAATAGGTTTGATAGGGAACTTAATTCTCATTAATAAGTATAATGAAATTAATAAAGTTAATAAATGTTTTTATTAAATTCCCAATCTTAGTTACTTTAGGAAAAATGTGAACTTGATGCTAATCCCTGAAATTGCATATTGCACTTTATAAAAGTCATTAGTGGAGCGTGTATGGTTAACCGGCACACTAATATGTACTAATAAAGGGTGGCAATGGGTGTCTCGTAAATTATCATTGATTAATGGAGCGTGTGTGGCTAACCGACACATTGATTAGATGATAAATGACATCGAGAGTACCAAACTAATTTGCATGGTTATTCACATCTGGTTTGTGATCCTCGGTACCCCAGTCACAAATGGAAGAGCATAATCGAGATTAAACATGCCATTGAATAGTTCAATGAATCTCAAAAGATCTAGGAATTTCATTTAAAATCTAATTCATTCAAATTTGGTTTTTTCGTGGTGAAATTAGTAAATCGTCATTTACCTACCTTTAAATAATTTGCAGTTAGATTACGACATCCCTTTTATGAATTGTGAATTATTTATTTAGATCCTAGCCTTAATATTTCATTTTGGTGTTATATTAAGGATTATTCGTATCTAAGCAAAACTTGTCCTTCTTCTTTTCAGATCTCAACTTCCAAAAATGCTTCTGGTTTCTCCAACAACTTCTCACTCTTGAGCATCTGTTCGAAAGTCATCTTTGATGGCACCAATTACAATGATTGGATTCAAAACATCAAAATGGCTTTACACTTAGAGGAAAAGGAATATGTGCTCGTGAAAGAGCTCGTCGAGATTGATGAAACAAAAGCTACTCCTAAACAGTTAGCTGAGTATAGGAGACATTGCAATGATGCTACTAAAGTGGCACACATCATGATGGCTACAATGACTCGTGAGCTACAAAGGTTCTGTGAGGATTACTGGACGTATGACATGAACAAGGAATTGATGGAAAAGTACCATCAACGAGATCGTCAAGAAAGATACGAGGTAGTAAAGTCCCTCATTACCAGCAAGATGAAGGACGGAGGGTCTGTCATGAACCACTTGAAATGTATGCAATGATACGTGGATCACTTGTTGAAGCTCAATGTGAACTTCGATGAGGAATTGGCTATTGACATAGTCTTGCACTCATTGCACAGCTGTTATGATCAGTTCATGAATTATCATTTAAACAACCAAGAAACCAAATTGACTCATATTCAGAGCTTGCTGAGAACTGCTGAAAGTGGAATGAAGGGAAAGAGTATTGCCTCCACTCCTACTGCTGCTGCTCCTGTGTTGGCTATTGAGCAAGGATTTCATTTGGGTGCTATATTAAGGTTCCTTATCTAATCTAACCTTTGTCTTTCTTTTCAGATGTCTTCCAACACTACTTCAAACCCAAACCCTTCAGGCTCTTTCTCCCTCATGAACTTATGTGGGAGTGATGGATCAAACTTCAATGATTGGATTCGAAACATCCGAATGGCCATTCGCTATGAGGACAAATATTATGTTCTATATAAAGAGCTTAAGGAGATTGATGAATCTACCGCTACTCCCAAACAGATTGCTAAATACAAGGCCCGTGAGAGGGATGCGACCAAAGTGTCATGTATTATGATTGCTACCATGACTGCTGAGCTTCTGAAGTCCTATGAGGACTTTTGGCCTTATGAAATGCACCAAGACTTGATGGAAAGGTACCATCAAAGTGCAAGGCAGGAAGGGTATGAAATCATAGCCTCCATGATTACAACCAAAATGAAGGATAGAGAGTCTATCGCGGCCCACTTGCAAAAGATGCAAAGATTTGTGGACCGTTTGCTAAAGTTGAATGTCAACTTCGATGAAGAGTTGGCCATAGACATTATTCTACACTCTTTGCCTCCTTGTTATGATTAGTTTCGTATGACATATAATATGAACAAGGAGGAGGTCACTCTAAGCAAACTTCAAGGCCTTTTAAGGACTGCTGAAAGTACTCTTAAAGGAAAATCTATTTTTTCTACTCCTACTGCTACTACCCCTGTCCTGGAAATTGGACATGGGAAGGGAAATAAGAGGAGGACTCCATCCAGGAGCCACAAGGGAAAGTCCCATGATGGATCCTATTCTAGTGGGACCAAAGTTGGTTTTGCTGAACCCTCTTCCAATCCAAAGGAAGCCGAGTGCTTCCATTGTCATGAAAAAGGGAAATGGAGATAAAGCTGCCCTAAATACCTGCAGGACATAAAGGATGGGAAGATCAAACCCTCCTTCGCAGGTATTTATACTATTCTATCTAATAACTCATCACATGCTAATTCTTGGGTCCTTGATACATGATGTGGTTTTCACATTTGTTCTGATTTGCAGGGACTAAAAAGAAGTAGGGATGTGGAGCATGGGAAGATGAACTTGATCATGGGGAGTAGGAAAAAGTCGGCTGTCACCAAGATTGAAGTTTATACTTTATTGCTTAGTAGTGGGTAAAATTTAGAACTGAATAATTGTTGCTACTCGTCTGACATGGCAAGAAATATTATTTCCTTTCATAGTTTGCATAAATAAGGTTTTACCTTTTCTTTTAATAATGAAATTGGTAGTATTAATGCTTATTATAATGGTACATTTTATTTTGAAGCATTGCCTTGTAATGTTATATATGAAACTGTGATGATTGTAGATAACTTAGGAAATAATGTGTTGCATATTGATTCGTCAAATGTTTTGGATAAATCATGCTTATGACATTGTCGTCTTGTACATGTTAACAAGAAGCGCATAGCCCAACTCCAAAAGGATGGAGTGTTGGAGTCATTTGACTTAAAGTCAGATGAAACTTGTGAATCTTGTTTGATTGGAAAGATGACCAAGTCACTCTTCACTGGTATTTGTGAAAAGGGGTGAGGGTTTGTTGGATCTCATACACACCGATGTGTGTGGACCCTTCAGAACTGCCACAAGGGATGCTAACCGCTTCTATGTGACTTTTATTGATGATTATAGTCGATATGGGTATGTCTACTTAATCAAGCATAAGTCAGAAACCTTTGAAAAGTTCAAAAAGTTTAAGCAAGAAGTGGAGAATTAACTGGTCAGGAAGATAAAGATGCTCCAATCTGATCGAGGATGAGAGTATCTTAGTATCGAGTTCCATAACTATCTTAAGGAATGTGGAATTATTTCACAATTGACGCCACCTAGGACACCATAGCTTAATGGTGTGGCTGAGAGGCGCAATCGTACCTTGCTGGACATGATTCGTTCCATGATGAGTCAAGCTTTGTTACCTATCTCATTTTGGGGGTATGCCTTAGAGACTGTCGCCCATATCCTTAATCTATTCGCAAGTAAAAAGGTTTCCAAAACACCTCACGAGATATGGACAGGGAAGGTTCCCTCGTTAGCACACATCAAGGTTTGGGGTTGCGAGGCTTTTGTGAGAAAAGAAACTCATGACAAGCTCGAACCTCTTAGTGAGCGTTGTATTTTCATCGGCTACCCATAGAAATCCTTTGGATATCTCTTCTATAAATCGAGTGACAATGTTGTCTTCGTTGCTGTTTGGTGGTAAAACCAACAAATAATGGGATAAAATAATAACAATAAAACTCTAGTCACTGCTACTTCATACACTAAAAATAGTATAGAGTAAGCAGGGTCGGTCGATAGGAATACGGGACTACTTATTTAGCCACATTCTCACACATCATACAATCAATGTTAAAATGGGGGATTATGTTTGAACTCGAATTTAACTTCATAAATAAACAAGATTGATAACAAAATTCAGTAAAAGAAATACATTTCTGATTTGGATTCCTATACATGTGTTGTGTTATAAGATGTAATATGACTGTGATCCATGTTCAATCTAGGTTGGTAATTTAGATATTAATAAACTCTAATATGCAAGTTGACAAAAGTGTTCTATTCAAAACATGTTCTTTAAATAGAACTTCATTTAATTGATTCAATTCAAACAAGCTCTTGCATCAAATCATTAAATGACATTAAGTTCTTGCATCAAATCATTAAATGACATTAAGAACATTCTTAAGTACCTGCAGAGGACTAAGGACTGGGTCCTTACCCTCGGTGGAAGTGATGAATTGAGAGTGACAGGGTATAGTGACGCAAACTTTCAGGTCGACAAAGATAATTTCCGCTCTCAGTCGAGCTGGGTATTTACCCTTAATGGAGGAGCAATAACATGGAAAACTTCCAAACAGGAAATTATGGCTGATTCAATGTGCAAATCAGAGTACATAGCAGCAAGCGAAGCAGCAAAGGAGGCAATATGGATGAAGAACTTCATTGGAGACCTTGGAGTTGTACCAGTTGTAAAGGAGCCTATGAATATTTTTTGTGACAATGAAAGTGCAGTTGCCTTAGCCAAGGAATCAAGGGATCATGGCAGATCCAGGAACATCGACAAAAAATATCACTTTATAAGACATCAAGTAGAAGAAGGATTGCTCGTAGTGAAGAGGATATCATCAGAGAAGAACAAATCCCCTTACAAAGGGAGTCAGCAAGGATAAGCACTTGTTGCATGCAAGGAGCATTGGACGATATTAGTTTTAATGATTAGATAGATATTTAGAAACTTGTAATAGCTAAAATGTAATTGATATTTGATGATTAAATAAAAGGAGTTTTATTTATAAGTAAAGATACTATCTTGTGTCAATTATTTACTATTGTTTCATTTTGCATGTTTTGACTTCCAGAATAATAAGATTGTTCAAACTATCCACAGTCGATCATACTTTGGAAGTAGGTTATGTAAGTAGGCTATCATGAATGGGTTTTGTAAGATTGTCTAAGGAGTTAGACATTACAAAGGTTTGCTAGAACATTCATGAGTACTCTTGAAATAAGATTTGAGTATTGGATCAACCCACACTCACATGAATCACTTCATGGAATTTATCACGAGTGATTGTGAGACGATAATATCATATAATCTTCAAACCAAGATATATGAGTTGGTTGTACATTGATAGTGCGGAAACACATCAGTAACTCGATGTTATTAAATATGTTGTTGTGTATGATTTAACTGATAGTTAGTACAAGCATATAAGTCGAAGTTTATCAGTTCCTTTTATCATAAGAGGATTAAAAACGATATCTTGGGCCCCTAAATGATTTCTTTTTGACTTATGTGCCAGGCTCGGTCAGAACTCTAGTGATGTGTTCAATTGAATTCTATGTCAAACAAATCAGAAATCGGGAAACAAACAACTAGAAAATAAGTATGACATTGTTCCATGTATTTGTCCAGTTGATATATTGAATAACAGATGATTATATGATCCCTTATCTAAATGGCGCTTCAGGATTCGACAATGGCTTTTAGAGAGCTACAATTGCTACTCGGGTTTTGAAGCTGCATTGGCAGTTATAGTTATTAGACTTATCCAAGTAGGAGACTGTTGGATTAGGTGTCTAAGCCCATAACTATAATTGGTATGTGCTTGACCTGATAATAGCATGGTCCATTTGGGTTGTAACACTCTAGAACAATTTGATAGGATAAATACTTGAAGAAGAAGTTATTGTGATTTATTAATATATTATAAGTATAATATATTAATTGAGAAATCACATTATTTAATTAGTATTGATCAAGAATTAATTTGGTATTAATTTAGTGATAAAAAGAATCTGATTAGGTAAATCAATGATACTTCTAGTTGGACTCATGACTCATGTTGATTAGAGTTGGACTAAACCTATGTGAAAGTCCAAGAAGGTTTAGCCCAAAAGACTAAGAAATATGAAGAGTCATTAGGGTTTGCATTGTTGTAATCCTAGACTATAAAAGAAGTCCCTAACATCTAAAATCGACACTCATGCACACTATAGTGGTAGCTAGCCGATTTTGATCTCCCATACCTCTCTCTCAAGTCCATTCTCTTGTTCTTGGTTTGTTATAAGACATTTGAGGCATCACACTTAAGGTGCTAGGCTCCTAAAGGTCAAAGACAAGAAAAGCTACTACACAAGGTAATCTTCTAACTGTTTTTATGATTCAAATGTTACCTTACATGCTAGTTTAGGCTTAATGCTTTGGAAAGTCAATGTTGCATGTATAATTAGAGAAAACTTAGATCCAAAGCTTTAGGGTTGTATGTGCACCATAGGAATGTTTGAGTACATAAAACCCATCTGGTTTGGGGTTATGAAGCTTTCGTTAGACAAGAGTCTTTCGACAAGCTTGAACCTAGAAGTGAGAGATGTATTTTCATCGGCTACCCACAAAAGTCCTTTGGATACTTGTTCTATAGACCTAGTGAAAACGTGGTCTTCGTAGCACAAAGCGGAATAGGTGGCCTTCTCTTGTTACCAAGATTGGAGTTTATATTCTAGTGCTTAGTAGTGGTGTTTGCTTTGATTTAATAAATTGTTGCTACTCGTCAGAGATGACATGTAACATTATTTCTTTCATGCTTTATTTAGAAAAGGTTTTAGATATTCATTTAATGATTTGAATGGTTCTATTTCTGCTTATAAAAATGATATTTTTATCGTTGAAGCTTTACCATGTGATGGTGTGTATGAAACTATGACGTGTGTTGATAATTTAGGAAATAATGTCTTTCATATTGATTCATCTAATGGTATAGACAAAGTGTGCTTGTGGCATTGTCGTCTTGGACACAATAAAAAGAAACACATTTCCCAAATCTAAAAGGATGGAGTGTTGGAATCATTTGACCTAAGGTTAGATGATACATGTGAATCTTGTCTTTTGGGAAAGATGAAAAAAATCACCTTTCAATGGATCTTGTGAAAGAGGTGAAGGTTTGTTGGATCTTATACATACAGATGTGTGGACCTTTCATATTATCCACAAGGGACGCTAATCGATTCTATGTGACTTTTACAAATGATTATAGCAGATATGGTTATATCTACTTAATCAAACATAAGTCAGAAGCCTTTGAAAAGTTCAAAGAGTTTAAACATGAAGTCAAGAATCATTTGGGCAGGAAGATAAAGATGCCTAGATCTGATAGAGGCAGAGAGTATCTTAGTATCAAGTTCAACGACTATCTGAAGGAATGTGGAATAGTTTCACAATTGACTCATCCTAGGACACAACAATTGAATAGTGTGGCTGAGAGGCGTAATCGAACCTTGTTAGATATGGTTTATTCCATGATGAGTGTCTTCCTATTCACTTATGGACATATGCCTTAGAAACAACTGCTCAGATCCTCAATCTTGTCCCTACAAAGAAGGTTGCCAAAACACCTCACGAGATGTGGATGAGGAAAGTACCCTCGTTAGCACATATCAAAGTCTGGGGTTGTGAAGATTTAGTGAGACGAGAGACTCATGACAAGCTAGCAGATAGAAGTGAGAAGTGTATTTTCATTGGTTACCCAAAGTAGTAATTTGGATATTTGTTCTACAGACCTAGTGAAAATGTGGTCTTTATAGCACGAAGAAGAGTCTTGAGAGAGAGAGAGAGCTCATATTCAAAGAGGATAGTGGGAGTACCATTAACCTTAAATAAATTCAAGAGTCAACCAGTGAAGGAACCTTAGATGATACTAGCACTTAACTAGAGGAAGAAGTTCCTATTGAACCGGTAGACCAGTCATTACCTATTAGGCGTTCCGATAGAGTTAGCATGTCACCTGAGTTCTATGGCTTCCATATTACTATAGATGGTGACACGTTTGTTTGTGATAGGACACTGATAAATTTGGATGAGCCGACTGGCTACAAGGGAGCAATAACAGACCCTGAGGCTGCTAAATGGAAAGAGGCAATGGACAACGAGATCAAGTCCATGTATGTCAACCAATTTTGGAATTTGGTTGATAATGTACTAGGTCGAAATACAGTTGGATGCAAATGGATCTTCAAGAAGAAGACCGACATGGATGGAAAGGTACACACCTAAAATGCTCGACTGGTTGCGAAGGGATTCACTCAAACCCCAGGGGATGACTATGATGAGACCTTCTCACCAATTGCCAAGATAAAATCTATTAGGATAATGCTTGCCATAGTTGTCTTTCATGACTATGAAATATGGCAGATGGATATCAAAACCGCTTTCCCTAACAGGAAGTTGGCCGAAGATGTTTACATGAGTTAGCCAAAGGGTTTTGTAGATGAAAAGTTTCCAAATAGAGTGTGAAATCTTGAGAAATCCATCTATGGATTGAAACAAGCATCTCGCAGCTGGAATCTTTTCTTCCATGAAAAAGTCAAAGTGTTTGGTTTCTCTAGGAGTGAAGATGAGTCTGTTGTGTGTATCAAGGCTAGTGCAAGTATAGTGACTTTTCTGGTGTTGTATGTCGATGACATACTACTCACGGGAAACAACATTCCAACCTTACAAGAAGTGAATTCTTGGCTTGGAAAGTGTTTTTCCATGAAATAACTTAGAGAAGCGGCATATATTCTCAGGATAAGAATCTTAAGAGATAGAAAGAGGAGACTAATTGGACTAAGTTAAAGTACATACTTGAATAAAGTTCTAAAGAGGTTTAGTATGGAAAATTCCAAGAAAGGAGAGCTACATATCCATAGCAATACCAAATTGAGTAATACTCAAAGCCCTAGTACAGATCAAGAGATAGCTGATATGATTCGGGTACCTTACGCTTCGGCTGTGGGGTCGATCATGTACGCTATGACATGTACTCGCCTTGATGTGTCTTTTGCCTTGAGCATGCTCAGTCACTATCAGGGAAATCCTGGTAAATCTCATTGGACAACAGCTAAGAACATTCTCAAGTATTTTCGGAGGACGAAGGACATGCTTCTAGTCCTTGGTGGTAGTGACACGTTGAGAGTGAGTGTGTATAGTGATGCCATCTTTCAGACAGACAAAGACAACTTTAATTCTCAGGTAGGATGGGTGTTCACTCTAAATGGTGGAGTAGTAACTTGGAAGAGTTCCAAACAGGATACGGTGGCTGATTCAACCTGCGAATTAGAGTTCATAGCTGCAAGTGAAAAATCTAAGGAAGCAGCTTGGTTGAAAAACTTCATCAGAGATCTTGGAGTTGTCCCAACCATTTAGGAGCTAATAGAACTTTTCTGCGATAACGAAGGAGCAGTTGCCATGAATAAGGAACCAAGAGATCATGGAAAGTCTAGACATATCTACAGAAAGTACCATTACATCAGACTTCGGGAGAAGAAGGTCACCTAATCGTGAAGAGGGTATCATCAGAAGAGAATCCTGTAGATCCTTTGACGAAGGCTCTGACTAGGGTCAAACACAGTCGGCATGCCAGGAGCATTGGTCTGAGAGATGATATTAGTTTTAGTAGTTAGATAATTAGTTTGAAACTTGTAACAGAATACATAATTAATTTTTGGTGATTAAATAATGGAGAATTATTTATGAGTTTGTTTACTTCCTTTTGTCAATTGTTTATTTTTGTGTTTCATTTTGCATGTTTTACTTCCCGAATAATATGACTATTCAAACTCCACAGTTGCTCATGATTTTGGAAGTAAGTAGTGAATTAAGACTGTCATGAATTGAATTGTAAATTGTCTAAGAGAGTTAGACATAACAATAATATTTCCGCAATGTTCGTGAGTACTTAGAAATGAAGATTTAAGTATTGGATAAACCCACGCTCAAAGAATTACTTCATGGATTGTATCACTAGTAATTCTGAGACGATAATATCTTATGATCTTAAAACAGAGATATATGAGTTGTAATTTACAAGTTGGTTGTACATTGATAATACGTAAACGCATTAGTAACTTGATGTTGTAAAACGTATTGTCATGCACGATTTGACGAGTAAAAGATACAAGCATATGAGTCAAAGTTTATTCGTTCCTTTGCCCTAACGGGAAAAGCAATATCTTTGGGCCCCTCGGTGATTTGGTGTTGACTAATAGTGTCGGGCATGAACAAGACTAAATTGATGTGTTCAATTAGAAGTTCTATGTCATCACAAATCAGAAATCAGGAAACAAAGTCTTGGAAAATGAGATTGATTCTATTCCACGTCTCGTGTTCAAATGATATCTAGGAGAATGGAGGGTTATATGATTACTTATCTTAGGATGGGTAGTTGACTAGGTCAGAGTTCGACAATGGCTTTTGGAAGCTACAATTTGTCGATCGATTCAGAAGTTATATTGATAATTATAGTTATGGACTTATCCAAGTGGGGGACTGTTGGATTAGGTGTCTAAGCCCATAACTAAAATTAGTAGACACTTGAATTGATAGTAGCACGATCACTTTTGGGTTGCCCTCAAACCTAGCAATTGGATAAGATGACTTTGAGAGAGAGAGAGAGAGAGAGAGAGAGAGAAAGAGAGAGAAAGAGAGAGAGATTAATTTATTATGTGATTAATAAATTGAAATAAATAGGTTATTAATGTATTATGGAAATAATATATTAATTAGAAAATGTATTATTTAATTAATAATTAATCAGAAATTAACTGAAATTAATTTTAGGCTTAATTAAATGTATAGAGACTGTTTGATTATTTATTGAAAGTTGAAGAAGGTAGGATCGAGAATCTCATGGGATGAGGTGGACGAAATTCCTCTAGGGCAAGCCTAGATGATTTCGTCCAAAGCTCCTTGGATAAGGAGATTGAGTTGCTTGGTCGCCAAGTAAATCAATCTAAGGCTTTGGCCCCAAGATTCCTCAACTATATAAGGCCATCCCTAGCCCTATATTTCGTCAACTCCTTTCTTCCCTAAGGCTTGGATTAAAATTGTTACTCTCCCCTCTCCTCTCTATTAAGTCATCATCTTGCTAACTTGGGTGTAAACCATTAGAGACACGACACTTGTGGTACTTGCTTTCAAGAGATCTACAAGAATAAATCATTGTTATTTACTATAATAACAATTAAGGTATGTAATCCTAAACCCTTGAGGTTCTTAGAGTTTATTATTAATGTTCTTAGTTATAGGTTCAATAGAGAAAACATAGATCCTATTTAAGTTGCATGCAAACTTAAGTTTATTTGTTTTACCTAAATTTTATCAGTGGTATCAGAGTGTTTGATTTGTTTTCAATTGAATAACTATAAGAATTAGATCAATTAGGGTTTTCAAAAAAAACATTTTCACTTCTTCTTTATAAGATTATATCTAAAAAATTGCTTTCAATTGACATTAAAACTAACACTTAATGACTTAAAAAACAAATCTATTAAGGATGTGTTTGACATGAAGCGTTTTGGAGTGTTTGAGAGCTTCTAACTTCTAGCATTTTACAAAACGCTCCGTTTTGAACAGAAAACCTTATTTGACACTACAAGCTTCTAATGTTTAGTTTGAACAAAACGCTCTAAATCTCAATGCTATTTCACGTAGCGTTTAACAGAACGTTACCAACTACAAGCTACAAGCTACCCACCATCCGCTGCAGGCTACCCACTACCAGTTAGTTTTGCCGAACACGTCCTAAGTGTTCATGCCATTATAGAATTTGAGACATATAAAAATACAAAAAAAATACAAATATAAATATATATGTTAATTAGAATATTAGAATTTCCAGATTGATATTATGTTTTATAAACAACGTTGTGCTTTCTTCTTTCGTATCCTACAAAAATAGTTTCTTGTGGTTTTATAAATTATAATAATGAGTAATGAGCTCTTATTGATTAATACTTGTTAATTCAGGTTTTAGTTTTTTAATCTTAAAGTCGTCACAGGAAACCAAACAAGATCCAAGAAATTTGGGCCCTATTCCATTGACTGAACATGCTCACTGATGGGCGATGGCTACCAACCATGATTTTGGGTCATATGTTTGCAGTGGTTAGTCAACCACCGTAATCGAATTCCCACCAAACATTTCTCGTGAAGAACACTTCATTTTTATAACACCTTGCATAAACAGCTTTTCATAACCGTAGTAACAATTTTAAATCTTCAAAGTTCTTGCCATGGCCAAAGTAGAAGAAAAGAAAGAAACCATCACCATTGCAGTTTATAAAGCTAATCTGCATTGCCCAAAATGTGCTCATGATATTAAGAAGCCTCTCTTGAGAACCCCAGGTAACCACCTTTCTTTAAAAATTGCAAATTTTTTAATTATATTACGTTTGGTTTTTATTACAATATAATTAAATAAAGACGCATTCATGCATGCCAGTCGTTAATTAGTATCTCAAACTCTATTTTTGCCATTATGTTTAACTAACAATCAAATAATTTCATTAAACTAGGCCTCATGGAAGTATCTTACCATGTCTTCCGTTAAATGACAAAAATGTTTTTGTCTCGTATTTTTGTCACTATATTCGGGTCTATAAGGGTTGTTTTGTCTTTTTCGTCCATTCTTGTTGTGCAAACCTTATGACCCTCTGTTTGGTCAAGAAGACCCGAGAAAGTAACCACTATGAGCGGACCAAAGAAAAATATAAAGGGAAACTCAAAACTTAAAAAACATATATTATATATATTATCGATATCTTTTCATTTTTGAAGGTGGGGGTTAGTATATGTCTGAGACAGAATCTTACGATATTCTTGTTAAACATCTTGTTAGCCAAATGAGTTAGTCAAACTTGTTATTATCAATATGTAAATGAGAAATCAAATATCCTATTATTTTTTTTTCTTCTATTATCTTCATACACATTTAAAATTGTAATACTTGTTATATTTAATAAAATTAATAAATTTTTTTATTACTTTTGACATCATCTAAATTAAAAATAGTAAGAAAAACAGATAAAAAAAATAAGTTGAAGGATATTTAATTTCTCTATGTAAATTGATTAATAAGTACAACAAATAGTTATCTATTATTTTTTTTTTTCCAACTTTTATGGTGCACTTAAAACGTCTAAAATGTTCTTGTTTTTTTATACAAATTTACAATATTAACATTAAGTGCAAAGTTTCCAAGGGATCAACTATGCCCACCCTACCCCACTCTTACGGCCCCTTAGAACCAAATTTTGTAAAGATAACTTTTTGTTGTTGGTTGTGTTAAAACAGGAGTCCATAAAGTGGATGCTAAGCATGAGAAAGGTCAAATTACAGTGGAGGGCACCTTTGAAGTGAAGAAGATTCATGAAAGATTAGAGAAATGGAGTAGGAAAAAGGTTGAAATTTTATCCCAAGATAAGAAAATATTGGAGAAGAAGGATGCAAAGAAAGTAAGAGTTACTTCAACTTAATTTTTATTTAATTTTAAGAGAAATCTTATGTGAAGTTTTAATATTTTAACTCAGTTTATCAAAAAGTGATAAACTAAGTTTACTATACAGAAAAATACAGAATACCGATTAAAACTTCAGAAAAATCATATTTTTGCTGGTTTTGCAAATGTAGTCGGTATCCTATATTTTTCCAGTAATTTAGATAAAATATTTGGATTTTTTTGAATATTATCCATTTTTTATCAATAACTAAAATATTAAGATTTTTTGAATATTACTTTTGAATTAATGTATATTATTATTAATAAATTATTTTAAACATAACATTTTTTATATTATAAACAAAATAAATATAGTTGTTGAGCATTTCTAGGAATGAAAATGTAGACTCTGTATGTTCATCTAATTATACATCGTTGCGATTGTTATGGTGCGATAGCATTTTGTGGGTGTCCATATATTGGTGTCTCTTTTATGTTCTTTATCCACCCGTCCTCTACATATACCTAGTAATAACCATCTAACACACATCTAAAGAAAGTACAAAGTGAGCTTTGAATAACAGTTTAAATAGAAAACCATTTTTCATTCATTTTCATCACCAAATTAGATAACCACTTTTCATTCATTTCCTACACCAAATGGCTGCTACCGTTTCAAAGAGTGAACACATATATAGAAATGGTCATTGCATGAGAAAAATTACATAAATAATCCTTATTTTATTTATTTTTTTTTTTTTTCAAATTAAGACCCATTGCAGCCTGATTACCTTGTAAAATTTTCATTTTTAGCCTTATTTTATTTTATTTTCCAAATTTTGTCCAAACCTTTTTGTATAAGCCATTCAAAAAAATTTTATACTACCACCGTGGCATATTTACTATCAACTATTGATTTTTAAATTTTTTATTTTTTAACTTTTACTTTAAATATTTATGTTTTTTTATATATAATTTGATTAAAAAATATATGAATGAATTGTATTTTAAATGTTTTTTTCATTGTTATAAGTTTCATCAAGTAATATATAATACAAATAAAAAATTTAAGTTCAAAGTTGAAAAATAAAGATTTTAAAAGTCAAAAATAGACATTAAATATGGATGAAAGGAGTATATATATATATATATATATATATATATATATATATATATATATATATATATATATATATATATTCTAAATTAAATTTTTTTTGAATGATTTTTTCCTACTTTTACATTTTATAATGTGTATTTACAATTTTTTTTTAAATTGATTTTTTTTTACAAAATTACTATTTTTACATATTTGATTTTATATCTATTCATATATATATATATATATATATATATATATATATATATATATATATATATATATATATATATATATATATATATATATTGAAAAAGGTTTTGTTTTACATTTGTTTTCTATTTTTAACATATTTGTTTTCATGTATGTAGGCTGTACACATATAAAAAATAGTTTCTTTTGAATATTCGTTTTGAGAAAATAATATACATTTTTATTTATATTTATTCGTAATCCTATTGCAAATTATGTATTGGTATAATTAGCATGAGTTTTCAAAGTACAACGAGATAAATACGTATGTGTTTATGGTTGAGTGTGTGAATGTGTGCAATTGCATTTCATGTGACTATGTGTCTATATGTGACTTTGTCGTGTGTATGTGTATGGTTGTGTATATGTGGCAAAAAAAACAGAAAGTGCATTGCTATTTTTGTCTTTGCCACATCTCTCTCTCTCTCTCTCTCTCTCTCTCTCTCTCTCTCCAACACAATCAGTTTTCATAAAAAATATTTCTTAAACTCTCTCTTGCCGTAACATGTGAGATTAAAACCGTCGTTAACACACATTATGCAATACTTATGGCTTAGTGAACAACAATCTTGTACGAAAGGTCAAGTTGCTCATCTTGAACATGAAATTTTTCACTTATACATGCAAGTGAGTTTGTTTTCTAGGTTTTGATCTAAAACCGAAGCAAAAATCATAATCAATCGGTTTTTAACCCTGATAAATCGTTTGAGTACTCCTGGTTTTTATAGATCCTTTTTCATTTAAACGACCAACTTTCGGTAAGTAAATACATATGTTAAAGTAACTAAAACTCTAATTAACTCTTTCAATATTAAGTATCTACTAACAAGTACACGTAAGATATGTAGTTTAATAACATAAGTTTTTGTTCATTTTGTTCATTTTTTACTTAAAACTGAAATTCATGATCTTATAAAAATAAAATATCAAGCAGAACCCATCAACGATGTTGGCTATAGTTCGTATACCCTAGTCATTACAATTAAGAGCATTTACAATGCATAACTTGATCAATTATGGTTTAAAATATGTTCTATTGATCGAACTTTTGATAGTTTAATATATTGTTGGAATTAACCAATAAAATTGTATGAAAAGCATAATGTCAATATGAGAATAGTAAATTTTATAGAGTTCGATCCATCAATTGTGAATGCCCTAAGTCTGATTTCCATTCATTCTTTCCTAGCTAGTTTGTGGTTGTATTATACATTATAGGCGTGTGAAAAAGATAACCGAAATATCGACCCAAAATCCAAGATATTAAAGCCTTTAAAATCGAATATTTCTATATATAGGTTGACATGATGATGGTTCAATAGTAGTTAATACTCCCTACACACATCTAGTAGCACCCATGAATATACCTCATACCTTCACACCATTACTTTGTTTCAATATCGATCTAATATTTCAATATTGGTATATTAAGACACTATATATAGATACTTAATTCATTTCATTACTTTGGTACAAACATATTTCATTGTCCAAAAAACCATGTTTCCCTTATTATTTATACGGTTAATTTAGTGCATGTCAAATGTAATTAATATAAAACAATCTTATTATGTAAATGTTCTTTCCTGTATGACAAATGTGGCCTATAAGACCATATTTTTTGGTGAACAAATAGTCAAATTCTAACCGTATCTGACATTTGTTTGTGCACGAAGGAAACTATAATAAAGACGACAAAAATAAAGGCTTACATGCACTGTGAAAAGTGTGAGCACGATCTAAGAGCGAAGCTCCTCAAACACAAAGGTAAAGGCATAATGATATTGTTAAAAGTAATAGGTTTTACTTCTTTGTAATTAACGTAATAGACTTGTGGAGACAATACTTAATCTAGAAAACTATATATGGACGTGTCATTTTGACTTAGCCATTACATGATACAATTTTTTCTTCCCATGTGTGTTGTCATTTTTATCAAAAAATTTCTATACATGGTTAATGTCAACAACATTTATTCAAAAAAAGGAAAAAAAAAGGAGTTTTATATGTAAATTGTGATATATATCACAGTTGAACTTAAAACTATGAAAAATGGCAGGTATACACGATGTGAAAACAGACATAAAATCACAAACTGTTGTAATCGAAGGAGTTATCGAAGCTGAAAAGATTGTGACTTATATGCAAAAGAGAGCACGCAAACACGCAGAGATCATACCCATACCTCCTCCAAAAGAGAAGGTGGAAACGAAAGAAAAGGTGATTGTTGATGTTGTATCTACAAAGATTGTGGAATTCGAAGAGAAAAAGAAAGTTGAAGCAAAGACAAAGGATGGTGAGGTCCCGTATTTTGTTCACTATGTGTATGCCCCTCAGATGTTTAGTGATGAAAACCCCAATGCTTGTTTGGTAATGTAGAATAGGGCACCAAAAATCATGTTTTTTTTTTCTTGGTAAGATTTCTCATTTGTACTGTAATTAAATATAATTGCTGCTTTAACATCATTTGTGTATCGAACATATTTAAAGTGTCAAAATACTTATATTTTTTTAGTAATATGTCTAGAACCCTTAGTCATTGATTTTAAGAGACTTAATTACTACCAGTTTAATATTGAAATACTCCATACCAAGAAGACATGCACGTTTCATTAGCTTAGAACACATTTATTTAGGGTTTCTGGTTTTTGCGGCTTTAAAGGAGCTCTATAAACATGAAAAGAACTGCAAGTGAGAAAAGTAAAAGTGTAATAAAAGAATAAACCTCAAACTAAATGCCATATGAAAGGAGCTAGCATATGTATATATAATATACAAGAAGAACAAGACAGTCAAAACAGTGTGTAACGGAGAGAGTTTTTCCCTTTTGATAGTACGGTAGGTAAGCCAAAAACATAAGATTTACAGCCCAAATACAGTGACCAAGAAGAAAAGAAAATAACAAAATATATAGTATTTTTTTTTTTCGTGGTTTTTGACACATTTGCGTAACTAGTTAATTCAGAGGATTTTATGTAAAACGTCCAACCTAATAACTTTTTAACTCCAGTTCTAAGGAGTACGGCATGTTGAAACTCAATAGCACACTAATGGACTATTGAGATTTTAAACTGAAAAAAGTTCTCAAGCCGTATCTATCTGGTTAAAAAAACAAGATATATATCGCTACTGCTTTATGTGAATTAATCATTACAATTGAAGCTGATAATAATTTGAGAGAGAGAGAGAGAGAGAGAGAGTGAGGGAGTCCTATACTCATTTAAGTAATCAAAGTGCTCAGGCGATCCTCTGGTGTATGGAAGTAATGATTCTATCATCTATGCCCTTTTTCTTTTTCTTCTTTTTCTTTTTTAATTCAACGTATTTGATCTTATAGTTGGTAATTCCAAGTTTATCATCATCTCACATTCTGAATGACTGGTGTGTTACTGGTGTGGCCCAACACGATGATGAGGTCAATGAGATTCAAACATGAAATTTCATATGACAATAGTATTTTAAGGATCATACTTTACATGTTAATAATTCTGGTTAATACTATCAAGAACTCTATCATGCTGATAGAGACTAAACTGTTTGCCCATCCGTGACGAATTTGGTAACCAGAAACACCCAAATTAGAATCTTATTTATACACACAGCTAATACTCATCAATATTTTCAATTTTCAGATATTAAGATTAACTCGGTGTTGCTGTGCTAAAGGCATTCAGTAAACCCTAAAAAGAACGACTTTCTATTTTGTGGGTTGTATACGTATCCCAACCTAGAGTACTCATGAAGATTAATAATCACATAAGACACAAAAATTGACATGGTTCACCTAATATAGGAGTGAGTATCGATCCTGTAATATATTGGGAGAGAAAACAACACAGGTGAGAAAATACATAAGAAAAATTGGCAATTCATAACCCTAAAGCAGACATTAATTACAAACTCCTATACAGATGTATCCATTTGCCTCTTTGACGAGAGTACATGATCTTAGCATTCAAACTCGATTAGGGTTTCACGATTTCAAGCTTTTCAACGAGAACACTTACCATATATATATCTTAGGGTTTTGTAGTATGAACCCTAATTTATCAATGCAAGATACAAAGGATAATAAAGACCATGGTCCCCGAAACTATGACGATGATCGACGGTCTAGAAATGGTATATCTAAGGGAAAACGTATACACAAAACCCTATGCTTTAGTGTACTTTTATTTTCACAAAGTATGGTATATATAGAACTATAGATATGATTAACCTAATATTAGTGTCACTTTAGAGCGAGAAAAGCCTAGAAACTAGGTACTCGTGATGGAGATAATGATTCGTAAAATTGTGTTCATTAAGTGGAGACTCTTGGAGTTGTAAACAATTAACTTTATTTATAAATCTTTATTCAGAATCAAAAAGAAAGGAGCATCTATTCAGGAAAAGGGTAGATCTTTCACATGGCAAGATTATTATTATCCCTGGGAACACATGTTTATCCATCGAATTTATCAAGGAACTAAGACCCCAGAATGGAGTCTGCCTCAGAAAAAGATAAAAAAAATAAAATAAAATAATGGAGTTCGTATTTGTTCAGTCAAGAACAATAAATTTAACCTACATATATATACAGAAAGTATACTAAGTGTATTATTAAATGTTATTAAAACTTAAAAGTCTATTTGTTTCTAATATTAAAAGTCAAATTGATTGATTGGACTCCTTAATCGATTAAAATACTTCTTGATTCCAAGAACTGATAACTACACGTTAATTATACAATTAAATATGTGAAAAACGTCATACTGCATTTAAAATGTACCATCTTTAACATTTTAAAAAGAAAATTTGAAAACTCATCAAACCCAAGAAGGAAGAAGATTAGTTTATGTTTCATGGCACTTCTTTGCAAGAAGTTTGCCTTTTTTAAAATAAGTAATACTAATATTCGGTAGTTGGTATAAACAAACTCAAAAGATGAAAGTGGTTTCACAAAACACAGTATCAAACAACAAGAAGATGCATGATTTGATCTTGATTCGCAAATTTAAAGAGCTAACACTACAGTTGGATCAACAGAGGTGGATCGAATCAAATCAATCTCATTGAAAATGAAACTAAGAGAAAGTTGAAGTGATGGTAAATGATGAAATGATGATCCATTAATCTTATCTGACCTTTTTCTTCTCAAAAAGGCGGCCGACTTGCCGTGTTACCAGACCAACCACCACCGTCCACCGGTAACTGAACGTTTGGCATGTTGAGGGGTAAGTTAAAAAACGGTAAACCCATCGATGATGGGTCTGGAAAGGGGTGATTGGGGCCTCCATCTCCGTCTCCGTTTCCGTTTCCGCCACCACCTCCCCCGCTACTTGCAGCTGCCTCCTCCTCATCTAATGGCAGCCTCTCATACGCTACATTTGTGAAAGAAGCAGCTATAACAATCACCGGCCCAGAAGCAACCAGAGCCCCGACAACATTCCCACCTACAACCTGACCTTGTCCACCAGCCAAGTAAATTGTCAAGCTGGTGGCACCCGGTGGAGCCGGAGGAGGCAAAAACGATCCCGACAGTGAAAGTATCTCAAAGCGGCCATGAAGTGTCACGACAGATCCAGCTGCCGCCGGCTGCCGTAGACTAACGTTGTTTACGGTGCCACTTCCACTCACTATACAAATCCCACGTTGACGTTTCCTGGCGTAATCAGCGACAGATTCAAAAACGTCACACCCACTACTGATTTCAAGGATGTGAGCTCTTAGGGTGTTGGCGCTTTCTCGGGTAATGATGACTGGTGGTTTGGGCTTGTTTTTGGAACCCGGAGGGCGACCACGAGGACGGCGACCGCTACCATCACCAGAACCGGGGGTGTTTTGGTTTGTATCGTCTTCGGAGTCCTGCTGGGGGATTTGAAGGTGGAGATCAGGACGGTGTTGGAGGGTTTGTTGGAGGTTGAAAGGTGAAGTAGAACCCAAGTCTAAGTTATTGGTAGCCATGTAGAAGTAGAAAAAGAGAGGAACAGGGAGAAAGAGACGAAGAATAATAAAGAATGGTGGTAATGGAGGAAATTTAGGTTTTAAAAAAAGAACCACATGGGGATTCTTTTCTCTATTACATGTGGAGAGAGAGAGAGAATTTTGTTTCCTTATATATGTAGGAAAGTATAATCTTCATTCCAAATTATGATGTTTTGTGTGTTATTGCAACTTGTTACATATCACCTCAAAATAATCAAACTTTTAGTATTGGCCGGTTGTTAACTCATGGTCGTTTTGTTTAGGATTATTGATAAAACTTACGAAAAAAAAATATTTTGGTTGTATGTGACTTTAATGAAATGAAAATTATAGATTGCTAATGGAATTTATAGGAATTTACCGCTTACCAATGAAATTCAAATTTTAATTTCAGACAAATTAGAAGATACTAAACATATATTTGTATAAAACAAATTTGATTTTGGTTCAAACAAATAGCACAAGTCAAAGAGGTTGCGACCCCTTGTGGGGTTCTAGTGCAATGCCCCGACACGAAAATTAATTTTCTTAAGGAAATTGCTATGGAAAATATTATTTTCTGTATATATATCTTCCATATAATTATAACTTAAATCATTATCATTTATTTATGGGATAAAATCAATATCTAATACCAAATACTATTATCATTAGTAATCATTAGAATTCAGATTCTATAAATCCATAGTTTATTGTATAGTATCAGTGTCTTGATAAATGTCTATTCTTTGAAGTATTATCCATATAATACGGATTTCATGTATCCATACATAAAAGGTGAAATATTATATTCGGAAAGTGATTACACTGTCCTTTCAAGCAGATTTAGGCTAGCTATAGATTTCAAAAACCTTATTGTCCTCTAAACCCTAACATCGGTTTTGTCACGGTTTATTTTTTAAAGTTGTTGAGTATTTTAGATATTGAAACTGATTTGGCATTTTCGTTAATTATGGAAGGCTTTTTAGGGTTTTGTATTTTTGGTAATTGTTTTACTTCCCTATATATATATATATATATATATATATATATATATATATATATATATATATATATATATATATATATATATATATATATAGTCTTTATGTTAGCTTGTGATGTAAGCTTTTTTACAAAAATGTTTCTTTGTACGTCCCATTCCAAATTAGTAAGATACAAAACCTTTGACATATTACTTGCACTTTATGGTGATTGATTCATGATTGTTCTTCAGATTCCGCATTCGTCATCTCGTTTTTCGTCCTAACAATTGGTATAAGATCAGGAGATAGTGTAATCAATTCGCTATTCTTCTGTCGAGTAAAGGGTTTTGTAAGGGTTTTACATTTTTCTTATATCTGTTTTCATTGTCTCAATCGTCTCAATCGATTGTTGATCCCAAACCTAGATCTCTAGATTACCCTTGAACTCGATTTAAGTTTTACACATCTGGTTCTATACTCATTTTACTAAATTCTAGACAATATGCCTAACGAAGATCCTTACACTCTTTCGTTCAATCTCTCAAACAACATGGGATCTACGAAAAGGATTCTAATCCTCTTTCTAAAAGATTATGAAGTCTAGGCTCTTCACTTTGAAGATTACGTTCTTGGAATCGAAGAACATGGTTCTACTATATGGCAGACAATGATGCAGGAAACGTTCACGTATTCGGGTACCAGAAAAGCAATCAAAACTCTGTCTGATTATAATGCTCTCGTTATTAAACATACTGACGTTCCAAACGATGAGAAGAATAAGCTAATGTGTAATATAAAAGCAATGAGAATCATTCGATTTGCTCATCCTCCAGACATTTTTCGTCTTGTTAGTGCATGCGATACTGCAAAAGGTATTAGGGATAGGCTGAAGTAGTTGTATTCAGGTGATGCTGAATTAGAACACTCTTTGCAAACAATGCTCTTATTGGAATTTGGATCGTTTGTACAAAAATATGATGAGAAGTTAGATCTGACGTTCAATCGCTTCAATTATTTGTTAACCAGAATGCTCAAACATAATCTTGAGCGTCAAGTTATTGAACAGAAAGTCACGTTCATGAATGAACTCAGATCCGAATGGAAGACTATTGTTTCCACTGTTAAGGGTCACAAACAATTCAAAAGCTACTCGTTGGCCAAACTCGTGGGTATTTTGAGATCTCACGAAGATGAAGTTACTAAGGAAGTGAAGCTTGTTTCCAGTGTTAGATCCTTAGTATTAGTTGCGAAAGGAAAAAAAGCCAGCAGAAGATGATTCTGAATCTGACTTTTCGGAAGTGATATCTCAAAAGAAGATAAGGCTCTAATGGTGTCCAATCCTACGAAGTTATTTAAGAAGAATTTCTCTCGTTACAGAAATAAGTTAAAAAGGGCAATTCCAGTTCAGAAAAGCCAAGGGATGAGAGTTACAAGAACTCTCAGAATGACGAAAAGAAAAAGGAAAAAATGTTATTGGGTGACTCTGGTTATGACTATAATTACTCTTATGGCGAGAATCACTTTTCAAATGAATGCATGTTGAGGAAGAAAAATGAGAAGAAGGAAAAGGAGCAAGACAAAGCGTATTACGTTCAGAAGATAGAGGAACTCAAAAAGAAAATTATATCAAATGTGAAACCAGTGTTTATAGTGTAAGAGGAAAGTGATGACGGTAGAGTCAAAGTGTGGTCTACAGACTCTGAGGATGATGAGGTGAGAAAACCCACCCATGGCGGGTGCTTTGTGGTGAAGTTAGAGAAGCAAGGCTATGAAGACAAGTGTTTGATTGTTCAAAGTGGTTGTTCGGAACCAAGAGGATATGCTACTGATGATGGAAAAGCGTCAGAGATCTGTTTTGCTGCGAAGACAGTCTTGGAGCAAGTGAAGGAGTGCGAGAAGGTGGTTGACAAGGTACATTCTATTCTAAAATCTCTTAAAATTCCTACGTCTCGTTATGATTTTGAATTAAACCATTTACGATATACTATTTCTAATTTTAGTGATAGTTTTAAAAGAACTCGTCTTAGTAATTCTAATATGAATGATTAACTTAACAGGGTAACATTTAAGAGTGAAAAGAGAAGATTAAGAATAGTGACATTGGAAATAGAGCTCACTAGATCACAAGATGATATTATTTACCTTAAAAGAGATAGTATTGCACTTTTGAAACAGAGGAATATTTTTTGTTTGATGGCTAAACGTTTATATTTTAATATTACTCAGTTGCATTTTGATTGTGAAATAGGGAAATGTTTGCATAAAATGATTTTACCCTTTCTTGAATTGAAAGAGGATGAAATTGATGTTGAATGCTATAAATGCGAATCGATTGTTTCTTCAGATGACATTTATGATTCTTACAGGGTTGGACTTGAGAAAATCGAGGAATATATTCAGTCCAAAGACCATAAAAACATGTTAAAAGGAATGTTAAATGAAAAAGATAAAGAAGAAATCAAATTAAGTGCTATGCAGAAATATGACTTAATATGCAAGAAATTAAATTCAGAAAATACTTTTGATTCCTAAAGTATTTCTGAATTTGATGAAAGTGAAATAAGTGAAATATCTATAGAGGACAAAATTGATTGTTATGCTTTTGTGCAAAAGTTTGATGAACCTAAGAAAAATCTAATTTTAGAAAACTCAATTGAATTTGTTCGAATTGTTGAAAACAAAAGTTCTAAAGTTTTGAAAGAAGAAGCAACTGTTTTTCCGAAAGTCCAAACTGTTCCAAATCAAGTTTTTGTAAAAGAAATGACTGAATAAAAATGACACATATGAACTAACATCCATGGTTGCTGATGATAATACAAATGGATGTGATGAATTCTTCTGGTCAAAGCCGATAGATAATGCAGATGAAACAAAGGTCTTTCAGAAATGACATCTTGGAAAACAAAAGGGAAATACGTTTCAGACCCATTGAATCGTGTGGACCTTTGTTATGATAAGGCCAGACCAAGTGGCAAAAAGGATGTTTCAAATGAAACCTCTTCGGAACAGAATGAAACACCAGTCAGAAAGAAAAAACTGAAAGCTAACATTCATAAATCTGTTGAAGAATTAATTGCAAAGAAAAGGCAGTTGAATGCTAGATATAGAAAGAATTTAAAAGAAAGAAAATGTTTTTGGAAGAAAATGAATTCCAATCAAAGTTCTGTCAACCCAACACAGTCTTCTAATCAACATAAAGATTCGTCTTAATTTCCGAAACCAAAATCAAAGTGTTCTCCAAAACCACAGTTTTCAAAATTTCTCACCAAAATAAAAAAATTTAAGGTTGAAAACAAAATTGCTTCAGAACCAAAGATTACTCTCGAAGCATACGAAGCAAATTTGAGAAGGAGGAAAAAGACTTTTCAAAAAGAATGGCACCAAAAAATCAAGGAATATATTCAATGAAAATCTAATTTTGTTGAAATTAATCTGTGTGACAAAAAAGTTGAAGTTTTCAAAATGGAAAAAGGGATGAATCGTACCTTGAAAAGAAAATCCTTTTGGGTTGACAAAACTAAGATTTTTCCTGTGTAAAAGACGTTCTCACAAGGACCTAAGACGGTTTGGGTTCCTAAAACTCTCTAAATTTTTCAGGTTATGCGTGACGAATAGTATGATACAGAATGGTACATCGATAGCGGTTGTTCTCGTCACATGACAGGAAGAAGAGAAGAATTACGAGAGTTTCAGACTTTAAAAGATGACAAACAAGTGAAGTTTGGAAACAACGCCACTGGGGAAATAAAAGGCTATGGAATGATAACGAATGGAGAATTCTCAATTCGTAAGGTAGAATATGTTGAAGGCTTGCAACACAATCTGATAAGTGATTCGCAATTGGTTGTAGGTACAAGACTAAAGGTGTCTTTTGATGATGAAGGTTCAAAAATCATAGAAAAGAAATCCTCAATGATTCTTCTGAAGTCAAGAAGGAAAGGAAAGATATATCTTCTGAATTTGAATCCAATCAAAGGGAAACCATCTATTTGCTTGCTTACGAAAGCATCTTCGGATGATAGTTGGCCATGACACGGAAGGCTTTCCCATCTGAACTGCAAGGATATAACAAGATCGTCATTGGTAATCTTGTACGCGGTCTACCTCTTTTAAAATTCGAAAAGGAACACTTACGTGCTACCTGTGAGCTTGGAAAACAAAACTGGAGAGTCACTCATCTATCATAAATACCAAAAATCATTGAGCCACTCGAACTATTGCATATTGATCTTTGTGGTCCATCAGCCATCGAAAGTATTGGTGGTAATAAATATATTTTGGTCATTTTTTATTATTTTTCTAGATTTACCTGGGTGTTCTTTTTTAGACATAAATCCGATGCAACTCAGAAGCTGATAGATTTCAGCAAGCATGTTCAGATTCAATTACGAAAGCATGTTAGGATAATTCGTAGTGATAACGGTTCAGAATTCAAAAATAATACATTTGAAGAATTCTTAATTGACAAAGGGATTGCTCACAACTTCTCTTCTCCTTACACTCCATAGTAGAACAGTGTAGTTAAAAGACGAAATTGATCTCTCCGTGTAGCTGCAAGAACAATGCTTTCATTTGCGAATCTTCATTTATACTTCTGAGCTGATGCTGTTGCAACCGCTGGTTTTACTCAGAACCGTTCTTACATCAAAAAAACCGTTCTTACATCAAAAAAAAGATTTCTGATTACTCCATATGAAATCCTTAACAATCGGAAACCTAACGTTAAATTTTTTTCACGTGTTTGGATCTAGGTGCTTTCTATTCAATTCCAAAGGAAATCGGAACAAATTTGATGAAAAAGCCGATGACGGAATCTTTCTGGGATATTCATTAATTCAAAGGCCTATCAAGTTTTGAACAAAAGATCAAAGAAAATTCACGAAAGTTACTATGTTACATTTAACGACAACTACATGAAGAAATATCAAAAAGAAGATTGTCAATCCGAGGAAAATTTTCCGTCAACAAATTCTACGATGGTTCCTTTTAGGAATTTATATGAGGAATTTCTAAATTTGTTTGATGAACCTGAAAAGGCTATTTCCTCATCATCAAAGGCCAAGGATAATCAAGAAGATGAATTAAGAAAGATTATTAATAAGGTTGTTGAAGACAACGAGAATCCTTCTAAGCAACCAATTCCGAATGAACCTCAGCCAGAACCCTCTAATGCATCAGCCCAGGGGAGAGTTCTGCTCCAAACCTCAATACCGATGATCCACACCAGGGGAGAATTAAATTCCGAACAACCGGTCACATGCAAACTTCCAGGGGAAGAATGAAAATAATGACTCGGATGTACAATCGGAATTTGAGAAGTTTATCTGAAATTGATTCTGCCTATGATCAGAACTATCCTCCAATGACTAAATGGACCAAAGATCATCCACAATCTCAAGTGATCGGAGACTCATCTTTAGGATTTCTTATACGTGATCAACAAAAAGCAAAACAACTGCATTATTTTCTAAATTGGAATTTTGCATGTTTAATTCTTTCAGTTCTAAAATTAATCCTGAAACTGTTAATTTTGCTCTTAATCATGTAGATTGGGTTCAAGCAATGCAGGAAGAACTTAATGAATTTGAGCAAAATAAAGTATGGAGATTGGTTCCCACTCCAAAGTAAACATAATTCGCAATAAAGCAAGGTTGGTAGTTAAAGGTTACTGTCAAGAAGAAGGAATCGACTACGAAGAGACGTTCGCACCAGTGGCTAGACTGGAATCAGTTTGTATTTTTATCACCTATGCAGCTCTTAAAAACTTTGATGTATATCAAATGGATGTAAAGTGTGCATTTCTAAATGGAGAACTTGAATAAACAGTCTATGTTGAACAACCACCAAGTTTCGACGGATTTCGATCCTCTTTAAAAGCTGAGAAGGAGGCTCTCTCACTCATTCATTCCGACATCAAAGTTGAGAGTGTTGATCTTACTTCCTCTATTGTCTCAAAGATCGAAAAGTTACAAGCAGATTTTGCCATCCAAAACAAAATAATGGATGATTTGGCTGAGAAAACTTAGAAGACCAAGGTCCTTTTTGAGAAACTGAAGAATGTGTAACACCCCGACTCCCAGGTATAAATTTTAAAGCTTCATATTTATGTTTTTAGACCTACTTGATGAGTTGGATGCCCCAACTCATCGTGTAGAGATGGATATGGCCTTTTGGTTTATGAAATCTACTCGACGAGTTGGAGGACCCCAACTCGACGAGTAGAGGATGTGCAGGAAAGCCCTAATTTTTAGGGTTTGCATCTTATTTAAAGGACCTTAAGTCCTTTCCCCCAGCCACCCTTGCCACTTTTCACAACTAGAAGCAAACCCTAATCGATCTAACCCTATTTTTGAGTGTGTGAGGCTAAAGGTGTGTGTGTTTGGTACATTTCTTGAAGAGGCTTGAAGATTTAGAGGCTTGGAACGAGAAGAAGCTTGTAGATCCAACATCTACATCATTTTGGCATCCATTTGAAGGTAAAAAGTCTTTACCTTGGCTTTCCATTTCTTAGATCTCTTCTTATGTTAGTATATGTGAATTTTGGTGCAAAAAAGGGGTGATGCTCAGGTTTGAGCTTGTCATGAGAACGTGGTCTCAGATCTGGACTCCCCTAGGCCTCATGAACATAAAGCTCTCAACTTTATCTAGCTCTAGCCCTTTTCCATGTCCAAAACCTCTTCCTAAGACCAATATTGAGTGTTTTAGCTTCCTGGAGCCTTTCATGCATGTAAAGTTAGAAAGTTTACGTGGTAACTACACCCTAGGAGGCTAGATCTACAGTTTGGAGTCTTCGTTTTGCTTAAAAGCATCTGAATGAGAAAAGGACCGAAGGAACTCGATGAGTTGCATAGCCAACTCAACGAGTTGGATGAGGGTTTCCCGCTTTCTGGATTGAATGAACTCGACGAGTTAGTGAGTTAACTTGATGAGTTGGTTAGGATTTTCCCGACATTATGGACATTGCATGGACTCGACGAGTTGTCTGGAAACTCGGCGAGTCAACTGGGGTTTTATAATTCTTTGAGTTCTGAATGAACTCGACGAGTTGGCTCAACATGGTCTGTTGACCTTGACCGTTGACTTTGACTTTAACCAAGGGTTGACCAGTTTGACTTCTGAGGCTATTTTGGTAATTTAGGATTTTGATGGACTTGGTCCTATGGTTGTTATAGGTGGTGGAGTTTGTGGCTGTGATTCAGGAGTTTGATCTTATCACTACAGCTCGACATTGTGAGGTGAGTTGTCCTCACTATACTAACAGGGTTGAAGGCACCAATGTCGGCCTTTCTTTTTGGATTATTATCCTGGTTATTGCATGATGATATGCTTAGTGACATGTTAGGTCGATATTCTGGTATATAGGATGATGTTATGTTAGTGACCAGTTAGGTCGGTATCCTGGTATATAGGATGATGCTATGATTAGTGATCTATTAGATCGGTTTGACTGTTTGTATATGCTAGCATTTGCTATCTATGTGTTAATTGTATGATTGGGGGTAGGTTGAGGTGGATCTGCTTTGTGCTGTAGGCCAACATACCCAGGGCGGCCCAGATAGACTGCGGGCCATGGGGGCATATCAGTCAGGCCGAAGGCCCGGAGAACGGTCCAGACAGACTGAAGGTCCGGTGAGGCGGACCTGACATGCTAAAGGCTCTAAGAGTGGTCCAAATAGACTGAAGGCCCGGTGCGGGCGGTCCAGTCATACTGCATACTCTATATGCATGCTGTTTGTTATGATATGATTATGTTGTATGGCGTTGGTATTTTGGGGGAACTCACTAAGCTTCAGGCTTACAGTTTTGGATTTTATTTCAGGTACTTCGGATGATTGTGGAATGGCGAAGGCATGATCGTGCACCTCCTCACATTTTTATAATCTTGATTTCTGGGATACTCTGATATGAAACTATTTTGAAACCATTTTGTAATAAATAAAGGTTTTTGAATGCTTGAAAAAGTTTTAAATTGGATTGAATTTTATGGATGTTACAGAATGCTTCTAAGTGTAATGCTGATCTTAAAGACGAGAGGTCTTTAGTCAAAGGTTGTGTTTCAGAGATTATCCAATACCCGATGAGGCTTGTTGAGACTCATGACTCTTTGTTTACTGTCTCGGTTTGACATCAATTATCTAAAAAGCTTCAACCAGTTTTTGCTATGCTTGATTAGATCCAAGGTGTTTTGGGAAGCAGGGCTTCTGCGAAACAAAGGGGGAGACAAGGAACACACAAAGCCTACAACTGATCAAAAGGATAATGTAGCTTCTAGTTCAGGAAAAGACAAAGGCAAAGACATTTTGGAAAGTGAAAATGAAGAAAATATTACCGAAGCCGAAAGGGCTGAAAGGGAAAGAAGAGATAAAGAACTAGACGATCTCCAAGCTCTTCAGAAGAAATTTGAGGCAGAAGAAGTTGAGGCCAAGAATACGAAAATTTGGTTTGAACCTCAGAAATCATTATTTCCTTCTTAGACTATGGAGCGCATTTAGAACGAAGCGATTGATGGTCCTAGTATCTACTGGATGGATCCCTCAATCTCATTTGACTTAGACAATGATGTGGAAAGTCAATTCTATTTTCCCATCACTCCAAGGGCATTTCTCTTTCATTGTTTTGAAAATATTGAGAAGTCTTTGTGTTCGAAAAGGTGTCTTAGTCCATAACTATAATTGATATGTACTTGACCCGATAGTAGCATGGTCCATATGGGTTGCATTCATCAAAGCAATATGTTAGGAAGGATAATTGAGTAAGAGGTTAATTATGATTTATTAATATGTAATAAGTATAATATATTAATTGAGGAATCATATTATTTAATTAGTATTGATCAAGAATTAATTTAAAAAATAATTTACTGACCAAAAGAGACTAATTAAAGTGATACATATGGATTAGGCTAATGATCCATGATTGATTTGTGATGGGCTTATGGGTTAGTCCATGAAGTGGTTATCCAAATCAAATGGGTGGATCATAAGCTTATAGGTATGGATTAGGGTTACTCATGACCCTTAGAATTCTACACACACACACACACACACATATATATATATATATATATATATATATATATATATATATATATATATATATATATATATCTAAGTCCAAACACCATTACCACTTGTATTTGAAGAGTAAGAACTGGTTTTAGAGTCTCCATAACCTCTCCATATTCATCCTAATTGCTCTTGATGTTTTGTGATTCCATTTGAGGCATCAAACTTGGGGTGCTAAGCTTTCTTGAGGCCAAGTTATTCAAACTACTACACAAGGTAATATTCTAACTAGTTTTTATGATTCAAATATCACCTTTCATGCTAGTTTAAGCTTCATGCTTTGGAAAATGTTTATTGCATGTATAATTCGAGAAAACTTAGATCCAAAGAATTAAGGTTGTACGTGCACCATAGGAATGTTAGAGTACATAAAACCTAACAGTGGTATCAGAGCCATGGGTGTTTTCTGTTATATAGATGCATAGATTAATTGTTCAAAGTTGAAAAAATTGAAAAATCTACACTCTAATAGGGGGACTCGACGAGTTCATATATGAACTCGACAAGTTCATATATAAACTCGACGAGTTCATATATAAACTCGACGAGTTCATAATGAACTCGACGAGTCAATCAACTGACTCGACGAGTTCAGCAGTCTGTTTTCAGGTTTTTTGGCCTCAATTGGATTATAATCATTACCACAAACTGTTTTGTATCATAAAATCTATTTTTTCTGATATGGTCGTGATTATTCGCATCCAATTAAAAGATAAATTGTCAAATTTTAAGATAATTACTAGTTTATATGATAAAGCTAATTATTTGTAATTTTTTGATTTGAAATTATCTTACTAAAAGAATTGTATTTGTTGGATTAGGTGTCTAAGCCCATAATTATAATTGGTATGTACTTGACTTGAGAGTAGCATGGTCCATTTGGGTTGCCTTCACCAGAACAATATGATAGGATGGATATTTGAGAAAGAAGTTATTTATGATTTACTAATATATTATAAGTATAATATATTAATTAAGAAATCATAATATTTAATTAGTATTGATCAAGAATTGATTTGGAATTAATTTAGTGATCAAAAGAGACTAATTAAATTAACGAGGACTGATTATGTAAATCGGTGACATATATATTGTTTAGGCTATTGATCCATGATGAGGTAAGTTTATGTAAGTATCCACGAAGAGTTAGCCCACATGAGATATGGATCATAACCTAAGTGTGTGGATTAGGGTTTACCCATGAATCTTGGAATCCTACGCTATATAAATGTTACCCCTTAGCCAAAATCGGTTACCCTAAGTATTCTAAGAGAATCATAACCAATTTTGGAGTGTCTAGCCTCTCTCAAAGTCATCCTTTGTTCATGGTGTTTGTGAACCATTTGAGGCATCACACTTGAGGTGCTAAGTTCTTGAAAGGCCAAAACTACAAGCTACAATAAAGAGGTATTCTTCTAACTTGCCTTTATGATTTATATGTCAAAATTGTATACTAGTTATAGGCTTCATGCTTTGGAAATTTTATTGCATGTATAACTAGAGAAAACTTAGATCCAAAGCTATTAGGGTTGTACGTATAGGAGTGTTATACTACACAAACCCAATAGTGGTATCAGATCCTAGGGTAGTTTTCAATTATATTGTTGCATTGTTCTTTGTTCAAAGTTGAAGCAAAATGAAAAAAGCTTTCTGCCAGGATGAACTCGTCGAGTCCATTGATGAAGTCGACGAGTTGCCCTAGTTGATGACAAATTTTCGGGTTTTTGTGGCCTATACTAGATTAGGATCACTACCACAAACTTTTTTGTATCACAAAATCTTTTTTTTTGATATGATAGTGATTATACTCATCCAATGAAAAGATAATTGTCAAAGTTTTAAGATAATTGTTGGTTATATGATAAAAAAAAGTTACTTGTAAATTGTTGATTTGATATTATCTTGCTTTATGAGTTTAGTTAGATCAATCATTACCCTTAAACGCTGGGCGCACCCCAGCCTTACGCTGGGCGTACAAACGTGTTGACCACCTTGCATGCATGGTTCCTCTAGTCATTTATTTCCATTAGGAGCCATTTTTGTCAATAACTTCAAAGTGCTATAACTCCTTCATTCTGAGTCCGTTTCCGACGAACTTTATATCCACGAAAAGGTGGCGACAAGCCCTACGTTTCTAGCGACCCAAAACTTCTCGAATGAAACTTCGAACCCTTGAAAGACCAAAACGCCCCTAGCCTTGGCCTTTAAAATCCATAAATGAATACTTTTAGAACAGGGTGTTACAACTCTCCCCTACTTAAACTAGACTTCGTCCTTGAAGTCTGCCACGACCAACTATCCTGCAATCTGCTTACAACATTCATGTCCTATGCACACATCACCTGCCGGGTCCGATCCCCGAAGAACCTTTTCCCTTGACCTCCTAAAAATAATCCAAAAAGATAAGAACCTCAAAAGCACTTCTAATCACCAACAATCCTGAGAGCACGAATCTTACCCTACCGACAATCCCCTTTTGGTGCTCCCCGTCCGAAGGTCCTGCTATCTCCTGTCTGCTTTCCGGAGGAACCGAGACTACCCAGGTCCCAACTAATCAACCATAGTCTGGGTTACCAGACTCCCACTGGTTATTGCACCCAAGCTCAAACACTCGGTCGCTCCCAGCGATTTCCGAAGGAAACTGCTCTATCTAACCTGCCATACTGGCTCTACAAGTCCTGGGATCCTCGATCCCCTATCTTGACCCTCAGTTCTCTACCAGGTCCCACCTGTACTGCTACTAACATACGGGCCTCGCTTACGGGTCCCACCCAATACATACTACTAGGAGACACAGGCCTCGCCCGAACTCTGCTAATTAGGAGATACGAGCCCACGCCCACACTCCTCTAACTGGCTACTAACGAATGTTGCGGCTATCCCTCAGTCCTACCGCACTCTCCATGCTGAATTTGCCACTAACTACAATCCGAAAGCATCCCGTGTTGGTCATTCGCATGATCTACTGTAACACTAGTCAAAAGTAGGTCAATAACAATCACATGTGATTATACCAATCATGTAATGTGATTTTGTTAAACTAGTAATGTAGTAAACTCACTATGTATTTCATGATAATTCTAATATAAATATGAACTTTCATACATACTTTATGGTATAAATCAAAGTATACATCCATACGATTCCAAAAATATAGAGAACATCTAAATCTGACTTCGCATGAAGAAGTTATGATAAACCGAACACTATAAATCTCTATAATAAGAGGAATTTAAAATAGACTAAGAATTAGCTATTTAAGTCTAAAAGAGAGTTGTAGTACTCAAAAATACCTGCGCGTGCATATAAAGAACGTCAAAAACGGAGTTCGTATGCAAAAGTTATGGCATTCCAAAGATTTAGCTTTTAAAAACCCTAAACTAGCTAATTCACGACGTGACTTTTATGACGCTTACGACATTCTGTCATAATTCGGAATCTAGAAGCTGCGAGAGGATAGGATCCAGAATTCACGACGTGAGGGGTAATTTTGTCATAAATCGGAATCTAGAAGCTGCTAGAGGATAAGATCCAAAATTCACGACGTGAGTTTTATGACACTCACGACGTGAGGAGCCACATGGCCACCTTTCGAAGCTAGGGACGCAAATGGCAAGTCTACGGAGTGAATCATGAGACTCACGGCGTGAGTTTTATGACACTCACGACGTGAGTGTCATAAAATCTTACTATAAATAGATGCTTCGACCCATTCACTTCCTTACACCATTTCCTTTCTCCTCTCTCACTTGCTAAAGCTCTTTTGCATCCCGAGCCCCGAAGAACTCGCACGCTGACTGTTTCGCTTAGATATCATAAAAATCACGCTACTAAGGTGAGTTTCACGGCCCCACTTTCTAAAATTTTCGGGGGGAAACGCATGCTAAATATTGTATATACGTTAATATTATGTCTATATGATAGTATATTAGTATCAACGTAGATAGTTATATTAACCGGGATATAGTTATTTTAAATATAATATTCCGAATATATACAACTATTATCAACTTGTTAGCATGTTATTATATTAATGTAGATCTTGAGTTATACTTAGGATTCTATATATATTTTGTGTGCGATATAGTTCCAAAGTTATATTCGGAAGTTTTATATGTTAAGTTATATAGTATGTTGCAATTAATAGTTTTATGTCAAGATAAAACTAGATATGTTATATGTTGTTATTATTAGTTTTATGTCAAGATAAAACTGGATATGTTGTTATTGTCTGTTTTATGTCAAGATAAAACTAGAAACATTATATGTTGTTATTATTGGTTTTAGGTCAAGATAAAACCTGGTTTTTACTTCAAGATATAGCTGTTATACTGCCTAAATATTATGAAGTTAGGAGTAATGTTTAAAAGCAGAGTCTAGTAACTTAAGGTTTTAGACATGAAAATGCTTTTGTTGTTAGAGCTATAGGAAGCCGTCGAAGTCTACATGAGTAATTGTATTCATCAACTAAGAATGGGGATCTTAGTGGAAATCCTCTTAACTGTAACCGTTAATCTCGTGTGAGCGAGGAAGTCGTGTATAACTAGTATACGGGTTGACCACCCCACTTGTGACTGTTAGCTACAGTCAACCAAAAGCGAGTGATGAACTATCCTTTTATTTGTTATTGTTCCGGCGTTGATGAAATGTGCGGAAACTACCGCAAGGTATGATCCTTGTACTACCTTAAGGTGTAATCCTTGTACTACCGCAAGGTGTAATTCTTGTACTACCGCAATTTGTAATCCTTGTACCACCGCAAGGTGTAATCCTTGTACTACCGCAATGTGTGATCCTTGTGATAATAATAGGAGGTATATGACTATGTCATACAGTCGCAACTACAGACTCATGGTAGAAACTTGTTAGAAACATTATACTTCGTCGCTATACAAGTATTAATGTTAAGTATAAGTTTCCCCTACTTATACCCTAGGTACTACTTGTATATTAAGTAGATAATTATACCTAACACACATACTCGTATAGAATTGAAATAGATTTATACGTAGTGGTTTTACTCGTATAGAATTGAAATAAGATTTATACGTAGCAACTATCGTTTGTATGGAATTACAAACACTTATATCCATAGTATAAGAGACTTATAGGTAAACTACTTATTTGGTAAGTAAACTTTTATACCTAGGATATATATAGTAAACGTTGGAGAGTCAAAATTATACTTTCAAAACTATACTTTTGAAACTCGGAATATGTATTATTTTATATGGAGTCAAAACCTGTGGACTCACCAACTTTATGTTGACGTATTTTTAAATTGCATGTGTTTTTAGGAAGTTGATAACTATGATACGAGAAATGATGTTACACCGCCCGGTGTTTCTGCCGACGGCCGGGGTGTGACATCTATATCCCGACTTACTCGAGTCCTGCGGTCGATCCCCCAACCTGGTTTCTCAAACCAACCTTCAACTATCAAAATATAGAAACTCATCATTGGGAGGTTGCTTAATTTCCCAATCCATGCACTCCCTTACCTACACAGCCCCTCGGACTGCTCTCCTTTTTTCTTCTCGAAGGTCACTAAGTCCTCCAGGTTTTGCATGCTACTGCTCTTGAATACTTGGAGGGTTTTCCCCCACTTCGGTTCAACTAGATCCCTACCCGTTCCAGCTTGTAAAGGATTCCCAATCCTTTTCTCCATCCCAAGGTCGATCTGCTGCCAGCCACGCTTACCATCAATGGAGCTCCAAACTAACAATACCGAACCCAAACCCGAACCACTCATGCAGACTAACAAGACACTCCCCGAGTCCCACTCTCACCCGCTACGTCGACTACGTCCCGGAAACCAGCCCAAGAAGGAAGGGGGGGGGGTATTGCTATGAACTACTGCCCGAAAACCCATGGTATGCAGATGGCATATGATCCGAACACAAACAGAAATAGAATTTTAACATACATTTGCTAACATAGATGCAGTACCATACCAATATGGTCATAAATAAAACTGACATGAAAGCAAAAGATACATACCTGCCACGTCCGGTGCTGCTCGAGCCTCCACCGTGGACAACTGAAAAGCCCTTCTCCCCACTGTAGGTGCCTCCGCTCGACCCTGACAGCCGTCGGTGATCCTCATGGTCGCAGGGGCATGTGCCATCACCTATCCTACTGGAAACAAACTCGGACACTGGGCCTTCTTGTAACCCCTCTGACTGCAATGAAAACATATAAGGTCTAATCCTTGAGTGGTGGTAGCAGTACAATCCCTGCTGAAATGACCAGTCCGGCCACACTTGAAGCAGCCAGAATCACCCCCACTACCACTCCTGCACGCACACTCGTGCGTCCTACCACACTTGCCACAACGATTGCGGCCCTGATAATCCCTCGATCTCACATCCGACCCCTTGGGTCTCTTGCCTGTACCTGTGGCTACCTGCACCTCCCCCGACTTCCTCTTTCTAATGTGCTCCAGATCGATCGCCCTTTCCCTGGCCCGAGCAATCATATCCTCCACCGTCTTGCAGCTGGACCTGCTCACAAACTCCCTGATGTTACTCCTTAACATCTCATGATATCGGTCCTTCTTCATTTCCTCGTTCGCGACATACTGCGGAACGAGAAGAGACCTCTCCTTGAACTTGGCGGTGATTTCCGCCACTATCTCTGTAGTCTGCTGCAGATCCTAAAACTCCCGTGCTAACTGCTGCACCTCAATAACTGGTGCAAACTTGACCCTGAACCTAGCCAAGAAATCATCCCATGTCATCGCGTCCAACGCGACATCATCTCCAATAGTATGTCCAACCTCCTCCCACCAGTCCTGTGCTCGGTCCTTCAGAAGATAGGAGGCCAGTCGGACCTTGTCCCCCTCGGGACACCGGCTCGTCCGGAAAGCGTTGGAAACATCGGCCAACCATCTGCTACTAACAATGGGGTCCCAACCCCATGACAATCTGAAACTTCACAAGCTCCGAACTCCCGAAACATCAACGTATGTGTCCCTATCATGACTGCCATCTCAGTGCAGAATGCACTCTGCCTCTCATCACAAATCTCTAAACTACTCTCCTTGATCACATTGAAGATCACAGGAGTCTGATCAGTGATACTACACGTACTCTCAGATGGAATGAACTCCCTTATCTGACCATCAAGCTACCTGACTCCAGAGTCTGAGCCTGATCCCTTATTGGCACCAAAACTGTCATCTGGTCTACCATGTAACATCAGTATACTCGGAAATATACTATCACCATCACCATAATACTCGTCAAACTCGAGGGATCTCACACACTACAAGTTCCATGGTCTTATCTCAGCGTTCCTTGATTCGAGTACATATCATCTGCTTTCAGTAGTATGGGCCCCTACTACCTTCCACATCTATCCGTACTTTCCTCAAGAACTGCCTCGACTCCACCAAGTCCCTTCTACTACTACTGCTGATCTCATGCTAATCTCATCCTAGGCTTGCCCTAGGGTAATCACCAACCTACTCTCCGCCATCAGCTGCATAAGAATTCCCTGCTTTCTTCCCCTAACTAACTCGCGAATACTATTACGTATTACTCAGACTAGATAATTCTTCGAATGAGAGATCCTACCCTACAATGGTTGGAGTCAAACAAGAGCTGCAAAATAGAGCTAGACCTAACCTTCTAAAATAATTTAGTCCTTGCAATATGTAACTTATCATATTCGTTTACTAGTTAGTGAAAATCAACTAGAACTCCTAAAAGCACAAAGCAATCAGCATTTGGGCATTGAGTACACATAATCAAACATATACTACTCTGGCTATCATACTGACTAATTTGTACTAGCATGCAGTTCTCAATAAGTTGGTACACATATAACAGGCACATAAATCATCCTTCCTAGATCCTTATTCCTAATCTAGCATATTGTTCTCATAAAGCTGAAAGACATATCATAATATAAACTTGTATGGGTAATTTGGGAGTACTTACTTGAGCTTGGCTGATTGCATGCACCACACCCTTTTCTTCTTTTCCACAAAATTCTTATCTTTTTCTCAAAGTTCCTTTTTATAAAAATTATTTTTGTTGAAAATTTTCATACCAAGTCCTCAGTTTGAGTTCAGACACACCCGAGAGTGTATCTAAATCCCTCAAACCAAGACTCTGATACCAACTTGTAACGACCCAAAAATCATGACTAAAAATTTCGTTTTTAATTTAATAAATAAACCACAAGTGTCAATCATTCATTCAAAACATATCACATCAGAGTATCATGTCTAAAACATTATTTTATTTTATCAGAGTAAATATCCTAGGCTAAAACTCATTTGCTGTGTGTGTGCCATGCGATCAACTCGAGCTCTTCCCTCCGCTACCGGAAGTACCTGAAACCAAAACTGAAAACCGTAAGCACGAAGCTTAGTGAGTTCCCCAACCTACCACATACCACATACAACCACGTAATGGGACCCCGCCACTGCATCGAAACTTGCCGGCATCAGACAAACTCTGGCATCGGGCCCCGCCTAGCATCGAGCCCCGCTCGGTACACAACTCTATTTCTCTTAGGCCCCGCCTTTCTCTGGGCCTCGCCCACTGAATACATCCAACATATAAAATAACACACAACAAGCAACTATCACACTCTACAATACCCTGATCTAAGGCATCGCCTAACTAGGGCCTCACCTCTAGCCTGCTACTAACAAGACATGGAACCCCGTCCACGCTCCTACTGTTAGTGAGATACGGCCCCCCGCCAACACTCACCTCTCTCCTATCTCGGGCCACGCCCTGGTCTACTACTAAGGATATACGGAACCCCGTCTATAATCGGCTAATGGTGAGATACGGGACCTCGCCCACACTCACCTCCCTACCATGCACATCCAAGTATCACACAAACAACAAGTATAAACTATCATGCAAACCTTCCTCGGGCGCCCGCCTGACATCGGACCTTGATCCAGAATCACAGTTTAACAAACAGTGCCTAGGGCTAACCCCCGAGTCTTCTTACTCATAGACTACATGGGCCGACATTGTGGCCGTAGACCCATTCACATAGTGAGGAAACTCACCTTGCACTGCTGAAACCTTGTTGATATCCCTCAGGCTACTATCTGCCAATTCCCGCACTGCTACTCCTCTAGCTCCCCGAACTATCAATACCACAATAATACTTAGCCCAATACAATAATCCTTCATAGGGTAGAATGACCATTCTACCCCTCTTAGCCCAACTTGTTACATATTCAAAGTCCAACACTAGGTAAGCTTCCCAAGCCCACTAGTGACCCACTAATGGCCCAATTTGCTATATTAGGGCCAATCCCTTAATGGGCCTTACCCTAAGCCCAATTATATATTCCTTGTCCCATATAACTGACTCATGATGGCCCATTATGGCCCAAAGGCCCAAAACCCAAAACACAGCCCACACTGAGGCCCAATATACGCAAAGCCTAACTCTGCTGAGTATGATGTGCGTACTCCAATGTACGCTAAGTGTACTGGCCTGCTAGTGAGTACGTTGGGCGTACCTGCACGTATGCTCAACGTAATCCTCCTGTTAAGAAACTTTTTCATTAAGTGCTTGATACTCCACTCTAGAGGCTAGCAACTCAGATCCAGGTCCTTACTCATTTCTTAAACCATAAAGTCACTAACTTGGTGACTTGCAATCCACCAAACAAGCCCAAACTCAAAAGGTGACAAGATGCTTTCATTCCAAGGGCTACATCTCATGCATGGACACAAATGAGTCCTAAAGGTTGAAACTTTACTGCTTATGGGACTCATATGACACTAAGGGTGGCAACCCTGGATCTAGATGTAACACCCTGTTTATAAAATAAATAAATAAATGCATAGATGCCCTAAAATCAATAATAATCGAGCAAGGGGTTAGTTTCGAGGGTTAATTGTTACAATTTTTGAAGTTGGGGGTTAAAATTGTAAGTTCTGGATTTTATTTGAAAAGGATTTCAGAAGTTAGGGTGCGGTTGGTAATTAATGGACTTAAATTGAAAAGATTTGAATGTTGAAGGGGGCTGGTTGGTAATGTTGGGACTTATTATGAAAGGAAATTATGGGACCAAGGGCTAAAGGGTAATTTCTATACTTAAGTTGAAAAGATTTCGAAGGGTAAGGGCTATTATTGTCAAAACTGCATGAAGATTGGATGGGCATGGTATTAATCAGTGCCATCCCTTTTCCTCCCGTTGGAGCATCTAAACCCTAGACCGAGCAAGGACCTCGGCCGCCATCGTCAAGAGCTTCCTCAACCGCCGCTTTTGTCACCAAGCCTGTGCGCCGCCCCTGATGCCTCTCCATTCTAGCGCCACCACCGCAACCTATTGCCGGAGTCAATGTGTGCAATTGGAAGATCGTCGAGATCGATGGAAGCAAGCTGTGAGGCTGTGAACAACGGGAAGGCCCTTGGTAAGGTTAACCATGACTTGTGTCTCCCCTCCTTCGTTCTTTTTGGCAATTTGACGCTATGTGTGACGACTGTGGGTACCGGCGGCCCTTACACCACCATTTCTACTCATTCCAGTGACCTTGGCCTTCTAGTCGGTGGTTGGGGAGCTTTGGTCCTGTGTTGTTTATACGCTTGGGTTGCTGCCACGAGTTGAATGCGCAAATATGGGTGTTATTTGACTAGAAACCCAACGCCACCACCTCATGGTGATGGTTGCCATCGTTTTCTGCCGCCACAGCCGCCGTGAAGGGTGGTTGTATGTGTGTTTGGGTGTATTGTGAGCCTACTTGTGAGTTTAATGTGGTATGGATATTCTTGGACAGGGGAAAACGAAGAGAATTCGTCACTGCCATCTGCTGCTGCCGCTTTATGCCACCAGGTGGGTGGCTGGACTTCCTTCATGAACAAAAGACGAGTGTGGATGTGTGATTTTATTGGCCAGAAACGCCACCACCACCGTAGGGTGGTGGTTGCCACCCTCTACCACCACCAGCCACCACTAGAGTGGTTGTGTGTGTGTGTGTTAGTTAGTGTGTGTGTGTAATTTTGGATTAAAGCCTTGTAACTATAATTGTAATTAGCAATAATAATAAAAATAATATTAACCACCACCGTTGACCACCACTACCCGAGGTGGTAGTGGCTGGTGCCATACTAGCAAAAACCCTAATGGGCTTAAAGATTCATTTTTGGGCCTTTTGGGCCATGGTTAAGTGAAAACCCTAATTAGGATTTGGAAAACCCTAATCATGTGCATTTGGGCCTTAGACTTATTGGACCCACTTTTGGGCCATTGAGATTGGATTGTGTATTAAGCCCAATTTCTCCATATCATTTATCTAGTAGAGTAAAGGAGTTAATGGATTAAGTGTTTAATGGGTTAAGTAAGAAACACTTAACCCTAATCATCAATTTATGTGAAACCCAAATTTCACTGGGGCTTTGTGTTGGGCCATCCAAGAACAAGAAAATGGACTAGAACAAATTAATGGGCTTTAGGGTAAGGCTCATAGGAGGGTTTAGGCCCAATTTGGAAAATTGGGTCATAGATGGGCCATAGTGTGGGCCTAGATGGTTGTATGACATTGGGCCTTTAGAATAAGACCTGTTGGGCTAGACTGAACAATTGGGCCTCAAGGGAAGGCCATGTAGAGGTATGGGCCCAATTTGGAAAATTAGGCCATATGTTGGGCTTTAAGCCATAGTTGGACTTTTGGGCCTTTGGTTTGGGCCTTGGGCTTGCATAAGCCAAGCTTGGGGTAATGTAGTAATTATCCAAAGTATGTATTTATAGTTATGTAGTGGAACCCAATTATTAATTGGGTGTTATTTTGATGTTGACAGATTCGGGAATCTATCATCCAGAAGCTATGGTTTTGTCAGCATGACTTCAGCAGTGTGAGGTGAGTTTCCTTCCAGTAGGAACGGGTCTACGGCCATAATGCCAGCCCGTTTAGATAACAGTAGTTCCGGACAACGGTCCGATGCTGGGTCGGTCCTGAGAAGTAGTTCAGTATGCTTGATGTCTTTGTGATTCAGACATATCTATGTGTTATGTGTTCCGGACTGCGATCTGATGCAGTATGCAGTATATGTGTTATTGTTATATGTTATGATTATGTTATGCTATGTTCAGTCAGTTCCGGACTTCGGTCCGATGCAGTGGGCAAGGCCCTAGTTAGTTTCGGACATTGGTCTGATGCAGTGGGGGAGGCCCTAGTAAGTTCCGGACTTCGGTCCGATGCAGTGGGCAAGGCCCTAGTTAGTTACGGTCTTCAGTCCGATGCAGTGTGCGAGGCCCTAGTTAGTTTTGGAGTTCATTTCGATGCAGCGGGCGAGGCCCTAGTCAGTTCTAGAGTTCGGTCCAATGTAGCGGGCGAGGCCCTAGTCAGTTCCGGACTTCGGTCCGATGCAGTGGGCAAGGCCCAGTATGTGCTTTATATGTTATTGTATGGTATGTGGTAGTGTGAGGGAGCTCACTAAGCTTTGTGCTTACAGTTTTCAGTTTTGGTTTCAGGTACTCAGTTTTCAAAAGAGGAGCTCGGGAAGATTGCAGTGCACACACCATTTGTTTAGCCTCGGATGTTTATGATGGGTTTTCAGCATTCTAACACTTCCTAAGTGTACATGCAACCCTAATAACCTTGAATCTATGTTTTCTCTATATACATGGAAATTTCTTTTTCAAGGTTATTTCCTAACTAGCATGGCATGGAGATTACATAAAACATAAAACTAGTAGAAATACATACCTTGTTGTTGCTTGGATTCCTTTAAGACTTTGTGAGCCTAGCACCCCAAATGTTGTGCATCAAATGCTCCACAAAACACCACAAAATTTGGAATAACTTGAGAGAATACTTCTTACACTTGAAAATCGGTTATGCCCTCTCTAGAAACGCTAGGTCGCCGATTTGCTAGCCAAAGGGTTCCTTTTATAGTGTTGTCATAATTAGGGTTTTCACATGAATACTCTTAATTGTCATGACTATTCATTTCTCATGACCCATGGGTTTGTAACTCCCATGGACTATCCATGGAGCTCCATATGGTTATAACCAAACCCATAAACCATGGATCATTAATCCACCATAAAAGAATTGATGATTGTCATAATCAACCCTATATATTTAATTAGTCTCACTTTGATCACCAAATTAATACTAGATTAATACCTGATCAATACTAATTAAATAATACTATTATTAATATATTAGAACTTATAATATATTAATAATCATCAGTGCCTTATTCTCTCATCTAGTCTATCCAAGTATTGCAATGCCATGCAACCCAAATGGACCATGCCGAGTCGGGTCAAGTACATACCAAATAAAGTTATGGACTTAGACACTATATCCAACAATCTCCCACTTGGATAAATCTAATAGCTATATTTGCAAATATGACTTCAAAATCCGACTAGCAATCGTAGCTCTTTCAAAGTCTCTCGGAACTGAGATGATGATGATACGCCATTTAAGATAAGTGATCATATAATCCTCTGTTCTCATGATATCAGTCGGACAAACACATGGAAAATGGTCTTACTTAATGTCCAACATTTGTTTCTCGATCTCTGTTTTGTTTCGACATAGAACTAAATTGAACACATCAATTAGGTTCTGACCGGGCCCGGTACATAGGTCAAAACCATATCATTGAGGGGCCCAGCTATCGCTTCTATTTCTAGAAGGAACAGATAAACTTCAACGGATATGCTTGTACTAACTACTTGTTGAATTATTCACAAAGGCACGTTTTATAACATCGAGTTACCAATGCGTTTTCGTACAATCAATAAATAACCAAATCATAGTCAATAACTCATATCTCTAGGTTTGAAGATTCATATGATATTACCGTCTCACGATCACTCGATATAAATTCCTTGAAGTGATGCAAGTGAGCATGGGTTGGATCCAATACTCAGCCCTTATGAGTACTCATGAATGTTGTAGCAACCATTGCATTGTCCAAAGCACTTTAGACAAATCATACAAGCCAAATTCATGACAGTCTTAAATCAATACTTACTTCCAAAGTTTGACTGACTGTGGATGGTTTGAATAATAACATAATTATTCTGGAATTAAAAACATGCAAAATTGAAACATAGTAAACAATCAACACAAGATAGTAACACCTTACTCATAAATAAATAACAACTTTTATTTATCATCAAATGTCAATTACATTTTACAAGTTTCAGGAATCTAATTATTGAAACTAGTATCATCATTCAGCCCAATGCGCCTCGCATGCTGTAAAAGCTTAACCCTGCTCAGTCCCTTTGTGAGGGGATCTGTCGGGTTCTCATCTGATGATACCCTCTTTGCCACGAGGAGTCCTTCTTCTATTCTATGTCTGATGAAATGGTATTTTCTGTCAATGTTCCTAGATCTCCTGTGATCTCTTGGTTCTTTAGCCAAAGCAACCACACTTTCACTGTCACAGAAAATTTCCATTGGCTCCTTTGCTACCTCCAAGGTCTCCGATGAAGTTCTTTAGCCATATTGCCTCTTTTGCAGCCTCGCTTGCTGCTATGTACTCTGATTCACAAGTTGAATCAGCTACTGTCTCCTGCTTGGAACTTTTCCAGGTAATTGCTCCTCCATTTAGGATAAAGACCCAACCTGAATGAGAGCGGAAATTATCCCTATCAGTCTGAAAGCTAGCATCACTATATCCTTCCACTCTCAAGTCATCACTGCCTCCGAGGGTAAGGACCCAGTCCTTAGTCCTCCGCAGATACTTGAGAATGTTCTTTACCGCTGTCCAGTGTGCCTTGCCAGGGTTCCCTTGATATCTACTGACCATGCTCAAAGTGAAGGCCACGTCAGGGCGAGTACAAGTCATAGCATACATGTTCGAGCCCACAGCGGAAGCATATGGTATATGACTCATTTCAGCTATCTCAGCCTCTATACTCGGACTCTGAGTCTTACTCAGCTTGCATTACTCTGGATTGGTAATTCTCCTTTCTTGGAATCTTGCATACTGAACCTCTTCAGTACCTTATCCACATAAGTACTCTGACTAAGTCCAATTAGTCTCTTACTCCTATCTCTCAATATCCTTATCCCTAGGATATAGGTAGCTTCCCCAAGGTCCTTCATAGCGAAACACTTCCCAAGCCAGGACTTAACCTCCTAAAAAGTTGGGGCGTCGTTTCCTATGAGAAGTATGTCATCCACATACAACACCAAGAAGCTAACTATGCTCCCACTAGCCCTGACATACACACAAGACTCATCCTTAATCCTAGAAAAGCCAAACTCTTTGACTTTCTCATCAAAGCAAAGATTCCATCTGCGAGATGCTTGTTTCAATCCATAAATGGATTTCTCAAGCTTACACACTCTATTAGGGTATTTTGGATCGACAAAGCCCTCTGGCTGAGCCATGTAAACATCCTCAACGAACTTCCCATTGAGGAAAGTGGTTTTGACATCCATTTGCCATATTTCATAATCATGAAATGCAGCTATGGCTAACAACACCCTAATAGACTTAATCTTAGGTACTGGTGAGAAGGTCTCATCATAGTCAACACCCGAATTTTGAGTAAATCCCTTCGCAACCAGTCGCGCTTTGTAAGTGTGTACCTTCCCATCCATGTCGGTCTTCTTCTTGAAGATCCATTTGCACCCTACTGTCTTATGACCGGGTACATTGTCAACCAAGTTCCAAACTTGATTGTCATACATGGACTGAATCTCGCTATCCATAGCCTCCTTCCATTTCGCAGACTCAGGGCCTGCCATGGCTTCCTTATAATTATTAGGTTTACCCAAATCTATCAATGTACTATCACTGATAAATGTATCACCTTCAGTGGTGATGTGATAACCATAATAAAATTCAGGTGTGTTCCTCACCCTAGTGGAACGTCTTGGAGGTACAGACTCATCTATCGGCTCAACAGGAGTTTCCTCCTCAGGTTGGATGACAGCATTTGAGGTTCCTTCACCACTTGACTCTTGAAGCGCTTCAAGGTCAATTTGCCTCCCACTGTCCCCTTGGCTTATGAATTCTCTCTCACGAAAGACTCCTTTTCTTGCTACAAAGACCACATTACCACTGGGTCTATAGAAGAGGTAACCAAAGGATCTTTGTGGGTAGCCGATGAAAATACACCTCTCGCTTTGGGGTTCAAGCTTGTCATGAGTCCGACGCCTCACAACCCCAAATCTTGATGTGGTCCAGATTGGGCACTTTCCCAATCCATATCTCGTGATGTTTTTTGGCAACCTTTTTAGTAGGGACTAGATTAAGGATATGGGAGACAGTCTCTAAAGCATACCCCCAGAAAGAGATTGGTAACGAAGCTCGACTCATCATGGAACGAACCATATCCAACAAGGTTCGATTGCGCCTCTCAGCCACACCATTCAACTGTGGTGTCCTGGGAGTTGTCAACTGTGATACAATCCCACATTCCTTAACATATTCAAGGAACTCAATGTTAAGATACTCTCCTCCCCGATCGGATTGGAGCATCTTTATGTTCCTACCCAATTGATTCTCAACTTCCTGCCTAAACTCTTTGAACTTTTCAAAGGTTTCTGACTTATGCTTGATTAAGTAAATATATCAATATCTACTGTAATCATCAGTAAAAGTCACATAATAGCGATTAGCATCCCTTGTAGCCACTCTCAAGGGCCCACACACATCCGTGTGTACAAGGTCCAACAAACCTTCACCCCTATCACAAGTACCTGTGAATGGTGACTTTTTCATTTTTCCAAGTAAACAAGACTCACAACTATCATCTGACTTGAGGTCAAATGATTCCAAGACTCCAGCCTTTTGGAGTTGGCCTATGCGTTTCTTGTTAACATGTCCAAGACGACAATGCCACAAGGATGCTTTATCCAAGCTATCTGAAGAATCAATATACAACACATTATTTCCTAGATTTTCTTCAACATTCACAGCTTCATATACACCATCATAAGGTAATGCTTTAAAGTGAAATACATCATTGTAATAAACATTAATAGCACCATTTTTATTATCAAATGAAAATGAAAAACCTTGTTTATACAAGCCGTGAAAAGAAATAATATTTCTCGCCATTTCGGGCGAGTAACAACACTTATTCAAAGCTAACATTAACCCATTATTAAGCAATAAAGAATAAACTCCTATCTTGGTAACATGTGATGCTTTCCTATTGCCCATGACTAAGTTTATCTTCCCTTGCTCCACTTGCTCACTTCTTCTTAGTGCCTGCAAATCAGTACAAATGTGAATACCACAACGTGTATCAAGCACCCAAGAATTAGCATTAGATGAGTTGTTAGACAATATTGTGTAAATACCTGCATGGGTGGGTTTAGCCTTCCCATCCTTTACATCTTGTAGATATTTGGGGCAGCTTCGCATGAAGTGTCCCTTATCCTGGCAACAGAAGCACTGTGCTTCCTTTGGGTTTGAAGAAAGAACAATGGGACCTTTCTTTGTCCCACTTGAAGAGGAACCATCAAGAGTCTTACCCTTGGTACCCTTCGAAGGGCTTTTCCTCTTCATAACCTTCCCTTGCCTAATAGCCAGAACAGGGGATGTTGAAGAAGTAGAAGTAGCAACCGCTTTACCCTTAAGGCCATTTTTAGTTGTCCTTAAGAGTCCTTGAAGTTTGCTTAGTGTGACTTCCTCCTTGTTCATATGATCAGTCATACGAAACTGATCATAACTTGGAGTTAAGGAACGGAGAATTATGTCAATCGCCATTTCCTCAGGGAAGTCAACATTGAGCTTTAGCAACCGGTCAACGAACCTTTTCATCTTCTGCAAGTGACCGGTGATGGGTTCACCATCCTTCATCCTTGCGGTTATCATGGATGAAATGATTTCATACCTCTCTTGACGCGCGCTCTGATGGTACCTTTCCATCAGATCCTGGTGCATCTCATAGGGGTAGAAATCTTCAGAAGACTTTTGGAGCTCCGGAGTCATTGTGGCCATCATGATGCAGGATACCTTAGTAGCATCCTTCTCATGTGGAATGAACTCCGCAAACTCTTTTGGAGTAGCAGTGGCTTCATTAACAACCTTAAGCTCCCTGTCGAGGACATACTCCTTGTCCTCATAGCAGGGAATCATTCTGATGTTTCTAATCCACTCATTGAAGTTGGTTCCATCAAAGATGACCTTACCACACAAGTTCATTAGGGAAAAGGAGCCTGTAGGGTTTGAGCCATCAGCGTTATTGGAAGGCATCTGAAATAAAAGGAAGACAAGTTTCATTAGATTAAGAGTCCTTAATAAGTCACCCAAATGAAATATTAAGGCTAGGATCCAACAAACTATTTATAGTTGGAAAAGGGATGCCGTAATCCACACTATAAAATATTTTAAGTTAGGTAAATGACGATTTACCAATTTCCACCATAAGAACGCAATATTTTATTATTTGGTTTTATTGGTTTTGAAATTCCTAGATCTTTTGAGATACATTAAACTTTTCAATGGCATGTTTGAATCTCGATTGTGCCCTCTCAAATTTGTGACTGGGATGCCGAGGATCACAAACAAGGTGTGAATGACCATACAAATTGACTTGGTACCCTTAACCATATTACCTAATCGATGTGCCGGTTAACCACACAAAGTCCACCGATCTATAATAAGGTCAAGTTACCCTTTACCACACTTACTAGTCCTTGTTAGTGTGTCGGTTAACCGCACACGCTCCACTAACGACTTGGTAAGGTACAAAGTGTAATTTTATGGGCTAGCACCTATTTCACATTTTCCTAAAGTAACTAAGATTGGGAATTGATAATGTATATTCATTATACTTTTAATGAGAATTTAAAGTCATATCCTACCCGTTCGGCTAACGACCCTCCACCGATCAAGGAAGCGGTGGGTGAGAGTGGACACCCATTAAGTCACCATTTTATAGGCAACAACCTTATACCCCCCTTATAGACCGGCTTCGTGAATGAGGCCCACTAACGGTAAGAATGACATATTCTTATACATATCTATATAATAAAATTATAATAATAGTATAAGTGTTGATTTTTAAACTTTTTAATATCTAAGGTTTAATTTGGAATTAAAGTATTAAAGTGTAAGACTTTTCAAATTCCAAACTTGAGGGCAAGATTTGAAACTATTCCAAGTCTCTTCAATTTGTAACTTATGAGTTTTAATGGTTCATAAAAATGAAGACTATTCATTTTATGAAACCTCTTTAGTTCTTTAATCACAATTTAAAGAAGTGACTTTTGGTTATCCATAACTTGAGGACAAGTTATGGACACCATCATTGCCATTAAGATCATGAATTAAACACACATGGAGGTTACACATAATTCCTATGATCTTCTAAAACTCATAAGAACACAAATTCATGTCAAGCAATTTCAAGAAATCATATAAACATATACACTACTTGAAAATTGATAAAAGTCATGTAAAATGGGTTAACATAATCATTATCATTTTGAAAAACAGATTTTACAAGTCCAAAACAGATTGGGATAATGATTTTAATCCATTTCTAGCAACAGAACTCGAAAAAACTGCCCAGCACGCTCTTACTCGTCGAGTGCATGATTCTACTCGTCGAGTAGGATGAATTTGTTCATGGACTCGGCGAGTCCTCCCCATGAACTTGGCGAGTCCAGTCATCAGAGTGCATAATTTTCGTTTTTAAGCAGTTTTGCATCAAGTATACAGAAAACAATCCTAGGCTCTGATACCATTGATGGGTTTTGAGCATTCTAACACTTCCTAAGTGTACATGCAACCCTAATAACCTTGAATCTATGTTTTCTCTATATACATGCAAATTTCTTTTTCAAGGTTATTTCCTAACTAGCATGGCATGGGGAGTACATAAAACATAAAACTAGTAGAAATACATACCTTGTTGTTGCTTGGATTCCTTCAAGACTTTGTGAGCCTAGCACCCCAAATGTTGTGCCTCAAATGCTTCACAAAACACCACAAAACTTGGAATAACTTGAGAGAATACTTCTTTCACTTGAAAATCGGTTATGCCCTCTCTAGAAACGCTAGGTCGCCGATTTGCTAGCCAAAGGGTTCCTTTTATAATGTTGTCACAATTAGGGTTTTCACATGAATACTCTTAATTGTCATGACTCTTCATTTCTCATGACCCATGGGTTTGTAAGTCCCATGGACTATCCATGGAGCTCCATATGGTTATAACCAAACCCATAAACCATGGATCATTAATCCACCATAAAAGAATTGATGATTGTCATAATCAACCCTATATATTTAATTAGTCTCACTTTGATCACCAAATTAATACTAGATTAATACCTGATCAATACTAATTAAATAATACTATTATTAATATATTAGAACTTATATTATATTAATAATCATCCGTGCCTTATTCTCTCATCTAGTCTATCCAAGTATTGCAATGCCATGCAACCCAAATGGACCATGTCGAGTCGGGTTTAGTACATACCAAATAAAGTGATGGACTTAGACACTATATCCAACAGTTTATACTCTGATATACTTGGCATTTGTTATAATATATTGAGATACATAGCTTATGATTTTTATATGAGGTTTATCGACTATGGTTTTTATTATTAAATTAAACAAAAATTTCAGACTGTGTTTTTGGGATGTTTCAAGTTGGTATCAGAGCCTTGGTTTGAGGGATTCGGGCACACTTTCAGGTGTGTCTGAACTCAAACTAAGGAAGTGGTATAAATTTTTCAAGAGAAAAACCGTGTTTACAAAAGGATTTTGAGAAAAGAAAACAATTTTAGAAAAAGTATAAAGAAAAGAGTTTTAGAAAAAGCAAAAAGAATTTTGAAAAGAGAAAAGGGTGTGGTGCATGCAATCAGCCGAGCTCAAGTAAGTACTCCTAAATTAGCCATACAAGTTCATATTTTGTTATGAGTATCAGCTTTATGAGACCTGCATGCTAGATTAGGACTAAGGATCTAGGAAGGATGCCTTATGTGCTTATTGTATGTGTATCGACTTTATAAGAATTGCATGCTAGTTTAGGGCTAAGGATCTAGGAAGGATGCCTTATGTGCCTCTTATTTATGTACCAACTTATTGAGAACTGCATGCTAGTACAGATTAGTCAGTATGATAGCCAGAGTAATATATGCTTGATTATGTGTAGTCAACGCCCGAATGCTGCTTGCTTTGTGCTTTTAGGAGTTCTAGTGGTCTTTCACTAACTAGTAAATGAATATGTTAAGTTAGCTATTGCAAGGACTAAATAATTTCAGAAGGTTAGGTCTAGCTCTATTTCGCAGCTCTTGTTTGAGTCCAACCGTTGTAGGGTAGGATCTCTCATTCGAAGAATTATCTAGTCTGAGTAATATGTAATAGTATTTGCGAGCTAGTTAGAGGAATAAAGCAGGGACTTTTTATGCAGCTGATGGCGGAGAGTGGGTTGGTGATTACCCTAAGGAAAGCCTAGGATGAGATTAGCAAGAGATCAGCAGTAGTAGTAGAAGGGATTTGGTGGAGTCGAGGCAGTACTTGAGGAAAGTACGGATAGATGTGGAAGGTAGTATGGGCCCGTACTACTGAAAGTAGAGGATCCGTACTCAAATCAAGGAAGGATGAGATAAGGCCAGGGAACTTGTAGTGTGTGAGATCCCTTGAGTTTTGATGAGTATTATAATGTTAGTGATGGTATATTACCGAGTATAGTGACGCTACGTGGTAGACCAGATGGTATTTCTGATGACGACCAGGGATCAGGCTCGGACTCTGGAGCCGGGCAGGTTGATGATTAGATGAGGGAGTTCATTCCATCTGAGATTACACGCAGTATCATTGACCAGACTCCTTTGATCTCCAGTATGATCAAGGAGGGCATTATAGAAATTTGTGACAAGAGGCCGAGTGCATTCTGCATTGAGGTAGCTGTCATGATAGGGATACGTACATTGATGTTTCGGGAGTTCAGAGCTTGTGAATATTCATATTGTCAAGGGGGTTAAGGACCACATTGTTAGCAGCAGATGGTTGGCAGATGTCGGCAACACTTTTGTGCCAGACATTGTCTTGAAAGGAGACAAGATCTGACTTAGTTCCTGTCACCTGAGGGATAGAGCACGAGATTGATAGGAAGAGGTTGGTAGTGAGTTGAGTGATGATGCAGTTGATGTTGTGTTATGGGATGACTTTTAGACCAGATTTTGGGCAGAGTGTGCCCAGTCGTTTGACGCGCAGCAGTTGGCGCAAGAGTTGTTAGATCTCCACCAGACGACTGAGACTGGGGCAGACCTCACTGCCAAGTATCGGGAAAGAGCTTATATGGTACCACAGTATGCAACAGATGAGGTAATGAATAAGGTAAGTCATCAAAACATACTACAAAGTGATAGCAGGGAGATCGTGAGTATCTCGGGGTGCAAGAACCTGAATGATATGACTTATAGAGCTTGAGAACGAGATATGGACTTGGAGCACATTGGTAAGAGTAAATCAGATCAGTTGTTTATATTGAGGAGTCTCGGGAGGAGACCCTAGATTTTGGATAAGCTTTTGAGAGACCAGCAGGGTTAGATTCAGTACATCATATGCGGGAAACTGCACAATAGAGTCTTTCGTTCCAGGGGTTGAGTAAGTGTGACTTTGGGTTATCCTCCATTTGTGTTTGAATTATACTTCCAAGAAATGGCATATGCCAATTGCATACCGAGAATTATTAGCGGATAGCGAAAGATCATATCCCAAATCATGGGATTGAGAGAGTATATTGTCATCTTGGTTTATTCCAAGACTGAGGAGCAGCATGAGAAGCACCTGACTTTGAGGAGGGGGAGACTTTTGCAAGGTACTCCAAATGTGAGTTCTGGTTGCGCGAGGTGCAATTTCTTGGGCACCTTGTCAATAAGAAGGGTATTCTAGTCGTTCTGGCCAAGATAGAGGCCGTGATGCAGTGGGAGATTCTGAGGTCTCCAATTGAGATTCGGAGTTTCCTGGTTCTAGTGGGTTATTCCCGGAGATCTATTTGGGTTCTTGGAGGTGGTGTGATCGTATGAACTGGCTAGTATTGAAACCCTAGCAAGGATAAGCTTGAGTCCTAGCAGATTGGTCATGGGAGGGTAGGAAGAATTGAGAATTTTTCCAGTTTTAGGGGCTGCAAGCCACTAGCTGAATCAAAGTGGGGGAGAATCACCCAAGGATTCTGAAGCAAGAGCAGTTATGAAGATGGGATAAGTTTCGCATCCTTATCAGGAAGGAAGAAAGCCCAAGCGGCTATATGATTTGAGGATAGTGTGAGATAGAAGTTCAGAAAAACTTGCCAATGATGAGATCATGTTCTCGGAATGTTGCTAGCAAGCCTTAGGGAATCATTTTGGGGATTCTAATCAGGACATGGGTTCAGTTTTGGATGTTATGTCGCATGTATGTGATGGGTTTTATGCATACGAAACATTCCTATGTGCTCATACAAACCCTAATGCTTGGATCTAGGTTTCTCTATTGAACATGCTTTGATTCCAAGACTTACAAACCATAATCTAGCATAGAAATAACAAAAACAACATGTAGAATCAGATCTAGATGTTTACCTCTTCAAATGTTGGCTTAGATCTTCTTTTCTTCTTCTCTTGAGCTTAGAGTCACAAATGCAACTTCTCTAATGGTTCATAAACCCCACAAGCAAGAAGGCAATATGAGAGAGGGAGAGAGAGGCTAGAAATCGGCCTAGGGTTCTCTTAGAATCAAGTGGTAGCCGAATTCAATGCCCTAGGGATCATATTCATACTTATAGATTACTAGGGTTTCAGTCTAAACCCTAATGGACAGCTTAGCCACTAAGCAGCCCAAGGAACCTTCTGGAATAAGGCCTTGGACGAAAATATGATGGATACCCATCATAATTTCGTTCCCCCTTAAGCCCATTAGGTTTCCTTAACCCAAAACTCAACTATCATACATTTGACAGTTTATACCCCTTTATTCAATTAATCTCTTTTGGTCACCAAATTAATTCCTAATTAATTTATGATCAATACTAATTAGATAAATATGATTTCTCCTTTAATATATTATTCTTATAATATATTAATGGATCATAATACTCTCCCTTTCTCCTTAAATTACCTTGTCAAGTTGCTTCGGAGAAGGCAACCCAAAAGGACCATGCACAACCGGGTCAAGTACATACCAAATATAGTTACGGGCTTAGACACTATTCCATCAATCTCCCACTTGGATAAGTCTAGTAACTATATCTCACATACGACTTAAGAATCCGATTAGCAATCGTAGCTCTTATACTTCGCTGTCAACTCTGATCAACTTGTCCTTTAGATAAGGAATCGTATAATCCTCTGTTCTGGATATCATGCTGACAATGCTTATTGTCCAACAGGAGTTCCTTGATTTCCGATTTGTTTGACATAGAATTTAGTTGAACACATCAACTTCATTCTAACCGGGCTCGGCACATAAGTCAAAACCAAATCATCAAGTGGCCAATATATCACTTTTATTCTCATAGAATAAAAGGAACAGATCAAGTTCGACTCATATGAATCCATTATTTACTAATTAAATTACACACAATAATGCATTTTATAACATCAAGTTACTGATGCGTTTACACATTATCAATGCATAACCAACCAGCAAACAACAATCATATCTCTAAGTTTTAAGACTATATGATGTTATCGCTTTGAGATCACTTAAGGTGAAATACCACGAAGTGATACAGCAAACTCGGGTTTATTCCAATGCTCAACTCATATTCATAAGCACTCATGAGTTTTGCAGCAAACCTTTGCTATGTACAAAACCTTTTAGACAATCTACAAACAATTCATGACAGTCTTCATTCATATCTACTTCCAAAATATGACCGACTGTGGACCTTTTTGAATAATCCTATCATTCAGGAAGTCAAAACATGCAAAATGGAAACAATAGATAAATAACCAACACAAGATAGTAGCTTTACTCATAAATAACACATTTTATTTATTCATCGAATGTCAAGTACAAACTATCTATTACACATTTCCTATCTAATCCAAACTTATATCATCATTCAGCCCAATGCTCCTAGCATGCTGCAAGTGTTTTACCCTACTCAGTCCCTTCGTAAGGGGATCTGCTGGGTTTTCTTCTGATGATACCCTCTTCACAACGAGGAGTCCCTCTTCTACCCGATGTCTGATAAAATGGTATTTTATGTCAATATGTCGAGATCTACCATGATCTCTCGTTCCTTGGTAAAGGCAACCGCTCCTTCATTATCACAGAAAATTTCCATCGGCTCTTTTACGGATGGCACAACTCCAAGGTCTCCAATGAAGTTCTTCAGCCATATAGCCTCCTTTGACGCTTCGCTCGCCGCAATATATTCTGATTCGCACGTTGAATCAGCTACGGTCTCTTGCTTGGAACTTTTCCAAGTCACTGCTCCTCCATTTAGGGTAAAGACCCAGCCCGACTGCGATCGGAAGTTATCCCGATCCGTCTGAAAACTAGCATCACTGTACCCTTGTACCCTTAAGTCATCACTCCCACCGAGGACTAGAAACCATTCCTTGGTCCTACGAAGGTACTTATGAATATTCTTAACTGCAATCCAATGAGCTCTACCAGGATTCCCTTGATATCTGCTGACCATGCTCAAAGCGAAGGCCACATCAAGGCAAGTACAAGTCATAGCGTACATGATAGAGCCTACTATCGAAGCATAAGGTACTCGGCTCATATCAGCTATCTCTGCCTCTGTACTCGGGCTCCGAGTCTTACTCAGCTTGGTATTGCTTTGGATTGGCAACTCCCCTTTCTTGGAATTTTCCATACTAAAATGCTTTAGTACCTTATCCAAGTATGTATCCTGACTGAGTCCTATTAGTCTCTTTTCCCTGTTTCTTACTATTCTTATTCCCATAAGATAACCAGCCTCTCCGAGGTCCTTCATAGCGAAACATTTCCCAAGCCAAGACTTGACCTCCTGCAAGGTTGGGACATCATTTCCTATGAGCAGTATGTCATCGACATACAATACGAGGAAGCTCACTATACTCCCACTGGTTTTGACATACACACAAGATTCATCTTCGCTTCGCAGAAAGCCAAACTATTTAACCTTCTCGTCAAAACAAAGATTCCATCTGCGAGACGCTTGTTTCAATCCATAAATGGATTTCTCAAGCTTGCATACTCTATTTGGATGCTTCGCATCGACAAAACCCTCTGGCTGATTCATGTAGACATCCTCAGCCAACTTTCCATTAAGGAAAGCGTTTTTCACGTCCATCTGCCATATTTCAGAATCATGAAATGCAGCTATTGCAAGCATCACCCTAATAGACTTTATCTTCGCAATTGGTGAGAAGGTCTCATCATAGTCAACTCCGGGAGTTTGAGTAAAGCCCTTCGCAACTAATCGCGCTTTATAAGTATGCACTTTCCGATCCATGTCCATCTTCTTCTTGAAGATCCACTTGCACCCAACTGTCTTACGACTCGATACATTATCAACCAAATTCCAAACTTGGTTGTCGCACATGGAATGAATCTTGCTGTCCATCGCCTCTTTCCATTTCGCAGACTCTGGGCCTGCCATGGCTTCCTTATAGCTGCTAGGTTCATCCAAATTTACTAGTGTACTATCACTAATAATTGTATCCCCTTCAGTAGTAATATGAAAACCATAAAACTGGGGTGGAACACTAGCCCTAGTGGAACGTCGAAGAGTTAAGGACTCGTTAACAGGTTCAACAGGAGTTTCCTCCTCAAGTTGAGTGCCAGTGTCAGAGGTTCCTTCATCGTTTTGATCTCGAATCTCTTCAAGTTCAATTTGCCTCCCACTGTCTTCTTGGCTTATCAATTCCCTTTTTCGGAAAACTCCTCTTCTAGCAACGAAGACAACATTGTCACTCGGTCTATAGAAAAGGTAGCCAAAAGACTTCTGCAGATAGCCGATGAAATAACACTTCTCACTACGAGGTTCTACCTTGTCATGAGTCTCTCGTCTTACGAAATCTTCGCAACCCCAAACCATGATATGTGCCAACGAGGGAGCCTTCCCTGTCCACATCTCGTGAGGAGTCTTGGAAACCTTCTTGGTGGGAACTAAGTTAAGTATATGGGCGACAGTCTCTAAGGCATACCCCCAGAAAGCTATTGGTAACGAAGTCCGACTCATCATAGAACGAACCATGTACAACAAGGTCTGGTTACGTCTCTCAGCCACACCATTCAATTGTGGCATCCTCGGAGGCGTCAATTGCGAAACAATTCCACATTCTTTTAGATAGTCGTGAAACTCAAGACTTAGGTACTCTCCTCGTCGGTCTGACCGAAGCATCTTGATTTTCCTGCCCAGCTGATTCTCCACTTCATTCTTAAACTCTTTGAACTCTTCAAAGGATTCCGACTTTTGCTTGATTAAGTAGATATATCCATATCTGCTATAATCATCTGTAAAAGTCACGTAGAAGCGGTAAGTATCCCTTGTGGTGGATCTAAAGGGCCCACACACATCGGTGTGTATGAGATCCAATAAACCCTCATCCCTTTCACAAGTGCCAGTAAAGGGTGACTTGGTCATCTTCCCAAGTAAACAAGATTCACACGTGTCATCGTCCCTAAGGTCGAAAGACTCCAACACTCCATCCTTTTGGAGTTGGGCTATGCGTTTCTTGTTGACGTGGCCAAGGCGACAATGCCACAAGCATGCTTTGTCTAGACTAGTAGACGAATCAATATTCAAAACATTATTTCCTAAATTATCAACAATCATCACAGATTCATAAATCCCATTACAAGGTAATGCATTGAAATAAAAGACACCATTCAAATAAACGTTAATAGAACCATTACTATTATCAAAAGAATATCTGAAACCTTGTCTAAACAACCCATGAAATGAAATAATGTTTCTTGCCATATCTGGAGAATAACAGCAATTGTCTAAATCTATCCCTAACCCATTGCTTAACACTAAAGAATAAACACCGACTTTGGTTACAGGCGACGATCTTCTGTTTCCCATAATCAGGTTCATCTTCCCATGTTCTATCTCCCTACTTCTTTTTAGGCCATGCATATCAGAACAAATGTGGTGACCACACCCTGTATCAAGAACCCATGAAGTAGCAAATGATGAGTTATTAGATTTAATAGAATACATACCTGCAAAGGTGGGCTTAATCTTCCCATCTCTTATGTCCTGCATATATTGTGGGCAGCTTCGCTTCCAGTGGCCCTTTTGGTGGCAATAGAAGCACTCTGCTTCTTTGGGATCGGAAGAGGGCTTAGCAGGGACCGCTTTGGTCCCACTTGAGGACGAACCATCTCGGGGCTTTCCCTTATAGTGGCTCTTACATGGAGCCTTCCTCTTCTTACCCTTTCCTTGACCTATTGCCATCACAGGAGCGGCCACAGCAGGGACGGTGCAACGGATTTGACTTTGAGGTTGCTCTCAGCAGTCCTCAAGAGTCCTTGGAGCTTGCTCAAGGAGACCTCCTCTTTGTTCATGTGGTAGGTTATCGTAAACCGATTGTAGCAGGAGGGCAAGGAGTGGAGGATTATGTCGATAGTCAAATCCTCATCAAACTTAACATTAAGTTTGAGAAGACGATCAACATACCTCTGCATTTTCTACAAATGAGAGGTTAGGGATTCTCCACTCCCCATCTTAGCGGTGATCATGTTAGTAATGATCTCATAGCGCTCTTGCCTCGCGCTCTGTTGATACCTGTCCAACAAATCCTGATGCATTTCATATAGATACATGTCCTCATAGGACTTTTGGAGTTCGAGGTTCATGGTGGCCAGCATGATGCAGTGAACTTTCGTGGCATCACGCTCATGGGCCTCAAAGGCGGCCAATTCTTCAGGAGTAGCAACATCTGGGATGATCTTCTCAAGCTTTTCATTGAGGACATATTCTTTGTCCTCGTAGCATGTGATCATGCGAATATACCTCATCCACTCGTTGAAGTTTGAACCATCAAATGTCACTTTCTGACACAAGTTCATCAACAAGAATGACCCAGAAGCGTTGATGTTGTTGTTGTTTGCAGACATCTGAAAAAGAAAGGAACAAAGTTTGATTAGAAATGAATCCCTAATTAAACACCCAAATGAGAAATTAGGGCTAGGATCCAACAACATTATTTACAACTTAGAAAGGGATGTCGTACTCTAAAAGTAAATAATTTGAAGGTAAGTGAATGATGATTCACTAATTCTCACCATGAAAAACGAAAAAGGCAATTTAGGTTTTAAATGTATTGAAAACTCCTAGATCTTTGAGATTCATTGAACTTTTCAATGGCATGTTTAAATCTCGATATGCATTTCAAATTTGCGACTGGGATACCGAGGATCGCAAACAAATTTGTGAATAACCATGCAATCAACATGGTGCGCTCAATGTCTCTATCACCTAATCAATGTGCCGGTAAACCACACACGATCCATTGATCTATGACAAACATCGAGTCACCCTTCGCTACCAATTTCATCCCCAAATTGATGTGCCGGTTAACCACACGCGCTCCATCAACGTTTGACGAGGGTACGAAGTGTAATTCCATGGATTAGCATCATTTTCACATTTTACCCTAAAGTAACTAGGAATAGGAATTTGTAAACATGTACTTACTTTATTTAACATTATACTTTTAATGAGGAGAGGGTTGCCCTATCCTACCCGTTCGGCTAATGACCCTCCACCAGTAAAGCAAGCGGTAGGTGTGAGGGTACACCCATTAAGCGCCATTTTATAGGCAGCAACGTTATACCTACCTTATAGACTGACTTCGTGAATGAGGCCTACTAACGGTAAGACTAGCATTTTAAGTTATACATATATATATATATATATATATATATATATATATATATATATATTAATTAAACTTGTAATAATATATAATAGTATAGGGTTGAATTTTAAACATGTAAAATTCTAAGGGTTTGAAATTTAAATTACTCAAAATTAAACTTTTAATCACAAATTCAAATTTCAAAACTTGAGGGCAAGTATTGAACTTTTCAAAACACAAGGGATCAAATAACAAATAATTCAAATTAACCAATTAATTTCATAATTATCTATATTTGACCTAATCTTATTTTAGTCATTAGATAATTACCAAATAACTTTAAATAATCTATATTTATCACATAAACAACCAATATTTAAAAGATTTGAAATTATCTATTGTTTTGGCAAGGATAATCACTTAATTAAGATAAAATTTGGATTTTAACTTCATAAAACAATTTAAGCATCAAATCCAAGTCAAAACAACAGCTAAATCACGAAATACCCTCTGTCTGACGCTCGAACTCGTCGAGTCAAGACCTAGACTCGCTGAGTAGGGGCCAACTCGCCGAGTCCAGATACTGACTCGCCGAGTTGAGTCGGGCAGAGGCCAAAAACCCAATTTTTAGCAAAAAAAATAGGTAAGCATCATATACAACTGAAACCAATCAACGCTCTGATACCACTGATGGGTTTTATGCATAAGAAACATTCCTATGTGCTCATACAAACCCTAATGCTTGGATCTAGGTTTCTCTATTGAACATGCTTTGATTCCAAGACTTACAAACCCTAATCTAGCATACAAATAATAAAAACAGCATGTAGAATCAGATCTAGATGTTTACCTCTTCAAATGTTGGCTTAGATCTTCTTTTCTTCGTCTCTTGAGCTTAGAGTCACAAATGCAACTCCTCTAATGGTTCACAAACCCCACAAGCAAGAAGGCAATATGAGACAGGAAGAGAGAGGCTAGAAATCGACCTAGGGTTCTCTTAGAATCAAGTGGTAGCCGAATTCAATGCCCTAGGGATCATATTTATACTTACAGGTTACTAGGGTTTCAGTCTAAACCCTAATGGACAGCTTAGCCACTAAGCAGCCCAATGAACCTTCTGGAATAAGGACTTGGACGAAAATATGATGGATACCCATCATAATTTCGTTCCCCCTTAAGCCCATTAGGTTTCCTTAACCCAAAACTCAACTATCATACATTTGACAGTTTATACCCCTTTATTCAATTAATCTCTTTTGGTCACCAAATTAATTCCTAATTAATTTATGATCAATACTAATTAAATAAATATGATTTATCCTTTAATATATTATTCTTATAATATATTAATGGATCATAATACTCTCCCTTTCTTCTTAAATTACCTTGTCAAGTTGCTTTGGAGAAGGCAACCCAAAAAGACCATCCACAACCGGGTCAAGTACATACCAAATATAGTTACGGGCTTAGACTCTATTCCAACAGTATGCTTGATGTCGGATGTGTTCGGATTAGTAATCAGCGAATGAGATAGTGTTAGAGTGTTGTAAGTCTGCGGGTGTAGCCACAACATTCACTAGCAGCCAGATAGTGTTAGAGTGTTGTAAGTCTGCGGGTGTAGTTGTAGCATTCACTAGCAGCCAGATAGTATTAGAGTGTTGTAAGTCTGCGGGTGAATCCGTACCATTCACTAGCAGCCAGATAGTGATAGAGTGTTGTAAGTTTGCAGGTGTATCTGTATCATTCACTAGGTTGGTAGATAGCGTGAGTGCGTTGTTAGGATGCGGAAAGAACAATAGTACCCACCAGTTCAGGTGTAGCAGTGAGGATATGGAAATCCACAGATTGGATTTCGGAATTACCCAGATGGATTAGACATGGTTAAGCCAGTGATAAGAGTGTAGGAGCGCCACTACAACTATGAGAGCAAGGTAGCAATGGACTGCTTAAGGTCATTCATGACATAAGGCTACCAATGGTCATATAGCAATCACTTTTAGCCTTGGGTTTGGTGACGTCAGGATTCGACGCATGGAACCAATCAGTTAGATCAGGACGCCGTTAGGGACACAGTGACAAGATAATTAGTAGCAACTAGTTTCAGAGAAGGATTTTGTTTATAAGTCGTGTGAGGCGACTAAATAGGGAGTCCTTTGGCGCCGCAGTCAGGTTGGAACCTGGTATTTCAGATGATTGGCGAAAAATTGAGACCAGGTAGGTCTCGATAGATGTTGGGAAGTAGCCATATGGAAGCATATAGTTTCAGGCAGTTCGGTGTTTCAGGCAGTTCGGTGTTTCAGGCAGTTTAGTGTGTCAGGCAGTTCAGTTTCAGGTAGTTCACTGTTTCAGGCAGTCAGTGCTTCAGGCAGTTCAATGTTTTCAAGCAGTTTAATGTTTTCAGGCAGATCAGTGTTTCAGACAGTTTTCGGTCCCCAACAGTAATGGTATATCAGGACCTCAATGTATGATAAGCGTAACAGATTGCTAAGTAATGCTTAGTCATCCACCGCGGGGTTCATCTATAATGATTCAGTATGAGTGGTCTGTTAGGGATTCAGATCATCTAGAGACAACAAATTTCAGACAGAGTACATGTAATCTTGTTGCGAGGAATTCGTTCACCTGAGGGTTTTAGGGCTTTACGAAGATTGGTCATGGCTACCCTGGGAAGGCTAGGGCGTGACCAGGATGGTGACCATTTTACTGGAGTGGTTGGGCGTGTAAGATATGGTAAGGAATGATTTCGAGGATGAAATCTAATTTAAGTGGGGGAGAGTTGTAACACCCCGTTTATAAAATAAATAAATAAATGCATAGAAGCCCTAAAATCAATAATAATTGAGCAAGGCGTTAGTTTCGAGGGTTAATTGTTACAATTTTAGAAGTTGGGGGTTAAAATTATGAGTTCTGGATTTAATTTGAAAAGGATTTTAGAAGTCATGGTGCGATTGGTAATTAATGGACTTACATTGAAAAGATTTGAAGGTTTAAAGGGGCTGGTTGGTAATGTTGGGAGTTATTATGAAAGGAAATTATGGGACCAAGGGCTAAAGGGTAATTTCTATACTTAAGTTGAAAAGATTTCGAAGGGGAGGGGCTATTGGTGTCAAAACTGCATGAAGATTGGATGGGCACAGTATTAATCGATGCCATCCTTTTTCCTCCCGTTGGAGCATCTAAACCCTAGACCGAGCAAGGACTTCAGCCGCCATCGTCAAGAGCTTCCTCAACCGCCGCTTTCGTCGCCAAGCCCGTGCGCCGCCCCTGATGCCTCGCTATTGTAGCGCCACCACCATAACCTGTTGTTGGAGTCGATGTGTGCAATTGGAAGATCACCAAGATCGATGGAAGGAAGCCGTGAGGCTGTGAACGACGGGAAGTCCCTCGGTAAGGTTAACCGTGACTTATCTCTCCCCTCGTTCGTTCTTTTTGGCAATTTGACGCTATGTGTGACGACTGTGGGTACCGGCGGCCCTTGCACCGCCATTTCTACTCGTTCAAGCGACGTTGGCCTTCTAGTCGGTGGCTGGGGAGCCTTGATCCTGTGTTGTTTATACACTTGGGTTGCTACCACAAGTTGAATGCGCAAATATGGGTGTTATTTGACTAGAAACCCACCTCCACCACCTCATGGTGGTGGTTGCCATCGTTTTCTGCCACCAAAGCCGCCGTGAAGGATGGTTGTGTGTGTGTGTTTGGCTGTATTGTGAGCCTAGTTGTGAGTTTAATGTGGTATGGTTATTCTTGGACAGGGGAAAACGAAGAGAATTCATCACTGCCGCTTGATGTCGCCGCCTTATGACACCAGGTGGGTGGTTGGACTTTGTTCATTAACAGAAGACGAGTGTGGATATGTGATTTTATTGTCCGGAAACGCCACCACCACCATTGGGTGGTGGCTGCCACCCTCTACCACCACCGACCACCACTAGAGTGGTTGTGTGTATGTTAGTTAGTGTGTGTGTAATTTTGGATTAAAGCCTTGTAACTGTAATTGTAATTAGCAATAATAATAAAAATAATAAAGGTGGTGGCTGCCGCCGTGTGCCGCCGTTGACCACCACTACCCGAGGTGGTAGTGGGTGGTGCCCTACTAGCAAAAACCCTAATGGGCTTAAAGATTCATTTTTGGGCCTTTTGGGCCATGGTTGAGTGAAAACCCTAATTAGGATTTGGAAAACCCTAATCATGTGCATTTGGGCCTTACACTTATTGGACCCACTTTTGGGCCATTGAGATTGGATTGTGTATTAAGCCCAATTTCTCTGTATCATTTATCTAGTAGAGTAAAGGACTTCATGGATTAAGTGTTTAATGGGTTAAGTAAGAAACACTTAACCCTAATCATCAATTTGTGTTGGGTCATCCAAGAACAACCAAATGGACTAGAACAAATTAATGGGCTTTAGGGTAAGGCCCATAGGAGGGTTTAGGCCCAATTTGGAAAATTGGGACATAGTTTGGGCCTAGATGGTTGTATGACATTGGACCTTTAGAATAAGACATGTTGGGTTGGACTGAACAATTGGGTCTCAAGGGAAGGCCATGTAGAGGTATGGGCCCAATTTGGAAAATTGGGCCATATGTTGGGCTTTAAGCCATAGTTGGACTTTTGGGCCTTTGGTTTGGGCCTTGGGCTTGAATAAGCCAAGCTTAGGGTAATATAGTAATTATCCAAAGTATGTATTTATAGTTATGTAGTGGAACCCAATTATTAATTGGGTGTGATTTTGATGTTGATAGATTCGGGAATCTATCATCCAGCAGCTATGGTTTTGTCAGGAGGACTTTAGCAGTGTGAGGTGAGTTTCCTTCCAGTAGGAACGGGTTTACGGCCAAAATGCTGGACCGTTTAGATAGCAGTAGTTTCGGACTACGGTCCGATGCCGGGCGGTCCCGAGAAGTAGTTCAGTATGCTTGATGTCTTTGTGATTCAGGCATGTCTATGTGTTATGTGTTCCGGACTGTGGTCCGATGCAATATGCACTATATGTGTTATTTTTATATGTTATTATTATGTTATGCTATGTTCAGTCAGTTCCGGACTTCGGTCTGATGCAGTGGGCAATGCCCTAGTTAGTTCCCGACTTCGGTCCGATGCAGTGGGCGAGGCCTTAGTTAGTTCCGAACTTCGGTCCGATACAGTGGGCGAGACCCTAGTTAGTTATGGACTTCAGTCTGATGCAGTGGGCGAGGCCCTAGTTAGTTCCGGACTTCAGTCTGATGCAGTGGGCGAGGCCCTAGTTAGTTCCGGACTTCGGTCCGATGCAGTAGGCGAGGCCCTAGTCAGTTTCGGATTTCGGTCCGATGTAGTGGGCGAAACCCTAGTCAGTTCCAGACTTCGGTCTGATGCAGTGGGCAAGGCCCAGTATGTGCTTTTATATGTTATTGTATGGTATGTGGTAGTTTAGGGGAGCTCACTAAGCTTTGTGCTTACAGTTTTCAGTTTTGGTTTCAGGTACTCAGTTTTCAAAAGAGGAGCTCGGGAAGATTGAAGTGCATACACCATTTGTTCAGCCTGGGATAATTATATTCTGATATACTTGACAATTGTTATAATATTTTGAGATAATAGCTTATGATTTTTATATGAAGTTTATCGACTATGGTTTTTATTATTAAATTAAACGAAATTTTCAGACTGTGTTTTTGGGGTGTTTCACTAGAAGGCGAGTTGTGACATAAAGGTCAAATCTTGGAACCAAAAAGACCTAAAACTTCCATTAACATAGATCTAAGCATACTAAGGAAAGTTTCAGACTTGATACCTCACAATGGTCCGAAATCGAACCAAAATCTCAGATCTACAGCTTCCCTTCCGATCCACCACCTTGCTAATCTCTTCTCTAGTTTTGAAATGGCTTTACAACACCAAAATACTCACTTAATGGCCACCAAAGCTTCAAGAACACTCAAGGAGGGTTAGGGTTTCGTGGAGACAGCCTAAGGATGAGATGGAGGCTATCAACATGGGTGTTATGTTCTTTATATAGTGGCTTGGCCCTAAAACTAGGGTTTCTGGACACTGGACGTACTTCCTGTACGCTGGGCGTACGCCTTAAGCACCCACGATCCTTTTACCCTTAAACGTTGGGCGTACACGTTTGTTTACCACCTTGCATGCATGGTTCCTCTAGTCATTTATTTCCATTAGGGGCTATTTCTGTCAATAACTTCAAATTGCTATAACTCCTTCATTCTGAGTCCGTTTCCGACAAACTTTATATCCACAAAAAGGTGGCGAGAAGCCCTACGCTTCTAGCGACACACCCCGACCCAAAACTTTTTGAATGAAACTCCGAACCCTTGAAAGAACAAAACGCCCCTAACCTTGGCCTTTTAAATCCATAAATGAATACTTTCAAAACAGGGTGTTACAAATTATTTTGTTATTTTATGATATAATGCTGATGATTTTTTTTGTTTTTTTTTTTTGTTTTTCATGTATTACTACAAAATTATTTGGATATAATTTATAAATCAATTATCCATCGGTCTATATTGAATCTGGTATATAATATATACACCACTAAAATTGCTAGGGATTCATGACTATAGAATTTGCTAGGAAGTGATCAAACGGAATTTTCTAGGGATTCTTGACCACGAAATTTGCTAGGAGATCATCAAACAGAATTTGCTAGGGATTGAGCATGATAGAATTTGCAACTAAATCACCACCACAAAATGTACTAGGGAATGACCACCGTAGAATTTACTAGGGAATGACCACCACGGAATTTACTAGGGAATCACCACCACATAATTTGCTATGGATTCATCACCACAGAATTTGCTAGGGAATGACCACCACATAATTTGCTAGGGAATCACCGCCACGAAATTTGCTAAGGAATCACCACCACGAAATTTGTGATGGAATAACTACCACAGATTGTGCTATGGAATCCTACTACAGAATACACAACAGAATACCACTTACCACAGATTTCATTCCGTTATCACATTTGTGACGAAATTATCTTTTTCGTTGCAAACCCTCGCTACGGTGTTTTTAGGGACGAAAATAGGTCATTGCAAATTCCGTCACTAATCGTCATTTGCAACGGTATTCCAGCTTTTAGCAACGGATTCCTTCTGTCACACCCCCAAACCAAGGATGGCGGAAACGTCCGGGGGAGGAGGACTTCATGTATAGTATCATAACAACAATTGCAATAGTGATCAAAGTAAACACAACCAACATAAATATAATTGAAAAAAAAGTTACACCATAGTATGAGTTTACATGTTTCCAAATCAATTACATTATGTTGACAAAAATGAAATGTTTGACGCCTTAACGTCCCATCCTCCAAAGCACTTGATTACTTGTTTATTGATTTCCTGAGAATACAAGTAGTTTTGAAAGAGTGTCAACAATTAAGTTGGTGAGTTCATAAGCTTTTGAATGCAGTAGTAAAAGTCTTTTTCCTTGTAAATGTGGTGTTTGTTCCATAAAAATCCAATATTTTTCTTAAAATGTGAAATGTAGTCTTAAAAATCCACAGACCGAAATGTACAAGTAATTTCCCATACTTGTAGTTAAAAAAATGCAAGTTTAAATGGACGTAAACTCGTTTGATTTCAATGAAATCCCCGTAAATCCTATATTTTTTAATACTTAATGTGAGTTATTATAACTATGCTATGATCTAGTTGGCCTGAAACGACGTTCTTCAGGCGTCGAAAATGTTATGACATTTGTCACCCGTAGACCTCGAGGTCCCACTGTAGCTAACAACAAGGTGTGGGGTGTCAATCCCAATATAGATCTATATAAAACTATCACGCTCTCCCTACAAGATATTTTGGTTACAATACAGGACTTACATGTATTACTTGAAAAGTAGCATGAAGCGAATGTCTCACAATTTAGTCATTAACGGATTTACATGTAGTGAAATGAAAACCCTTTTTTTATGTGAAACCTTTAGTAATGAGTTTTTTTATGTAAATGAATCATAAAATATACCTATTATAGTTTATCAAATAGTGGTAGTGAACATAAACTATACTTGTCATAGTTTACTAAGTGTTTGTATTCAATGGATATAACTTGTTTATAACAAATAATTTATTTACCATACTTATGGGGTAAAAATCCATTTTTTTCTGATGTATGTCTATGAACCAAGACAAGATGACATATATGGTAATAACATATATTAACATAATGATACACACCTTGCTCAAAGAGTTACAAGGTGTAGATGAAATAGGTAATATTTATCTAGTGTTAAGCATTTCTTTTCCTGTTCTTAGAAAATCATCACAGGTCCAAATCAAAATCTGTAAATTTTGAGAGTTTGGAAAATGTGTCTAGTTTGTTCATAAATTTTATTATAATTTTTAGTGACCTTTAACTTGTGTGAAAAGGTCCATAATCACAGGCTGGTCCGGATTTGTTCTTGAAATGATAGGCAGTTTTGTAAAAATCACCATAAATTGTAGAAAAATCGTATGGAGATGTGCAAGTAGTCATTTTAAAGGTGTGAACCTGAGCTATTTGCACCTAATACTTTTTTGAAAAATAAAATGTTTAAGTTGTACAAAACAGTCCGTGAATGGAGTCCAACTTTTCTGATGAAAGCTGTTGGGAGAGTTTAGTTGTGTTCTTGGTGTTTTAACTTGTATCCCCCCCATAAAACTTAAGAAAATGTGAAACGATAGGGGTATGAATTCATCATGTGTGATTTTAGTGGATGGACGTTGAAGAAAAAAAAAGTGTTCAACTCAAGAACACTTAGAAGATGCCTTGAAGATTCGAAGATCTAACACAAATGTGATGAAGTTTCTGTAAGAAACCTATGATTTGAGTAGAAAGAGGTGGAATAATCATATGAAGGATAATATTATTTACTGAAAAAGTAGATGAAAAACTTGAAAATCAGCCTTGAAATCTCGAAATTTAGAGAGAGAATTGAGAGAGAATGGAGTTTGTTCTTTGGTGGAGAATGAGAGAAATGAGAGGAGAGATAAGAGTTTTTCCAGCCTTTGACTAAGAGTGTGGCTGGAAAATGGTGGGAAAAGGACAATGAAATGACCAGGTATGGTGGAAGGAAAATGACTAGTCATGAAGTGGGCATGGGGTGGTTGCTTGTGACATACACTAAGGCAAAGTCAGCACTTCACCTCAAGTATCTCACCCACTAATCTTGGGTAAGGATTGCACTAAAAAACGTGATTAAATCATGAAATATGGGTTGTATATGTTGAAATATGATTTTGGGTGAAAATCCCGCGTTAAAATCATGTAAAACGGGCTCAAAATGCTAATAGGATGCAAAACCGGGTAAAAGTTATGAACATCCGAAGTTTAGGGTCGGAGGTTCGGTCCTAGCTACTAGAACTGAAAGTAGATGAGAACCGAGAGGAGGGTTCGGTTCCGAGGAGTCTCGCATGCGAAATAGACCGAAGGTATTCTGAAGCGAAATGGGGCGAAGGTAGTTCTCGGACTGAAGGGTGGGTTCGGTCCCATAAGCGAGTTTCGGTCTTGGCATATTCGGTCCTCAAGGTTCGGTTCTTTAAGCCATGTTCGGTTCTAAAAGGGAGGTTTCGGTTCTAATTAGGGTTTTGATCCTTAAGGGCTGTTTTTAAAGTTTTCTTCCCAATTTGAGTGATTTTTTACCAAGTTAAGGGTCGGGATGTCCCGAGTGATTATAAAAAGTTGAGAGAGATTTTTGGGAGAGATTTTTAATAGAGAGAGATAAAGTGAAAAAGATTGAGAGAGACTTCTTTTGTGACATTTTTGAGTGTTTGGCTTTGTAACGCAATGTCCGTAAACCCCGTTAAGCCACGTTTAAGGATCTTACACACCCCCGACGGGTATGCAATAGTGTTTTATCATTTTGTTACTTCACTTACCCCGATTAGGGTTACAGAAATCTAAAAATACGAACTTTCTGAGTGATGATTTCTTATTAAAATAATGAGTTGTACAATAATTACATAACGTAAAACCTAGTGTAGAAGGGTTAGTTGAGTTAACCGGTTTGAGTTGCCGACTTTATTTGGCTTTGACTCAACTAGAAATTGACAGTTGTCACACCTTCCATAGCAAAATCGCGTTTTTCTTATAGTGTTGTAATACCCAAAAATACCGAGTAAAATTTTCATTTTAATAAGTCAAAACCATTAATTCATTATCCCAAAAGATGATCAGAGTAAAAGTATTCTCAAAACATCAGAGTAAAATCATAAACAATCATTGTCAAATGAAATCTTCAAGGGATGCAGTATAATCAAGTCGGACCATTCCTTTTGAAACCAACTGTATCTAAAAACATTTAAATACAAAATCGTAGGCACAAGCTTAGTGAGTTCCCTAAAATACCACATACCATACATGCAGTTAGGTTCAACCCTGGGGTATATTCCAACCCAACATACAATCATGGGCCCATTTCTTGGGTTTCTTTCAACCCAACAGACAATAATGAGCCTAACCCTAGAGCTTAGCCCTAGGGTTTCTTTGAACCCAACATACAATAATGGGCCCAACCCTAGGGTTTCTTTCAACTCAACATATAATAATGGTGGGCCCAACCCTAGGGTTTATTTCAACGCTGTTGAAACATAAAAGTGACCCTCTTGAACTCAGCTACCATAACAATATCCCTACCGCAACGGTTCAGCACCCGCAGCCAATTCAGCACCCGGAGTCAGTTCTTCTTCAGCAACCGCAATCCGTCTTTTGCCATCACAGTCAACTTATCTAGATTACTTTACTTGTCTTTATGTAATACACTCTATTATCCAGTATGCCTTGCACGGCTGCTTATAGAATTATAGTTCAGAATAGTTCAGAGTCTCTATAAATATAGACTTATTCTCTTGTATTAAAATAACTCTTATCACTCGATCACTGATGACTTGTGAATTATTCTGAATATATTTCTCCAAGTTATCTTCTTCATTTCTCTATCTTTCTACTCTTCTTACTCTAAATTGTTACTGAAACATATCAAACTATAAACTCTCTCCAGAGCAAGTCTTTAAGACTTAATCACTAAGTTTGATCTTCCTTATTAACTCGGAGTGAATGCATTCCTTGTTACGAATAAGCTTAAGTGTATTCTTGATATAACAATTGCTGTCATTTATATTTCTTTACTTTCTACAACTAACTATCTAACTATCTAACTATATTATTGTTGAGTTTTTAGATCCTTTGAGATTAACTATTCTGCAATATACTTGTTCTAACGTTTGTTCAAGTGTGTCTCCAAGTTTTTCTCTCAACAATTGGTATCAGAGCCAAAGTGGTTGCTTTTTGAATATCGGAACTCTGATTTTTCATAAGGCCTTCTATACCACTAAAGCTCATTTAAAAAAAAATAAAAAAAAACAAAAAAATCTCAAATGGCACAATCGTTATCTCTGAATGTCTCCAACAGTGTTGGTGTTGGTGGTTCTAACCGAGCTCCAATACTGGTAGCAAATGAATATCATCACTGGTCACAAAGAATTGAGAGGTACTTAAGAAGACTGGGAAGAAATGTATGGAAATCCGTGAAAAAAGGACCACACGTTCCAGTTCTAAAACCAGTCCAAACTGACGACGCTGCAACCAGGCTAGGAGGAGGTCAACCAGCCATGAGCCATCCCACCAAGGATGATCTCGATAAAATGGAAAATGATGATGTTGCTTTCTATCAAATTTCCTGTGGCGTTGCTCCTGACAACTTTGATATTATCATAAACTGCAAGTCAGCAAAAGAGATATGGGATGTACTCAAGAACCTGTACGAAGGCTCAGAACAAGCACAAGACAAGAAGCTCGCTACAACACTCAATGACTTCAACAACTTTAAAGCTCATACTGGTGAAAGTTTGGAAGACTCCTTCAAGAGGTTCAACCTGATAGTCACTAAGTTATCCAATGCGGGTACCATCCGCAGTAACCATGAAACCAATCTCCAGTTTCTTAATGGTTTAGGAAGACATTGGACTATGGCTAAGATGATAGTTCAAGGCGACAGGAAGATTCACTCTTTGTCATTCTACAAGCTCTATGGAGAGCTTCAAGCACAAGAATCCACTGTACTCAAAGACTGTGCTGACTTCGGAGGACCGCTTGCTCTCATAGCACAATCCTCACCGCAGTCACCCTACCCTTCATCGTATGACACTCCACCGCAGTCATACGAAGCGGATTTTGAGTATGATGACGAAGAAGAGTTTCAGAAGGCTATTGCTCTAGTTAGTCAACAGTTCAACCGTATACCACCTCCTTCCTTCCGCAAGAATCAACAGTTCAACAAACCTCCATTCAACCGTAACTTCGATTCTCAGAACAACCATTCTTGATATCCCAAAGGCTCTCAGAACAATCAACCAAAGGAGGTACCGCAGTCTCCTCAGAACACTGACTCCGGTACTCAATCAGAAGACAAGACTGATGTTGTGATTTGTCACAAATGTAATAAAGAAAAATCACTTTGCAAAAGATTGTAAGGCCAATGTAATCAAAGATAGAGCATTCTACCTTAGAATGGCTCAAGAGCTGGAAGAAAAGGAAAAGGCAAGGGCATATGTGGCCCATATCAAAAGAGACCATCAAGTTTGGTCATCCGGAGACGAAGAAGAGACCATCAGCAGTGTTAAAGGAAAAAGGAAAATCTGCATGCTGGCCACTGCGGATGATGATGGGTCAACAATGTTAAACAAAAACTACTTCTACATGACAAAGGATGGGACTCTAAGTATCGTCGAACAGGTAAAACTCATGATTCAAACTTTAAATTATAGTATGCATGACTGTCAACCCTACATAGATGATCTTCATGACACTTGTGCTGCCGTCCTTACAGACTATAACAAAGCCTTAGATGAGAAGAACATTGCGTCCCAAGAGATGTTCCATGTGAGAGGACGACTGGATAACAAGAGACTTAAGATGGCTATGTTAGAGAAGGATCTAGAGTTAGAAAAAGATGCTAGAATGTTAAGTGAAACCCAATTAGAGATAACTTTGAACCAGAGAGATTTAGCTTAGAGAGAAATTGTACGCTTAAATCTCTTAATTGAAAAATTGTTTAATGAAAGTGAGGCTATTAAAAATTTGGAAAACAATGGAACCATGGACAATAAATATAATTGGGGTTGGTCTAATGGATATCCAACCGCAATGGATTCCTCACCCCAGTTCAACAAAGACAAATTGTATGTCCCTCCTGATAGAGAATTTCATTTTCCTTTCAATGATAAGACTTTTCCCGAAGATATCAAAACTCACTTCAGTAGACTACACAATTTAAGCAATAACTGTGTCATTGAGGAAATTGTGTCTGAGGCTTCTGGTCACACATGTGATCAAATTCCTATCAGTGGCACCATCTAATCAAATTCTCAAACTTCATCCATAATTGATGAAGAGATTGTTGTTGAAGGCCCCGAAGTCTCAAAGGACTTTCCATCTTTGTCCTCAGACCACAGTGTCTCACATTGTAGTCAAATGTCCCAGAAGTGTCCCACTGAAGTTCCATCTAAAACCTACTATGCGGTAGTTAAATCATCTCTACCAAAGTCATCAGTTCAAGGAACCACAACTTTTCAGCCAATATTTCATGATTTACCTATAGAAAATTTTGAAGTAGGTCAGTGCTCTCAAATTCCAGAATCCTCAAGTTTTGATGATTCAAGCCAACGTTTTCAAAATCATTCGAAAAATTCCAGGAAACCGCAATTGAATAACAATGACTGCGGTTCACCAAAATCTTTAGCAAAAAAGGCTTTCAAAGAAGAAATTAGATCTCGAGGCACAAACAGACAACGTCTTTCAAAAAAATAAGAAACATGTGAGAATTCCAAAATCTAAGAGTCCAGAAAAATTTGTTTTCACAAACTACATTTCAAAAAACTCTTCTTTCATGGAAACAAGCAAAAAGGGAAGTCCAATTTCAAAAGTCATTCCTACTACTTCTGACACAACCCAAAAAGGTGTCAAACTTGTAAGAAACTACGTTTTTCAGGTCTATTCCTCAAATGACCCTAATTGGAAAGGAATTTTACCCACTCCAACACTTTTAAAATCACATCAAACTTTCAACAAATGGAAGGGTATCTTACCAAATCCACCTAAAGGGACTCAAAGATTTACACGTGCTAAACCTCGTTCAAAACAAGCTTTTCAGAAACCAAACAACATGTATGTCAGAAGTTACCTACCTCGGACCTGTACCAAGTCCAATTCACTCTATAGACCGCTGACCAAGCAAAATGTCAAATTCAATGACAAATTCTCTCTTTGTAAATGTCATTGTAGTTTTCAAAAGGTTTTATCTCATGACAAATCAAATCAAAGTCAAAAAACTCATATTGTTTTCAAAACTCATCTGAACAAACACCCAGGACTAGGTCTAAAAGTTGACAAAAGACTTGTCCATGTAACCTCAGACTATGCATCATTCAGAAATACATCAATTGTCCCTAGCTCCAAACTTGTTTGGATGCCTAAACTAACCGTGTAATTCTCAGGCTTTGTGCAAGGAGGAACAAGAAGAAGAATGGTTAATTGACAGTGCCTGCTCCTTGCACATGACCGGAAGGTTAGAGTATCTTCGGGATTTCAGGCCTATATGCAATGGTGGAAATGTCACGTTTGGCAACAATGCAAATGGTGTCATCCGAGGTTACGGTGTTGGGAATTTTTCCATTCAGAAGGTTGCTTATGTAGAAAGCCTTAAACACAATCTCATCAGTGTTGGCCAACTATGTAAAGCAGGACATCGTGTTGAATTTGATGATCAGTTTTGTTATGTAATGACAAGTAATAGGAGCTCATGTCTGATCAAATATCGATCCGAAGGCACCATCTACCCTTTGGATGTCTCTCTAATCATTGGCAGACCACAGTTGTGCTTCCTGTCCAAAGCTGTATCCGAAGTCAGCTGGCTATGGCACCGCAAGCTAGCTCATCTCAACTTCCAGTACATCAACAACCTGGTCACTAGAGAACTAGTCCGTGGTCTCCCTATTCTCAAATTCAGCAACGCCACTCTCTGTTCAGCTTGTGAATGCGACAAACAATCAAAAGCAAGTCACCCTCTAATAATGGACTCTTCTATTTCTGAACCATTGGAACTGTTACACATTGATCTCTGCAGTCCCTCAACCGTAGCCAGTCTCCACCACAAAAAGTATATACTAGTTATTGTTGATGACTATACACGCTTCACATGGGTCTTCTTTCTTAGACTCAAATCAGAGACACCGCAGATCTTCATCAACTTCATCAAAGAAATCGAACTTTAGATCAATCTTCCAGTTAGACGCATCCGCATTGATAATGGAACCGAGTTCACTAATCATCTTCTCAACAGTTTCCTCGTTTCCAAAGGCATCTCTCACAACTTCTCAGCACCCTATACACCGCAACAAAATGGTGTAGTAGAAAGAAGGAACCGCACACTAGTAGAAGCAGCCAGATCCACTCTTAACTTCGCCCAAGTTCCTCTCTACTTCTGGGCTGAAGTAGTAGAAACTGCATGCTTTGTTCAAAACCGAAGTATCGTGTGCAAACGCCTCAATAAAACACCATATGAGGGTCTCAACAACCGCAAACCAAATGTTTGCTTCTTTCATATTTTTGGATGTAGATGCTTCGTGATCAACAACAGAGACCAACTCAACAAGTTTGCACCAAATTCTGACGAAGGTATCTTCCTTGGTTATTCCACTAACAAGGTTGCGTATCGTGTGCTCATCAGACGTACAAGGCTGATCGTTGAAGGCTTTGATGTGAAATTTGATGATTCTCACATCCGTAATGCCCCTCCGTCCACTGAAACCACTGCAATCATGGAATGTGACATTCCTATGTCTTTAGGACCGTTAAATCTAGTTGAAGTCAATTATGACGATCTTTGTAATCCTGTTGAAACGGAAAAACTATCCGAAGTTCTGGTGTCACCCGCAGCTCAACAACAACATGCTGATGTATCTGGACCATCTCTATCAGAAGTAGTATCTCTCAATACTTCCACCTCTCCGGTTGAAGGGGAAAGTTCTACTCCGGATCTAGTCGCAACCATTGAAGTTCCAGCACTTGATTTTGCTCAAATTCCTTCCCACAGAGAAGCATTACCATCAAACGCATCTTCGGATTCAGATGATGAATTCATAGAGAATATTGACATTAGAACCGATCCAATGATTATCACTCTCCCATCTGCAGTCCAGGGGGAACCTTCTCAGGTTCCAGAGGAACTCCCATCTGCAATCCAGGGGGAACCTGAACCTCTCCCGGTTACTCAAGAAAATTCTGCTCCAATAGATCAAGATGATTCAGCAGGATGTTCTCAAATCCAGGAGGAACTGCCATCTCCAACCACAGATTCCTCTGACATCCAAGATATCCCTTCTACCGCAGCTGCTGATCATCTGCTGCCACGTCTTGATGTATGGACGAAAGACCACCCTCCAGGCCAAATTATTGGCAATCCATCCGCAGGTATCCAGACTCGGTCTTCCAAGGACTTATCTGATCACTGCCACTATGCAGCATTTATGACCTCGGTAGAACCCAGAACGATCAAAGAAGCACTACTTGAACCGGACTGGATAGCCGCAATGCAAGAAGAACTAGAAGAATTTGAAAGAAACAAAGTGTGGCAACTTGTTCCTCTCCCACAAGGTCATACTATTGTTGGTACAAGATGGGTTTTCAAGAACAAGCTAGATGAATCTGGCGCAGTCATCAGAAACAAGGCAAGGCTTGTTGCCAAGGGGTATAGTCAACTGGAAGGCATTGACTACGATGAAACATATGCTCCGGTAGCATGCATGGAAGCCATCCGGATCTTTCTAGCATACGCAGCTCACAAAAACGTCAAGGTACACCAGATGGACGTTAAAAGTGCCTTTCTCAATGGGGAACTAAAAGAAGAGGTTTATCTTCAGCAACCTCCAGGATTTGAAAATGTTGAATTTCCAGACCACTGCTACAAGCTTGAAAAAGCAGTCTACGGTTTGAAACAAGCTCCAAGAGCTTGGTATGAGACATTCTCTGAATTCCTTGTCTCATTCGGGTACAAGAGAGGAGTGATTGATCCCACACTATTCAGAAAAGCAAATGGTGACCACCTTATGATGGTACAAATATATGTGGATGATATCATCTTCGGGTCATCTGATCAAGGGTTGGTGGATGAATTTGCTAAGCTCATGACCGACAAGTTCAAAATGAGCATGAATAGAGAAATTAACTTCTTTCTAGGTCTTCAAGTAAAACAAGTATCGCAAGGAATATTCATTCATCAAGAGAAATACACCGCTGAACTTCTGAAGAAATACTCAATGGACAACAGTTCTTCTGCTAAGGTCCCTATGGCCTTTGGTTATAAGATCTCTGTTGATCCCTCTGGTGAATCGGTGGATCACAAGACTTATAGAGGTATCATTGGTTCACTGATGTACCTCACCGCAAACAGACCTGACATTGTCTTCGCAATGGGTGTGTGTGCAAGGTACCAGGCTGATCCAAAAGTGTCGCACATGACCATAGCCAAAAAAATCCTTCGGTACCTGAAAGGAAGCAAATCTCTTGGTCTATGGTATCCCGCAGGCAATGACTTCAGCCTACAAGCCTTCACAGATGCTGATCATGTCGGATGCAAGCTCAATCGAAAAAGTACATCTAGTGGATGCCAATTCTTGGGAGGAAGACTTGTCAGCTGGTCTTCAAGAAAACAAACTTGTGTATCTTTATCTACTGTCGAATCCGAGTATGTGGCCGCAACCAGCTGCTGTTCCCAAGTTCTTTGGATGAAGACACAATTGCTAGACTACGGGTACAGAATGTTGCGGATACCAACTTACTGTGACTCTGAAAGTGCTATAGCGATCTCTCATAATCCTATTCAGCACTCCAAGACAAAACATATTGAGTTACGGTATCATTTCATCAAAGATCATATTCTGAAAGGTAATATTGAACTCATCTTTGTTCCAACTCATGAAGAGATTGCTGATGTCTTTACAAAAGCACTTGACTCTACAAAACTCAATGCATTCTTACAAATGTTGGGAATGATGAATCCAGACCTGCAATTCTTTCTGAAGTGTTAGCTACTGTAGACCATTATTGGTCTCCATTGCGGTTCTAACTGAGAATTACATATGATAGATGGTTTTGGTCCCACAGTCTAGGTACCGCAACCATATGTCATACGTATCTCTCATGGGTCCTAATGGTTTGTTATTACTAATTTTTTGTACAAGTATTTTCCTCTCAGTTTCTCGCTACCGTTTTTCCTTTGTGCATCCGCGATGATGACTCTCAACCGCAATACTTTTTCATCCGCAATGAAGATTCTCAACCGCAATGACGCTTCCATCTGCGACCATCTTAATATCTTCCAACAGTTTCATCAACTTTTGAATCTTTGTGTGCTATTTAATGATCCTTCATTAAATAAAATAAAACATTCCCTTTAGAAAATGTCACTTTCTCTTTCTGAATAATCCTCGTATCAGACCTATTTTAGGGATGACGACAAAAAAAATGATTTTCCAATAAACTCATTCTTAATTTTTCCTTTCCTCTCCCTCCCACGTCCCATAAGTTCCAACTTTCTCTCTCATCACCCCCACGATTACCTGACGTATTGACATGCGTCTGATCATAAATTAAATGCAAACCCCTTTTGGAAATCTCCCAAAATCCTTTTAAACTCGTTTTTACTTTCGTATGGCTGAGATTTAATCCACAAAATCATTGATTCCCCCCAAAAACCCCATTCGACTTCTTACCCTATTCTATTCTTTTACCTAGGGTTAAAACTTTTTCACCCCCCCTTTATAAACCCATATTCTTCCCCAATCATACTTTACGCTCTCTTATTATCAATTGTTCTCCCTCAACTCTCAAAACCCCCATAACTCTCAAGAACTTCATTTTCTTCTCTCACAATGGCGAAATCAGGTGCATCTAAGAAACAGTCCAAGGCTTCAGGTTCTATGCATCCAACTGGTTCTGACTCTCCAACAATAGCTTCAAGCAATTTCAGAGTAGTTTTTGAAGATCACCCGTCATATAATGTCCCAACCAAGCTCATGATCAAGTTTCTCAAGAATCATATTCTGTTTGGTCCATTTGATGCTTTTACAGACGTCGTTCCCGTTTCCACACTCTTCAAATGTGCTTTTTCTGCATATCACCCATTGGAGAACCCTCAAGAAGTGCATCTCAACCTCATCAATGATTCTTTGGTCATCTTGACCAAAGAGAAGTTCTTGTCCGCCATTAATCTTCTGATTCACCCCTCCATCAAGATTTTCACACCATCATTATCTGACATCACCACCGCACTCTACCAGATGTGGTATCAGAAACCAATCCGAGGGATTGGTGAGTTTAAGAAGAACCAACTGCCTGCGGTTTGGCAGTTTGTGTGCCACTTCGTCATTCGCTGCTTATCCGACAGAACCGGAGGCATTGACAACATGGGTTTGAAGCTACTTGAATTGGTATGGAGCATCAACACAGGCCACGATGTCAACTATGTCCAGATTCTTTGGGATGATTTCCTTCAATATATCCCCAAAGAACACCTAAGAGAGAACCTAACAGAGCTCACATTTGCTCGATTCTGGTCACTATGCATCTCAGACTTACATACGGATGCTGGCATTGACATGGGCAGTGACATCAACTTCTTTGTCACTAAGGATCTAAAAATGTACAATCCCTCTTCTGATCAAACTTTATTTGGACCTATCCGCAGGCTTCCCACCCCCATTCTTACTTTGCTTGGTCTTGAGACTGCTGATGTCTTAGACCACATAGAGGCTACGGAGGGTATTGCCCCATAGCCTTCTACCCCACCTCTTCCATCCGCAACCATTATCCTTGAGGGTACCGTAGTCCCCTCTGCTACTACACTATCTAACCTTTCTCAAAGGAGAAAAACAGTGGCATCCAAGAAGAAACATAGCACACCTAAGAAGGCTGCTCCAAAACAAACCGCACCCTCAAAGAAACGCAAAACCCAACCCACCACTGTATCGAGCAGTGACTCTGAGGAAGATAGACAACCAATATCTATCCTCAAGAAAAAAAACAACCGAAACCTCTAGCCATATGCGTGACCAGACCGATACTGAAGCCTCTCAAAAGGCTTCGGTAGTCCTTGGGATGGCCGCACATCCATTCAATACCACAATCGAATACCACTCAAGCTCATCATGTGAGATTGTTTCATCATCATCATCATCTGAACGTGGAGACAGCCCCCCAGTTATATCTCAAGCAGATAAATCTGGACATCGCCCTAAGGTCTCCAGGGCTTCCCGACTGCACGTTTTCTCTTTCGAGGAGTTAGACTCCATCCTATTGAACATATCCCAAACACTTCAAACACCAATCCATCCGCAGGGCACTTCTTTCGCCCATGCCAGAACTGGGCCGAGGTCAGACTTGACCATGGGTCAAGGAGACCGAGGAAGCCCATGAAATCCTACTCTGCTTCCATCATTTACAGGTGGTTTAGGCACGGTGAGCACACATGTGCAAGGATCTGTGAACCGAAGGGACACCTTGGTGCGCACCCAAAGAATTGACGGAGATGACTCAAGTGATTCTTGGAGTCGGTATCAACCAACTACTGATACTGAAATCAAGAAATATGCTGCCTTTCGAAGGGCCTTCCAAGCCTACAAGGAGCAACAGATCAAACAACAGCAACAAAAAAAACAGGAGATCCTGTCTGTGGCCAAGTATTGGGCAAATGCCATCAGCAATGCCCATACCATTGCCACAATCCAAAAGGTTCAAAACTGGATGGATCAAATGGCAGAAACTATGTTGAAAGCTCAAGCTTCAGGTGCAGCCGCAGTTACCTCAAGAACTCTTATTCCATCTCCCACAGCCAACCCATCTCAAGACGAAGGGCCTGAAATTGAACTCAGCTCAGCCCCTACCTTCGATCTTGATGATGACGACATCCAAGAGGTCAACAAACCAAATCCTTCAGACGACGACCTAATGATATTTGAAGAAGAAGAGGAGTCTAGTGGTTCTCAACATTCAACTTCCAAGCCTAAAAAACAGAAGAAGAAGAATAAGAAGGATGTTGTCACCCGGAAGGAGTTTATGAATCTTCAAGCCAAAGTAGATCAAATTTTGGCTGCGGTTAAACCTACTCAACCTCAATCAGAAGACGCTCCAGGCCCGCAATCATTGATTGAGCGAATTGAACGACTGGAGACAAGAGAGCGTATGGCTGCTGAGCGCATCTCTCTCAAGGTAGAAATTGGGATCCGGTCCCTTGACAACAACCGCAGGGCTGACCATAAGGACTTCATGGCTGCTGCGGAACGCCTCATTACTGAGGTGACCGCAATTAAACAGGATCTTCAAGCAGCCATTGTGGATCAAGCTACACAATCTTAGAAAGTGATAGATGAGACTCATACTGCTTATGAGTCCACTATCTCTGTTCTTCATGCAAGCATCAACCAACTGTAGAAATCCCTTACCTCCAATTTCCATGGCCCTTAGATCCTCCAGCTTACCAAAGACATACACAAGCTGCTCTTCAACTCCTCCACTCCAAACAATTCCCAATTGGCCGAGACCATAAAGGCTCAATTTCAAGAAGTCTGTGCCAAGGTGGATGGACTTAAACAATGGCTTGAGGAAGCACCTCCGTTGCATTCCTCAAAAGGGGTAAGTGAAGACGAAGAAGTCCATCACTCTGATACTTCCATTCATGAGAGTCCCCCCATCACCACTGAAAAAAACCCCTCACCGCAGCCCTCACCACCACCATCTCAACATACCTCATCTCCTCCTTCCTCACCACCACAAGATGCTCCCAAAAAGCATGAGACTCCCCCTCACCTCAAAAATCTTGAGGAAAACATGTCATCCACAAGCTCCACAGACTCCCCTGCCACAGCTCAGAGAAAGCATGATTGGAAGGCGGCTAAGCTTGCTGAACTTATCTAGAGAGAATGCGGATTTGACACTATGATAGATGAGTCCTTGATAAACTCATGGGTTAATCCGCTCCGCATGCTACTGGATGAACACTACACTCCACACCTCATATATGTTGAACCTCCTTCTGATGGATATTGGGATATTCCAATCTCTCCCAATGCCAAATATTTTGCAGTATTTGAGTCATTTGACTACAGCATCCCTGATCACAAACGTCTTCCAATGGAGTTTGAAAGACTTAACCACTTTTATGCTAAGCATGGATCCTCCATTGAGAACATTTGGTCTAACGATAGACCATCTGCAGTCAAGAACTACAAAATGTGGAAGTTCATGAAAGCTGATTTCGTTCAGTATACCCTTACCAGAAGAGAGCATGACTACATCCGCACTCAGGCAGACTTCCCTAGCATGAATCCGGAAGAAATCTTTCTTATTGCCAGGGTGTTCCAGAACAAGGCAGAAAAGCACCCTAAGATGCAAATAGCGCTTGAAAAAGCCAAATCTTTTATGAGGGATACAGTCTGTGACTTTGCCAAGATAAATGCGGATATCTACCCCACCATCATCAAGAAGTTTGATCTCCCTCCACTTGAACCTGTTCCAATGCCTACCGAAGGCTTCGAAGAAAGATCACTAGGCGCAACAAACTTTCCTGAACTTGGAATCATATTCAAACGGAAGACTGACAACGTCCAATATTTCATTCCTATGAATACCATGCACCGCCTGCCCAAGAAACAACTTGACATCTGCAAGACCGCAGTTGAAAGATCGAAGCATACTACTGTAGAAGTCAAATTTGAAATTTCTAGAAGAATCACCTAGCTGGAAAATGTCAGGAAGTTCTGGTGGATTCTGATCAAGTTCCTCAAACTTGATAACTGAACCGAAGTTAAAGAGGTCACTTAAGGGGAATTGTTAAAACATAAAAGTGACCCTCTTGAACTCAGCTACCGCAACAATCTCCCTACCGCAACGGTTCAGCACCCGCAGCCAATTCAGCACCTGAAGTCAGTTCTTCTTCAGCAACCACAATCCGTCTTTTTCCAACACAGTCTACTTATCTAGATTACTTTACTTGTCTTTATGTAATACACTCTATTATCCAGTATGCCTTGCACGGCTGCTTATAGAGTTGTAGTTCAGAATAGTTCAGAGTCTCTATAAATAGAGACTTATTCTATTGTATTAAAATAACTCTTATCACTCGATCACTGATGACTTGTAAATTATTCTGAATATATTTCTCCAAGTTATCTTCTTCATTTCTCTATCTTTCTACTCTTCTTACTCTAAATTATTACTGAACCATATCAGACTATAACCTCTCTCCGGAGCAAGTCTTTAAGACTTAATCACTAAGTTTGATCTTCCTTATTAACTCGAAGTGAATGCATTCCTTGTTACGAATAAGCTTAAGTGTATTCTTGATATAACAATTATTGTCATTTATATTTCTTTACATTTCCGCAACTAACTATCTAACTATCTAACTATATTATTGTTGAGCTTTTAGATCCTTTGAGATTAACTATTCCGCAATATACTTGTTCTAACGTTTGTTAAGTGTGTCTCCAAGTTTTTCTCTCAACAAACGCAAACATACAACTATGGTCCCAACCCTAGGGTTTGTTTCAACCCAATCATACATGAAAGAGTCACAAAGATAGCTAGCATTTGTGCCTTCGACCCACATGTACAGTGAGGAGACTCACCTGAACTACTCAACAAAATCTGAACAGATACCTCAGCATCGGAGCAACCAACCTAAGCTTCCTAAAACCAAACCGAGACCATCCATTAGACAAATGCTCATTTCTACTCAACTTTGATCAAAATTCAAAGTGTTCAAAAGTCAACGATCAAAGCAAGGTCAAAATTGTCAATCAGCAACCCTCCACATCGTAGCCCTCCTTGGCCACGTCGTGGGCACTAAATACGAAAACAACTAAAGATTCCCCAGTCACCATGCCATCATACACTAAGGCCACATCGTGGGGACTGGTCTGAACAAATCAAACGAGCTTAATCCATTTTCTTTTGATTTTAAGAGCTTCAAAGCTCAAATATGTTCCATTCCAATGTCTTAATGGATAATGTTTCCAAATTTATCCCTTGAGTCATCCCAATAGGCTAAAACTTCTAACCCTAAGTCCTTAATAACATCATGAGGCATGAGTTAACCCATTAAGCTCTTAATCTACCAAGACACTCCATCAAACTTTCCAGAAGACCTTCATACCCAAAAATACACCATAAAAATATGTTCTTTATGAACATGCATGTCCAATGCATTCTCACCCCAAAATAGGCCAAATCCAAGGAAGAAAAAGAGCCCAAACTTGTATATGAGGCCAAATACACCAAGGAACACAATATCTGAAACATATAACCTCAAATGGACCTCAAGGATCTATAAAGTTGCCAACTTTATAGAATCCATTCCTTCAACTCTCACAATCATGAAGAAAAAGGGATAAGAACCCTAGATCTAGAACCACAAACCGAAAATCTAGAAAATTGAAAAATCACAAGGGTGCATAATATGCATAAGATAATGATGCATGCTAGATTAATGTACCAAAACACCTTCTTCTTTTTCTTTAAGACACCAAGAATACCAAAATGGACCAAAACTCTTTAAGGGAGTCTAGGGTTTTGACGTAAAGGGTTGGAGGCCATATAACAATGCCTTTTTTAATAGCTAAAAATTCATATATATTCAAAGGATTCTAGCAAGAAACTAGAATAAAAAAAACCAATGTATCAATTACAAAGGAGACCATAACCAAACATACCAACTAACATTTATTTTGGAAGATCTACTATTTACCCAATTAAAAGAATTTAAAACTATGGAATCAAAAATAGTGTTTCTACAAATTGGATAGTTATTAAACAATACCAAATTTCTACATCTCCATAACACCCAAACTGTTGTAAAAATAATCACCTCCAAACATTTTTTTCCACCACTGTTCTATGTGCATCATCCACCTAAGAAAGTCATTCCGAAATAGACCCAGACAACAGAAACACCACATTACTGAAGATTGGTATTTTTCCCCAATGCCTAATAACATTCGGTAAACGTATAAGTACAATACAAGGAGGGCCACATGGGCCGAGATACACTAGGCTAACTAAATGGATACAATAATAACATATATACTAGTATATATATTTGCTAACATCCCCCCGCAGTTTTATCGGGAGGAGTATGAACGTTCAAACTGGACTTAAAGTCATTAAATAGTTGTGTCGGAAGACCTTTGGTGAAGATGTCGGCATACTGAGCGGAAGATGGCACATGAAAAACCCGAACATTGCCCTGGGCCACGAGTGTAATGCCCCGTTCTAGAAGTACTTATTTATGAATTTCCGAAATCAAGAGTAAGGGCGTTTCGGTCTTTTGTGGGCATTGGGTTTCATTCGAGAAGGTTTCGGACCGGGGTATGTCATTAGAAGCATAAGAATTCTCGCCACCTTTTCGTGGATATAAAGTTCGTCAGAAACGGATTTAGGATGAAGGAGTTATGACATTTTAAGGAAAGTGACATTTATGGCCCTTAATGGAAAAAGTTGTCAAAAGCAGGCCATGCATGAAATTGGGACACGCGTGGGTACGCCCAGTGTAGGCTGGGTTACGCCCAACGTTATATAGCGAATGGTCGTGGGTGCAAGGATGTGTACACCCAACGTACTAGAGGTACGCCCAACGTACGCTCAGAGTCCTTAAACCCTAATTTGAGGGTGAGCCACTATATAAAGAACATAATGGCTCAAACCCTAGCCTCATTATCAGCCTCCCCAACCTCAGAGAAACCCTAGAACGCCTCATCCTTCCTTTTTGTGAGATCTTGACCTTGGGAAGCTCATTTTGGTGGTTTAAGCTTGGAAGAGGAAAAGAGGAAGTTGTCAAAGAAGGACTTGGAAGTTGGAGTTATAGATCTGGAATAACATCATCTTCTGGAGCCCTTTTGAGGTATAAAGTCTCTTTCTTGACATTGATTTTGTGTAGATCTTGGTGTTGTGAGGTCTTGACACCATTTCTTGTCCCAAAAGCCCCAAAGTGATGCATGTTGCGAGTTGGTTGAGATTAGCTGTCCTTTCAGACCTTAGGAGAGGTCTTGAGTGAGAAAATTAAGGTCCCGATAATTGGTTATCTCATGTGTCATATAAGTAGGTCTTAATGGATTAAGACCTTGGGTTAAGAGCTTTATGGACGTCCCAAGTAATAAAGTTTGAGACTTTACGAATCCTAGGCATAGTTGGTCTGTGGATCTGAAGTTTGGGCTTAAGAGCTTAAGCCATTAAGCACTTATGAGGATTTTTGTGGAACTCATGTACGCCCCATGTAGGAAGCTGTACGCCCAGCGTACAGGGTCAACAACCCGTTTTCTAGTCAACCTGAGGCGGAGTACACCCCGCGTACCAGAGGAGTACGCCCAGCGTACGCCCTTTGTTGGGTTTTTGATTTTGGGCCTTAAGTGATTGGGCTGTTATTGGGCTAGTGGGGCTTGGGCCGTGACTGAACGTTATGGATGGAGTATTTTGGACTCAATAATTATTATGGACCTTGGATCTAGGCCCATTTGGTGAGGTGGGCTCAATTTAGTAAATTGGGCAAATATTGGGCTTTGCATGAGGATTTGATTTTTAGACTTGGTCCAATAAGAGGATGATGGACTTAATGAGTGTTGTGGGCCCTTGGTCTAGAAAGTCATGATCGGACTCTAATTTGGTGATTATCATGTGATAGTTGGGAGTCCCGGTGAGTCAGCGGTCGGAGATTGTAGGATTTCGGTAGTTGCAAGGTGAGTTATCCTCACTATATCAACAGGATCTAAGGCACCAAGGCTGACCCTTTATCGGATTGAAGTCCAGGTATCTGTTTGATATGTTATTGATTGCTATGTTGGTATCCTGGTATATAGGATGATGCTATGTTAGTGACCGGTTAGGTCGGTATCCTGGTTTGGATGTTGTTATGTTGTGTGATCTGCTAGATCGGTTTGATTAGATGTGAATTGTTATATGATTATATGTTTATGTGCACATGGTTGTTTGGACTGAGGTCGGGTTGAGGCGGGTCCTTCTTTGTGCTATAGGCCAACATACCCAGGGCGGACCGGTTAGATCGAGGTCCCGACGAGCGGTCCGGATAGGCTGAAGGCCCCAAGAGGGCGGACCAGGCGTGCCGAGGCTCGAAGAGTGGACCAGATAGACTGAAGGCCCGGTGCAGGCAAAACAGTCATACTGTAGACTCGGAGAGTGGACCAGGTGGACTGAAGGCCCGGTGCGGGCAGACCAGTCACACTGTAGACTCGGAGAGAGAGAGTGGACCGGGTGGATTGAAGGCCTGGTGCAGGCGGACTAGTCAAACTATAGACTCGATATGCATGGATGTTCTATTTATGATATGATATGATATTTGTATGGTATTGTGGTTGGTATATTGGGGGTAACTCACTAAGCTTTCGGGCTTACAGTTGTAGTGTTATGTTTCAGGTACTTCAGAAGATCGTGGCAAGGCGATGGCGTGATCGTACCACTCCTCATGTTTTTATCATTTAAGTGATATGGATCTGGGGATACTCTGATGTCTAAACTATTTTGAAAACGAAATGTATGAACTTAATGGTTTTGAAATGAAAGAAAATGTTTTAAATTTGGTTGAAATTTTTGGTTGTTACAAGTTGGTATCAGAGCCTTGGTTTGAGTGAATTGAAGGAACACTTGTGTGAATCCAGTCTCAAATCAAGGGGAGTTTTCAAAATGAAATTTAAAATGGTTTTCAAAATAAGTAAAGGAGGATACAGGGGTACGATCAGCCAGAGCCAGTAAGTAGACCCCAAAATACCATACAAGTTATTTGATTATGTAATATGTTAGAACAGCATGCTAGTACTAGGCTAGGATCTTCAAGAAATTGCATGATAGAATTGCCTGATTTATGATGCCTGCTAGCCTAGGGTTTCCTTGATATGAGCTATTCGGTATTCCTCTAGGGGTGAGGATTGAGTGCTTGCTATGTATGTTTGTGCTTAGGGTGTTGTGGTGATACTTGAGACAAATATGGGTAGGTTTGGAAGGTAGTATAGGCCCGTACTACTGAAAGAACAGGACCCATACGCGTGTCAAGGAAGTCACAACCCCTAGGTTGTTGGTTAGGGGATAGTTCTCGGTGGTGATGCGAGGTATCTGAGATTCGTATGGTTCATTTCAGTATGGCGGATGCGAGACGTCTGGAGGTAGGATCCGGTTCAAGATCGGGATCAGAAGAGGGTGGCCAGGATGGACCAGTACCACCTGAGGTTATTGGGCAGATGAGTACGGATGCGGTGGATGCTAATATTCGTGATATCCTGCATGATGAGGTTGCTGCTATGTTTCGGGCTGAGTTGTCGGAACTGTTTGGGTCGATCAAGACCGCCATTATTGAGTATTTTGATGAGCGCTATGCGGCTCTTGCAGAGACAGCGGCCGCGGCAGCCGCAGCGGCAGGGGGAGGAGCCAGTCGGGGTTTTCAGTATCGGGATTTCGACAATACGAAGCCCCTTACTTTTGATGGAGTTTAGGATCCGATCGTTGCTATGAGGTGATTGTCAGACGTTGAGGGTTGCTTCTTCACGTGTTCATGCCCTGCGGATCAGAGGGTAAGGTGTACTCTGAACCTTTTGAGGCTCGGGGCGAAGGATTGGTGGAAGTTGACTACGGGATCTTATTCGGATGCGCAGCGGGCTACAGTTACATGGGATCAGCTCCGGGAGATGTTTAGTACCCGTTATGTTCCACGGGTTGAGAGAGAGAGAGATTGACTCACGAGTTCTTAGAGTTGAAGCAGGATTCGGAGTCGGTAAGGAGATCACCAGGATGTTCACTGAGACGACGATATTTTGCCCTAAGTTTTCTTCGGAGCAGGCTCAGATGTCCCGATATCTGAGTATGCTCAAGAGGGATATCAGGCAGTTTGTGTCTACGCAGAGGTGCGAGACCTTACTGGAGTTGTAGGAGGCCGCTTGGCGGCGTGAGTTGGAGATTGAGTTGCAGTTGCATGAGAAGAGGCAGGCCCCGATGTAGTCGCAACCGGCGCCGAAACGGTCAAAGACCGTTGATTTCAGGTTGGGAGGTCTGAGAAGCCGCACTTGCAAGAAGTACGGGAAGGGTCATACCGGAGTTTGTAGGTCTGGTGGTGCGTGCCGCAAGTACGGGAGAGAGGGGCATTATGCGAGGGATTGTCGGCAGTCAGCCCCGGTTTAGGATTTGAGGATTTGTTATCATTGCCATCAGGTTGGTCACTTGAGGGCCAACTGTCCACAACTTGTTGCCAGACCGGTGCAGGCTCCAGTACCGGCCACTTTGAGGATTACTGGCGGGGGTCACGGTGGAGCGGAGCCTCCGAGGGCTCAAGGTCGCGCTTTTCAGCTCCCAGCAGAGGAGGTCAGGGCAGAGCCGGATGCAGTGGCGGGTATGCTTTTGTTTCATTGTTGACTGGTTATCTGTTTATTTATGTAGTGTTGTATTTTATTTGCCATTCTGCATGTTTCATGGTTTGGTTGGGAAGGTGACTGGGAGTTGTAGGTGGATAGCATCCAAGGGATTGTTGGTCAGAATTTGGTTATATGGTCTTGTTTTCGGGTATAGCATTTGTGATTTGAGAAATGTTCAGCGGAGAGTCAAACTCCCTTAGAGTTCGTGATGTGCGATGTCGGGAAGTGACTTTGTGGAGGTTGCTCGTTTCAGAGGAAATCAGTTCATGGATAAGAGGAGTATGTTGAGTAGGGATGATTGATTTATGCCTGTTGAGTCACCTACGGTTGGTAATCAGTGCTCTAAGTGAGGAGAATTGGAAAATTCTCAGGAGGATCGTCAAGAATTAGAGGTTGATTAGTTGTTTGGGATTCAGCAGTGTTTCTTTCAACGAAGAGTGTGGGCGGGTATGAGTAAGTGCAGGCAAATGGGGGGGGGGGATACAGACCAAGGTTTTCGGAAAAGGTGATTGGTTGTGGTGAGGCCTAGGATTAGTCCGAGATCTGAGTAGATGGAATGGAGTTAGAGTCCAGAACCCCTAGAGAGATAGAACAGTATGCACGGGAGAGATTCCCAGGAAGGATAGTTCGGGATGATGTATGGTGGTTTGAGCGGTCTGGGGAGACTGAACGCCGGTGGGCGTACCAGTCAGGCCGAAGGCTCGGAGAACGGTCCAGACAGGCTGGAGGGCGGTCCAGACATGCTGAAGGTTCTGAGAGTGATCCAGATTGGTTGAAGGCCTGGTAAGGCGGTCCAGTCATGTTGAAGACTCTATATGTGTTGATAGATCTATATGAGGAGATGAATTGAGTATGTTGTGATGCAATAGAGAACAGTAGGTCTGGCCCCGGGTATCGATCATGTTAATGAAAGGTGGTGTATAGACTTCGATAGTCCTTGTGATCAGATTCAGATCATGTGCGATGCATGGAGTAGCGGTTTCTCTACAAGGGATAGTGCAAAGTGGGGTTTGAGCACCGTGGCACTTGTCTGAAGTGGAAAGGTTGGCAAGTAGATTTCCTTGGATAAGGAAAGGGAAAGGTATGTAACTCTGGGAGGGAGTGTGGGTTCACGGAAGTGAAAGCAGTAGTGAGAATGGATGATAGAGGGTATTTCAATTATGGTTGTTGAGCACTGTGATTGTGCCAGTGGTATGTAAGCACATCTGGATTGGGTGTCTGTTGAGGTTGCGGAAAAATTTCCGGTGGTATAGAACCAGATGAGTTCGGAAGGGATGCAAGGATGGAGCCTTGGATTTCTAGTATGGTTGTCATCGGGAGGCTATGTATGTAGCGGTAATTCATCTTGGGGATGTCTGGAGGTATCGTCAGTTTATCGGGTTTTTCCAGCCCGAGGATGTTAGAGCAGGTTCAGCATTGCGTATGTGATTGCAGGGGAGAGCTCATGGGAGATGCTCAGGATCAAAAGGATGTGCCATCCTGTCAGCTCGGGAAGGAACGAGTTGGATTCGGACAAGAAAGCGGGATAAGTCCCAGAAGTGAATTTGATAAAGGATATGCCGGTCAAGGAAAGGGGTGGCAGCTTGGTACCGGGTCAGGACCCGGTGATCTAGGGTGATATCTAGCTTTGTAAGAGTCAACTGATTGCTGTGATTTGGAGTGATGAAAGTATCATCGGGTGATCAGTGGTTAATAAGGGTTGTTATCAGAGAAAGAAGCCGGTGGCCGGCTTGAATCAATTATTGTAACCCTGCAAGGGAAGAGATGGATTTTAGAGATTCGATACCTATGTTTGAGGAAATCTGAGCTGGTTTGAGATCAGAGGCACTAGGAATATCATCTGGAAGCTGTATTGCCATAGGTTTCGAGGACGAAGCCTAACTTAAGTGGAGGAGACTTGTAACACCCCGTTCTAGAAGTACTTATTTATGAATTTCCGAAATCAAGAGTAAGGGTGTTTCGGTCTTTTGTGGGCATTGGGTTTCATTCGAGAAGGTTTCGAACCAGGGTATGTCATTAGAAGCATAAGCCTTCTCGCCACCTTTTCGTGGATATAAAGTTCGTCAAAAACGGATTTAGGATGAAGGAGTTATGACATTTTAAGGAAAGTGACATTTATGGCCCTTAATGGAAAAAGTTGTCGAAGCAGGCCATGCATGAAATTGGGACATGCGTGGGTACGCCCAGCGTAGGGTGGGTTACGCCTAGCGTTGTATAGCGAATGGTCGCGAGTGCAAGGATGTGTACGCCCAACGTACTAGAGGTACGCCCAGCGTATGCTCAGAGTCCTTAAACCGTAATTTGAGGGTGAGCCACTATATAAAGAACATAATGGCTCAAACCCTAGACTCATTATCAGCCTCCCCAACCTCAGAGAAACCCTAGAACGCCTCATCCTTCCTTTTTGTGAGATCTTGACCTTGGGAAGCTTATTTTGGTGGTTTAAGCTTGGAAGAGGAAAAGAGGAAGTTGTCAAAGAAGGACTTGGGAAGTTAGAGTTATAGATCTGGAATAACATCATCTTCTGGAGCCCTTTTGAGGTATAAAGTCTCTTTCTTGACATTTATTTTGTGTAGATCTTGGTGTTGTGAGGTCTTGACACCATTTCTTGTCCCAAAAGCCCCAAAGTGATGCATGTTGAGAGTTGGTTGAGATTAGCTGTCCTTTCAGACCTTAGGAGAGGTCTTGAGTGAGAAAATTGAGGTCCCAATGGCTTTGGTTATCTCATGTGTGATATAAGTAGGTCTTAATGGATTAAGACCTTGGGTTAAGAGCTTGATGGACGTCCCAAGTAATAAAGTTTGAGACTTTATGAATCCTAGGCATATTTGGTCTGTGGATCTGAAGTTTGGGCTTAAGAGCTTAAGCCATTAAGCACTTATGAGGATTTTTGTGGAACTCGCGTACACCTTACGTAGGAAGCTGTACGCCCAGCGTACAGGGTCAACAACCCGTTTTCCAGTCAACCTGAGGCGGAGTACGCCCCGCGTACCAGAGGAGTACGCCCAGCGTACGCCCTCTGTTGGGTTTTTGATTTTGGGCCTTAAGTGATTGGGTTGTTATTGGGCTAGTGGGGTTTGGGCCGTGACTGAACATTATGGATGGAGTATTTTGGACTCAATAATTATTATGTACCTTGGATCTAGGCCCATTTGGTGAGGTGGACCCAATTTAATAAATTGGGCCAATATTGGGCTTTGCATGAGGATTTGATTTTTAGACTTGGTCTAATAGGAGGATGATGGACTTAATGAGTGTTGTGGGCCCTTGGTCTAGAAAGTCATGATCGGACTCTAATTTGGTGATTATCATGTGATAATTGGGAGTCCCGGTGAGTTAGCGGTTGGAGATTGCAGGATTTCGGCAGTTGCAAGGTGAGTTATCCTCACTATATTAACAGGGTCTAAGGCACCAAGGCCAGCCCTTTATCGGATTGAAATCCGGGTATCTGTTTGATATGTTATTCATTGCTATGTTGGTATCCTAGTATATAGGATGATGCTATGTTAGTGACCGGTTAGGTCAGTATCCTGGTTAGGATGTTGTTATGTTATGTGATCTGCTAGATCGGTTTGGTTCGATGTGAATTGTTATATGATTATATGTTTATATGCATATGGTTGTTTAGACTGGGGTAGGGTTGAGGCGGGTCCTGCTTTGTGCTGTAGGCCAACATACCTAGGGTGGACCGGTTAGACCGAAGTCCCGACGAGCGGTTCGGATAGGCTGAAGGCCCAAGGAGGGCGGACCAGGCGTGCCGAGGCTCGAAGATGATGGATTTTAGCCATAAGAACATCTTATGTGCTCATGCAAACCCTAATGCTTGGATCTAGGTTTCTCTATTGTACATGCAATTCATCCAAGACTTTAAACCCTAGTTCTAGCATACAATTAATCACATTAACATGTGAAAGGGTTTTAGAACTTATCTTGATTGTTATGTAGCAATAACAATCTGAAATCCTCCTTGTAATGACTTTAGAAAGCATAGAGTCACAATTGTCATTCCTCTAATGGTTCACAAACACAAAGAGCAAGAGGAAGAAGAATAAGGAGTGGGGAGGCTGCCCTAAACGTGTGGAAACCCTAATGTACAATTTCACCACGTTTTTGAGCCTTAAGGATCCTTTAAATAGTGAGGCTATTAGGGTTATCTAACAAGGAAACCCTAATTTGGATACTTAAGCCCTAAGCAACCCATGGACTCCTTCCTTAAAGGCCTAGGACGATTTCTAATGAGTTTCCCCATAGAATTCGTCCAACCCTTTAATATGGAGTCCATTAGCTCAATATTCAACTATCATACAGTTGACAGTTCTAGTCCCTTAAGTTTAATTAATGTCTTTTAGCCACAAACTTAATTCTTATTAATTCTTGACTAATATTAATTAAACAATATGATTTCTCCTTTAATATATTATTCTCATAATATATTAATAAATCATAATTAATCCTTTGTCTCCATAATTCATCCTATCAAGTTGCTTTGGTGAAGGCAACCCAAAAGGACCATGCACCATCGGGTCAAGTACATACCAAAATAGTTATGGACTTAGACACTAATCCAATAGTCTCCCACTTGGATAAGTCTAATAACTATTCTACGTATGACTTCAGATCCTGATCTTCAATCGTAGCTTTCCAAAGCCGCTGTCAACTCTGATCTTATCAGATGCGCATGTCCTTTAGATAAGGGATCATATATTCCTCCATTATAGATATCGTATAGATATGAGACATAAACTTAATCATTCCCTCTATACTATTTCCCGACTTCCGATTTATGACGACTGACAACAAACTACAATTGAACCATCAATTTAGTCTTGGCTCGGCCAAGCGCTTAGGTGCCATCACTAAATCATCGAGGGGCCCAAAGATATCGCTTTTATCCTACTTTGGATAAAAGGAACGGATAAACTTTGACTGAATGCTCGCTTGCACTCACTTACCGAATTATAGACAACAATATGTTTTATAACACCAAGTTACTGGTGCGTTTACATATTATCAATGTGCAACCGACTCGCAAGATACAACTCACACATCTTGGTTTCAAGAATATAAGATGTTATCGTCTCACCAATCACTCGTGATACAATTCATGAAGTGATCCAAGTGAGCATGGGTTTAATCCAATGCTCAAATCATATTCATAAGCACTCATGAACGTTGCAGCAAACATTTGCTTATGTCTAATAAGCTTTAGACAATCCACACACCAATTCACGACAGTCTTCATTCATACCTACTTCCATCATATGAACGACTGTGGCCCGTTCGAATAATTTAACTGTTCTGAACCAATTAAATTATTCAGGAAGTCAAAACATGCAAAGTGAAACACGAGAATAATACTAATCCCATATGGCCTCAAACCTTTGAGTATAAATAAAACACCTTTTATTCATCACCATATCGATTACTCATTATTTGTTGTTTCGGGTAATCAACTTCTTACTTGAATTATTACTACACTTGTCCCATGCTCTTAGCATGCACACAATGCTTACCTATGGTTCTTACTTTGTGAAATAGATCAAATGAACACATTTCCAATCATACTCATTTCACAACTCTTAATCCTTTTTCACAAGTGAAAGAATATCAAATTCTTGCCATTTATAGAATATGCTAGATTCTAACATTTTATGCAATGATCCTTTTGTAATGTCACTGCACTAAGGTCACAATGACTATTGCCAATGAATTACAAAGCTCTTTATTGGGAATTGTTACAAGATAATTCCATAGATGTGATGTCTCTCACTCAAAGTACATTCCTTTGAACATCCTTTTGCATAAAAGTTTCTAATCTAGACATAGATTCTTAATATCCAACTCCTAATATGGAACCATTTCCATATTTTCCATATGACAACTCATTCTTAATAGAATCTCATCTATTCATAATAATGTCGATATGGTCCATCCAATATCATACTTCCAACTACTCATAAGCGACCAATCCTTAGCGAGCTTTGGATCGTCCTTTGATAGTTGTTTAATTATCTTAGTCAAAACCGATTCTTGTCCTTTTCCCTCTAAATGCGCTAGACATTTGGAAAATTTTAGAATGGTCAAATATTATAGCATTTGCAATTGATCCTTAACCCGAAGCGTATAGGACACAATGCATAATGTCTTACATAAAGATCTGATACTTTATCAATCTTCTGCCATAATATTTTATGTGTCACATTCTCACAATTCGAACTATGAAGAGGGATGCCACATCATAATTGAAATTTGAGAACGCACTATGTATCATTGACTAAATTTATTAACATTCCACAACCTAAGCCTTTAGATTTGAAATGAAGCATAATATTCTCTCCCTTAATTATAGCAAAACAACTATTTAACCCTTACGACTTTGCAAAGTATAACTCGTGTTTTTTATAATTAATATTGCTAACTTGCAATACTTGCCTTAATAATCATACAAGCACAACATTTATGCTCCCACTATCATGATGATTATTATCAAATAAGCATAATACTTATGCTCCCACTAGCTTTGACATGATAATCCTTTATCTAAGCTTCTTAACCTTATACACCTTTGCCTTAGATAGCTCATATGTGTGTCTAAACAATTCAGACTAATTGCCAAATCTCACAATTCGAATCATGGAAAGGGATACCGTAACCATAATCGAATTCGAGAATACAATTTCACAATCACTATCTTTTTAAAATCTCTCTTAGTGAAAGCATTTCCTCACAGTCATCTTCATGATGGAGGGAATCTTATGACACTTAGATTTTAATGGTGTATGTGTTCCTATCCATGTGAATTTGTCAAAACCAAAGTTTACGACAAATTCAAACTCATATGGACCGAACCTTCTCAATCTTGATTTCTTGCCTTATGGTAACACGAGTTCCCACCATGTCTTCCAAGTAGTTAAGAAGCTCACCCTTTCTTATCAATGTACTTTTCATTGATCAAGGTCCTTGCCTTTTATGCATTCAAATGAGAACTCATAGAACTCACATGCATAATTAACTCAATTGGAATGGCACAGAAACAAGATAGTGTCAACACGAGTTGTAAACCTCAAGTCGTGTGCTAGTGATGTTCGATAAGGTTTATTCTTGATTTGTTCTTGAAACCTTTCAAGACCATTAAGACTCCCACTGACTCCTTTACATATAAGATTCTCTTGTCAATAAAGATTTCTTGACAAACAAATATTCAAGAGTTAGTGTAGCTTTTATCAAGACAAAACACTTCATAAAATTGTTCCTAGTTGGTCTTTGTCTTATCCAAGACATCACAACTTTCCACATTTGATGATTGTTATAAACCATCTTAAGACTTGTCACTCAATGTCACAATCTTAACTCTAAGACTTGTTTTGGAACGAAGTATGATTGACTTCTTGATTTAACCATTTCCTCAATTCTTGATTCCTCTTCTCAAACATACAATTGTACTAAGACTCACTTAGAGGATCAATTGAGATAAGGTCTTTAATCATTAAGACCTATCATAAAACATAATAAAAGGTACTCTCCCTTCTTCTTAGAATAGAGAAACTTTTATCTTTCTGCCTACTTGATTCTTCTTATTCATTCTGCTATTGATTTAAACTCTTTCAATCAAATCAAAATTACACTTAATCTTATAAGTATAATCATATTTACTAAACTTTTAGTAAATCATGACGAATATCTTTGTCACTCTTGTGGTGGACTTGATTAACAAACAACCTTGTGTACTCGATCTCCTAGTCCTTCACTTGACACTTTGTCAACGAATTAGTCTAATTTCCAAATATGAAATTTCTCATTCATCATGCAACCAAGTTGTATGATTCCAAGTTTCTGTCCAATTGAAACTTGGGTGATGAGAAACTTTCCCTATTTGGTAAATTCTTGACCTTTCCACAAATAACATAATTAAGAATCAAATCCATTATTGCTAATAATAGAAATTTACAAACATCAATTTTTCATACACGCCATTGCAAGGATAAATAAATAATATAAAATCAAAATTTATTTTATTGCGGAAAAAATTGTCCTTACAATGCAATTCAATTGAAAAACTATGTTGTTACATATTCCTAAGCAATCTATTCTAACTCCAAGTAGTAGCTTAAGATTCTAATCTTCAAGTAATGCGATCGAAATCCATTTCTTCACGATTAGATTTCGCTCACTTCTTTCCTTAAGGTTCCTCTCTTTTCTTCGATCCTATAAGACATCGAAATGTAATCTTATCACATCATGTATTAAGAATCTAGAATAGGAACTTAAAAGATTTAGTTAATGGGTTTTACCTAAAGTAGAGCCATACGTTTTGACTCTCCCATCTCTTAGATCTCTTAGGTAAATATGGCAGCTTCGTCTCCAATGCCCCTTCTCTTGGCAATAAAAGCAAATTGTCTCTTTTGGAACAGCGCACGGAACTACTTCTGACTTTGCCTTTCTCTTATGATCAAACTTTTCGATCATGGCATGCCTTTCGTTTCCATTGCCTATATCCATAGAGGTCCGGAAGGCCGATCCACTAATCAACTTTTCTTTTCCAGTGCGCCAAATCATTGCTGATTCAGCAGCAATAAGCATATAGGTGAGATCAATGAGGGTTACATCGTGGTTCATCATATAGTACTCTCTTACGAACTCACTATATGAGTTAGGAAGTGACTGAAGAACCCAGTCAACAGCCAGCTCCTCACAGACAACAGATCCCAACATTCTATCAATGTGTGACTTCATCTTTAGGACGTGTGCACACATCGACTTTCCTTCTTCATGTTTAGTTGCCAAAAGGGATTGAGTGAGTTTGAACTTTTCAATCTTTCGAATTTGTGGGTTAGGGAGAATAATAGGAGGAGGTGGAGGAAGTGAAGCATGATCTCTTGTCCCTCGATCGAATCGTGGAATATCATCTTCATGTGGAAAGCTTGTTCCACGGGATTTGGGAATACCATAGTTGTCATACTTTGACATCTACAAAATGGGAGAAAACAAATTCAAGTTAGTTGATTAGAATCCTCGATGTGACACCCAAATGAAACATCGAGGCTAGGATCCAACACAATACACTACAACCTAGAAAAGGGATGTCGTAATCTAGTTGCAGAATATTTGAAGGTAGGTAAATGACGATTTACCAATTTCCACCATGAAAAACGAAAAAGAAATTTAAGTTTTAAATGTATTGAAAATTCCTAGATCTTTTGAGATTCATGGAAACATTTCAATGACATGTTTAAATCTCGATATGCCCCTCTAGTTTGTGACTGGGATACCGAGGATCACAAAGCGGGTGTGAATAACCATGCAAACTTACATGGTGCCCCCACATGTTACAGTCACCTATTCGATGTGCCAGTTAACCATACACGCTCCACCAAACTATGACAAACATTGAGTCACCCTTTGCTACCTTTGCTTAGAACCATTTTGTGTGCCGTTTAACCACACACGCTCCACTAACGTCTTCGCAAGGGTACAAAGTGTAATTTCATGGAATTGCATCAATTCACTTTTGCCTAAAGTAACTAAGATCGGGAATTTTATGAAAGCATTTAGTTACTTTTGTACTTCATTATACTTATAAGGGAAGGTTTCTGTCCTATCCTACCCGTTCGGCTAACGACCCTCCACTAGTCAAGAGTGCGGTGGGTAAGAGTGGATACCCATTCAACCACCATTTTATAGGTAATTTCCTTAAACACCCCTTATAGACTAGCTTCGTGAATGAGGCCTACTAACGGTAAGACTGACTCTTTACTCATACATATATATAATGTTAGACTTTTAATGTTATATATAGTATAGGGTGTATTTTACACTTTTAAAATACTAGATGGTCAAATTTAATAATTATACTTTTAATTTAATTAAATTGTAAACCAAAACTTATGGATTTATTAAATCTCTTTTAATTATACACCTTAATTAATTAATAAAACCATAAGGGTGCGATTTGAACTTTTCAAAACTATACTAGGGTTTTAGAATTTAACATTTCTAAATTAAACTTTTAATCAACTTTTAAATTCCAAAACTTGAGGGCAAGTTTTGAAACATTTCAAATCATTAGGGTTTAGAATTTAAATATTTCAAAATCAAACCTTTTAATCAAAAATTTAAATTCCAAAACTTGAAGGCAAGTTTTGAAACCTTTCAAAACTATTAGATCAAAATATAAATAAGGCAATTAAACAATTAATTGGTGATTATCTAATTATGATCTAATTCAATTTCATGCAAGATAATGATCAAATAATCCAAATAATTTAACATTTATCAAATAAGGCAACAATTATCTAATTAGATGACCAAAATCTTTTATTTTGACAAAGATAATCATAAGGAATCAATAAAATCCAAATTTTATTAATTTTAAACAATTATGGTAGTTATCCTAAGTCAAAATAGGCAAAAATCCCGAAACAGCCTCCTTCTGACGCTCGAACTCGCCGAGTTCCTCTATGGACTCGCTGAGTTGGAGCTACTCGCCGAGTCCACATTGGAACTCGCCGAGTTCATCAGACAGGGGGGCCAAAAATCGATTTTATAGTTTGAACAAACAAACAAGGCATCAATACAATAGAAACATATCAAGGATCTGATACCACTGATGGATTTTAGCCATAAGAACATCCTATGTGCTCATGCAAACCCTAATGCTTGGATCTAGGTTTCTCTATTGTACATGCAATTCATCCAAGACATTAAACCCTAGTTATAGCATACATTTAATCATATTAACATGTGAAAGGGTTTTAGAACTTACCTTGATTGTTATGTAGGAATAACAATCTCAAATCCTCCTTGTAATGACTTTAGAAAGCATAGAGTCACAAGTGTCACTCCTCTAATGGTTCACAAACACCAAGAGCAAGAGGATGAAGAATAAGGAGAGCGGAGGCTGCCCAAAACGTGTGGAAACCCTAATGAACAAGTTCACCACGTTTTTGAGCCTTAAGGGTCCTTTAAATAGTGAGGCTATTAGGGTTATCTAACAAGGAAACCCTAATTTGGATGCTTAAGCCCTAAGCAACCCATGGACTCCTTCCTTAAAGGCCTAGGACGATTTCTAATGAGTTTCCCCACAGAATTTGTCCACCCCTTTAATATGGAGTCCATTAGGTCAATGTTCAACTATCATACAATTGACAGTTCTAGTCCCTTAAGTTTAATTAATGTCTTTTAGCCACAAACTTAATTCTTATTAATTATTGACTAATATTAATTAAACAATATGATTTCTCCTTTAATATATTATTCTCATAATATATTAATAAATCATAATTAATCCTTTCTCTCCATAATTCATCCTATCAAGTTGCTTTGGTGAAGGCAACCTAAAAGGACCATGCACCATCGGGTCAAGTACATACCAAAATAGTTATGGACTTAGACACTAATCCAACATAAGAGTGGACCAGATAGACTGAAGTCCCAGTGCGGGCGAACCAGTCATACTGTAGACTCGGAGAGTGGACCAGGTGGACTGAAGGGTTGGTGCGAGCGGACCAGTCACACTGTAGACTCGAAGAGAGAGACTAGACCGGGTGGACTGAAGGCCTGGTACAGGCGGACTAGTCACACTATAGACTCGATATGCATGGATGTTCTATTTATGATATGATATGATATGTGTATGGTATTGTGGTTGGTATTTTGGGGGTAACTCACTAAGCTTTCGGGCTTACAGTTGTCGTGTTATGTTTCAGGTACTTCAGGAGATCGTGGCAAGGCGAAGGCATAATCGTACCGATCCTCATGTTCTTATGATTTAAGTGATATGGATCTAGGGATACTCTGATGTCTAAACTATTTTGAAAACGAAATGTATGAACTTAATGGTTTTCAAATGAAAGAAAATGTTTTAAATTTGGTTGAAATTTTTGGTTGTTACAACGAGATCACGAAAAAAAATGAATATCAATCTCTATGTGCTTTGTACGTTGGTGTTGAACTGGGTTCAATGACATGTACACATAATTGACGTTGTCAAAATAGACAATAGTGGCTTTCGTATGCGGGCACCGAAGCTCACGAAGAAGATTATGAACCCAACATGTCTCTGTAACGGCGTTTTCCACGCCCTGATACTCAGCCTCTGCACTGGACCGGGAGATAAACCCTTGCCGTTTTGAAGACCAAGATATGAGATTGTCGCCGAGAAACACACAATATCCTGAAGTCGAACGGCGAGAGACTGGACACCCGCCCCAGTCGGCATCAGAGTAGGCACGAAGATCCGACATAGGGGATACATGGAGTTGCAAATCGTGGTCCAGAGTCCCTCGAATGTAGCATAAAATGCGCTTAAGGGCATGAAGGTGAGGTTCTCGGGGATCATGCATAAACAAACATATATGTTGAACTGCAAAGGAGATGTCCGGACGGGTAAAGGTAAGATATTGCAGAGCACCAGCAAGGCTACGATATAACGATGTATCGACAATGGGAGGACCAGTGGCATCCAGCTTGTGATTCGTCTCAGTTGGTGTATGGGCTGGATTGCACTGAAGCATGTGAGCGTGGTCAAGAATCTCTGAAGCATACTTTCTCTATGAGAGAAAGAGACCATGATGAGAACGAGTGGCTGAAATCCCAAGAAAGTAGTTGAGATCCCCAAGGTTGGTCATGGAGAACTCTCGACTGAGATGAGTAATAATGGATCGAAGTAGAGTTGTATAGGAGGCAGTCAGCACAATGTCATCGACATATAATAACAAGTACGCAATGTCAGCTCCATGAATGTATATAAACAAGGATGAATCAGTAATGCTCTGATGAAACCCCATGTATTTAGCATGTAGAGTAAATCGCTGATACCAGGCCCTTAGGGCTTGTTTAAGGCCATATAATGAACGCTGAGGGTGACAAACATAATTTGAGTGCTGAGAGTCATGGAATCCGGTTGGTTGGTGCATGCAGACGGTCTCCTGGAGATGACCACGAAGAAATGCATTCTTCACGTCAAGCTGGTGAATAGGCCAGTGTCTGGAGATGGCCAAGCTGAGGACAGCGCGTATAGTTGTTGGTTTGACCACCGGACAGAAAGTCTCATCACAATCGATCCCTTGTTGTTGACTGCGCCCATTAGCCACTAACCTGTCTTTGTAGCGAGAGAGAGATCCATCAGCATTAAATTTCTGTTTGAACAGCCACATGGAGCGAACAACATTTTCCCCAGAAGGGCGTGGAACAAGAATCCAAGTACCATTTGTAATAAGAGCATTATATTCTTCGTTCATGGCTTTATGCCAATTTGGATCTTTCAAAGCCTGTATGTGTGACCTCGGGACAGGGGAAGCAGAAGTAGAGTGGAGATTGAGATGCTCCACTGGTTTTATAATGCCACTTTTTGAGCAAGTGTGCATATGATGAGAGGGTGGTGGAGGAGGAGGTGTTGCAGGAAGAGGAGAGAAAGAGAGAGAGGATGGTGTAGGGTCCACGTGAGGAGGATCCTGGTGAGCAGGGGTTGAGAGATCAGGTTCGACAACCGGGGGAGGAGTGTAGTCGAGAGCATGAGGGGTGGGAGAAAGGATATGTCTCAGAGTGGGAGAGACGTCATGATCAGAAAGGAAATCATATGGGGGAGGTTCGGTAGGAGTAACAGAACCATAAGGAAAGACCGACTCGTTAAACGTGACATGGCGGGAGATGATTATCTTTCTGATGGATAGATCAAAACAGCGAAAACCACGATGATAGCTAGGGTAGGCAAGGAAAACACATGGTGCGGATCGAGGCTGAAGTTTATGAGTGGTGTGTAGTCTAGGGAAGCATAAGCATCCACACACACGAAGATGATCATATGTGGGGTGGCGGTGATAGAGACGGTAGTGGGGGTGTCATGGTTAATAGAGGCTGAAGGTAGTAGGTTGAGAAGGTGGGAATCCATATTGAGGGCTTCGGGCCAAAAAGTAGGAAGGAGATGAGAATGAAAGAGAAGGGTGCGCATCATGTTATTAATAGTGCATATCATGCGTTAAGAGCACCCATTTTGTTGAGAGCTGTGAGGACATGAGAAACGAAAGGTGATCCCGTGAGAGGCAAAATGATTATGAAAGTGTTGGTTGTTGTACTCTCCCCTGTTATCACATTGGAAATTTTTGATGTGACCCCCAAATTGATTTGTTTTGGTATTTGAAAAATGAAGAAATTTAGCAAACGCATCAGATTTTTGTTTTATAGGGTACACCCATAAGTAGTGAGAAAAGTGATCTAAACACAAGATATAATAACGCAATCCACCATTACTAGATATAGGAGAAGTCCATAAATCCGAATGAATAATTTCAAAAGGGGCAGAAACATGAAAATCAGACAAAGAAAACGGTAATCTAGTGTGTTTGCCAAGATGACATGCATGGCAAGATACATTATTTTTAGGTAAATGACAAAAAATAGAACTAGTAGAAGATAAATGCTTCAAGACTTGATCGTCGGGGTGACCGAGTCGTTGATGCCAAGTGGTTGGAGATGTGGAGACAAAAACATAACTGGTGGAACTTGTGACTGGATACAGGGTCCCGAAACAATCACAACGGATGAGAGGTCGTCGTGTCTGATAATCAAGAATGGTAAAACCGTAAAGATCAAAATCTATAGAACAATTGTTACTAGTAGTAAATTTGCGAACGGAGATAAGGTTTTTAATAATGTTTGGTGTAATAAGGACGTTTTGTAAATGAAGAGGACGATAAATATTTGATATAGGAAAGTTGGAATGTCCTGATGTCACAACAGATATTGCAAATCCGTTATCGACATAAATAGAACGAGGGTAATGATTATTACTAATGGAGTTGAGTATACCTGCATTGGTATGAACGTGATCTGTTTCTCCTGTGTCCATAACCCACCCACTGTTTCCAGGGTCATTTAAAGACATTGTGTTGAACAAGTTGGGAAGAGATGTGGGCTAATCAAATCCGAGAAATGTCCATGGAGGCTGATCCATAGTGGTAATATGAAGGTGAGCTTGCGGGCTGGAGGAGGGTTGCTAATGGACCGGTCCAAGTCTGTTGCCGAGGATACCGGACGAGTTGGGAGCTGATCTGGTCCAGGATGGTTGTTGGTTTTGGGTGGGAGATGGGGCAGCCCACTGCTGGTGTGTCGATGATGCAGGTGTCCAATGTTGCTGAATGGAGTTTGGTGGAGGGTAGAAGACCCACCCAACAGGTTGTTGGCGTGGGTTGTGGTACTGCTGGCGGCGGCGCTGCTGGTTGTGGCCACCACCACCCCGTCAATTGTTGAAGTTTCCATGAGTGGATCCCCCGCCACCCCCACGGTTCGAGCTTGAAGACCCAAAATGAAGCAAGGATGGAGCTGAAACATTATTTTCATGAGAAGGGCTGATTACACGAGTGCTGGAGAGGCGTGTTTCCTCCACAGCTAACATAGCCCGCATTTCAGAGAATTTGGGAAAAGGCTTGGTGAACCGTATGATACCGGCAACATTATCATATTTGCATGGAAGCCCGTTAAGAGCATGAAGAACCACGTTTCTATCTTTAACCTTTTCACCAAGTCCCTCCAGGAGGTCTGCAATTCTCTTGACATTCTCACAGTAGTCATGGATAGATAGATCTCCCAAGGTTATGATCCTTAATTCAGCTTCAAGTTGTATAGCAGTTGATTCAACATTATCATAGAAGAAGGAGTGAAGATTCTGCCAGACCTTGCATGCAGAGGCGTTAGTGGAGTATGCAGATGAGATAAGCTTTTGAGAAATCGATCCAAAGATCCATAGTTTGACCACAAAATCAAGTTGTTGCCATCCCGGGTCAGTAGGAGGTTTGTTTGGTGGGTCAAATGTGTCATCAATGTGGTTAACAACGCCATAGGCGATGCAGTGAGTTTGAAACAAGTCACTCCAGGTTTCATAATTGCGAGTTGACAAGTCTAAGATCAGTGGAACGTAAGACTTGATGTTGGTGATACCGAAAGCACGGTGGGTAGGTTTAGAGTGGCTGCTTTCTTCGCTGGTCATGATTAGATAGGAACAGAAGTCGACGGAAGGTAGAAGAGAAGAGGAGAAGGAGGGATAGAATATGCCGACAGGGTATGCTGACAGAATGGAAGGATCGGCTAGGGTTTAATTCCCAATACGCTCTGATACCATGAAGATTGGTATTTTTCCCCAATTCCTAATAACATTCAGTAAAAGTATAAGTACAATACAAGGAGGGCCACATGGGCCGAGATACACTGGGCTAACTAAATGGATACAATAATAACATACATACAAGTATATATATATCTGCTAACAATTACACCATCGATCCATCAACTTCCAAACTTCTTCCGCTACTTCACATAGAAAAAACTGATGACATGCTGTTTTAGTAACACATTCACACACTGACATATTAGCGAATGTAGATCTACCCCCTTATTTGATAGATTTAATCGTGTAGGGAGCCTGTCAAGTAAAAGTCACCAAATAAAAATATTGACTCTCTTTGGGACTATTTTACACCACCGTGTTTGATAGTCCCCACTAACTAACATGCAATCATCAATATGACATTTGGCCAAATGCACAGTGAAATTCCCTAACGGATCTAATTTCCACCAATATGTATCAGGATAATCAAAAACTTGAACACCCTATAATACATCCGACATTCTCTGAAGATGCTCTTCTTTCCTCCCCCCTCTAACCAACATTCTCCATGTCCAATTCTAGTTTTCATAATAAAACCAATCAAACACAAAACAATCAGGACTAATATCAAGTACGTATAACCGGTCAAATCTAATAGCAAAAGGTTGATGACCAACCCAAATATCCTTCCAGGACATAATGGAATTTCCCTTTCCCACTCTTTTTTGTAAAGTGGATAATGGAATAACACATATATCATGCATTTTTCGAATAGATCGTACTAGTTTTTCCGAAACACCATTCGTAACACTATATCCATTAACGACATCTAAACCCTCGGTACCGCCATGTATAGCTTGTATAAGCTTAATCCATGCAGCCTCATATTCATTAAAGAAATGGCAATGCCATTTTTGCAATAAAACATTATTAAAAGATGACAAGCTACCAATTGAAAGACCGACATTATCAAAACTAGATAAAACTTGAACTCATCTAATCCAAGTAATTCGATGATCAGAAACATCACCACCTCAAAAAAATTCTACAAAGATTCTCTAATTCCTGTAAAACACCAATTGAAGTTTTGAAAAGCAACACGTAACAATACCTTTAGTTTAGTTAAAACACATATCCATGTGCAAAAAGACTCTAAAAACATGAAAAACCAAAGAAATTTGCAATTTAAGAAAAAAAAACCTTAGGGGAGGGGCAGTGACAACTTAGAAGCATGATTACCTTAAAATTTAAAAAGTTATACTAAACTTCTTTGTCGTAGGCAGAATACCCTTTAAATATATAGAAAATAAAGAATTTATTTAGTATACAAATGCACTTAATGTCAAATTGGAGGGGGGGGGGGGTGATTATTAATTCTCATCTAGGCATAAGCTTAGTCGGGATGTTGCAATGTATTATATCAAAGAAAAAAATTATTTGCTTATTTGAGTAATCTAAATAACACCATATATTTTACTACCGAAATTAGGACATCCCTCCATCAAAGAGTCAATTATATAGTTGTAACGGGTCAATGAAAATTGATTTGTGCATAAAAGAATCCTAAGTTTTGGTCATATAGATAGTCACAAAAGGAAAGATGGAAAAGAATAGGAAGGAGCTAATTCATGTGTAATTTATTTTTGAGGTTTTGGAAAAAGCATATTTTTATTCTTTATTTTGGGATATATATACTAAATTATTAATATTTTCAATGATTTGACAAGAATACCTTAAACTTTACCTTTTTAACAATAAAGTGTTAACTACCGACAGTTTTTTACATGTTTATTTTTTTGTCGGTAACTCATTTAATAGCATGTACATAAAACATCAAAGATATGTTGGACATTATTTCTTTTAGTGTCAAAAGCATGATGTTATAATACATAAAATATGTTGGATTTTTACCATTTAGCCCAAGTGGCATATCATCTATTCTTAATTTTTGCCATAAGTGACATATTTATTTTTTACTTTCCGATTGTATTATCCTAACGAAAATAGGGATAATGACTTGATAGGGTAAGATACTTTTTGAAATGTCCACATTTAGTCCTTATTTTTTTTTTTGTAAAATAAACCCTTATACTTTATTTTTTGTAACAATGCAATCTTTGTGACCGGCTATACCCGGTATAACGGTCATATACGAATTTTCTTTTAGGAAAAATGACTTGATAGGGTAAGATACTTTTTGAATTGTACACATTTAGTCCTTATTCTTTTTTTTTTGTAAAATAAACCATTATACTTTATTATTATGTACACATTAGGTCCTTTTCACTGGATTTTATAGGTTTTGTTGATTTGGAAGCACAAGTAGCACTAAATAGCAATTAATTAGCTTAGTCACCGGAGGTGGGTGATCCTCCAGCAACAATAAAAGGGCGGCGACCCTTCTCTTTCTCGTCTTTCTTCCTTCCGGTCGAACAGCAACAACCAAACACCCTTTACCTGTTGTGTTTCTCCGATCTGTCTCTCTTTGCCTCCATCTTTGAGATATGTTGCCAGAAAAAGAAGAAAGAATCAACGAGGGGGCTACCAGAGCAGCTCCTTGCCGCCAACTACCGTCTCTACTTCCTCCTGCCTCCCCCTTCGACCTTGTTGTTTTTGTCATCATTCCTCCTTGTTACCAGTGATGTGTAGGAACACACAAAGGAGCCGCCGGAGATCGGGGTTCTCCCTCTTTTTCATGATGAATAAAAGTTGGAAAAATCTCGTTGTGGATATGTGGATGCCACATGGGTATTTCATTTCAACAAAATAAAAGAAAGGGAAAATGACTTGATAGGATAAGATACTTTTTGAAATGTACATATTTAGTCCTTATTCTTTTTTTTTTTTGTAAAATAAACTATTCCACGTCAGCAAAACCTGTAAAATCCGGTGAAAAGGACCTTATATGTACATATTAATAAAGTATAAGGGTTTATTTTACAAAAAAAAAAGAATAAGAACTAAATATGTACATTTCAAAAAGTATCTTACCCTATCAAGTCATTATCTCAACGAAAATACTTCAAAAACATCATGTAGACCACTCGTAAGAATTCAAACATATGAAGGTCATCATGTGAAAATGGGGGTTGCGAGTAATAGAACCGAAATACATGAACTAGAACCAATTTACATGTATTGGTCCGATTCTTAGTTCTTGATTTGAGGATGTTTCGGTTTCGGTTCCAACCGGTTCTGGTTTGGAACCGCTTAAGAGGCTCATCAAAATGATTGAAAAAAAATTTGCCTTAAGATTTTTATTGGCAGAAAGTTATCATCTTAATATATATATATATATATATATATATACACACACACACACACACACACACAATAATTTTATGCATCGGAGAATAATAAATCTTATCCGGTCAAAGACATATTTTGAATAGGTCTTCTAAGCTTATCTTCAAATTGAATGGGTGAAATATGAAAAACTCAAATAAGATGATGATGATAAGATTTTGAATGGGTCAAAGTTTGACTAAGTGTTCCTCATATCCAATTGAATCAGTAAATACTAAATCTTATCCGGTCAACATTTATGAAAAAGTCAAATAAGATGATGATGATAAGATTTTGAATGGGTCAAAGTTTGACCAAGTGTTCTTCATATCCAATTGAATCGGTAAATACTAAATCTTATCCGGTCAACATTTATAAAAAAGTTAAATAAGATGATTATGATAAGATTTTGAATGGGTCAAACTTTGACCAAGTGTTCCTCATATCCAATTGAATCGCTAAATACTAAATATGTCAATAATAATGAAAAAGTCAAACAAGATGATAAGATTTTGAATGGGTCAAAGTTTGACCAAGTGTTCTTCATATCCATTCAAATCTGTCTAATACGATGTACACGTTATAAAACATTTCATATAAACTGGAAGAGGCGCATTGATCTAGCATTCGTCTATCATGAATGCATTGCCATTGACCACAAAACCTTGGTTCTCTCTCATGTCCTCCTTTGGTTTTTCTTTTAATTAAAATCGAATAAGCCCAAAAATGTCTTACGTTTAATCCTAGCCCAGGTATAAGAAATCTCTATATGTTCGTCATTTTGTTTAACAAATTTTTTATGTCATTTTGTTGATCTGCACCCGTTGCTTTGCGCGGGTAAACGGCTAGTATATATATATATATATATATATATATATATATATATATATATATATATATATCTTTACTAACTTATAAAAGAAATCCTACTATTTCTATAAATAGATCCAATAAAATAATATTATTTTTTTAAGATGTTCAACTCTGTAAGCGTAAAGTACAACTAATCATGAATAAAATAATATTAAATTTTAATCTAATTACCTTTGAAATCTTATCTCTTCCAAAAATTTGACCCGATCTCTTATCCAATTAAAATAAAACAAATAATCCATTATATAGGCCCTTTTATTTGTAATTTTTTAAAGCTTTATTTATTATTTATTCTCTCTAATCGAAATTAACCAGTCAGTTGTAAAAGCAAATACTTTGTTTAATATTAAGAAAAAATATATATGTATGATTTATGCCTAATAAAAAATTAGTATTCCATTTGTTATTCATGTTCCATGAAATATGGCTGTATTAATTTTATTATTTTTCGGTTTAAAACTTTAGATATTAAAGTGGATAATATGATATATCCGTATAGACTTATTTGTATCAAGTAAACCGGATTGTTAAGATTAACTTTGATTCTTCATTTTATTAACTTTATCAATACCAATAAAGGTATAAACAAGTCACTTCGTATGAATATGTCTTGATTTCTAAAATGAAGAACTATAAACGTACATTACACACCAAAATATTTATTTTCTTTTAGGGTTACATTTATTTGTTGCCGTAAAACTGATCGATAACAATATGCATATGTTTTGTGTTACTTGAAATCTAACATGTTTCCGTATAGAACTTATTGCCGAATGAGAAACTATTTTTCGCCGCCGCTTTGCGCGGGTCTACGGCTAGTGTATATATATATATATATATATATATATATATATATATATATATATATATATATATATATATATATATATATATATTCAAAGAGCTTATTAATTAGTATGCCATTTAGAAAAAGCTTACTTAAAAAAAGTTTTTACATAAACCTTTTCAGCTTGTTTCGTTTTGAAAAAAGTTTTAAAGGAACTCAGATCTAAGAACAACGATTCATAAGAATTTGAATTTATGACTTTTTAAATTATAATATTAGTCTTGCAGAGATAATATAAAATATCGTCAAACTAAATGTCTGACGAGTTTCATATATATTAGTTATTAATAACATAACGTGTTGACCATTCATATGTTATTACCAAAGGTATACTTTATATATTTTTTAAACTTACTTTCTTCCTCCTTCTATATTCATATTAATCGTCTAGGCCTGTGCCCAAATATGAACTAGGTTAAAAAACAAATCTACAACAATAGATCACCTTCAAGGTTTCAATAAACTTATTCTTTATTGAGATTAGTCTTTTCTCCAACAACGTTGCAGAATACAACTTAAATGTATTTGTTATAACCACATTCTCCCAATAAAACTTAATTCTTTATCCGAGATTAACTTTTTCATTTTTATTATTTTTAAGTAATATATTTTATTAATGTTATTGTGTTGTTTCTTTTTATTTAAATAATAATATCACTTATATTTTATTTTTGAGAAATGTAATATAAGGATGACCCTTTGGACCGAATAACCAAACCGGACTGGGACCGGGACCCGGACTCGGACCGAGATTAGGACCGAATAAACTATCATGTTCGGTTCCCGGTTTTGTTTATTGAATGTATTCGGTTCTCAGGTATTTCGGTCCAGTCCAACCGGATTGGAGCTTAATCGGTTTTAAAAGAACTGTACCGCCAATTAATGAATCTTATTTTTTTTTCTCGTCTGATCGATTAAGCACACACACACACATGAAATCCTTCTTTGGCTTCTGTTATCAAAGTCCGAAAACACAAAAAAACCATTATTCCCTTTTGTTGAGTCGGCCCTCCCTCCTCCATTCTCAATCCCATCTCGTCTCTCGATCCTCCATTCTTGTTTCCAGAAATCACCCCCCTCTTTTTAATGATTTTTGAGCAAGTTTTCACCATCAAAGAATCATTCAATCAAGTAACAACATTTCCACTTTGTCAAGTCATGGAAAATTGAGCTCTTTGTCAAGAAACTCAAGTATGCATCATTATGTTAATCTAGTACTCAAATGATTCATTTAATATATTATTGTGTTATGTTACTCTTTGAATGTGTTATGTTGATATATAAAAGTACAATGTTATTCTATTATATTAAATTCGACGTGTTATATTAAAATTGTTGATCTATAAATGTGTTATGTTAATGTATCACATAAATTTCTATAGTTTCAATGTGTTTTGTTTTAGCTTTCAATCATTCATTATTTCAATGTATTATGTGAACGTAGAAAACATACATTGCCTTTTCTATTATATTAAATTCATTGTGTTCTTGTTCTTTAGATTGATGATGAAGATGTCTTGGTTGACAACACTCAAAACGGAAACAACGCTAGAACAAGTAAAAGAACAAATAAGAGGAACAGAAAATATACCAAAAAGGCGACTTGTTCGGACGATTTTGATGAAGTTTTTGTTAACAAAATTAAACATAGCTATGCAAATGGTGTATGTGACACTTGCTAAAACTAGGTCAATTCATGCTTTTACAATCAAGAATAATTACGTTTAATTATATATGTGATTGACTGTAACGCTCGTATTTCCAGGCTAGACATTATTGTTGATGTAATAGTCTAGGTTAACCCTTGTAACTCTTTTTGAAGTATCAATGATGAAATATTTGAGTATTATGTGAATAATGTGTTTATTTTCTTAATTATTATAATTTAATGAATTAAGAATAAAATAAGCGTCAAAATTAAAGTGTGAGATAAGCCCAATATCTTTGCATGAAGATCTAGTGGTTGAAACAAGGATTCCGGGGATTTAAAGAATGCCGAAATCCGAGTTATAACGAACAGTTATGACCTGTCGAAGTTTCGCGACAGAACCGGCAACGCTGAATGACGTAAAAAGTGAAATTTACGTTAGAGCGATATTTATCCTTAGTGATCTAAATGAAAGTCGTAGAGTTCATTAAACCGAGAGCGTGCATAAAAAGAACGCCCAAATCTGACTTCGTATGAGGAGTTTTGATTTTCCGAAGTTTCGACTTAGCAGAATACAGCCCGAATACTCGATTTGAGATCGAACGCTTTTTAGCCGAAACAATCTAAACGAGAATCGAAGATCTCATCAATGGTAGTGCAACGGTATAATGACAGACGAAAACGGACGTCAGACGAAGAAGTTATGAATTTATAACGGAGTTTTCCTGTCCCGACCTGCTAAAAAAACAAATAATAAAAATAAATCAAAAATTAGCCGACGAAGTCAAAATGAAAGTTGTAGAGCGTAGTCTCACCTAAGCGTGGATATAAAGAACATCGAAAACGGAGTTCGTATGAGGAAGATATGAATTTTGAAGTTTATTAAATAATTAAAGTATTAAATTTAATTATAAAATCCGATATTATCCGAAGGGGAGAGTCACCGGACTTATTCGGGTTACGCCCAGCGTACATCGAAGCATGACCCCCCTCGGACTCGAGTGCTCCGATGACGTAAGCGATGACGATTTCGAGCTACGTCCCGCGTAGCTGAGCATTACGCTCAGCGTAATGCGAGGCTTCTGCCCATATATAAAGGATGCGAGGGCAGCCGACCTTTTTGCTCCTTTTCTCTTCTCTCTCTCCCATTTTACCTCGTTTTGCGTTCCAGAAATATCCCAAAGCCCCAGTATCATTCCCGAGACCCGAAGTAAGTCCCGAAGCCCCGAAGATCCCGATAAGTAAAATTCCCGAGCCTAAGCTCTGCCCGCGAGGAGCCCGGTTTTTGTGAAGATCTTCCAAATCTACTGAAGAATACTACTTCTACAAGCCGTAGTGATGTCCGATCATCTTCTGATCAAGTGAGTGTGTAGTCACTTTCTTCTAACGCATAATTATGAAGTATTTTATACGAAATACGTTTTATGTGTATATTTTGTGGTTATATGTGTGAATGTATATTCACTTTCTTCTATCTCATAGGTATGATTTATTCTCTATGAAATACGTGTTACGTGTATGTGTCTCATCTGTTGTTTGGAATATGTATTGAATGAGAATGCTATACAGGTTTTAAACTATGTATAAAAATATATATTTTTATCTACTAATATGTTGGGTAGAACATGGGTAGATAGTTGATCTGTGATAAACAGATGAGAGGCCTCGATGTTGTTTTTTTTATTCAGTCATCTAGCAGAGTTTAGATGACGACCATGGACTTTTCTAGACAGTCCTGTGGAATGCTAGCAGGGTCGCCACCTATAGGTGTTAATGAACCTGGGTGTTCATTCGTTGTACTCCATCCCTCTCATGGTTGCCTTATTTGACATATATTGCTGGGAAACCCCCTAATGCATGTGTTGTCGCCCCGATGAAATATTCTAAGACTAGGTCCCTTGTGTTAGTTGTTTTAGGGACGTAAAGTGAGAATAGCGGGAATGGGTAATTGGGTTATTGTTGGTTGATAAAAATAAATTTAATTACTTATAGACCTATTTTCTTTGTATTACAGGTAGCTCACCAGGCTCCCAAGCCTGACCCACTCAGTTTTCTTTGTATTACAGGTAGTGGCGCCAGAGCATAAGTTGGATGAATTGTCAAGTATTTTTGGATTATAGACCTGTTGTTGTAAATAACTATTGTAAGGTCTGTATTGAAATGTTTATGCTTTTGGTATGTTTATCGGAACATGACATCCCGAGTATTATAATATAATGAAAAAATGCATTTGTTTAAGAAATGCTTTGGTAAATCTTATTTTTATAATATTTTGTTTTGGGAACAAATTCTGTAACTCTTTTAATCAAATGATTACTCTGAAATCATTTTAAAAGCATAAATTAAACCGATCTTTTCTGGCCGTGATTTTGGGGATGTTAGAGTTGGTATCAGAGCATTAGTTTAAGTGAACTAGGAATTTGTAGGATTTCTAGACTTAAACTTAGAATAATAAGTGAAATTGTGAGATGTGTGTTTGTTATATTTTAGACACGAGCACTAGTTTATTTTAGGAAAATTGCCAAAAATGCTTTTATATATGTGTTAGATGTTATATGCTTTCCATATATGATATTATTTGTTCCGATCTATGGTTTGTTGCCGACCGGATCTAAAAACCTTATGTGTGTAGGATTCTAAGCGTACGTCTATGATATTAGAACTAGCATGTAATCATTTCGGAGTGATATGGAGGATTGTAATATCTATCGTGAATGAAGATCTAAATTTCACCTTATTCGGTGTGTAGATCAAAAATGGTAAGAACCAGAAGTGGCGTTGGAAACGGAGATGAAAACAGAAATCAACCACATGTGATTGAGCAAATACCCATTGTAGCAGCAGCACCTGAGCCAATAACAATGGCTGGTGTACAAATGATGATTCAAACGATGTTGGATCGTCAGATTGAAGAAACAAGATGTCTTCTTAGGTAGAATCGTGAAGAACCATCAATTCAAGTGGAAGAGCCCGAAGTGAATGGAGGGCACTCGAAGGGAGAAAACTTTAGTGGAACTGTTGGTCAAGCCAACCCACCGATAGTTAGGCAAAACAATCAGGATGGAAGGAATGATGGAATAGGATGCAAGTATAAGGATTTTCTGACTTGCAAACCATCGACCTTCACTGGAAAGGAGGATCCAATCGGAGTCATGGATTGGATATCGGAAATGGAGCTAGCCTTCATGACGTGTGGTTGCAGAGGCAAGTTGCAGACCACTTTCGCAGTACGTCAGTTCAGGGGTGGAGCTGTTCATTGGTGGAACACTTTAGGGAAGACCCTAAGCCCTAATGAGCCACTGCAACTGACATGGGCAGAGTTCTTGGTGTAGTCCAAGCACAAGTTCTGTTCGGCCCAAAATCTATTGGAGTTGGAGAACAAGTTACTGACATTGACAAAGGGCAGCATGTCAGTTGATGAATACACAAATGCCTTCACAGACAAGATGGAGTTTGCTTTGCACATCGTTCCAGATGAGATGACAAAGGTTGACTGATACGCAAAAGGACTCCCATGGGAGTGCGCGGTGCCAGTGCGTCAGACACCTACTCTAGAGGCAACTATTTGGGTTGCCAAGTCTGTTGAGGATATGATAAAGGGGAGAACCGCCAACAAGGTTGAATTTGGCGAGAAGAGAAAGTTTGAAGGAACTTCAGGTTCCAGCAAGAAAAACAAATCTTCGAAGTCTAATTCGAGGAAGTTTGGAGGCGAAACAAAATGGTGTGAGAAGTGCAAGAAAAAGCACTTTAGGAAATGTAGTGAGGATGTAACCTGCTACAAGTGTGGAAAAATTGGACATTTTTCCAATGAGTGTCCGTCCAACAAAAGGATGTGTTTTGGTTGTAATGAAGAGGGGCACATTTTGAAAGACTGTCCGAAGAAGAAGGAGGCAGCTAAGCCCAACATTCCACCAAAGCCGAAAGCAAGAGCCTTCCAGATGACACTTGAGGCTGCGAAGGATGAAGCTGATGTCGCTTTAGGTACCTTTCTCGTAAACAAATTACCTGCTCAAATTTTGTTTGATTCTATAGCCAACTACTCCTTTATTTCACATGAGTTTGGTAGAAAACTAGTTTTTCATGTTGATAGACTAGATAATGCTTTATTAGTCGAAGTTGCTAGTGGCAAGTTTGTACCTGTTAGCCATCGTATGAAAAACAACTTAATCGACTTGAATGGGAATAAGTTTCACGAGGAATTATTGCCTATCGAACTTAACGGTTTCGACATCGTGTTGGGAATGGATTGGCTTAGCGCCAATGATGCCGAGATTTTATGCAAGAAGAAGATAGTAAAAGTAAACCCGCCAGGGAAAAAGTCATTTATGGTGTACGGGGACAAACATCGAGTAAATTCTGGAATCATTTCCCTAATGAAAGCCAGAAAGTGTTTGGCCAAGGGATGTACATCGTATCTAGCATTCGTGATTGATGCTAAGAAGGAAAAGATGGAGGTGCAGAGTATTCCAGTGGCATGTGATTATCTGGAAATATTTCCCGAAGATCTTCTTGGATTACCACCTGATAGACAAGTTGAGTTCAGAATAGACTTGTTACTAGGAACCACGCCAATAGCAAAATCACCGTACCGATTAGCACCAACAGAGATGAAGGAGCTGATGATGCAACTTCAGGAGTTATTGGACAAAGGTTTCATTAGACCAAGTTCATCACCCTGGGGAGCCCCGGTGTTATTCGTGAAGAAGAAATATGGAAGTATGATAATGTGCATCGATTACAGAGAGCTGAACAAGGCAACAATGAAGAATAGATATCCGTTTCCAAGGATTGATGACCTGTTTGATCAATTGCAAGGTTCGATCTATTTCTCGAAGATCGATCTAAGGTCAGGATATCATCAGCTAAAAGTAAGAGAGCAGGATATCGAGAAGACTGCTTTCAGAACAAGGTATGGACACTATGAGTTCTTGATTATGTCGTTTGGACTAACCAATGCACCAGCAGCGTTCATGGATTTAATGAACAGGGTCTGCAATCCATTCCTTGATAAATCTGTGATAGTGTTCATAGATGACATTCTGATTTACTTGAAAAGCCATGAGGAGCATAACAGACACTTGCGAGAAGTGTTGGAAGTCTTGAAGAAGGAGAAGTTGTATGCAAAGTTCTCCAAAGGTGATTTTTGGATTCAAGAAGTCCAATTCTTGGGTCACGTGGTCAACCAGGAAGGGATAATGGTTGATCCAGCAAAGATCGAAGCTGTGATGAAGTGGGAACAACCGAAAAGTCCCACGGAGATCCGAATCTTTCTTGGATTAGTTGGATATTATCGAAGGTTTATCCAAGGCTTTTCTTCGATCGCTACTCCATTAACAGCTTTGACCCACAAAGGAGCTACTTATGCTTGGAGCGAGAAGCATAAGGAAGCATTCGAGAAGCTAAAGAAGAAGCTATGTGAGGCACCGATTCTTTCTCTACCCGATGGAGTTGAAGACTTCGCTGTTTATAACGATGTGTCTGGTGTTGGGTTGGGTTGTGTTTTGACCCAAAGAGAAAAGGTGATAGCATATGTGTCTCGACAACTAAAGGAGCATGAAAAGAACTACCCTACTTATGATTTGGAGTTGGCAGCGGTAGTTTTTGCTCTGAAAATATGGAGGCATTACCTCTATGGCACGAAGTGCAAGCTTTTCACTGATCATAAGAGTCTCCAATATCTCTTTAACCAGAAGGAATTGAATATGAGGCAACGACGCTGGCTAGAATTACTCAAAGACTACGACTGTGAGATACTTTACCACCCCGGTAACGCTAATGTTGTTGCTGATGTTCTCAGTCGGAAAGTTAATGTTGAAAGAAAGAGGCCAAGAGCGTTGAGAATAGAATTTGTCTCGACAATTGTGGAGAGTATAAAGAAAGCTCAAGGAGAAGCTTTAGAGAAGAACGACCGAAAGGAAGAACGTTTGGGTAAAACGTTAGTGTTTGGTGTAAACAATCATGGACTGAAGGTATTCCAAGATCGGATTTGGGTACCTAAGTCAGGAGGAATAAGAGATCTTCTGATGGAAGAAGCTCACAAAACCATGTACTCGATTCATCCTGGTAGAACTATAATGTATAGGGACCTCAAACCCTACTACTGGTGGCCGACGATGAAACTTGATATTGCAAAGTATGTGACCGAGTGTGTGATATGTGCTAGAGTTAAGGCACAGCATCAGAAACCATACGGGAGTTTAGAAACTTTACCTGTACCTATGGGTAAATGGGAAGGCATTGCCATGGATTTTTTCACTAAACTGCCCAGAACAAAGAGTGGTCGACATGATTTGGGTGGTCGTTGATCGCTTCACTAAGAGTGCACATTTCATAGCAGCCAATAAGAAATGGTCTATGGATAAGTTGGCGAATTCTTACGTGAAGGATATTGTGAGGCTTCACGGTGTCCTGTTAATGATTGTATCAGATCGTGACAGCCGTTTCACCTCATGATTTTGGAAAAGTCTACAAGAGGAATTGTGTACCAAGTTGTGTTTAAGTACAGCTTACCATCCACAGACTGATGGTCAGAGCGAAAGAACAATACAAACACTTGAAGATATGCTGCGAGCATGTACCCTGGAACTCCAAGGTAACTGGGATGAACATTTACCTTTAGTAGAATTTTCCTACAATAATAGTTTTCACTCGAGCATAAAGATGTCACCTTATCAAGCTTTGTACGGACATAAGTGTCGTACGCCATCTTGTTGGCTAGAGGTTGGGGAAAAGCAGTTTATGGGACCTAAGATAGTCCATCAGACTGTTGAAAAGCTTAAAATAATTAGGGAGAGAATGTTAGTGGCTCAGGATCATTAAAAGAGTTATGCTGACAAGAAGCGAAGGCCGATGACTTCTGAAGTTGGAGATTCGGTTTTGCTTAAAGTCTCTCCGTGGAAGGGACTTATAAGATTTGGTAAAAGGGGAAAGTTGAGTCCAAGGTTTATTGGACCGTTTAAAGTTCTTCAGAGGATTGGGTACCAAGCTTACAAGCTAGAACTACCAGAAGAACTGAATGGTATTCATAACACTTTTCATGTGTGTTATTTGAGGAAGTTCACGGGAGAAGTTCCTGATATAATTCCAATTTCTGAATTGAGAATTGATGAAAACAAGAGGTTAATTGAAGAACCAGAGGCAATTGTTGACTGAAAGACTAAGAAGCTTCGACGCAAGTTGGTCGAATTAGTGCTTGCCCGTTGGAAACATACGAATGGGCCAAATCTCACCAGGGAAATGGAGAGTGAAATGTTGAGTCGCTATCCACATTTGTTTGTTGATGTGTTATTCCGGGGACAGAATCATCCCAAGGGGGAGAGAATTGTAACGCCCGCGTTTCCAGGCTAGGCATTATTGTTGATGTAATAGTCTAGGATAACCCTTGTAACTCTTTTTGAAGTATTAATGATTAAATATTTTAGTATTATGTGAATTATGTGTTTATTTTCTTAATTATTATAATTTAATGAATTAAGAATAAAATAAGCGTCAAAATTAAAGTGTGAGATAAGCCCAATATATTTGCATGAAGATCTAGTGGTTGAAACAAGGATTCCGGGGATTTAAAGAATGCCGAAATCCGAGTTATAACGAACAGTTATGACCTGTCGAAGTTTCGCGACAGAACCGGCAACGCTGAATGACGTAAAAAGTGAAATTTACGTTAGAGCGATATTTATCCTTAGTGATCTAAATGAAAGTCGTAGAGTTCATTAAACCGAGAGCGTGCATAAAAAGAACGCCCAAATCTGACTTCGTATGAGGAGTTTTGATTTTCCGAAGTTTCGACTTAGCAGAATACAGCCCGAATACTCGATTTGAGATCGAACGCTTTTTAGCCGAAACAATCTAAACGAGAATCGAAGATCTCATCAATGGTAGTGCAACGGTATAATGACAGACGAAAACGGACGTCAGACGAAGAAGTTATGAATTTATAACGGAGTTTTCCTGTCCCGACCTGCTAAAAAAACAAATAATAAAAATAAATCAAAAATTAGCCGACGAAGTCAAAACGAAAGTTGTAGAGCGTCGTCTCACCTAAGCGTGGATATAAAGAACATCGAAAACGGAGTTCGTATGAGGAAGATATGAATTTTGAAGTTTATTAAATAATTAAAGTATTAAATTTAATTATAAAATCCGATATTATCCGAAGGGGAGAGTCACCGGACTTATCCGGGTTACGCCCATCGTACATCGAAGCATGACCCCCCTCGGACTCGAGTGCTCCGATGACGTAAGCGATGACGATTTCGAGCTACGTCCCGCGTAGCTGAGCATTACGCCCAGCGTAATGCGAGGCTTCTGCCCCTATATAAAGGATGCGAGGGCAGCCGACCTTTTTGCTCCTTTTCTCTTCTCTCTCTCCCGTTTTGCCTCGTTTTGCGTTCCAGAAATATCCCGAAGCCCCGGTATCATTCCCGAGACCCGAAGTAAGTCCCGAAGCCCCGAAGATCCCGATAAGTAAAATTCCCGAGCCGAAGCTTTGCCCGCGAGGAGCCCGGTTTTTGTGAAGATCTTCCAAATCTACTGAAGAATACTACTTCTACAAGCCGTAGTGATGTCCGATCATCTTCTGATCAAGTGAGTGTGTAGTCACTTTCTTCTAACGCATAATTATGAAGTATTTTATATGAAATACGTTTTATGTGTATATTTTGTGGTTATATGTGTGAATGTATATTCACTTTCTTCTATCTCATAGGTATGATTTATTCTCTATGAAATACGTGTTATGTGTATGTGTCTCATCTGTTGTTTGGAATATATATTGAATGAGAATGCTATACAGGTTTTAAACTATGTATAAAAATATATATTTTTATCTACTAATATGTTGGGTAGAACATGGGTAGATAGTTGATCTGTGATAAACAGATGAGAGGCCTCGATGTTGTTTTTTTTATTCAGTCATCTAGCGGAGTTTAGATGACGACCACAAACTTTTCTAGATAGTCCTGTGGAATGCTAGCAGGCTCGCCACCTATAGGTATTAATGAACCTGGGTGTTCATTCATTGTACTCCATCCCTCTCATGGTTGCCTTATTTGACATATATTGCTGGGAAACCCCCGAATGCATGTGTTGTCGCCCCGATGAAATATTCTAAGACTAGGTCCCTTGTGTTAGTTGTTTTAGGGACGTAAAGTGAGAATAACAGGAATGAGTAATTGGGTTATTGTTGGTTGATGAAAATAAATTTAATTACTTATTGTGGGTTGAAAACCCTATATGCTCACCAGACTCCCAAGCCTGACCCACTCAGTTTTCTTTGTATTACAGGTAGTGGCGCCAGAGCATAAGTTGGATGACTTGTCAAGTTATTTTTGGATTATAGACCTGTTGTTGTAAATAACTGTTGTAAGGTCTGTATGGAAATGTTTATGCTTTGGTCTGTTTATCGGAACATGACATCCCGAGTATTGTAATATAATGAAAAAATACATTTCTTTAAGAAATGCTTTGGTAAATCTTATTTTTTGTTTTGGGAACAAATCCCGCAACTCTTTTAATCAAAGGATTACTCTGAAATCATTTTAAAAGCATAAATTAAACCGGTCTTTTCTGGCCGTGATTTTGGGGATGTCACATTGACCTAATGTAATCTATTTAAACTATTTTGATGGAAATAAAGTTATACACTTTGGGATCCATCCGGGATATCGAAAAACTGCAGAAAAGTCCGTATATATTGGACTCACAATCAGTTAGGTCCTTATATGTTTTTTTATTCAATTAAGTCCCAAAAATCGGTAATTGCATTCAATTTGACCCTTTTACCTGCTCAATAGGGTATCTTACTTTCAAAAATTACACTTTTGGACTTGATTTTAAATTTTATTACAAATTAGGTCCAAAATTTACACTTTTGGTCAAGACTTTAAATTTTATTACAAATTTGGTCGAAAATTTACCCTTTTGGCCCAAATTTTAGAATTTTCTTATGACTTCATCATAACTTTAGTTTTTTTTAAACTTTTTTTTTTGCAAAATTTTGTATCGGATATGTTTTTTCTTTATAAAATCATATTTATACATAAAAACACTTTTTCAAATAAAAAAACATATATTTTCTATATAAAAACTTTTTGTATATGAGCTAGCTATTTATAAAAATAGATATTTATTACGTACAAACATATATATATATATATATATATATATATATATATATATGTTTGTGTGTGTGGGTGCGTAAATATGTGTGTGTTTATATATTTTTTTTTTATAAAAATGTGTTTGAATACAAATGCATTTATTATAAAATATATGTTTATAAAAATATATATAAATATGTTTTTACAAAAGAAATATATATAAAAAACATTTTTTAAATATTTTTTTATAAACACTATTTTATAAAAAATGTATTTGTATTCAAATACATTTATATATAAAATGTAAACAAACAAGTATTTTATAAACATATATTCAAACACACTTTTATAAAAAAAATATATACGCACCTATTTATGTGCATATATATATATATATGATATGTATATATATATATATATATATATATATATATATGTGTGTTTGTATACAAATGTATTTATAATAAAATAGGTGTTTGTATATTTTATTTTCTGTAAAATAAATGTTTGTATGCATTTTTTTATAAATTTGATTTTAAAATGAAAAAAAATTATTTAGATCATAATTTTGAGAAAAAAAAAGTTGTAAAAAAACTAAATTTAGGTTGATTTCGTAATAAAATTCTGTAATCTGGGCCAAAAGGATAAATTTTGGACAAAAAATGTAACAAAATTAAAATATGGGCCAAAAGTATAAATTATGGACCAAATTTGTAATAAAATTTGAAATCTGAGCCAAAAGTATAATTTTTTAAACTTGGATGACCTGTTGTCCTAAAAAATGCTCAAATTGAATACAATTACCAGTTTATGAGACTTAATTGAATTACAAAAAAATATAAGAACTATATCGATTATGAAGCTAATATATAATGACTTTTTTGAAGTTTTCCTCTGGGATATCACAAGAAATCGTTGATTAAACAAATGCAACCATTTTTCATTATATGTATATAATTATATATATGTAATACTGGGATATATATATATATATATATATATATATATATATATATGTGTGTGTGTGTCTGTGTGTCTGTGTGTGTGTGTGTGTGGAAAAAATGGATATGTGACTATTATGTACCTAAGCTTAGGTATAGAACCTTTTAAACAATGTAGTTTTAAACAAAACAAATCCAGTTTCATTTTCTCTTAGTTTTGTTTTAATAGAATACCATTGAATTAATTTCAATTATGGAATGAAAAAGATCAATTATATATATTTTTATTGAAAATAATTATTGAAGTTTATAAAGAAAATTAAAAAACCAATATTTTTTAACGAATATAACTCAAGCATTTTCTCTTTCAATTGAAAAATTATATCCAATGATTTTGTGAAAAGTTTGATTGAGTTATGACATATTCTTCTTTTATCTTTTATTCTATTAGTTTTCATTTAGAATTTAGTAGGGTTGATTAAATGGTCACGACTTTTAATGCTTTAAGTTTTCAGACACAATGAAGAAAAAGAACATAAATTTGATCGATTTAGTAAGTCAAATGATTAAAGAAGAAAGTAAAAGAGATATTATGATTAGTTTGGATATAAATGAATCAAAACTATATTGTTTGGAGGGTTCTATATATAAGCTAAGGTACATGACAACCACATGTTCCCTAAGCCCTACACACACACACACACACACACATATATATATATATATATATATATATATATATATAACACCTCAGACTGGCAATAAGAACTTGTTCATTTTTTTGGCACTTCTAAAAAAGACTTAAGTTTGGTTGCATTTTAAGGACGCCCTTTGGTATTGGTTGGGCCAAGAGGATCCCTAACGGATAACTGAGACACCATATCGACTTGTGAAATTCCTACACACGAACCTTGAGATACATTCTCAAAAATTTTAGTATTTTTTCGGTTTGCTTGATCATCTAAAAGACTTGTCAGTAAAGTGTTGAGTTTTTGAATCTTTAGAGGGGAGTCCCTTGCTTGTTCAATTAATTTAGTAAAATTTGAACGAACACGCCACAAAGTGAAAGCACTAACCCCATTTTCATTATCCATTTTCTCGAGTCCGATGCTACCATTACCCACTTTGTACCTTGCATTAATGGTCCACTTAGGTAAAATATAGTGACTTGGAAGTGTCTCAACATGTCTCTTCTTCTTCACATATAGTCTATGCTTGTATAATATCCCATATGTCTCAAACTTAGCACACGAACATGTGACATTTACTTGATTCAAAGACCGAAATCTAACAATTCGCTAGTATGTTTTATCAGTGTTCAATTTCCCCACTCGATATTTGATTTCTTCTTTAGATTTACTTAAAGTCTCATGAGTTAAATTGTTAATGGTTTCCATCCATTCTTTTTGAAAATTCTCAAAAACTTTTCTAGTATAACACTTACCTGCTTTTGCTTCGATCGGATGCATAGAAGATAGAATTGCACTCGAGTTCATAGTCTTGAAGTCTTCATCTTCTTCGACGGTCCTTCGAGACTCGACTGCTTTGTCATACTATAGTACAAATTCATTCAACATGGTCCTCGAATTAACATATCCATCAAAAAATGAATTAATACTCTAACTTTGCCCACTTGTTGTCATACCAGCAAAAAAATATCTTTTAAGAAGGCTTTACCCTAATGTATCCGTTAGTTATACATTTGACTTACCTAACAATAACTTTCCAAATTATACTTACCACATATAACTTCCCATTTATTTTCAAATTCTTCAACCGTGTCACTATTTATCCATTCCCTATAAAATTCTTGAAAATCACTATAACGAGCAACATATGGTCGCAGATGTTCCGATTCATTCTTCTTTATATGCCATGAACAAAAGCGATGTCGTGTGTTTGGAAATACTTTTCTTATTGCATTACCTATAGCTTTATCTTGATCATTAATAATTGCCTTTGGATGATTGCCAAACATACATTTTAAGAACTGCTCAAATAACCATTCAAAAGTCTCTTCCTTTTCATTTTCCAGCAATGCTCCACCAAATAAAGTAGATTGTCCATGGTGATTCACTCCAATAATGGGAGCAAAAGGCATATTGAATTTGTTAGTCATGTAAGTGACATTAAACACAACAACGTCTCCAAATTTAGTATATGCATCTCTTGATCTTCCATCAGCCCAAAAAATATTTTTAGGGCTCCCATCATCATACAAATCCATAGAAAAATACCGGTCATTATCCAATATTGATTTATCTTGGAAATGTTTTATAAGTCGATAAAACTCCTTTCCTCTATATTGTTTCTATTGCTCAAATAAGACATCAACACATTGCTTTGAAGTAACATCAACTTCATCTATAGTTTTCATTGCATTAACAGCCTTCTTAACCTCACAAGGCTTTAACCCTCCTTGGCCTAGTTCCACTATAAGAGATTTACATTCCATTGAATGGTGGAACTTACTATGAGATCGATGTTTCATTACCTTTGTTGGTGTCATGTTCTGTAACGACCCAAAAATCACGACAAAAAAAAATTCTTTTAAAACATTACTAAAACTGGATTTATAAAACGTATCATAAGTCAAACATAACTTTCGAGTATTAAATTCAAAACATAGCATCATTATCAGAGTCAAACATTCCCAGGCTAGCTGACTATGGTGTGTGCTCTGCAATCTTCCCGAGCTCCTCTTTTGAAAACCGAGTACCTGAAACCAAAACTGAAAATCGTAAGCACGAAGCTTAGTGAGCTCCCCCAATCTACCACATATCACACAAAACATATAAATCACATATTGGGCCTTGCCCACTGCATCGGACCGAAGTCCGGACTAACGGGGCCTTGCCCCCTACATCGAACCGAAGTCCGAAGCTGACATCGGACCGAAGTCCGAAGCTAACTGACTGGGGCCTTGCCCCCTCCATCGGACCGAAGTCCGAAGCTGACTATCTGGGACCTTGTCCCCTCCATCGGACCGAAGTCCGAAGCTGACATCGGGCCGAAGTCCGAAGCTAACTGACTGGGGCCTTGCCCCCTCCATCGGACCGAAGTCCGAAGCTGACTATCTGGGACCTTGTCCCCTCCATCGGACCGAAGTCCGAAGCTGACATCGGACCGAAGTCCGAAGCTAACTGACTGGGGCCTTGCCCCCTCCATCGGACCGAAGTCCGAAGCTAACTGAACACAGCATATCATAACATATCAACTGGCATAAACTCACATATACTGCATACTACATCGGGCCGTAGCCCGGAACACATAACACATACATCCTGTTTGAGCCATGAAGGCATCAAACATACTAACTACTGTATCAGATCAACATCCGAAACTACTGCTGGCTAAACGGGCCGGCATTGTGGCCTTAGACCCGTACCTACTGGAAGGAAACTCACTTGAACTGCTGAGCCCTGCTGATAAACCTCTGGCTGCTACTCGACAATCCCCTGAACCGCTGCTCCTCTAGCTCTCCGAGCTATCAATATACATATAACACTTAGTCTGACAGTCAACTAAGTCAACTCTGGTCAAAGTCAACCTTCCAGGTCAACCCTACTCGCCGAGTCTTCCTAAAGACTCGCCGAGTTCATAAGCTCAGGGACTTTCTTATTCGCGACCCGACTCGCCGAGTCAGTCCATGACTCGCCGAGTCCAACTAGTTCCAAGTCCTGTCCTGTCCAACTCGCTGAGTCACCACCCGACTCACTGATTCGAGTCTCAACTCAAAAGGGTTTAGGGTTTCGCGATCTGACTCGCCGAGTCCAAGAACAGACTCGCCGAGTCCAAGACAATCTTCAACCAACTCGTCGAGTTGTTCAACCAACTCGCCGAGTCCATGCCTAACTTCAACCGACTCGACGAGCTGTTCATCCTACTCGTCGAGTTCCTCCTCATCTTCAAGCTACTCGCCGAGTCCACTCGAAGGACTCGCCGAGTCTATCCAGTCTCCAATCCATGCAGTGGCTTTTCGAGCCAAACAAAACTTCCAACTCATAGATCCATACTTCTAGGGTCTATTCCCCACGTAAAGTGGCAAACTTTACGTGTAGATTGAGAGATCTATGCTCAAAACACACTAAACTAGGGTTTATGGCAAACATGCTTCTTCAACATACCAAGGGCTGATACTTTAGGGGATTCAAGACCAAAACCAACATGGATCTGAGGTAGCAACCTCAGATCTGAACCTCCAACTCGAATTGGTTACAAAACATACCAATAATGACCAAAACTCACACATAAGAATAGATCTAGATGCAAAGAGAGTCCAATCAACAGCTTATTACCTCCAATTGATCTGAAATGTCTTCTCAATCTCGGATCTACAGTCCCTTCTTGCACTTCCAAGGCTTTTCTTCCTTCTCCAAGCTTATAGTGCTCTCTTCAATGCAAGATCTAGCTCAAAAACGGATATGGCGGCTAGGGTTGATGTTCTGGGGTAAAGAGGCACTAAAGGAACCCTAGGAAAGAGAATGAGACGCTTAAATAGGCTCCAAGTCCCGGATTTAGGGTTTTCCTCGTTCAGATCCAACTCGTCGAGTCTCCTTGGCCGACTCGCCGAGTCGGTCGCTAACACCTCAACCCGGATCCCGCTCGGACTCGCCGAGTCCCTCCTTGGACTCGCCGAGTCTCCCTTAAACTCGAGGTTTTTCTTTCTTTTCTTGGCTTTCCGAACTTTGGGGTGTTACAACTCTCCCCCACTTAAACTAAACTTTGTCCTCGAAGTTTGCTATGATCAACTGCCTGCGAACTGCCTCCAACTCTCTGTCTGGAAAATCCAACACCCTTTTGCCCATCACTCCCGCCACTCACAGTGTCGATCACTACCGATAGAACATACAAAATCCTTCTCTTTCCCATAATTTCCTCAACGTTACTTTTTCCGACTGAAAATCCTGCTGCCTCCCATCCGCCTACCGGATGTACTGAGACTACTCTGGTCTAACCAATCTCCCTATAACTGAGTTACCGTACTCCCACCGGTCACTACACTCCATCGCAAACTCCTAGTCTCTTCCAGCGACTCCTGAAGATACTTCGATTATCTATAACTGTTCTATCCATCCTGCCGCTCATACTGGAGCGATGCTGCTGAAACTAGCTTGCTTTTATCCCACCTGATTACTCATCTCCTACTTACTCGAGCCTTCCCTCCTGAATGAAAAGCTATCTGCCTAGCCATCCTTACAGATCACTTATACTCGACAAAAGGCTCAACTGATCCTGCTGAGAGGGACTTTCCATTTCCAAATCAACCAACTATATCGTCAGTACTTGCATTCCAACGCAAATACAATACTGACCCAAAACCCTGAAACCTTCCAAACACTGAACTGTCTGCAATACTGAACTGGCTGAAACACTAAATTGCCTAAAACGCTGAACCGACTGAAACGCTGAACGGCCTGAAACACTGAATTGACTGAAACACTGAGCTGCCTGAAACACTGAACTGACTGGAACATTGAGCTGTCTGAAACACTGAACTGACTGAAACATTGAGCTGCCTAAAACACTGAACTGACTGGAACCACTGAACTCCAACCCAACTGTGGAGTCAAGGGGCTCCTCACTTAGTCGCTTCCACGACTACTGAACGAAATCTTCCTCTAGGACTAGTTTCCACTAGTTATCCTGTCACTGTGGCTCTAGTAACCTTCCGATCCAACCGATCGGGTCCATACGTCACATCCTGACCTCATCAATTCCATGACTAGCAACATGATGGCTCCCATACTGACGGTAGCCCGCAACATACCCGAACCCCAACGGTCCACTGCTACTCTGATCTCATAACTGATGTGACGATCTAGAGCCCAAATTGCTGACTTAGCCATAACTGATCCTATTTGGGAAATCCGAAATCTAACCCGTGGATTCCCATACCCTCACTGCTGCACCCGAACTGGTGGTACAACTGCTTTCCCGCGTCTAACACGCGCTCATGCTACCTACCAATCTGATAAAAGGCTGCGACTACGCTCGCGGACTTACAACTCTCTAATACTATCTGGCTGCTAGTGGATGCTACGGCTACCCCCGCATACTTACAACACCACTACTACTATCTGACTGCTAGTGAATGCTATGGCTACCCCCGCAGACTTACAACACTACTACTGCCATCTGACTGCTAGTGAATGCTACGGCTACCCCCGCAGACTTACAACACTACTACTGCTATCTGACTGCTAGTGAATGCTACGGCTACCCCCGCAGACTTACAACACTACTACTGCTATCTCGAGAACATCCTGACTATCCCTAGTCCCGCTAGCGATTCCTCAACCCTATTTCTAAAAAAAACAGTCCTAAGACTTTGAATTCTGCATCATCCTCGACATCTTATATCCTTGATATACTTAGCGCTTCGTCGAGGAATCCTTCGGCTTGGTTCCCAAACCAACCGTCTACTAGTCCGGATACAAGAAGCTATTGTTGGGAAGTTTCCAACCTCCCAACTCCTGAATCTACGCAACCTGCATGCTGCCTCAAACACTGGCTACTAATACGAAAACATCTCTTGTTACCCGCTCTCAGGATCTTCATTCCGACTCTCATGCGTCCGACAGGTGGTCCTCCAATCTTGGATTCCCAACCAGCTTCTAACCATCTCGATTACATGAACTAACTGCTGGGAAAAGTTCTCGAACTCCTAATTCTGAACTTCTCAATCCACCCATCACTGTGCTACTACCATTTCTTCTTAGAAGTCGCGCGCTCATTCTGAGTCTACGAGACTCTTATCCATATATACCCGGAGGGTTCTCCCCCACTTCGATCCTGCTTACCCCTTGCTGCTTCACACTCAAAAGAGATCCCGATCTTTGCTGCCATTCCAAAATCATTCTGCTAAGGAACCCAAGCCTGCCATAGCTAGGGATCTAACCAATCCATCCCAACACTAACCACTTCGAACTAGCGAAACGAACCAAATCTCTCCCAACCATGCTACAGTTACTGCATCCTCCGAAACCTTCTCCATAAGTGCACATCCCCTAACTACCAACCAATTATCCGAGGTATGCAAATGGCATATAACATAATCACAAGCAAGCCACACTAAAATACAACACTTATACCACAAAATTGATGCAAAACCATAACAATATAATCATAACATAAGCTGACAGAAAAACAAAAGTTACGTACCTTCATTATTCGGTGCTGCTCGAGTCCCTGCTGAAATCTACCGGAAAACTCGGCTCTAAGCCGTAGGCACCCTTGCCCGGCCCCGACAACTGCTGGCGGTACTTGAAGTCCCAAGGGCAGGAGCTGGCACCTGCCCTGCTGGATACAAACTCGGACAGTGGGCCTTCTTGTGGCCCCTCTGACTGCAATGGAAACACAACGGATCAAGCCCCTGGGCGATGGTAACAATACAGTCTCTGCTAAAATGACCAATCTGGCCGCACTTGAAACACCCAGCATCGCCACCACTTCTACGCCTACACACACCCATGTGCGTCCTTCCGTACTTCCCGCATCGACTGCGGCTCTGATAGTTCCTCGCCCTCAAATCCGAACCCTTGGGCCTCTTTCCCGAACCTGAGGCTACATGAGTCTCATCCGCTTTCCTCTTCCTTTCCGATTCCCTGCCCACCGACTGGGCAACAACTGTCTGATCCTGGAGCCTCTCGATCAATCTATCAGTGATCCTCACGACCATGTCGGGCAGATCCTCGCGGATGGCTCGCGAAACTTCCTCAACTATCCAATCATCCAAAGGTCTCTCTTGAAGACAGGATGCCCAACTCACTCCTGTCCCCTGATGGCAGAAACTAGAAATGGGATCTCCCTCCCTTATGGATCCCTGAACTCCATCAGATTCGGGGCCTAGACGAGCCCCAAACTGCCCTGAAACTATCCCGGCCTTAAAGGCCTCAAGATGACTGTCCATGAGCTCCACAATGGCCTCTCTAACTGAACCGAAAATCACTGGAGTCTGATCAATGATGTTGCGCATGATCTCTGCGGAAATGAAATCCCTCATCTGATCATCAAGCTGCCCGGCTCCAAAACCCGAGCCAGACCCCTCCTCGACGCCTGAACTGCTAACTGGTAACTCTCGCAATGTCACCATGCTGAAAATATAACAAAATCCTGATCAATTTACACACTACTGCTGAGGGATTTCTCACTCACTACACCATTCCCTGGTTTCGTCTTGGCCCCTCTTGAATCGGGTACGGATCCTCTGCTTTCAGTAGTATGGGCCCCTACTACCTTCCACATCTATCCGCACTTTTCTCAAGAGTTACCTCAACTCCACCAAATCACTTCTACTAATACTGATCTCTGCTACTCCCATCCTAGGCTTGCCCTAGGGAACTTCTGACTCTACTCAAACCAGTCCTCAGCTGCTGAAGGCCTCCCTGTAATGCCAATTAGTCACCACCTGAATACCATCACATGCAATGAGGCTCGGATAATCCTTCGAGTAAAAGTCTCGTCCCTACAACGGTTGGACTCAAACGAGAGCTGCGCAGTAGGGCCAAATCCAGCACTCTGAGATTATTCAACCCTGCTCACATGTGATGTGACGTATTCACCTAATGGCTAACTCCCACCACTCAGAGTCCCACAAAGCACAAAGCAAGCAGCATTCGGATAAAGGAAACATACTCAGGCAAAACTATTCTCATAATGAGAAACTACACTAGCATACAATGCTAAGCTCGCGCTACCAGGCATAACCTAACAGGCTATCCTACTGCTGTCTACTCAATACTAGCATGCAAGTCTCATAAAGCTGAACACATAAAGCAGACACATAAGGCATCATCCTAGATCCTTAGTCTTATTCTAGCATGTTGTTCTACTGAAACTGGAACCGAAACTGAAACTGAAACTGAAACTGATACTGAAACTGATACTGAAACTGATACTGAAAATCATAATATAACTTGTATGGGTAAATTGGGAGTACCTACTTGAGCTCGGCTGATTGCATGCACCACACCTTTTTCTCTTTTCAAAATTCTTTTTGCTTTTTCTAAAAATTGTTTTCTTTTCTCAAAATTCTTTTGTAACTACGATTTTTCTTTTGAAAACTAAATACCACTTCCTTAGTTTGAGTTCAGACACACTCATGAGTGCGCCCGAATCCCTCAAACCAAGGCTCTGATACCAACTTGTAACGACCCAAAAATCACGACAAAAAAAAAATTCTTTTAAAACATTACTAAAACTGGATTTATAAAACGTATCATAAGTCAAACATAACTTTCGAGTATTAAATTCAAAACATAGCATCATTATCAGAGTCAAACATTCCCAGGCTAGCTGACTATGGTGTGTGCTCTGCAATCTTCCCGAGCTCCTCTTTTGAAAACCGAGTACCTGAAACCAAAACTGAAAATCGTAAGCACGAAGCTTAGTGAGCTCCCCCAATCTACCACATATCACACAAAACATATAAAGCACATATTGGGCCTTGCCCACTGCATCGGACCGAAGTCCGGACTAACGGGGCCTTGCCCCCTACATCGAACCGAAGTCCGAAGCTAACTGACTGGGGCCTTGCCCCCTCCATCGGACCGAAGTCCGAAGCTGACTATCTGGGACCTTGTCCCCTCCATCGGACCGAAGTCCGAAGCTGACATCGGGCCGAAGTCCGAAGCTGACATCGGGCCGAAGTCCGAAGCTGACATCGGGCCGAAGTCCGAAGCTAACTGACTGGGGCCTTGCCCCCTCCATCGGACCGAAGTCCGAAGCTGACTATCTGGGACCTTGTCCCCTCCATCGGACCGAAGTCCGAAGCTGACATCGGACCGAAGTCCGAAGCTAACTGACTGGGGCCTTGCCCCCTCCATCGGACCGAAGTCCGAAGCCAACTGAGAATGGAAGAAAATTAGAAAATGGAAAGTCCCTCTCAGCAGGATCAGTTGAGCCTTTTGCCGAATTCGTCAGTACTTGAATTTGACGAATTCGTCAAATTCAACATTTCCATCGTTTATTTCTTCAGTTTCATATGTTGCTTCTAGCAAATCATTTGCTTCAACATCTTCAGTTTCATACATCACTCACTATACATTACATAGAACAATAATAAAAAAATTAGAAAATATCATTTACCAAGAACTAAGAATGGAAGAAAACAAAGTCCAAAATTTTGTTTTAATTTTTCCACGTTAAGTCTCTACAAGGAAGACATAATGCAATCAACAAGATGGAAATTCCAATTACAAGATGATTATTTGGTTTTTCTGTAGCTATGTTGTATCCATTTGGCTTTTTGTTTTAGGCTCTTTGCTAATATATATTTTTTTTTATTAAACTGCACTTTAAATAAAATCATACTATGAGACCTGTAGAGTTATTAATAATACATATCTCATAACTATGAGTGTAAGTCACCACCAAATGAGTTAATAATTGTGCGGCACAAATACCACTTGTCGCTTTTTAATTTTTATGGTTCATAATTCTCTTTTTCATTGACCAACATTTAGAATAACTAATTGAACAAGAACCAAGAAATTTAACAAGTTGATATTTACCTTGTAGAAAAATCACAAACCAGCAACAACAAAACAATGATCAATCAGTAAAAATTGAGAACCAGAAATAAAAAACACTTCAGAAAATCGAATAGCAGCAAAAATCGATAATCAAAGACCAATTGATTAACATACTTAATCGGAGAAAACAGAGATCATCTGAAGACAATTTCAACCCTTTATACGTTGTAGTGGATTTAAAAAGATTCTAAATCCTAGAAAAGACAAAATCATCCAATACCAAAAATAAAGGAGACGATATGTTTGAAAAATTACGATGACTATCAAGAAATTTAGCGGGTGTTGCAATTAGCTCAAAACGACAACGTATGATGGTTTGTATACCTAAGTTTGTGTGAGGCTATAACATATATTCACTATTCCCATATATATATATATATATATATATATATATATATATATATATATATATATATATATATTAAGAGGTACAAGCTTTTAAGCATCATATACAATAATTTTATGCATCGGAGAATAATAAATCTTATCCGGTTAAAGACAGATTTTGAATAGGTCTTCTAAGCTTATCTTCAAATTGAATGGGTGAAATATGAAAAAGTCAAATAAGATGATAATGATAAGATTTTGAATGAGTCAGTTTGAACAAGTGTTCCTCATATCCAATTGAATCGATAAATACTAAATCTTATCCGGTCAACATTTATAAAAAGTCAAATAAGATGATGATGATAAGATTTTGAATGGGTCAAAGTTTGACCAAGTGTTCCTCATATCCAATTGAATCTGTATACTAAATCTTATCCAGTCAATATTATGAAAAAGTCAAATAAGATGATGATGATAAGATTTTGAATGGGTCAAACTTTGACCAAGTGTTCCTCGTATTTAATTGAATCGCTAAATACTGAATCCGCCAATAATAATGAAAAAGTCAAACAAGATGATGATAAGATTTTGAATGGGTCAAAGTTTGACCAAGTGTTCTTCATATCCATTCGAATCTGTCTAATACGATGTACACGTTATAAAGCATTTCATATAAACTGGAAGAGGCGCATTGATCTAGCATTCGTCTATCATGAATGCCTTGCCATTGACCGCAAAACCTTGGTTCTCTCTCATGCTCGCTACCTCCTCCTTTGGTTTTTCTTTTTATTAAAATTGAATAAGTCCAAAAATGTCTTACGTTTAATCCTAGCTCAGGTATAAGAAATCTCTATCTGTTCGTCATTTTGTTTAACAAATTTTTATGTCATTTTGTTGATCCGCACCCGTCGCTTTTGCACGGGTAAACGGCTAGTATATATATATATATATATATATATATATATATATATATATATATATATATATAGAGAGAGAGAGAGAGAGAGAGAGAGAAAGAGAGAGAGAGAGAGAGAGAGAGAGAGAGAGAGAAGGAAACGTGAGGGTGATATAGAGATATTCCAGGAACTTGATAAAAAAATAGTGACCATAACACCCTTTTAGTCTATTTTTAATTTGCAATTTAATCCCATGACTTTTAGAAATTACACAAATGGCCCATTGATATTAACCTTATATCTTAATATTTGGAGGGCTTGGATGTATTCTTGCACTCTAAAGGTTTTAGTCATTCTCAATTGATCATATATATATATATATATATATATATATATATATATATATATATATATATATATATATATATATATATATATATATATATATATATATATATATATTAGTTCTTTTGGTGTGTGCTCGAGCAAGTGAGCGACGACAAATAAATTTCTTATGGGGAAATAATTATTAAACTTTATTATTAGTTATTAAGTAATAAAAAAATTACTACTTTTAAATAAAAGACTTATTTCTAGGCCCTATATTTATATTACTTGTTTATACTATTGATATAAATAAATTAATAACAATGTACTAAAAAACCTTCCGTTTTTAAATAAAAGTTTTGTCACGACCACTATGACATGCATTTGTGCTAAAGTAAAAGACACCAATTTTCAATTGGTGGTTAAACTGAAGTTTTTAGAAAATATAATTTTTTTTTCATAATTAAAATCAGCTTTAATAGGTAACAACATTTTACCAAAAATTGTGGTTTTTTGGAACTAGTTAAAAATTGGTAATTAAACCATATTTTTTGTAAAATATAGTGTTTTTTTCTTAATTACTTTAAATATTGGCTAAAAATTTAATGATAATATGAACTTTGTTAAAAGATTTTCACTATTTAAAAATGATTAGATTGATTATATGGTTTATATATGTAGATTTCTAAATCGGTTTCCAGATAAACAAAATTATTATTTTTGTTTCAGGTTTATTGTGGTTTATAAAATAAGAATAGAATATCAAATTATTATTTAATTTTTATTTTTTAATATCTATTTTTAATTATTTTTTAATATCTAAATTTATTTTTCAAATAGATTAAAAAGTCTCGCTAATTAAAAATCCTTAACGTGTATATTTATTCTTATAAGTTTTTGTATATATAATACCAAATTAAAATATATTTATGAGTTTTAACTCACACCCAAATAATTTATGTTTTAACTCACACCCAAATAATTTATGTTTTACAGTATATTTATGAGTTTTAACTCACACTCAAATAATTTATGTTTTACCGACTTAACTAATATTTCAAGTTATTTATTTTTTAAAATGTCCTTGCTCTCGTAAAACAAATTTTTAAAAATGATCCAACAGAATAACAATTTGGTTGTTTCATATCGGATTGAATTAATTAAAAAAAATCGAATCCAAGTATTGAGAATTGAAATTAAATCGAATTTATTTAAATGGATCAAATCGAACCGATCTATTTAAAAACATTCAAAAATTCTATAATTTAAGGGTCTCGATTCTACTTTTGCCCCAGGCCCCAAGCAACCTCGGACCGGCCCAGTTGAATCATGTTCCTCATCACCCTTCTTTTACAGATGGAACAAAATATGGGCTTTGATACTACTTGTTAGGCTGAATGGTATCATAAAGGGGACATCGACAGTGTCCGACGTGGCCCCCTTTCACCGTCGGTGAATACTGCACCTTGAAGGGGATCTCATCGCCGGTTATCCTTTACTAATGGCAAATATGTGATTTTTGTGGGGATTTTACTAATGGAAGGTTGTCAAACGGTCGGTAACAGCTAGTTTTGGCATATTTAATTTTTTCCTTTTTTTAATCTACTATATATACAAATCAAATTTTCAAAAAATCACTACACTATACACTCTCAATAATAATATTTTTTTTTAAAATGTCTTCTTCCAACAATCCAAACAAAATGCTTCATACCAAAATGTTAATAATGCCTACGCACTTTTCGGCTATGATCTGTCATAACCACCACCTTACCAGCCATAAATGAATGGTGTTTCTAGCTATTATTCACAATTTCAAATACCCCAACAATTCCATTTCCAATCTCAACCTCAAACCCAAACATCTCAAACCTAATTTCCATCCCAACCACCATTCACACCTTCAATTAAACACGAAGAACGGCAACAACAACCTCAACAAAAAAAGAAATTGAAGGTTGATCGGAGAAGATGGACACAAAAAGAAGAAGTTGAGTTAACAAGGGCATGGGTTGACATATCTGAAGATGGTGGCATGGGAAAGGGTCAAAATCGTGATCAGTTTTGGTTACGTATCACGAAGCGCTTTTGTAAGGGAATGAGTCGAAATCCAGATTATCGGACCTCTGGCCAATGTAACTCCAAATGGAATCTTATGAACAAAGTCGTCACACATTGGAATGGAATTTACAAAAACTTTGAGAAGCAATGGGCTAGCAGAGAAAGTGAAACGAGTTTGTTGAAAAAAACACACGCTACATTCCAAGATGATATGTAAAAGTCTTTTAAGTTTATTCATGCGTGAGAAGTTGTTAAAAGAAGCATTAGGTGGAGGGAACTTGCAATAGATGAAGAAATTGCAAATCCACCAAAAAGAAGCCGGACATCTTCATATTCGAGCTCACAGCAAGTCTTATCGGATGGTTACGTAGGCGTTAATCTTAATGATGATAATGACGACATTGAAAAATACGTCCGCCTCCTCGTCCAATGGGAAGGGACAAAACAAAAGCTCGAGCAAAAGGAAAAGGGAAAGTGACTTCTTCAAATTCTTCGGTCGGAACCGAGCGGTCAACCAGATCGAAAGAAATGATGACACAAATGGCACAACTAAATTCAATTTTGGAGAAGCATATGAGTGAAACTGTCCGACTCACCGAGTATACGTTGTTAATGCAAGACGTGTGGCACCTCGACCCGAAGATCAAGAAGAGGCAAGAATTATGAAAGCATCGATTCGGGAAAAATATAATCTAAAACGCAACTGAAAATTCGATGCATTGTTTTTTTCTAGATTTTTAAATTTTAACGTCATGTTTTACTTTTAGGTTTTCAGTGTAATTTTAATTTTCATGTTTCTTTTTCTAATTTTTAGGATTTCGAAATTGTAATTTTTAAGTTTATGTTATTTTAAATTTTAGTATGGTTTTAAAAAAATAATATTTTTTTAAAATGAAATTAAAAAAAACTCCTAGACACGACACCACACTTCGTAGGTAAAAAATATAAAAAATATAAAAGTGTACGAGGCGCCTATACGACGCCATTTTACCATTGGTAAAAAAACCAGGAAACCCTTTAGCCTTAGTTAAATATAGTGGCTGAAATTAAAAATTAATTACAAATACACAAACCACAAAACAATGGCTGAACACACAGACTATAAGCTTTAATACTTCATACAAACAAAAGTTGCTACTTGTTTTGGGAAGAGACTTATTGCTCTGTGTTTTCTTCTGTTTTCTTCATTGATACACCCTCATTTCTACAAGATATTATATCTATTATATATTAGGTGTAAAAGTCGTGTAGTACACGAGTTAATTAAAAAAGAGATTAAATATTAAAATGTAAACAATAAATATTTTTTAAAATAAAAGTTTAAAATAAGAAATAAAGAAACATATTAATTGCAATTTAGTATCATATCTATGACATTTAATACTTTATATATATATATATATATATATATATATATATATATATATATATATATATATTATGTAGCTTTTTTAATTTTAAAATTTGAAAAATCCTAAAAACTGATATTATTTATTTCAAAAAGTATTATAAAATGATAAATATCAAATTTTATGGGAAATTGACATGTGGCAAAATAGATCTTTATTTATTTGGTAAATTACACGAATGGTCCCTGTGATTTGAGGTAATCTGCGCGTTTGGTCCCTAAAACATTTTTTTAAACTCGGATGGTCCCTAGGATGTATTTTTATTGCACGTTGGGTCCCTGATAGATCTAGAATGATTATATTACCCTATTTTTTATTTCTTTTATTTGTCTAGTTTATTTATATATAAAATAAATATAAAAATTAAAATTAAAAAATCTTAAACCTCTAATCTAATCGTACACCCTAATAAAAGAAAAGCTACTTTCCCCTTATTCCTTCCTTCGTCCCCATCCCTTCCTCAAATCTCACCGTCGAATCCGTAGGGGTACCGCTAGAGATAATGAAACTCCATCTTCGGTGCTCCCTCTCTGTGTTCTTCCTTTTCTCACCATAAAACTTAACCCACGAAGCTTCATCATCTTTGCCTCTTCCCTTCTCCGATTAGAGCTCTGCATCCTTTACTCACCAAAAAAACACGAGGCAGGAATTCATCGAAAAAACGTGAAACCAGAATCATGGGATTGCTTCATTTTGTTTCGAGTTACTTCATATCTGAGTAGAAATTTTCAGAAACTTAATTTTTCAAAGGAACCACAAAAGAGAAATTTGATTTCTCCGAAAGGGTGCTGGCGCTTTTCCATTTCTGAGTTACAATAGTTATGAAAACATGACTCATATTCGGGTGGTCGAAGAACATGGCCGGACCAGGCTCAAAAGGGGCAGCATAGTAGAGATGAAGGTTCTAGGTTTAATCATGGTTGTTTTCATCGATGATTTCAGATGGTGGTTCAAGCGAGGAAGATGATGAATCTGGAACCCTCGCTTGTTTTTTGCATTCAAAATTTTCATCAGGTTTTGGTTTTCAGCATTTTGATTTTGATTTTGTTCAATTTTGATTACAAGGTAACAATTTAATTTTGGTTTGGGTTTTGATTTGGTTTGATATTCATTAGGTTCATCTTTGAAAATTGTAGAAACAAGCACCATTGTTGGAAGATGTCGGAGACGATGGTGGCTACAGGAGACAATCATGGTCATGATTGTTATCGGAGACGATGATAATGAAGATGGGATTTAATCGAAGGAGATGCAGAGTTCTAATTCAGTTTCTTGTTTTTTTTGTGCAGATTTTAACATAACTTTGGCTTACCTGGGCTTCAATGTTACATATTTCTTTTGGAACTTTGGTTTTGTTCTTATTGTGGCTGGTGGAGGTGACCAGAGGTTAGTGGCACGTTGGCCGGAGGTTGTTTTCGGATGGCTGGACATAAAGAGGGGTGGGGTGGGGGGTAAGGGGTTGGGATGGGTTTTTATTTTAATATATTTCACTGTTTAAATAAATAACAAATTAATTTAAAAAATAGATGAGAATAAATTAGTCTTTTTACATCTGATAGGGACCAGGCGTGCAATAAAAATATAAAATAGAGACGGTATGAGTTAAAAAAAATTTATTGGGGACCAAAAACGTAGATTATCCTAAACCACAAGCACCATCCGTGTGATTTACCGTTATTTATTATAGTTGATGGGTATGGTTATTAAATGATTTATGTGGCCACCATTGTTGACTTTTATCTTCGGTTTTCTTTTTGACTTTTATTTGGATTTAATGACTAATAACATGGAAGCTTATAAATGAAGGCAGCTTTAGAACATAGGCAAAGGAAACATGGTCATGGAAGTAGAAAACACACTACACATGAAAGTCGGCGATGGAGAATCAAGCTACGCAAGTAACTCATTTCTTCAGGTTTTAATTCGTAGCTTTCTCCTTATATGCACATATTGGGAAACCGGTTGTTCCCCAACCCACCCACACACACACATCACCACCAAATTAACCTCTATGTATATGTGAACGTGTGTTTCCAGTGATGATAAATTTTCATGGTCAAAGTATACGAAAGTCTCTCAAAAGTATCGAAACTTTTTAACAAGTGCGTCTTAAAACGTTCTGTTTTTCAGGAAATTGCCATACGGAAAACACTGCAGGTTCTAAAGCATACAATCAAGGGAATGGTTAATCTTGAAACGGCCTTCAGCAAAGTTTTCGTATTAGCAGATTTAGGATGTGGCACCGGCACAAATACACTATTGCTTGCATCTATGGTTATTGATTTAGTCCTTGAGCTCTGTAAAGAAATTAATCTTAAAACACCACAATTTCAAGTCTTCTTAAATGATCTTTTTGGAAATGATTTCAATACCATTTTCCAATTGTTACCGAAGTTTAGAGCAAACCTTAAGAAGGAGAAGGGAGAGAATTTTGGGTCTTGTTTTGTTTCAGCTATTCCAGGCTCCTTTTATCGCAGGCTCTTTCCAGATGAAAGCTTACACCTTGTTCACTCCTCTTATTCTGTTCATTGGCTTTCTCAGGTTTGCACATAATGAACTCTAAGTAATTGTAAATAAAAACTGTTTTTAATACAAATTCATAGTGCTTACGAGATCTGATAGGTACCTGAAGGCATTGAAAACAACAAAACAAATATATACATGGCAAAAACAAGTCCTCCCAATGTGTTTGAAGCATATGGAAAGCAATTTCATACTGACTTTATAAAGTTTTTAGAACTTCGTGCCAAAGAAGTAGTACGTGGTGGGTGCATGGTTTTGACATTTCTTGGTCGGAGTAGTGCTGATCCAACCACTGATGATGGTTGCCGTCATTTGGAGCTATTATCACAGTCACTTCTCGATATGGTCAAAGAGGTATGATGTTCTTTGTTACAATGTCCACATATGATAATTACAAACTAACCACCGATATTTTTATTCAGTGTTAATTACGATCTACCCATTTATGTTTTTTAAAACTATATATAGGGGCTGGTCGAAGAATCATATATGAACTCATTCAATGTCCCATATTATACTCCATGCGAGGATGAAGTCAGGAAAGCTATTCACAAAGAGGGATCCTTTTTTCTTGATGCCTTTAATGCTTTTCAAGGTAACTGGGATCCATATGACACGGATTACACAAATATGGTAGATTTGAATGAGCAGATCAGCCACATCCATGGGAAAAACTGTGCTAAAGTTGTGAGAGCTGTTTCAGAACCCATGTTGACATCTCATTTCGGGAATTCAATAAATATTGACGTGCTATTTCAAAAGTTTCAAATGCGAGTGGCGGAAGATCTAGCAAAGAAGAAAACCAGATACTTTAATATAGTCATTTCATTGACTAGAAACTGAGCTGTGTATGTTAAATCAGTCGATTTTCTCTTTCTTTCTGAAAAACGTCAATTGGTTGTTTTAAGCTTTTTGATAGATCCAAGTTCGAGATTGGTTTTTCTCCAAAAAAAAGATACTAGGTTGTAGCAATTTTCTTCTTAATTCCCATAAGAAACAATTACAGTATTTAAAAGAAAAATAACATGAATGCAAACTAAAAAAAAGGAAATCATGGCCACGTAGTGGCAACAACCGAACTGGAATCCAATGGAAAGTTGAGATAACAATGACAAAGTAAACTCGGTCATTAAAAAAAGAAGCAACCTCTGTATGCAACATGGAGCGCTGACCAATTCTACTTCGCCGTCGGTTATTGATGAGCTGTTAATCCCGTAAACGACCCGGCGCGGCGGCGCTCTAAGTTATTTGGGCCTGCTAATAGATATATTGCTGGGCTGTTCATATGTGTTTGTTTGAGTAGGCCTGAGGAGTCGTGCTTAACTGCTGTCAGTTTTCGTTATTGAGATAATTCAATTGATGAAACAATACTTCATCGATCATGGACCCTCTGTATAACGACATGAATTTTTAAAAAATACAATTGTGACGAGGTTTAAACATCAATCATATAAGACATCCGTAGACAAAATTTGATAAATGACTACTAATTAAGCACATATCAAATGATGGATTGTGTATGATTGTGGTTGTTATGTTGAGTCTATCAAATTTTTATCTTCTTGGAAATCAAATACATTATCTTTTGGGTGGTCTTACCCTTATTAGATACTAGGTGTGACACTCATGTATTTATTTAAAAAAAAAATTAAATATAAAATTCTAAACATTTGATAAGTTTGAATTTATAAGAAAATTAAGAAAAATATTGAATTATAAAAACTAAAGTGTTTTTTTTTTTAATTTAGAGAAATAATTTAAATAAATAAATAAATAAAATTAATGAATCTCTAATTTAGTAATTTTGAAATTAAAAAGTTTATTAATAAAATTGATATGTATTTATTATTGCATTTAAATATATCTAGTATCTAGACTTTAACAAAATGAAAACACTATAAAAAGACACGTGGAATAAAAATTAATATAAAATAACCACAAAATTACATATGACAAATTAAATGAGAATGTGACACGTGACAAAAAAATCTTTATTTCTTAGGGAGGATGTGTTGCTTTTCAAGGCTCCCAGGAAGATTATTGATTGTTTGGAGGGTATTAGGAGGAAGTTCCTTTGGAATGGCAAAGCGGATAGTTGGAAGATCCATTTGGTTTCTTGGAAAACCGTGGTCACACCAAAATAAAAAAGAGGTCTTGATGTTGGGTGCCTTAGGTCGTTAAACTTGGCCCTCTTAGCTAAATGGATATAGCGGTTTAAAAATGGAATGTAAAAATCTTTGGTTAAATTGCATAAAGACATGGCATAATATTAGCGGAATTGATGGTAAAGCAATTGCCAAGACTTGTCTTCCGAGCACATGGTTAAACCAATTTATATAATGAGTTGGATGAGTGGAAAATTGATCAGGAGTTGTTGTTGGAGAGAAATTTGGGGGCTAGAAACGAAACCTATTTTTGGAAAGATAAGTGGCTAGATGGCATGGCTCTGAAAGATGTTTTCTCATAATTTTAAAAGCTTGAGGTCCATAAAAACTGCAAAGTGATTGAGAGACTATCCAGAGACACTTTAGAGAGGGAAAATAGAAAGTTCTGGTGCTAGAAAAGGGCCATTAGAAGGGGTAGAGAGGCAAATTATCTAGTGGAGCTGAACAGGAAGATGGGTGAGGTTGTTCTTTCTGCTATAGGAGATTCATGGAAGTGGAAAGGAAACGAAATGGTATTTTCTTGGTTCATTCTTTGAGGCAGCAGGTGGCTAATGCAAATTTTGATGATGTTGCAGTTGTTTTAAAGGGGTTAGTTGGAATCCCTTGAAGGTCAATTGCTTTGTGTGGCGGCTCATGCTAAACATGATTACAGTAGCTCGCAACCTTGCTATTAGAGGTGTTGTTATTGACTCTTTTTCATGCAAATTCTGTCGTACGGAGGATGAAGAGACTGTACATGTTTTTTTCGATTGTGATTATGCTACAAAGGTGTGGAAATGGTTCTTCTCATGGGTTGGTAGTCAATTGGCGATCCCTCACAATTTCTTTTCTCGGAAGTCGTTGATTAGCTCCATGGGAGTGGACAAGATAAAATGCAATTTTCTCACTGTTAGGTGTTGTGGTTTCTGTGGAAAGTGAGAAATGATATTAGCTTCATAAAACGAAAATGCAATCCAATGCGGACGGCGGATAATATTCAAGTCGCATCCTTTAACTGGATCAAGTATCGAGCTAGATTTGATTCGTTATGTTGGTTTAATTAATTGGTGCAATCCTCCTATTTTTAGTTGTAACTTGTAACTTCTTCTAGCATCTTGCTAGCTTCTTTAATGAATTTATGTCGTTCAAAAAAATCTGATTTTTATAGTTGATAGTAAGATCTCTAACTAAAATATCAATACAATCTAAATATTATTTGGTTTTTGATTTCTTGGATTTTATCTATAACCATTGATTTCAATTTTGTTGTATATTATTATATATTATTTTTGGTATTTTAAGTTGTCCACATGTGGTAAACCCTAGGTGATAAATAAAATAAAAAACTAAAAGACAAAAAGACAAAAATATGGATAAAATTGTCGTTCCATATGATTTTAACGGAGTTTTATTTACCAGAGTTGGATGGAAGGACTCTTGGCACAAAATATGGAAGCCATAGAAATACAATTTTTTAAATTTTCAAATGTTAAGCAGAGCATGCAACTTTGACCAAACTATAAGGACCATTTCTATAAATTACTATATTTTTAATGACATGATTTTTTTAATGAATTTCTAAGAGGAGACGGTGTGAGTACATCTTGTGCTCGTTATTGTGACGTGGAACGCCATAATGATGTGGTAACGGGGAACACCCCCCCCCTTCCTTCTCGTTTTTGCTTGTTAATAGCGTATCTTGTTGGTGTCACAACCGAAAGAAACGAGCAAATTTCAAACTTTTCCCATTGACCAACCGTTGCCAACGAGTATTTTTTTTTTTTTGAATTAACTATTAATTTTTTTTTTCATTTATCCTATAAATACCTAACATTATAAAAACTTTCACACAATTTCTCTCATTCTCTCTATATAATTTCAATTATGTTCAAAAGAATATATATGGACCCTTTCGACTTGTCCGATGATTCCGATGACGATATTTGTTTCAGGATGATGTATCATTATTACACTACCAACCTGTTACAACCTCAACCTGACCCATCCCCGCTATTAACAAGACATGCGGTGTTAAACATAAATCGCGAGGAAGGACACAAACATCTATATCGCGATTACTTTGTAGATAATTGTGTATACGGGTCGAAGGACTTCAAAAGAAGATTTTGTTTGAGTATGAATGTTTTCCTACGGATCGCCAACGCCTTGGAAATCTGGTAGTGCTTCTTTACCATACTTTTATACAAAATAAATACAAATGTACTATATGTTTCTTTAATTTTACAACGTTGCAGAAATGTGTTGCGACTATTCGTTTGATGGGTATGGTGGAGTCACCCGACACCATGGATGACTATATGAGAATGTTCGAAAGAACCGCAAGGAAGAGTTTGTATACATTGTCAAGGGGTGTTGTTGCAACATTTGGAGACGTGTATTTGCGGAAACCTTCGTTGCATGATTTGCAAGAATTGTATGCGACACATGAAGAACGCCATGGGTTTCCCGAAATGATCGGAAGCATTGATTGCACACACTGGAAATGGAAAAATTGTCTGGTAGCATGGAAAGGGTAATATGCAAGTGGTCATCACGGATCATATTCGTTGGTTTTAGAGGCTGTTGCTTCTCAAGATTTATGGATTTGACATGCATTTTTTGGGGTTGCGGGCTCCAACAACGACGTCAATGTTCTTGATCAGTCGCCAATATTCGACAATCTTTTGAATGGAAATGCCCCAGATACTCCTTTCACGGTGAATGGAAACAAATACAAATACGGGTATATTACCTTACAAAAGGATATATATTCTCAGTATTCCACATTCGTGAAGGCATTCCGACACCCGGTTGAAGAAAGAGACAATTTTTTTAAGAGAAGACAAGAAGGAGCACGTAAGGATGTAGAACGTGCTTTTGGAGTGCTTAAGGCGAAGTGACATATAGTTGAACATGCAGCACGATCATTGGATTTAGAAACTCTACGATATATCATGTATGCATGTATCATAATGCATAACATGGTAGTAGATGATAAATAACGAAATATTGCACACTATATCCTAGCGGAGCCCAGACACGTTTAATTTTAACCAGGACAGCAGAGTATTTGCATAGAGACGTTGACATTCAGGACGCAAATAAACACAGACAACTTCGAGAGGACTTGGCGGATTATATCTTATATGGTAACGATAACGAATATCGTTTTGTTTTTTAAGAAAATGTTTTTTTTTTTTTACCGAATAGCGTTTTATTTTTTTATTTTTTTATTTGAATGTTATGTGTAATTTAATTTGTATGTTATTTTTAATTTTTAAAAATTATTTTTATTCTATGTTATTTATAATTTTTAAACATTATGTTTTATTTATTATGTTATATTTAAAATATATTTGTTTAAATTAAAAAAAAAATTACAAAGTGAAAAAAAGTTGGTGTTATAACAAGATGTAACATGGTGACCATTTCCTCACTTGGTGTCATAACACCATTGGTGATGTGGCATGTGAGGTGGCACCAAAATAGTGTTATAACTAGTTGTGCACACTCAATGCTCTAACAAATGCAACTAGGCTTTGGCGTCTGGGCTTGGGATAATTGGGTGGTAGGTATCAAATCCTTTCTTATATCTATATCCTCACGTGCTAGGTTTATGGCCAAAGGGATTGGAAGCGGGGAAGAGGCCAGGGGAAGGGAATCACACCCCGCAACACCAAACCGGGATTGGACCCGTCCCCTGTATCGGCAAGTTGCCAAGTTGGCAACTAAAACAATTGGACCACTTTAGTTTATATAAGGACCTCACCTAAGCAATAGCAATGGCAGTGGTTTCTCTTGGACTAATTATAATATCTTCACCCGGCCCACACCCTTTTCAATAAAAACGGCAGCCTTAATTATTATGTGAGCATCCTTGTCAACAAAAATGCCACCAAGAAGAAGGGTCCGTTGGGGTTTATTTATGTGGTCGAAAGAACACCATCATTCCACGGCACACATGGAACACTAAAATATTGTTACATATGCCCACTACAAACACATGCAAAACGTGAACACTCCAAACACTCTTAATTTCCAAGTGCACAAAAATACAAAGTTGATGGGACAGTTCAAGTAAAAAAAAAAAAAGAATTTAGAGAACACATATAAATTACCCCAAACCATATAGACCATTATGTAATTTATTCTAAAAGAGAAACTATGATAATCTAAAAATAATAATTAATTAAGATTTAATTTCATACTTTTCACTATAAACTATAATAATCTAAAAATAGTACTCCTTCCGTTTTAATATTATAGTCCATCTTTTTTTTTTAGTTTGTCCCAAAATAATAGTCCACTTCTAAAAATAAATAACATTTTTACCAAAATACTCTCTCATTATTACTTAACCAACTAAACATTTAATTGAACATTAAATGCAAAGTAAGGACAAAACTATAATTTTATTATATAAAATTAGTGGTAATTAATGTTTTTTTTAATCTGTGTATTTTTTGTTTACGGACAATGATATTGGGACGGATGGAGTAATAATTTAAACGAAAATGAAAAGAATTTGAAATGAACAGTTCACTCGTGGAAGGTTATAAATGAAGGCAGCTTTACAACAAAGGCAAAGAAACATAGTCATGGAAGTAGAAAACACACTACACATGAAGGTTGGCGATGGAGAATCAAGCTACGCGAGTAACTCATTTCTTCAGGTCTCTTTAGCTTTCTCATTAAATACACATCAAGTGCGTCTTAAATATCATAACTCATTAACAAATGCGTCTTAAAATGTTATGTATTTCAGGAAATTGTCATACGGAAAACACTGCATGTTTTAAAGCATACAATCAAGGGAATGGTTAATCTTGAAACGGCCTTCAGCAAAGTTTTCGTATTAGCAGATTTAGGATGTGGCACCGGCACAAATACACTATTGCTTGCATCTATGGTTATTGATTTAGTCCTTGAGCTCTGTAAAGAAATTAATCTTAAAACACCACAATTTCAAGTCTTCTTAAATGATCTTTTTGGAAATGATTTCAATACCATTTTCCAATTGTTACCGAAGTTTAGAGCAAACCTTAAGAAGGAGAAGGGAGAGAATTTTGGGTCTTGTTTTGTTTCAGCTATTCCAGGCTCCTTTTATCGCAGGCTCTTTCCAGATGAAAGCTTACACCTTGTTCACTCCTCTTATTCTGTTCATTGGCTTTCTCAGGTTTGCACATAATGAACTCTAAGTAATTGTAAATAAAAACTGTTTTTAATACAAATTCATAGTGCTTACGAGATCTGATAGGTACCTGAAGGCATTGAAAACAACAAAACAAATATATACATGGCAAGAACAAGTCCTCCCAATGTGTTTGAAGCATATGGAAAGCAATTTCATACTGACTTTATAAAGTTTTTAGAACTTCGTGCCAAAGAAGTAGTACGTGGTGGGTGCATGGTTTTGACATTTCTTGGTCGGAGTAGTGCTGATCCAACCACTGATGATGGTTGCCGTCTTATGGAGCTATTAGCACAATCACTTCTAGATATGGTCAAAGAGGTATGATGTTCTTCGTTACTATGTCCACATATGATAACAAACTAACCAACAACATTTTATTCAGTGTTATGATCTAGCCATTTATGATTTTTAAAACTATAAATAGGGGCTGGTCGAAGAATCATTTATCAACTCATTCAATCTCCCCCATTATTCCCCATGCGAGGATGAAGTCAGGAAAGCTATTCACAATGAAGGCTCCTTTTGTCTTAATACCTTTAATGTTTTTCAAGGTAACTGGGATCCATATGACACTGACTACACAAATTTGGTAGATTTGAATGACCAGATCAGCCACATCCATGCCAAAAACTGTGCTAAAGCTCTCAGAGCTGTTATGGAACCGTTGTTGACATCTCATTTCGGAAATTTGATAAATATTGATGTGTTATTTCAGAAGTTGCAAATGCATGTGGCCGAAGATCTAGCAAACAAGAAAACTAGATACTTTAATATAGCCATTTCATTGTCTAAAAAATGAGCTATCATGTTAGATTAGTCACTTGGCTGTTTTAAATCACTCAACTGATTTTTATTTATTTTTTCTTCTTTTTGTGATTTTTGTATTTTGTTGTTTATTTCTTATTTGTATTTTTCTCATTTTGTTGTTTTTGTATTATAAATTTAATAATAAACATATAAAATTAATAGTAAATGAATTATATAATTTTTTTATTAATTATCTGGTATATCAACCCTGTGTATATTACAACTACTATATGGTCTATTTGATGGAATATACGCATTTAGTCAAACAATATACGAAGTTTTCTATCCGGAAAAATATTGTAGTCTTTGGATACGCCACAATGACAAAACAGTAGGCATTTGATGCCTTTATTCTAAATCAACTTTCATATAATGAGAACCTTAAAGGCTTAAACAATGATGTGATCAATAGATGTATGATTTGAGAAGTTTTATATGGAATCCCCCAAACCGAGAAGCATGATTATGTTCATTTCAACTCTTCAACGTTAATAGAATATCACGTTGTTTCTGCCATCATAAAGGACTCCTTTTCTTTCAACTAATTTGCAAATCAATGACTATCAATATAACATTGCAAGGTCAGGATTATGCTCATCATTTATAACATTCAAGGTCGATTATGCTCATCATTTATAACATTCAAGGTCTACAAGTCATACGTATTATTATAATTTGCAACCAATTCAAATGGACAGTTTTTTTGTCCCCATATTTATGTCAGATTTCTTTGTAGTTCTGTTTACACAACTTCGATAACGAAATATGGATATTGTGTTGTGTTGTATTCATGTTAAATAAGAATTTGTTGTGTTGTATTATGTAAAACAAAAAATACAATGCAATTATCCAATTTACCTTTTGAAATTTAAATGTATTAATGGGGTTCAACATGTTTATTAAACATATTACATTAAGAAAATAAAATAAATAGGTCAATCTCATTTCAATCTATTTATTAAACATGTGGGTTGGATTGTGAATTTGAATATGTTCAATTAAGCATGTCAATCTGAAAATGACCCACCCTTTTCCACAGTGTGTTAAATATGAGAATAAAATAAAGAGCACAAGGATTTACTACTGTGGTTCACTTGATCAGCTTTATCGAGTTGCGTCGACCACAGATGAACCAAAGAGATTTTATTTAATAATCATCAACATTTTTTTTGTATAGATTACAAATATACAACAAGATGTATTATAATGACAAGTTGACTTAAAATTTGTTGTCGGCCAAGCCCAAAAAACATTATTATCAAACTTTATGGTCCTTGCACTCAACCTTCTCATCCAGCATCACAGTTGTCGTGTTGAATAATGCAGACATTGGCTCCAACATTGCAACTTGTGGATTTTGATGTCAGAATTTGATCAAACTCCACAACTCAACTTTGTGACCTCTACAAACACCCCCTTAACTGGGATCCAATTTTGGTGATAACGTTGTCATATGATTATGATAAAGAGGAATTACAAGGGTTCTCGAAGAAAAGCAATATGACTACAAAAAGCAAATCATATATAAATACTAGCTAGACGGAAACCCTAATGGGCTAAAGACAAAAGGGCCCATAAACAAGCGGGCTAATAATATATAGACTAACACCCCCCATCAAAGTCACAATGCCGCAACAATTAGCATTGAGAGTTTGTCACATAAGAACCGAAACCGAGAAGCCGATAAAGCCTTCGTAAAAATATCCACAAGCTGCAAGGTTAATGAAACAAATGGAAGCGAAATGGTCCCAAGCTGTAGGTGATGACGGGTAAAATGACAATCAATCTCAATGTGTTTCATCCACTCATGAAAGAAAAAATTCTTCGCAATTTGTATCGCACTTTTATTATCACAATGCAAGGGAGTAGATGAAGAAATGTAAACTCCCATATCCGCAAGCAGCCACCATAACCAAATAATCTCACATGTAGTTACAACCATAGCCCGATATTCAGCCTCTGTGGAAGATCTAGAGACAACACCTGTTTCTTGCTCTTCCATGAAATAAGAGACTCTCCAAGAAATACACAAAATCCAGTGGTGGACTTACGATCATGACGATCACCATCCCAATCAGCAACATTATAGGCACGTAACTCAAGAGAAGACGTCGAGGGAAACAAGAGAGTCTGAAACTGAGTGCCACGAAAATATCTCAGATTACGAAGAACAACTCCCCGATGAACAGAGGTAGGAGCAGTAACAAACTGACTGATAACATGAACAACATGAGCAATATCTGGACGCGTAACTATGAGATAAACTAAACTTCCCACCACAGTGCGATAAAGATTCGGATCGGACAAAGGAACACCATCAGTAGGAGAATATCGTGCATTGGTTTCAAGAGGAGTATCAACAGTCCGATTGTCAGAAAGTCTCGCCCGTGTAAACAAGTCTGATATATATTTACTCTGGGAAAGAAAGTACCCTTTCTTAGACTGAGCAACCTCAATACCCAAGAAATAACGCAGCAAGCCCAAATCATTCATAGCAAATCGACGAGCTAGATCATGCTTCAAAGACTCAATACCAACATGGTCATCACTTGTAATAATCATGTCATCCACATATAAGGACAGAAGAATCCGTCCTGCACTCGAGCATCTAACAAAAAGAGCAGAATCGTGATTACTCTGGACAAATCCAAGAGAGGTAATCACTATGGAGAATTTCTCAAACCAAGCACGAGGGGCTTGCTTAAGCCCATACAAAGTTTTGCGAAGCCGAAAAACCTCACCCGGTCGGTGTTGAATTCCTGGATGAGGGGTCATATAAACCTCTTCATGAAGGTCACCATTCAAAAAAGCATTCTTGACATCCATCTGAAAGATCTTCCACTGTCGGACGGATGCAACTACAATCATAGTACGAACTGTCTTCATCTTTGCAATTGGGGCAAAATGTCTCCTCGTAGTCAAAACCATATTGTTGGGAATACCCTTTTGCTACAAGTCTAGCCTTGTATCGTTCAACAGAACCATTAATTTTTGTTTTTATCTTGTACACCCAACGATAACCTATCGTATGTTTCCAAGGAGGAAGAGAAACTAAATCCCATGTATGAGTCTGATGAAGGGCAGTGAGTTCTTCAGCCATAGCATTTTGCCAAAGAGGATCTGAAACAGCTTCTCTATATGATTCAGGTTCAGACAAGTGATGGATGCTTGCTATAAATGAAGCAAACGGTCCTGAATATGTAGAGTAAGTAAAATCTGGTAGCTTAGTGGACTTGACAGGACAAGAGGATCTCCCGAGGGGTGGTAGTGGAGGTGGATCCTCAACTTCAATAATCGGAGGATCAGGCTCATGAACAGGTGGAGTCGAGGCACCCTCTGAAGAAATGGGTGTGTCATGATTTGAGGGATCATGCGGCATAGATGAATCTTGAGCCTCTATATCTTCATTAAAAGGAATACACAGAAGATCGGACTTCGTTACATTGTGGGCTGTAGCAGGAATCGAGTAGAAAGGAATATGTTCCAAAAACATAACGTGTCAGGAAACATATAACTTTTGACTCACAGGATCATAGCAAAGATATCCTTTCTAACCAATACCATACCCCAAAAATACACAAATAGCAGATTTTGGTCCCAACTTGTTCCTTTCAACATGAGGACGAAGAACAAAACAAGTACATCTAAAAACTCGTAAGGAAGAGTAGTCTGGTAGATGACCATATAACTTCTCAAAAGGAGATATTCCCGAATTCAATGAATTAGGGATACGATTAATCACATACATAGCGGTTAGGACTGCTTCTCCCCAAAAGGCACTAGGGACCTGCGCAGACAGAAGTAATGAGCGGGCAGTCTCAACAATATGACGATGTTTTCGTTCTGCCACACCGTTTTGCCGAGGTGTGTCAGTACACGAAGACTAGTGTATGGTACCATCTGAAGCAAGTAACTGAGTGAAATCATTAGAGGTATATTCACCCCCTATGTCACACCTGAAGCACTTAATCACAACCGAATGTTGAGTTTTAACAAGAGCTCTAAAATTGTTGTAAATATCAAAGAAATCAGATCTTAATTTCATAAGATAAACCCATGTATATCAAGTACAATCATCTATAAAAGATACATAATAGGTTGACCCACCTTTTGTGGATACCGGTGCAGGACCCCACACATCAGAATGAATACTGTCAAAAGGAGCAATAGAACAATACATACTTTTATTGAAGGGTAAAGCAGAAAATTTTGCTAGTTTGCAACCACTACAATCAGAAATATCACAAGAGTTCAAATGACCCAAAACACCACTAGATGGTAAAAAATTCAAACGTGATACAGACACATGTCCCAAACGAGAATGCCAAAGATAAAACTCAGACGACAAATGACTCAAACGAAAAGAAGATAAATCAATGTTGGAAGCAACAACAACAAATACTTTTAGGACCTCCAAGACATATAGTTCCCCCACCCTACGGCCGATCCCAATCACCTTCTGGGTGTGTTGATCCTGTATAACACAGACAAAATCAGAAAAGAACACCCAGTTGACTGAGGCAAGGTTCAAAGTAAGTTTGGGAATGTAATAAACATCAGAAAGAGTGATATGAGAAACAGAGACATACCCAACACCCTCAACTATCATAGATGTATTACTAGCAGACTTAACGGAAATAGATGACACTTGCGACAAAGAAGTAAATGATGATAAATGAGCAGTCATATGATGGGTTGCACCAGAATCTAAAATCCACAAAGATGAGGGAATACCTGAAGTACCAGATGAGGTGGGACAAGAATGAGACATAGATGCAGACATGGCAGTGGGATTAGAAGCCAAATACTGTCTGAAGCTCTCAAACACCTTGGGATCCAATGTAGATGGTGGCATGTGTCCAACAGATTCTGTGTCAACTGGTGGAACAGCAGCAGCAAACTGTGGAGGACGAGGAGTCCATGGAGGAGTACCAGAGGAACACGGCTGAAACTTCTGTTGACCAGACCTATTTTGTTGCCCTGACAGAGATTGACCAGATTTACCCTTGTTGACTAACAATGGACACTGAGCTTTCCAATTATTATTCTGTTTGCAGAATGCACACTCATCATAAGCAACCCTTGACGGTTGTCGAGACTAGTTGGAGGAAACAACATGTGACATCCTGAATTCAGGTGTGTCTCTTAAACCCTTCTCCTTTTCCCAAGTTGTCAAGTTAAGCCCCTAAATTGAATTGTTGGGCTAGTGAGTATGCTGGGTGTACTGAAGAGTATGTTGCGCGTAATCGCACGCTTAATTTGGACACAGACTCGCCTTGTTACGCTGGGCGTACCAAGGGTTACGCTGGGCGTAGCAAGCCCAGATGTAAACCCTAATTTGTGGATTGTGCACTATAAAAGGAATGTTATGGCCTGGACCTCAGCCACCATTTCAGAGAGTGAAACCCCTATAGAGAGTCCTCCTTCGTTTCTAGCTAGTGTGTTGGTATTCTAAGCTTCAAAGTGTCATTTCAAGGTGGTGAAAGAAAAGAAGAGGCCATTTTGGAAGCTAGGAGTTTGTGGACAAGAGTAGATCCGAGCTTTTTAGAGGTTGGAGCTTCTTTCTGAGGTAAAAATCTCAAAACTTTCCTTGTCTTTGGTGTTGTGTGCTTCTTGGACCAATTTCTAGGGTTTTTGGTCCCAAAGTGGAGACTTTATGAGCAAATGGTCTCCATTGGCCTAGATCTATCATATTTCAGGACTATAAGAGGTGTATGTTCATAAAAATGCAATCTTGGACGTGAATATTGAGCCATGCATGAGATCTAGACCTTTTGAGGAAGAAGGAAAGGTGTTAGAGGGTGTAGGAACCTTTACAACCATGTAAAGGCTTAAAGGTTTCGACTTTATGGGATAAGAGGCTTAAGGAGAGTTGGATCTAGAAGTTGAATGAGTGTCTTAACCGTTTAAGACCAAAATCCAAGGAAAGGCTGAAACTGAGACTTACGTTGGGCGTAACTCTCAGTACGTACAGCGTAAGGGGTTGAGACCCCGAATGTGGTTCGCCGGCGTACGCCCCGCGTACAGAGAAGGTACACACCGTGTACTGCCTCCTGTTGACTTCTGTTGACTTTTAGGGTTTTGGTCAACCTTTGGACTTTTGGGTCAGGGAGGGGTAAAATGGTCTTTTACCCTTCTGTGGAATTGTAGAGTAGATTTAATCTAGCCTATGAGAGCCATTACTTATTTGAGAGTGTTGTTATGTGTTTAGGCGGGGGCTAGACCAGTGTGTTCGTGTGCGAGATTATCCGAGATACCCGAGGTGAGTCTTCTCACTATACGTTACCTAGAGTGGTATATATGTGTAGACCGGAGGGTCTTGTGTGCTAAGTGTATGTATGAGATTATGTGCAATGTGATATATGTATGCTATGTGATTGTATAGACCAAACAGGAGGGTCCAACAATATAGACCGGACCGAAGGGTCCAACGATACAGACCGGGCCGAAGGGCCCAACGAGCTATGACCGGACCAGAGGGTCCAATGAACTACGGGACTAGAGGGTCCCGTTGAGACACATCGACCGGAGGGTCGTACTGTAGCCTCGAGTGGCGTATGTGTTGTATGTGATATTTTGGGGAACTCACTAAGCCTTGTGCTTACAGTGTTTGTGTGATGTGTTTCAGGTACCAGTGATGTCACACCCCCGAACCAGACGGTGGAAACGTCTGAGGGCTCTTATGACTTAAATTGAATACCATCACAATGAATATACATGAATCATAACATAATTCATCACCATGCATTGAAATATTACAACTGATATTGTTTACATCCAGTACATTGTTTTAGACATTACAATTTCATAACATAAACTGTCTGATAGATAATCTAAGCAAAACACCATGACATTACTTGGTACTTATTCTTCGGTTTACCTGTTACCTGAGAATACAAGTTATTTTGAAAAACGTCAACATATGAAATGTTGGTGAGTTCATAAGTAATGTTGTGGTAAAATGATTTGGTGTAGTTTGTAAAACCCAGAAAATCCGATATTTTCTGGAAAGATCATTGTTTATAAAAAAGTGTGAAGATCCATGAATATATGATTGTTGATTTTCAAAACATGTATAATTGTTGCACTTTTGTATAAATCACGCAAGTGAAAATGTTGAACTTCCCAGGAAAACCCGATGTTTTCCCAATACATAAAATACAGTGATTTCTCTATTGTTATACCGTTACGACGAATGATTTTGATTTCTCGGGTAGCGTTGGATTAATTAGGGTTTGTGAGTCGTTATAATCACACATAAAGATGACTAGTTTATAACTACAGGTTACGAACGATCCTTAAAGGCGTCGCCCGTTACTACTCACTTAATCCAACCACCATGATTACTCTTGATTAACGCCCTGAATCTGTTTACTGGATTTCTCATAAGCCCAATAACCGAGGAGAAAGGGGAGTACGAAGTCCCGTTATTTCCGTGAGTTATTTAAGGCTATCGGGAATGCGAAAGACACTTAGCCCAACTCGCATTTGACTTCTCGACCTCACTAGTAGTACTAATGGGCCACTAGGGCCCAATAGCACATTAGAGCTATTGAAAGTCCTTTTACATGGAATTGGGTCATAGGAGGCCCAATAACACGTACGTAAGCATATTCCCTTTGGGCCCAAAGATCATGTTAATGGGCTAACAAGGCCAAACGAGCATGATTTCAAACTTCCAAGCCCAAAGTTTGTAAGTTAGCTCATCATAGTTATCGCGTGTTTGTTGAAATGCTTTGGTTTAACGATTTTGTTTTGTTATTGATTCGAGACCGAATCAATTCGTTTTGTAACGATATTTGTTATTGAGAGTGTATTTGTTTTCCGTTTCGTCGGTAGTCGTGGATCTTGTATTTTGTATTAATGAATTAATTTGTTTGAAAGTGGAATTTGACCCTTTTCACTACCCTTCCTTTATAAAAATAACACTTTTGGTCCTTTTATATAAAAGAATTTCATTTTTAGTCCTTAAAACCCTTTTCTTTACACTTTTGTATTATTTATTTGATGAAAACACGATTTTAACCCAAAATTTACTTTGTTGACAACTTCAGCCCCTCCAGAATAGTGATTCTCGGTTAGGAACCCATTTTTCACAACTTTTACAGTTTTGGCCCAAAATCTAAAAACTTTACATTTTTGGTCCCTTTTGATAGTGAAAAGCATTTTTGACCCATAAAATGATTTTGTCATGCTAATTACCCCCTGTTTTACAGAAAGTTACATTTCAGCCCCTAAAATTTATCATTTCTCGCATTTTGAGGCTTATTGGGCCGAAAAGCCCAAAATTAGCCCATTAAGCTAAAAATTTACATTTTAAGTCCCTTGAAATTTCTAATGTTTAGAAAAATATTTATAGGAACTGTTTTGACCCTTTTAACCTTCAAGAAACCGTGACTTGTTGAGTTGTACCCCTAGTTTTGTATTTTTGACAATTTAAGCCTAAAAATGGGTTTTATGTTAGAACATGTTCATCGTGACCTTATAAGCTATTATTCTTGACTTGTTTAGTGTAAGATAGCTTAGATTATGTTTGTTTCCTTTCTCATGTCATAGATCTCGGGTTTACACCCTTTTTGGTAACATATTCATCACAAAACACATGAAATCATACACATACATGTATCAAATCACACATAGCATACATATACATATAGATCTACACATTTTCTTGTATTCTCCCCCATAAAACTCATAAAAACCAAAAAGAAAGGGGTATGAAGCTCATCTTGAGTGTGGTTTCGGTTTTTGAAGGAAAGGATGAAGAAGATTTGTTCCTAGCAAGCTTTCTTGGAGGATCTCGAACTTATACGTTTCTAAGGTGCAAGATCACAAGTTTTGTATGAGATAAGGAAGATTGTTGGTAAAATGAAGAAGATATGTTATGAATCAAAGAAATAACTTACCAAAGATGTGAACTACTTGATGAAAATCCTTAGATTTCAAGCCAAAATTTCGAGATCTTCAAGGGAGAAGAAGATGATCTTAAGAGTGGTTTAGAGAGAATTTTTGTGAGATGTGTGTGTGTTCCTTTGTGTCTTCGGCCAAGGATAGAAAGAGAGAGGGGAAGAGAGACTTTGATGAGATGGTTGCATGGGAATATGAGTTATAAGCATGGAAGTCCTATGGGTAAAAGTGAGGTGGCAATACTAAAGTCAACTCTTTCCTTTCTTTGTGCGCTTGGGCCGAAAATGGAGAAGGAAAGAGAAAGAATTGGGCCCTTAAATGCTTAAGCCCAATTTATAAATAATTTAGATAATGCTTGGTCCAAATAAATCAAGAAATGATTTTTATGGCCTATTAGGGCTAATTAGGTTAGTTATGGCCCAATAAGGTCCATTTAGGTATTTTATTTCATTCTAGGCCCAATATGGCCCAAAATATTTAAAATGTATGGAATTGGGTCCAATTAGAGCCCATTTAAGAGTTCTAAGCCCAAGATAGTCAAATTGGAAGCTTATTGGCCCATTTGGCCCAATAAGGAAATCCTAGTCCAGAATGGACTTAAACCAGGATTTCTAGGGTTTCCAATTCTTTGTTGACTATTTGCAGTGCTTGTATGAAGTGTTTGATTAAAATTTTGTTGTTATTGATAAGCATCCTACATGCTTTCACATTGTTGGTTCACATTTGTTATCATTGTTAAATGTTTACAAGGCATCAAATTTCCTGGTTGTGACAAGTGAGGATCGCGGGAAGGCGCCGACATGATCAGTACACCCTATCGGAGTTTCATATATTTGATCTAGGGGTGTGATTTTATGGATTTGTTATGTGATACTTTGAGAATTGGGACTTTTTATGAATGAAATTGCATTATTAAAAAGTAAAAAATTGTTTTGAAATTTACGTTGTTACACAGCAAGCACAGCAGGAGCGGGAGTAGGAGTGGAGGTTGCTTCAAATCCTTTATCCACATGAGACTTGATACGAGTCTCTTCTGCAATTAACTCATGGACAACATAATCCACTAAGGGAAGGGGAGAGCGATGAATAATGGTTCCAAGTAGGCCTTCAAAATCAAAACTCAAGGCCATCAAGAACTGGACCAAGCGTTGTTCTTCCCTCCTAGCAAGATAAGGCTCAAAATCTTTTAATTCCTTAGATTCAGTAAGAGCCAATTGATCCCACAGATCAGACATAGCAACACAGAAATCTTGAATACTCTGGTCATTTTGTTGAAGGGCACGAATATCATATTCTAACTGATATTGCTTAGCAAAATTGGACTAAGTATACAGTCTCTCCAAGTGATTCCAAATTTTTTTGTTATGTCATATTTAGCCAACTGCATACCAATGGACTGAGTAATAGAGTTATTAATCCAAGTAATGACCTTGTAATTATCAGTCTCCCAAGCATCAAGCAACAAATCAAAAATCTTAGTTTGAGGCACTGAGGGTTTGGCTTTAGTCCTAGTGACATAGCCCCACATATTCTTCCCACGGAGGAAGTTCTTCATAACATAACTCCAATACATATAATTCTTTCCATCCAAACGAGTACTAATTGACTGAAGGGAATCATCCTTTCCAATCATGTTGATAGTGAATAAATAACCACAATGACAATATAACAATATGAGAATGAAAGGAGTAACAAACCAGTGGAAGCAATCAATTAAATAACGAAGCAACAGTAATTATGAACCAACAGCAGCAACGAATCAACACATAAAAAAACGATATGTGCCACCGATGACTGCTACAGAGACTTCTAACAATGTATCGAACCTCCGCTCTGATACCATGATAACGTTGTCATATGATTATGATAAAGAATAATTACAAGGGTTCTCGAAGAAAAGCATAAAGACTACAAAAAGCAAAGCAAATATAAATACTAGTTAGACAGAAACCCTAATGGGCTAAAGACAAAAGGGCCCATAAACAAGCGGGCTAATAATATATAGACTAACATTTGGGACTTTGGGATTATTGTTTGGTTTTCCCTCATTTACTAAAAAGGATAGTGAAATTGATTTATTGTTACATAATTCGAGTCTTATCATAGGTTTCGATTTGATTAGCATGTCGAACTCGTAGGGGTGTTCAAACCGGATATCCGAAAATTTCGGATAGTGTAGTTTGATATCCAAATCTATATCCAAAATTTTGGATTCGTATTCAGATTTAGATATCTAGAAAATGCCTACTTCACATTTTACCCATCCAAACAAGTTATTGCATTAGTTCATATACATTCATACATGATACAAGTTAAATATTTTAAAATGAGATAGTGATATTAATGGATTATCAATACATGGTTCGATGTATCCAGACCATCATACATAAACATCGGCTCTAGAGGAAATGAAAATAGTAAAGTTTAAACAAAAAAAGTCGGGCACACAGGAGATATACAAAAAATGGTAGCATCTTTATGTCAATAATGCTTATTGTTATAATAATTTCTATGTTTATATTTTCACTCCAGTGTATGAACCATGAAGTAATACACTAAAAATATTAGTCTTAAATAAGTTTATTTGATTAAACAGAGAAAATTAAATATAATCTTACATTTTGTTCCTACTTATTTTTCTCTCCTATAAAACAATGACATGTGCATGTGGCATCTCCTAATTTTCTCTCTTAATCTCATTTCTTGATTTTGACACCTACTTTAATCTAATGAACTAGATTATGACTTGCATAAAACGCGGGGAACATATAAAAGTATAAAAAAAAAATTGGTGCTATAAAAAAAAAAGATAAAGTAACAGAAACAGACTTAGCATTATTGGTAACATTGAAATGTTTGAAAAAAAACAATGAAACACCTTAATATCTATAATCGTTGAATGACCTCTTGTAGACATAACTTTTTATTTGATTAGTTGGACGACCTTCATCGTCATATATAAGTACCTTCAATCCTTTTTTACCTGTACCTTCGTCAAAAGTAAGAAGAAAATGGGGAATCTCATACAAAGGTCCGATTCAAATTTCAAAATACCACTCTAAATAACACAAGTGCGTCAATTAATTTTCAAACCACAAAATTTAATACTCTCATAGCATAAAAATTAAATTATATTGTACTTACATTAAGAAGAACCCAAATGAATTCGACAATTTCTGTTGTTTGTCAACTCAAATTTCAAATTACAAGAAATCCAAAAAAATCAAGCAACTTGAGCAACAATCATTTTCATGTTTTCGCAACTTTAGCACAAATATCGATGAATAGTACAAATATCAGTTATCAAGAAATAAACATATATGAGATTAATAAGATGTTGGCAAGTGGAATTTGAGTTACTTGTTTTCTTACCTTTTCTTGATTATATAATTCCAGTCGTTCGACTAGAAATCTAAATCGTTAAGTAAAAATCAAAGCAATCTGATTTCTGTGTATTTTTGATAGAATGGAGAATGGTGATGATCAATAACCTAATAAAAGAAATCATCAATGGTTTATGAATATATACAAAGCGGAAGCATACCCATCGGTTTTAAATATGGATAAATCCCTGATTTCTCGCATACTTAATGGAATTTAAATTTTGTTTCTTAATTTTTGGTTACATAAAAGATTGATTGGGATTAGCGAATGAAAACAAGCTCTGACTCTTACAATTCCAAACACCTTAAAATCATAAATTTAGATCAAATCAAATATTATGATATATTGAATAAGCATAATCAAAAGGTGGTAATTATGTTGTAGACATAGAAGGTAATAACCAATAAAATAAACAATTTATATTAAAATGACCATTATACCATTGCCTCTTTAATGAGGAACAAAAAGTAAAAAATATTTGTTTGTACTTTTTAATAGTGTAATATTTAAAGAGTTACCAAGTTACCCTTGATCATAGAGAGGGGGTGACCACACCTTGTAGCCATCATATATACAACATTTAATAATAAATACACAAAACGTTATAAAAATAAACTATAGTTATGATATCTCTTCTAGGGTACATATGATTATTAAAATTAATGTCAACAAAAATCTTCAATATTCAAGTGACTCTAAATACAACTACCCTCCAGTTTTAGGACCCTTGACTTCACCCCACTCCCAAGCAGAAACGGTCCCTCAAATACTCTAAAAAACCTGCAAGTTTAAAATATACACACAAAAAAATGAAATGGTAAAATGAACTTTTAAATATAACAACAACATTTTATAGACAATACTACAAACAAGCTAAAAACATGCAAATAGAGACGAAAGAACATCATAATGAGATTAACACCAAACACTCATTTAGTCTTATCTTTCTTCTTCCCTAATAAGAGTTTATAAAACATTTTCTATTTTGTGATGGATTTCTGAATTACTTTTTTGAGATATTTAAGGTTGCAAAGAATGGAACAACAAAGAAATGTAATTGTTAGGTAATCGCAAAAGCAAGATAATAAAATGAGTAATTTCATTCCAAAAACATGTTTGTGAGGCATAAAATGGAACATAATAAAAATTTCATACGATTTTTATGTTATATATTGCAATTTAAATTATAAAGATAATCATTCACATATCTTTGTTTAGTTATTATTATGTAATTAAAAATGGTTTATATTGCAACTTTTATAATAATATCTTCTCTTATTGTTGAGAAAACATTGATACTCATAATGTTCCCAACCTTATTTTCAATAGTGTAGGGTGTACCTATTTATTCTTGAGAAAGTAAAGTCAATAAGAAGATTCAAACCAGTTAAACGAAAGAATAAGGTTGTGCAAGATTCTTATTATACTGGCCTAGACAACGCAAGTTAAAAAAACAAACCCGCTAACTAACCAAAATTAATCAATGCCAAAAAATTTCCAATAAGATTTATCGATGTAATCTATTTATATGGTATACTAAAACTTTGTTTTTTCTTTGTTATTGATTCTAAAAGATGTTTTTTATAATATTAAAAAAGGATTTGTATTTTTATTAAAAGATGTTTTTACAATAAATCAAAACACATATCACCACTGAGTTTTGCTGAGTTGTAGAATGTGTGGATCACTCATTGGTATAAGGGTTTGAATTCCATCTCCAAATCGAAGAAGGGATCGAATGGGTAAAGAATTATAGACATTGACTCGAGTATATCTTCCATTCACAACCTGGTAAGCCACAAAAAAATCATTAACTAAATGCAAATACAAAAATGTAAAAATAAAAAATAAAATCGACATATATAAATTCACTACCTAGTGGACATATCTTCCAAACCGAAACAATGGATGAGTGGTAGTGGTGCTGCTGTGTCCATCCTTTTGCTCTCCAAATACCTATAACTTAAAAAATCAAAATTAACAATACATCTCATAAGAACAGAAATTGAAGCAGATTCATAAAACGTAACCATTATGTATTTAAACTTAAATCAAAAGGTTTTTATAGATTGGAACTTCATAATTGAAACATAATAAAAGAAACATAATCTAAAACATACCCAAAATCGATCTAATCTACGATCAAATTAAAGTAGAATCTAAAGAAAAATTTATCTTTATATCATTCATCTTTCTTCCATGATGATCGAACACAAGACTAATCCACACAGATCGAAGCCCACATATATTCTATTTCTTCTTTCCCCCATTTCCTTCTCCGCTACAAAACTTATGTTAGATAAATTATGTAAAGAAATGAGGAGGAAGACATAGGGGTACATGTAATGAGGGGTGAGGCGGGGTATTTTTTTCCTTTTATTTTTAGTGAGATTTAATTGTTATTAATTAATTCAATTCATTTTATTCTTGGTGAGATTTAATTGTCATTAATAGAATTGCTAACTTAATTCATTATATTTTTTGTGAGATTTAATTTTCATTAATCGAATTCCTAATTTAAAACCTAATATAAACATTTTATAAAATTTGTGGACAAAAATAAAGGGGTTGACAAAGATGATGTCAGGAAATAATTCAAAGGTGAAAAATATATCATTGAAATGTAATTATTGGTTTTGATTTTTTTAGTTTAGAATTCAGGTTCTCTTTTAATAATATTTAGAGATAGGGAGATTAGTAGGAATAAAAAGTAATAAGATATTTGATTCATCAAAAATAATATGACCATTTTATGTAAATAATGGTTATTTGGATGGTAGTGATAGAAATAAAAGTTACACAATTAACTATGTTTGGTAAATCGCAATCCTTGTATAGACTTATTAACCCTTATGCTAAAAATTTCCCTTTTTCATATTTAGAATAATTACTAATTTTTTTTTAAATCATGTTTTCGGATATCAGATATCTGAAATACCCGAAATTTTATAAAATAACTATTCAAATTGGATATCTAATTTTCGGGTAGTTATAGTTCAGATTCGAAGATTTTTGAATACCCCATACCTTATGCCCTATGTGGAAGACACTGTGGATGCAGCTTCAGCAAAAACTAAATGATCTTTGTTGAAAGATTGATATATTTTACGATTCGGATTGCAACAAATATGAGCTACTTGAGAGTTGAGATGATTAGTAGAAATAATAAGATTTTGGATCAACCATTACCACCTCATTTAGTCGATTCTTAATTTTTTTTCTTAATTTTTTTAAGAGTTTTATTTAATATATATATATATATATATATATATATATATATATATATATATATATATATATATATATATATATATATATACTAGTAGGATACCCGCGCGATGCGGCGGTAGTATATAATTTCTTACGGCAAATAGTTTCCAAGCGGCGATTATTTTCATTTTTGCGTCAGATAGTTCATTTAAACATTTTGGTTGAGTGTTGTGTGTCGAACAATTATTTTTGGCGAATAATTTCTAGCAATGTGCATAGCTACGGGGGACGAATAGTTTCTTACCATTGTGTCCTCTATTGATCTATTTTTTTGCTTTACAATTATTTTGTCGGTTTGCTATTTTTTTGATTGGTCACACTTTAACAAAACGCTAATAACTACAAGATAGTTTTGTCAAACACACTCTTACTTTTGTTTTTTTTAAGTCTACACGTATGTAGCCTTTTACAAAAACTAAAAAGATAAATATGATAAAAGTTAAAGTTATACCGTAAAGTAACTAAAAGAATCATTAAACGAAAATTAGTAGTTCTTCACCTTAAACGTTATTGGGCTATGTTTTTTAAAGATCAAATACTAAGTGGGAATGGTGTATCATTGGTAGAGTGGATTTGGTTCGAGGTATGAATTAGAGAAGATGTTGGGGCATTTGTCTTTAGTTTTGTAATTCGACTATATCTCTTTGGTTCCAGGTATGAATTAGAGAAGATGTTAGGGCATTTGTCTTTAGTTTTGTAATTCAACTTCCATTATAAAAAATTCATAAAACTTCCACTATAAAATATTCTTAACCATAATTTATAAATGAAACGAAGAGAATGTAGTTTCCATTTTTAAAAACTATAAAAGAAAACCGAAGCACAAACTTCTGATCTTTAAAAACGATAAAGTATCTTCATTCAATAACATTTATTATAAGTAGTACGGAGCATTACAATAAAACACAATACATTTATTTCAAAGATATTTTACAAAAATAAGCATGACATGCGTAAATATAATAAAAAAAATTCACATTACTGAATTAATGTTCTCTTCGTACATGATAACCAAGAGGGGTTATATATTCAATAATATACACCACAAGTTCTTCATGTTTGTGGAAGTGGTTTGTTTATTGAATTTTTTTTCTAAGCTACCAAACTTCACCAAATTAAGGACATGCAACGTGTGGTTAAACGGGCATGCAATTTAATAATAAAGCTCATTTTTACATACATCATAGTCAACATAAATAGATTTAAGTTTTTAGTAGAGGCCAAAAAGATAATAACACAAATAAGACCAATAAAGGTGAGAAAAAGACAAAAATAAAATATCAGGCAAGAAATGAAGAACAAAACGTTACTCTTATATGCATATACAAGCTACAAAGCTGAACAGAGAAATAACTTGTACTAAACAACAAATATTACAAGTTGGAAGGCATAGCATCTCTTATAAACGAAATGATATTAATGACAATTACTGATCTTCAGATATATTTCTAGAATAACTTCCATGTGTCGCCCTCATTGCTTGCATTCTTTCATTTACATGGTCAATATAAAACTTGTTTCATCTTTTTTTAGATAATGAAAAAACCTATTGTTTTGTTATTGTCAAAATCAGAACACCATTATATCTTCCCCATCATACCTGTGTGTTTTGGTTCTTTCTTTGACATCAAAGTTGACTTTTAAAACCAAAATTCATATGATTAATTAAGAAAACCTATGTTTTATAAATGTGTTTTGAAAGTTCCATTGACATTGCATTAGTAAAAAAAAAAGTTGGCTTTTAGGAGATCAAACCCAAACTTCATACCAATAAAGATCCATCCAATGATAAATGATCTCAAAATACCACACATCCAGATCTCGCATACCACTTCAATCTCATAATCCTCCTACAAAACATAGTGTAGTTAAATAATGTAGAAATATAACAAAATAAAAAAAAGTTGAGAAAATAGAGCAAGTCAGAACCTTTGAAAATAAAAAGCATAGAGCAGTAATATCATACATAACAAATGAGATTTTGAAAGAAATGAAATATATTTCTAAATTTTCTGGAAATATTACACAATTACAATAAAAGTGAATAGCTATTCTTGCATTAAACTGTAAACAATATTATCATTTATCGAAGACCAGACCTAATCGTGCCCCAACATACATTAGAGTCCTTTCGGCACCAGCTTGCAGGTATTTCTTAAATAACAACAATAAAGCAATTTCTACCATCAAAATAATAAAGATGTGAAAAAAAACACTAATTAATCGTCCACCAAGAAGGTAAAGAACATTTTCAAGCACCCAAGATTACAATTACAGTATCTTGAACACGACACTCTATTCACATCCCTATTTCATGCGATTCAAACTTATCCATATGCAGTTTTGGCTTTTAGTAAAAGAAATTTTCTAAAACATACTTAGATCCATTACCCCTTTTTCAAATAGATCTTTTTTTTTTCCAATTATGAACACTACTAAATTACCAATATACTACACATAGAAAATAGATGTTGACCCTAAAAGAAAACTCAAATCTAGAAATCCATCCAACCTTTCACTTTGATAATACTTCTGGAGAGGGATTCCAAGAACACCAAGAAACTCCAAGAACTTCTCGACCCTAAAAGAAACAGATTTCCAACAAAAAAAGGAATCAATTTAATATAGGCTGATAAATCAAGCACTATCTCAATTTTTTTTACTCTGATTGATGAGAATGGTTAGAGCTCTCATTCAAACAATGACGCATAGAAATCAATAACACCTGTATAAATTTCAAGTACCAATTTCTTATTTCAAGCAAGTATGGATGTAACAGCATGTCAACCACATTACATCATTAATGTTCAAAGAAATGCAATTCACTTTAGCAATTCTGCCCATTTGGCACAATGTTGTTCTTTTGATGGATAGTTGTCAACAAATCCCTATGACCCTTAATCCCATTTCCCCTTGAAATCGTCATCCATGATTCCGATTTCTTACCACAAATAATCTCATCACCCACAGGAAGTGCTCTTCCTGCAGTCTCACCTAAGCCACCAACCCTAGGAATTTGTCCTCCAAGCATGGCTACAATCCAAGAGCCCCTACGAGGCCCGATTCCATTTTCTGGTGGAATTCCTGTTGCCGGAGTCCATGAATTACTGTTTTCGTAATGAGGGAGTGGAAAACCTCTCCCATAGTTCATTCCAGATTTCACCTGATCACTGAAATTTTGAAAACTTTAACCCGTTTCTGTCTCTATTAACCCTAATTGAAGAATTCTTGAGACCTGAAGAGCAGTGTGGATTGGGATTGTAATTGAAGAGCCCTAATTCCCATTCCTTGCTAACCTGCCAAAAACCCCCCAAATGCATTTTCTCACAGAAATGATCCTTCACCTAACCTTTACAATTGAATAACAATTACAGATAGTCATGGTTAATAGTTATGAGAATCAAAACATAAATAGCATGCAAGCAATTAAGGCCAACAAAAACTGATAAAATTAATTTATGAAAATCCCAGGTAGCTTTGCTTATCAGCAAACAATTTGCCATAAAAAATCCAAGAAAAAACATGAGAGAGAAAGAAGATGTAAGTCAATCGAAACAACCAAATAGAAAACAACACAATTAGTAAATCTGAGTAAATTTAGAGAATTTAATTCCAAATATTGTAAAATGGGGGTTTCAATTTTGATTACAGAAATCGGATTAAAACCCCACAAAATCCGAGTAGAATCCTGTTGGTGGAAAATGTGGAAAAAATGCAACGTATCAGAAAGAATCGGTAAAATCATGTATCAAGTGAAGCTCAACTCACCGATCTTTGGCTCTGCCATCTCCGGTGATGTAATTCGCCGGAGAACAGGTCAATGTCCGATGTTGTAGAGAAATTGTTGGATTAGTGTCTTAGTCCATAACTATTTTGGTATGTACTTGACCCGATGGTGCATGGTCCTTTTGGGTTGCCTTCACCAAAGCAACTTGATAGGATGAATTATGGAGAGAAATGATTAATTATGATTTATTAATATATTATGCGAATAATATATTAAAGGAGAAATCATATTGTTTAATTAATATTAGTCAAGAATTAATAAGAATTAAGTTTGTGGCTAAAAGACATTAGTTAAACTAAGGGACTAGAACTGTCAGTTGTATGATAGTTGAATATTGAGCTATTGGACTCCACATTAAAGGGGTGGACGAATTCTATGGGGAAACCCATTAGAAATCGTCCAAAGGCCTTTAAGGAAGGAGCCCATGGGTTGCTTAGGGCTTAAGCATCCAAATTAGGGTTTCCTTGTTAGATAACCCTAATAGCCTCACTATTTAAGGAACCCTTAAGCCCCAAAAACATGGTGAACTAACTAGTTAGGGTTTCCACACGTTTTTGAGAGCCTCCTTCTCTTCTCTTCTTCATCCTCTTGCTCTTGGTGTTTGTGAGTCATTAGAGGAGTGACATTTGTGACTCTAAGTTTTCTAAAGTCATCACAAGAAGGATTTGGGATTGTTATTGCTACATAACAATAAAGGTATGATCTAAACCCTAATTTATATGTTATATTGATTATCATATGCTAGATCTAGGGTTTATAGTCTTGGATAACTTGCATGTACAATAGAGAAACCTAGATCCAAGCATTAGGGTTTGTATGAGCACACAGGATGTTCTTATGGCTAAAACCCATCAGTGGTATCAGAGACTAGATTGGTTTCTATTGTATTGATGCATATTTGATCGAAATCAGCACTGAAAATCGAATTTTTTGGCTTCTGAGTGTTTGACTCGCCGAGTCACTTGGTGCACTCGCCGAGTCAGCTGTACTCGACGAGTCCAGGTCCAGACTCGACGAGTCAAATCGTTTGACAGCTCGTTTTCGCGATTTTCTTCCTATTTTGGCTTTGGATAATTACCATAAATATGTTTTTGTTATAAAATCCGAATTTTATCAATATTTGGTGATTATCCTTACCTAAATAGAAGATAATTGTCAAATTTAGATAATCATTTGTTTTATTAGATAAAGTTTGATTATTTGTAATTTAGATTTGAATTATCTTGTGAAAAAGTTTTAATTCTTCCCCTTTAGGTTTTATAGTTTAAATTTGAACTCAAAAGTTTTTGTTTTGAAATTTAAATAGTTGAAACCCTAATGTTTTGAAAATGTTTCAAAACTTTCCCTCAAGTTTTGGAATTTAAATTTTGATTAAAAGTTTAATTTTGATGTACATTTAAATTCTAAACCCTAATGTTTTGAAATGTTTCAAAACTTGCCCTCAAGTTTTGGAATTTAAAAGTTGATTAAAAGGTTTAATTTAGGAATGTTAAATTCTAAAACACTAGTGATGTTTTGAAAAGTTCATATCACACCCTTATGGTTTTATTAATTAATTAAGGTGTATAATTAAAAGAGGTTTAATAAATCCATAAAAGTTTTGGTTTACAAATTAATTGAATTAAAAGTATAATTGTTAAATTTGACCACCTAGTATTTTAAAAGTGTAAAATACACCCTATACAATATATAACATTAAAAGTCTAACATTATATATATGTATGAGTAAAAGTCAGTCTTACCGTTAGTAGGTCTCATTCACGAAGCTCGTCTATAAGGGGTGTTTAAGGAAATTGCCTATAAAATGGCGATTGAATGGGTATCCACTCTTACCCACCGTACTCTTGACTAGTGGAGGGTCGTTAGCCGAACGGGTAGGATAGAACGAAACCTTCCATTATAAGTGTAATGAAGTATAAAAGTAACTAAATGTTTTACAAATTCCCAATCTTAGTTACTTAGGCAAAAGTGAATTGATGCAATTCCATGAAATTACACTTTGTGCCCTTGCGAACACATTAGTGGAGCGTGTGTGGTTTACCGGCACACTAAATGGTTCTAAGCAAAGGTAGCAAAGGGTGACTCAATGTTTGTCATAGTTCGGTGGAGCGTGTGTGGTTTACCGGCACATCGAATAGGTGACTGTAGCATGTGAGGGCACCATGTAAGTTTTCATGGTTATTCACACCCGCTTTGTGATCCTCGGTATCCCAGTCACAAACTAGAGGGGCATATCGAGATTTAAACATGCCATTGAAAAGTTCAATGAATCTCAAAGGGTCTAGGAGTTTTCATAGATTTTAAAACTTAAATTTCTTTTTCGTTTTTCGTTGGTGGAAATTAGTGAATCGTCATTCACTTACCTTCAAATATTCTGCAACTGGATTACGGCATCCCTTTTCTAGGTTGTAGCGTATTGTGTTGGGTCCTAGCCTTAATATCTCATTTGGGTGATTTATTAATGACTCAATAAATCAACTAACTTGAATTTTTTTTCTCCCGTTTTGTAGATGTCAAAGTACGACAACTATGGTCTTCCCAAATCCCGTGGAACAAGCTTTCCACATGAAGATGATATTCCACGATTCGATCGAGGAACAAGAAATCATACTTCACTTCCTCCTCCTCCCGTTGTTCTCCCTAACCCACAAGATCGAAGAATTGAAAGGTTTAATGTCACTAAAGCCCTATTAGAAATGAAACATGAAGAGGGTAAACCCGTGTGTGCCCACATTCTAGGAATGAAAGCACACATCGATAGGTTGATAATGTTGGGTGCGTCATTCCCTGATAAGTTGGCTGTGAACTGGGTTCTGCAGTCACTTCCTGAATCATATAATGAGTTCAAAAGAAAGTATTATATGATGGATCATGACGATAACCTCATTGACCTAACTTACATACTCATTGTTGCTGAATCAGAAATGATTTGGCAAAGCAATGGAGCGTATTTGTTGGGAAAATCAACCAACCATGCTTCCGAGGACATTCTAGGAGAACCGGTCTGCGTTTGCTTCCAAGAGAAAGGGCGTTGGATACAAGTCTGCCCTAAGAGCCTGAATAGCCCAGAAGATGGGAGAGTCAAAGAGTATGGCTGTGCTTCAGGTAAAATCCACTATCTAACTCCATTAAGTTCCTATTCGTTGATTCTTAATACATGATGTGATAAGATTGCATTTGAATGTTTTGCAGGATCACTGAAAAGAAAGGAAGCTTGATGAAAGAGCAAGATAAGTCTAATCACGAAGAAATGGATCTCGATCGCATGGATTTGAAGATTAGATTTTGAGCTTAGAAAGTTATGATAGAGTTGTTAGGAATTTTTCTTTTTGGCTACATAGTTTTTCAGTTGATTTTGCATTGTAAGGACAAATGTTTTCCGCTGCTTTTATGAATAAAATAAATTTTGATTTGACTCAATTGTTTATTTATTTATTTCCTTGCAATGAAATCGTTATGAAAAATTGATGTTCGTATAATTCTAAAACAAATGGATGTGATTCTTAATTATGGAAATGTCAAGAATTTACCAAATAGGGAAAGTTTCTCATCGCCCAAGTTTCAATTGGACAGAAACTTGGAATCATGCAACTTGATTGCACGATGAATGAGAAATTTCATATTTGGAAATTAGACTAATTCGTTGACAAAGTGTCAAGTGAAGGACTAGGAGATCGAGTACACAAAGTTATGTGTTGATCAAGTCCTCCACAAGAGTAACAAAGATATTCGTCATGATTTACTAAAGGTTTAGTAAATATGATTATACTTATAAGATTAAGTGTAATTCTGAATTGATTGAAAAAGGTTTAAATCAATAGCAGAACGAATAAGAAGAATCAAGTAGGCAGAAAGATAAAAGTTTCTCTATTCTAAGAAGAAGGGAGAGTACCTTTTATTATGTTTTAGGATTAGTCTTAATGATTAAGAACCATATCTCAATTGATCCTCTAAATGAATCTTTGTGCAATTGTATGTCTAAGAAAGAGGAACCGGGAATTGAAGAAATGGTTAAATCAAGAAGTCAATCATACTTCGTTCCAAAACCAAATCTTAGAGTTAAGATTGTGACATTGAGTGACAAGTCTCAAGAAGGTTTATAACATTCATCAAATGTAGAATTTGGAAAAAGGTTTTCTTATTCTTGCACATTTGAAGTTGGAAAGTTATGATGTCTTGGATAAGACAAAGACCAACTTGGACCAATTTATGAAGTGTTTTATCTTGATAAAAACTACACTAACTCTTGAATATTTGTTTGTCAAGAAATGCTTATTGACAAGAGAATCTTATATGTCAAGGATTCAGTGGGAGTCTTAATGGTCTTGAAAGGTTTCAAGAACAAATCAAGAATAAACCTTATCGATCATCACTAGCACACGAGTAGAGGTTTACAACCTATCGTGTTGACATTACCTTGTTTATGTGCCGTTCCAATCGAGTTAATTATGCATGTGAGTTCTATGAGTTCTCATTTGAACGCATAAAAGGCAAGGACCTTGATCAATGGAAAGTACATTGATAGGAAAGGGTGAGCTGCTTAACTACTTGGAAGACATGGTGGGCAGCCGTGTTACCATAAGGCAAGAAATCAAGATTAAGAAAGTTCGGTCCATATGAGTTTGAATTTGTCGTAAACTTTGGTTTTGACAAATTCACATGGATAGGAACACATACACCATTAAAATATAAGTGTCATAAGATTCCCTCCTTCATGAAAATGACTGTGAGGAAATGTTTTCGCTAAGGAAGATTTTAAAGAAGATAGTGATTGTGAAAATTGCATTCTTAAATTCGATTATGGTTACGGTATCCCTTTCCATGATTCGAATTATGAGATTTGGCAATTAGTCTGAATTGTTTAAGACACACATATGAGCTATCTAAGGCAAAGGTGTATAAGTTTAAGAAGCATTGATAAAAGATTATCAAAGCATTGGGTATTAGAAATATGAACTTAAAGAAATTCAATAGGCATTGTTTTTTCTGAAAGTTAAGTTGTTTCTGAATACATGTCAAAGCTAGTAGGAGCATAAGTGTTATGTTTCTAATAATCATCGTGATAGTGGGAGCATAAATGTTATGATTGCATGATTATTAAGGCAAGTATTCCAAGTTAGCAATATTAATTATAGAAAACAAGAGTTATACTTTGCAAAGTCGCAATGGTTGTAAAGTTGTTTTGCTATAATTAAGGGAGAGAATATTATGCTTCATTTCAAATCTAAAGGCTTAGGTTATGGAACGTTAATAAATTAAGTCAATGAAACATAGTGCGTTCTTAAAAAATTCGATTATGATTACGGCATTCCTCTTCATATTTCGAATTGAGAGAAAGTAGCACATAAAATATTATGGCAGAAGATTGATAAAGTATCGAATCTTTATGTAAGACATTATGCATCGTGTCGCATACCCTTCAGGTATAGGATCGATGGCAAATGCTATAATATTTGACCATTTTAAAATTTTCCAAATGACTAGCGCATTAAGAGGGAAAAAGGACAAGAATCGGTTTTGACTAAGATAATTAGACAACTATCAAAGGACAATCCAAAGTTCGCCGAGGATTGGTCGCTTGTGAGTAGTTGGAAGTATAGTATTGGATGGACCATGTCGACATTATTATGAATAGAAAGGATTCTATTAAGAATGAGTTGTCATATGAAAACTATGGAAATGTTTCCATATTGGGAGTTGGATATTGAGAGTCTATGTCTAGATTAGAAATTTTATGCAAAAGGATGTTCAAAGAATGTACTTTGAGTGAGAGACATCACATCTATGGAATTGTCTTGTAACAATCTCCGATAGAGGACTTTGTAATTTCATTGGCAATAGTCATTGCAACTTTAGTGCAGTGACATTACGAAAGGATCATTGCATAAAATGTTAGAATCTAACATATTCTATAAGTGGCAAGAATTTGATATTCTTTCACTTGTGGAAAGGATTAGGAATTGTGAAATGAGTATGATTGGAAATGTATTCATTTGATCTATTTCACAAAGTAAGAACCGTAGGTAAACATTGTGTGCATGCTAAGAGCATGGGACAAGTGCTGTAATTCAAGTAAGAAGTTGATTACCCGAAACAACAAATAATTAGTAATCGATATGGTGATAAATAAAAGGTGTTTTATTTATACTCAAAGGATTGAGGCCATATGGGATTAGTATTATTCTTGTGTTTCACTTGGCATGTTTTGACTTCCTGAATAATTTAATTGGTTGAGAACAGTCAAATTATTCAAACGGGCCACAGTCGTTCATATGTTGGAAGTAGATATGAATGAAGACTGTCGTGAATTGGTGTGTGGATTGTCTAAAGAGTATTAGACATAAGCAAATGTTTGTTGCAACGTTCATGAGTGCTTATAAATATGATTTGAGCATTGGATTAAACCCATGCTCACTTGGATCACTTCATGGATTTTATCACGAGTGATTGGTGAGACGATAATATCTTATATTCTTGAAACTGAGATGTGTGAGTTGTATCTTGCGAGTCAGTTGCACATTGATAATATGTAAACACACCAGTAACTTGGTGTTATAAAACATATTGTTGTGTGTGATTCGGTAAGTAAGTGCAAGTGAGCATTGAGTCAAAGTTTATCCGTTCCTTTTATCCAAAGTAGGATAAAAGCCATATATGTGGGCCCCTCGATGATTTAGTGATGGCACCTAAGCGCTTGGCCAAGCCGAGACTAAATTGATGTGTTCAATTGTAGTCTGTTGTCAGTCATCATAAATCTAAATTCGGGAAACTACACATACACAGAGAGAATGATTTAGATCCGTGTCTCAGTCTATACGATATCCAGAATGGAGGAATATATGATCCCTTATCTAAAGGACACGCGTATCTGATCAGAGTTGACAGCGGCTTTGGAAAGCTACGATTGCAGATCAGGATCTGAAGTCATACGCAGATAAGTTATTAGACTTATCCAAGTGGGAGACTATTGGATTAGTGTCTAAGTCCATAACTATTTTGGTATGTACTTGACCCGATGGTGCATGGTCCTTTTGGGTTGCCTTCACCAAAGCAACTTGATAGGATGAATTATGGAGAGAAAGGATTAATTATGATTTATTAATATATTATGTGAATAATATATTAAAGGAGAAATCATATTGTTTAATTAATATTAGTCAAGAATTAATAAGAATTAAGTTTGTGGCTAAAAGACATTAGTTAAACTAAGGGACTAGAACTGTCAGTTGTATGATAGTTGAATATTGAGCTATTGGACTCCACATTAAAGGGGTGGACGAATTCTATGGGGAAACCTATTAGAAATCGTCCAAAGGCCTTTAAGGAAGGAGCCCATGGGTTGCTTAGGGCTTAAGCATCCAAATTAGGGTTTCCTTGTTAGATAACCCTAATAGCCTCACTATTTAAGGAACCCTTAAGCCCCAAAAACGTGGTGAACTAATTAGTTAGGGTTTCCACACGTTTTTGAGAGCCTCCTTATCTTCTCTTCTTCATCCTCTTGCTCTTGGTGTTTGTGAGCCATTAGAGGAGTGACATTTGTGACTCTAAGTTTTCTAAAGTCATCACAAGAAGGATTTGGGATTGTTATTGCTAGATAACAATCAAGGTATGATCTAAACCCTAATTTATATGTTATATTGATTATCATATGCTAGATCTAGGGTTTATAGTCTTGGATAACTTGCATGTACAATAGAGAAACCTAGATCCAAGCATTAGGGTTTGTATGAGCACATAGGATGTTCTTATGGCTAAAACCCATCAGAAATAACATTATCAAAACCCGATGTTATAGAGAAATACAGATGAAAGTGTGAAGGTGGTTTCAAAACCCAATTTCATAGAGAAGTACAGATCGGAGTGTGAAGGTGGTGTGTGTCTGTATTTCTTCAAACCAGAGAGGGAAAGAGAAAGAGATGAGAATATCTATGGAGGTGAAAGCGATAGTTGGTGGTGTCGTTGGCTTCAATTTGTTGAAACCCTTGCACATGAAGCCATAATAAGCAAAAATTAGAGTCTGAATAAAAAGTGATTCAAAACAAACATTAGACGTATTCCAAGAAGGCAAGAACAAATAGGTATAAGAGAGAAACCTGGATGGGCCGAGATTCTGTGGTTTATAGCTAAGATTTAGATCTGGGGTTTCTTGGGTTTCTTAGAGAGAATGGAGTGGTGTATAGAGTTGACTGGAACAGATAAAGATAAGTGAAAGAAAGAAGGTGAGCAAAAACTAATGTGAAATCTTGTCTGGAGGGTGGCTACCAGAACAGATGGAACTGATGAAGGTGTCGTCTTCATCGGAGTACTGAAAAAACAGTTAAAACACATAGATGAAATCAATGAAATCGATGAGCGTGGTCGTCATGGTGAAGGAGGTGTATGTGGTGATTGTGGTAATGGGGTACCGGTAAGTGAAGAAAGAAGGAGATGAGTGCTTCTGGTTGTGGAGATGGTATTTAGGGTTTCCAGGTCTCCAGAGAGAAAATTTGAGTATTCAAATTTTGAAATGAAAATGGTGAACGAAGGAAAAGGTATTCGAGATGGTCGATCCGTGTGAGTGTCCGGGAAAACCATTTCTCATTGGTTGAAACTGTGACAACCCGAAATTTCCATTCAGAACAAACCATTTGAAGCCAATAGAAGTAGAACAGTTACAGTGAAAACTCAGATTTCGAGTATAAGATTGGCAGTTTTCAAGATTTTACACTTAAGGAGATATTAGGAGAGTGGATGCACTAGGGTTTTGTGCAACACTGTTATTCCAATACTCTAGGATATTAGAGTTCATTCTGAGAATAGAAATATTTTCTGCCAAAAATCCCAGGACTATATATAGAAAACTGAACCAAATAGTTCATTAGTTGAATTCCAATTAGAGAAAAGCCAAAATTCTCTCTCACGGATCTTCGGGTTTTTATCCCAAATTGTGAGTACTTCGATCTAGTTATGTTATATAGCTTAGATTGTGTTTAGAAACACCAATTACATATCAAATCTGTGAGATTCGGGAGTTTACCGCCCAAGAACGTTCTTGGAGAGTAAACTCCGATAAGTGGCTTAAATGCTACCTAGTCCTTTCCCCGCGAATTGTAACTACCTTAGACTTGTATGCTAGTGTGTATATGACTAGAAAACGTCAAAATAGGATTAAAACCCCAAGATTTGGGAGTTTACCGCCCAAGAACACTTGGGGAGTAAACTCCATTTCAAGGTCCTAAAGGGTTCCAATGACCCTCAAAGCTTTAGAACTCGAACTAGAAGCCTCCATTTCATGTTTAGGACACCAAAAGGGATTAAAATCAAGGATGAAAAGTGAGTTCACGGCCAAGGGTGTTCTTGGGCCGTGAACTCCATGTTTAAGTGCCCAAAATGCCCAAAATGCCTTCATTTAGCCAAGAGACTAGCCTAGCACATTACCTTGGTGTGTCTAATACCCAAAACAATCAAAATACCAACACCTAGGGGTGTTCATGGCCGTAAACACATGGCCATTTGGTTCATGGGCCGAAAACTCTAAATAGGGGTGTTTTGATGCCACAAACACTTCCTAAGGCTTAGGCTTAAATTAGGACAAGTACTTTAAAGTGTTTATAGCCTAGAAAACATAAGGAATCACTAGTATTGAGGAGTTTATGGCCAAGACAAGTTCTTGGGCCGTAAACACCTATAAAGGGGTCAAATGACACCCTAACTCCTTCCTTATGCCTAGAAACCAACATAGATCATTACCTTGAAATGTTTGAGACATGAAAACACCATAACCACCCTCCCAAGGGAGTTTACGGCCGTAAACTCCAAGGGAATATGGTCCCAGGGCCGTAAACTCCTCAAAGGAGTTATTAGGAAGCCCAAACACTTGTTTAAGCCTTGAAGCAATTCACCACTTGAGTTGTATTAAATCTAAGCTTCAATTTGAGACCTAGTTGAGAGTTTATGGCCAGGAGTTTACTCCCCTGGGCCGTAAACTCCAAATCATATGGTCATTAGACCTTAAACTCCCATTAAAGGCCTTGCACTCCTTTGTTGCAACCCATTAGCCTCCTAGCACTTGACCAAAAGTGTTTTCCTCGCGTTTAAATGTTTATACTTGTATAATTAGTGTTTTAATCACTAATTATTTATATACATATGTCTTCATATGTAATTAGGATCATTGTGTGTGTCTAAAGTCTTCACTTGACACCGAGCACTTGCCCGATCCTTCGTTACGATAACAGTCTGTTGAATTCCAGTCACTTACTGCAGGTGAGTTCATACCCCTTAACTAATGTTTTAAACTATTTTTAAATGTTTTATGGGAGGGATACAAGTAGAATCATGCTAGTTATTATATCAATCACATGTGATTAATAAGTAGAATTATGCTAGTTATTATGTCAATCACATGTGATTAATATACAACATTCAAATGATTTGGCTACTCATTAGCCGTTTTACCAAACAGTTTCCTTCAAATGATTTTTATAAACATTTTATATGTTTTAAACTCCTTATTACACTGTACATTTTACTCTGTAAATCATATTTCAAACTTATTTACAACTGTGTTTCAAACAAATGTTTCTTTATACTAAACTGTTTTATCAAACCCATGCCTTCAAATTATTTTATAGATTGACATCAAGTCGATCTTTTCTTAAAATAATAATTATGTTTCAAATGTTTTACAAAACTTATTTATGCTTTTATATTATAAATTGCATGCCTCTATATGTATAGTTATATAAGAAATGTTTAAAAGACTTAGGAAGGCTATCCACCATATTTCCTTTTCGCGCTTGAGATGTGGTCTGGTGGGATATCGGGTACTCGTCCGAAGGTCGTTTAAATATTAGTTATATATCATGTGTACATATATAGTCATAAAAGGCCCTTCCAGTTCATCCCATCCCCTTGGGTAGCAAGGGTATACATCCATGTCCATACGTACCAGTTAGATTACTAGTAAACTACCATATGGGTAGTTTAGGGAGATACTAGAACTATTACTAGAACGCAATATCATACAATGAGTCATTTCATTCATGAGTCAACACTTTCTAGAATATTACAGTACATTACTATACTTGCTAGATAGAGAGAACACACATTACAGCTAGCACACGTAGAACATTTCCGTACATTACACTTACATTAATACGTTAATAAAATTGTGATCCACTGTATGGGATCATGCCTTAATTGTCATGACCCGGGTTGTAGCCAGAGTCTCTTGAAGGGAGAGCGTGAGTTTGCGTATAGATCTATACTGGATTGACTATCCTACACCTTGCTGCTAGCTACAGCGGGACCTGCAGGTCTGCGGGTGCCAAACGTCATACCTTATTTTTCGACTATACGTTGTCGATGTTACCATTCTATAGTATGGTGCAACTTATCACATGATGCCTTAATATAAATCCGGTTTAAGGTAATTAGTACAGCAGTAGTTCTTATAGCGCTACGATTTAGTACTACATTAATTTTCCCTGTACACATATTTAGTGATATTTTCACTTAAACTATAAATGTAAAAACTATATTTTGATAATGATAGTTACACTTGGGAAAATTACACACTTTTACAAGAGACGAACATATAGAACAGTTAAGTCTTGGTAGAAGACTACATAGAGATCAGTCAAGTCTTGGTAGAAGACTCCCTGTTATAATAGTAGGAATCATAGGAATTTCTAGGGTTTTTCAAACGTTTACAGTTGCTTTACAAAAATTTTCATACTTACAGTTCATATACATTTTCAATACTTACAAATTCTTACATACAAATTAAGACACTAAAATACTTTATGATCTCACCAGCTTCAAAGATGATACTCGCTTTCAAAATTACTTGTATCCTCAGGTCATCATAGACAGGTACTGATGCAAGGAGAAGGGAAGATGGAGCTTGTTCAAGACTCACCTTTCATTTTGATTTATGCTTTAGTGTTTATCAAAATTTGACAGAACACTTGTATAATAATTATATTATTAATGCAATGGATGATGTTGTTGCTTGTTTACTACTTTTCATTGTTGTGATACTGTACATGACGTCCTCCGCCCCAGAACGTTTCTGCCGTTCTTGGTTTTGGGGTGTGACAGAAACCATTTCACTTGGATTGCCAAAATAACAATCCAAACCGTTCATTTTAGATTCAAAGGTCCAGATTTGCCTTCCTTGTTTTTTTAAGATAACATGCTTAGATGTTTGTACATTAGGCTTTAAAATTTTTACTTAAGACATTATTATGTATGCTTTATAAGATGGTATATATATATATATATATATATATATATATATATATATATATATATATAAAGAGAGAGAGAGAGAGAGAGAGTGTTAGGTTCAAATGTTTTCACTATCTATTGTGTGCATGTATGATTGATTCTGTACCAATCATTTTAGTTATTTTAAGAAAGTAATTAATGCATATTAAATGTTGAAGATGTAATTAATAACAATTATATCTTCTACATATAATATGCATTAATTACTTTATTAAAATAACTAAAATGATTGGTCCAGAATCAATCATACATGTACACAATAAATAGTGAAAACAAAATAACCTAACTATATATATATATATATATATATATATATATATATATATATATATATATATATATATATATATATATAATAAAGGAATAAATTTTAATATTTAATAATAAACAAGGTAAGTTGTTAGTTGTCATGTGAATGTCATATTGATAAAACAAGCAAAATAAGCATTCAAAACGTAAAACCTATTTTAACATATTATAAACGTATATCTTGAACAACAGTAGTAATTTATTACCCTTCCACGCGTTAAACCCTATACTCTAACATCCAAAAGGTCAAAATATAATTGAAGGAATAATATATATTGCCTTATTTTTAAATGTGTCTTAACGGTTTTAATTTCGAACTTATGGGGTTATTCCTCTAACTTCTATATGTTTTCAAAAACCACTTTGATATTTATTCGTTTTTGTGAAAACTGTAATAAAATATTTACATATTGGTCATATAATCGATTTAGTTTTTATATATATTTTTTATTCATTTAAGTCTTAAAAAGCGATAATCATATTCAATTTAACCATTTTACACGTTCAACAGATCATCCAACTTTCAAAAATTATATTTTTGGTCCAGATTTCAAAATTTATTACAAATTTGGTCCAAAATTTACACTTTTGGTCCAGATTTTAAATTTTCTTATAAATTTGGTCCAAAATTTACCATTTTGGCCCAAATTTTAGAATTTTGTGATGAATTCATCCTAACTTTGGTTATTTTTACAACTTTTTTTCTCAAAATTTTGTTTCGAATATGTGTTTTCTTTATAAAATGATATTTATACAAAAAAAAAATATTTTCACATAAAAACTCTTATATTTTCTATATAAAAACTTTTTTTTTGTATACGAACACATATTTTATCGTAAACGTATGTGTATGTGTGTGTGTGTATATATATATATATATATATATATATATATATATACACACACACGTTTACTATAAAATATGTGTTCATATACAAAATATATATATATATATATATATATATATATATATATATATATATATATATATATATATATAGAAAATATAAGAGTTTTTATGTGAAAATATGTTTGTGTGTATGTATTCAAACATATATATCTGGTTTGCATGAATGTGACATGTGGGTGGGGTAAAAATAAAATTGGCATTTTAAAAACATATAACAACTAAGATGTTAGTTTTAACAGCCTAGGAACCAACCATGTCAAAAAATCAAAACTTGGACTAATAGCATGTATCAGGGCAAACCATAGGACCAAAAGTATAATTTACTCTTAAAATTGATTTTGGTATTGTTAGGGAAATGCAATATAGTTTCTTTTGTTGTATATATACTAATAACATTTGTATAGTGATATTAAAATTTATTATATAAAATTTTCAAAAACGCCATGTAGCTTACTGTCAGACAAAGCGAACTTTGTTTGAATTTATACATAAAAAAATCACAGCTTTTTTAAAATGTATAAACAAATAAGATCACTAAACTTTTTTTGATTTTATACATCAAAAAATCGTAGTGTTTTTAAATATTTCGTTGAAAAAAAAAAATTAAAAAACAGAAACTTTTTTTTAGTTTTTGTTTCTAAAAAATTTTCAGTGAAAATTTATAAAAAGTTGCGAATTTTCATAATATAAAATCAAAAAAAAGATTTGTGATGTCTAAGTATTTTTTATGCATTTTTATGATTTTTAGGGTTTTTTTTCCCATAGAACCTAAACCTATATATATATATATATATATATATATATATATATATATATATATATATATATATATATATATATATATATATATATATATATATATATATATTCTTGTTACTACATACCGTCATAGACTAAATAACATTAGTACAAAAATAGTTATATAATTGACATTTTTTATTATCTTTTACAATTTTCAAAAATATAATAAGAAAATGTAACCTTGATAATAAAGAATGATAGTGGTGACATAAAAATCTAGTTATTCAGTTAGGGGTCAATTACTTGTTAACACCAATCAATAGAGTCAATCCCATTTCTTCGCTATATTTCATAGCAATTGATATCATCAAAGCAAATTTTAAGCAACAAAAAAAAAAGCTGAGTAAATTATTATCAAAATAACAAAGGCAAGATGTCATAATTAAACAAATAAGCAAAACTAATTTTTAAAGTTTAAGTATTACCAAATCAAACATAGCTTCCCCTGTATGCTTATTCTTTAGTAAGCTAACAACATATAAAGACTTGAGGATGTACTTTAAAAAGTTTGACAATTTTTAAAGTTTAAGTATATGTACATAGCTTGCTAACAGAATGAAATATTGATTCCTTTTCTTAAACCATAAGCAAATAACAAGGTCATAATGATCTTTAAATAAAACGATTTGAAACCAATAATTAACTCTTCATGCTTCCACATGTGAGAATTTCTCATGTCTTTAGCAAGAGTTAAAGCATTTAGCAACAACCCACAAAGATATTTCTATAAGGGATAATGACTTAAAAGGGTAATATATTTTTCGATTTGTACATATTTGGTCACTGAGTTTTTTTTCCGTCCATATTTACCCCTTCAACTTGTTAAACTGTACACATCCAGTCCTTATGACCGGTTACTTCAGGTTAGCCGGAAAAAATGACTTATTAGGGTAATATATTTCTTATTTTGTACACATTTAGTCATTAATTTTTTTTTTTTTCAAAATAAGTCATTTTTTGTTTTTGTACAAATTCAGTACTTATAAATGATTTATTTAAAGTTTTTCTCACGACATCTAACTTGAGACTATCATTGATGACAAGGACAATTCTATTTGGGTGCCTGCAGTGGCACATACAACCCCTGCTTTTTCTGTACGCAGTGTAAATTTTTCGATATTTTTTGATTTTTTTTCTTTTTTCCACTTACCGGCAACACCTACTACGGACCGGTAACACCTACTACCAAATCCTACGTCCGTCCCTGATTGATGAGGTGTTTGGGGCTGTTGATGTTTATGTTCATCACGGCCTCGACTGCTTGGTTGCATAGGTCTTGTGGTTTGGCTTAGGTTTTGTATTCCGACCGTCGTAACTTCTTCATACGATATCTAATTTTAACGATCTTTATGTCTACGTTAAAATCCGAGATAGTATGAAAAAGTTATGATGTTCAAAACACATGACCTAAACAACCAAGTAGTCAAGATCGCAATGGACATAAGCATCAAAAGTCTAAAACACTTCATTAATCATTGTTCCATGTAAGATGTTGTAAGAAAAACTTAAAGAAAACATTCATAAGTATTGAATGAGTACAAAAACAAAAAAAAATTGCAACATAAAAAAATTAAGGATTAAATGTGTACAAAAATAGTAAGGACTAAATGTGTACAAAATGAGAAATATATTACCCTATTAAGACATTTTTACCGGTTAGCCTGAAATAACCGGTCATAAGGACTGAATGTGTACAGTTTAGCAAGTTGAAGGGGTAAATGTGAACAAAAAATAAACTCAGTGACCAAATGTGTACAAATCGAAGAATATATTACCCGTTTAAGTCATTATCCCTTTCTATAACATAGGGACACTCGTCATAATTTTCATATTTGATTTCTTGAAATGAAGGCAATTACATATATAAACTATTCGGTTTTACCTAGGGTCTAGACCTTTTATGGCAGATTCCAGATCAGATCAAAATTCAACACCACAAATAATCCAACAAATTATACTAACTTGTTGGTAAACATCAGCTTCAACAGCCAAGCTATTAAATTTTAAAAAATGACAAAGCCCAAAATAATGATAATGACATAAGTCATTTTTTATCCTTTTTTTCTGTTTTTTGTCTTTTATATGCAAAAACCATGAATGATAAAGGGACCTTGCATAGGCTCAATAGAAAACTTTGGATCTGAAATGAGAAAACTTTATGATAAATATGCATTATGTTGCAGCCTATCATAAGAACGGAAAAAAGCAGTAGAGAATGGTCCTCAAAGTGTTGTAATTAGCTAAATAATTTCTCATAAGTTACTTATGGCTTGTCGTTCTAGAATTTCATTTGTTTCTGTATATTATGTTTTGTGAATAAAATTTGAAAATAACTAATAAAATAAAAACCACCTTGTTTATGAGAAATGTGACCAGATTTCACAGGTTGAGGGTACAAAGGGATCTTTTAAAACCCAATCTCCATGATTCGGTTCGTGCATATGAAGTTGTTGGTGATTTGTTATCATCAATGTTATTTAAGTGTAATAGGATTACTTTGTTGACTAAAAATGATCTTGATAAATATAAAACAAGTAAGGAAGGTGTGGAGTACACACTTGTTTAAGTTTGATCAAGTATCAAAGTATACTGTCATTTAGGGGCGAAGACCCTGAACGAACGGGGGTCCGGGGGCAGCGCCCATGGCTGGGGTCGATAAAACCAAATTTTTTTGTATTAAAAATGCATCAGAAAATCCAAATTTTGAATATTTGACCCGGTTTTGACTTTGCATTAATCCTTATACAAAACCCGGATTTATAACAGTTTTTACTGTTGAGAAAAATTGTTATATGATAGTTTTGGCAGTTTTTCAGATAAGGAAGGTTTATAACCAATTTTAGTCACTTTTCTGGTACTCACGAAAATTACACCATCTCATTCTCTCTTTCTTTTCTCTCTGATTTTATCTGAGTCTTATCCAATTGAGGATTTGGGAGTACCACCCAAATACTTCGATTTGAAAGTGATTATCACGATTCTCAGATTTCCAAGTGCCACTAAATCATATTTCTAACAAAAATCGAAGTAAACTGTGATCATGGCAAGTGGTGATTCTGTGAAGGAAATGACAAGTAAGTTTGAAAAACTGAACAAGTTTGAAGGGCAAGATTTTCGTAGATGGCAGAAGAAGATGAAGTTTCTCCTTACCACTCTAAAAGTGGTGTATGTTCTGAGTACACCCATGCCAGTCTTAACAGAATCTGTTGAAGATGAACCTTTGGAGGCAACAAGAAGAAGATCAAAGTGGGAAAATGATGATTACATATGTCGTGGTCATATTCTCAATGGTATGTCTAACTCTCTTTTTGATATCTATCAAATTTCGAATCTGCAAAAGAACTGTGGGATTCTCTTGAATCCAAGTACATGGCTGAAGATGCTTCTAGTAAGAAGTTTCTTGTTAGTAACTTTATGAGTTACAAGATGATTGACTCCAGGCCTGTTATGGAACAATTCCATGAAATGTTAAGGATTTTGGGACAGTTTACTCAACACAATCTGAAAATGGATGAAGCCATTTATGGGCTGTGATCATTGACAAACTGCCCCCTTATTGGAAGGAGTTTAAACACAATCTGAAACATAACAAAGAGGAATTGACTTTGACTCAACTTGGAAGCCATTTAAGGATTGAAGAGTCCATAAGGACTCAAGAACTTGATAACAATCCTAAAGGCAAGAACCAAGTTGGTTCCTCTTCTGTGAACATGGTGGAAGGAGAAAGTTCAAAGAATCCCAAGAAGTCTAATGGAAAAATGAAGTTTAAACGAAAGGATGACAAGTCTTCCAACAAGAAGGCTAAGTTGGTTTGTTGGAATTGTAACAAACCAGGTCACTTCAAGAAAGATTGTCGTCTTCGCAAAGTGAATAAGGATGGTGCTGGACCAAGTGGATCCAAGGATCCATAAAAGCAACAAGGTCAGATTTCTATTTCATTGCAGAATTCTAAATATATTCAGAATTATATTTCTGTGATTTCTGAAGCATTTTATGTGCAGGATGATAAAGTTGCATGGTGGGTTGATTCGGGAGCAACAAGTCATGTTTGCAAAGATCTATATTGGTTCAAGGACTTTCAACCAATTGAAGATGGATCTGTTGTGAAGATGGGAAATGTTGCAACTGAACCAATCAAGGGCATAGGATCTGTTTTACTTACTTTTACTTCTGGGAAATGTTTGTGTTTGAACAAGGTTTTATATGTTCCAGGGATTCGTAAGAATCTCGTGTCTGAAATTGTATTAAATAATTGTGGTTACAAACAAGTGTTAGTAAGTGACAAGTATATCTTGTCAAGACATGGTTTTTTTATAGGATTTGGCTATATATGTAATGGAATGATTAGGCCTAATATTAATTATCCTTCTAGTGATAATTCTGTTTGTATGACTTCTAGTAGTACTAGCAATAATTTTCATAAATCTGAATTATGGCATGCTAGACTAGGACACATTCATTACAAGAGATTAAAAGACATGTCTAAAATGAGTTTAATTCCTGCTTTTGATATGCAAAATAATGAAAAATGTAAAACATGCATGCTAACTAAAATCACTAGACAACCTTTCAAAGATGTTGTTAGGGAAAGCAAGGTGTTGGATCTTATACATAGTGATTTATGTGATTTCCATGCAACACCTTCCCTTGGAAACAAGAAGTATGTTATTACTTTTATTGATGATGCATCTAGATATTATTCTATCTGTTTGCTACATTCTAAGGATGAAGCACTTGATAAATTAAAAATTTATAAACAACAAGTTGAGCTTCATAAAAATGAATTAATAAAAGTATTGCGTACTGATAGAGGTGGTGAGTATTATGATCCAGTTTATTTTTAATCAACTGGAATAATACATCAAACCACAGCTCCATATACACCACAACAAAATGGTGTAGCTGAAAGGAAGAATAGGACTTTGGAAGAAATGGTTAATTCCATGTTGTCAGATTCTGGTTTAAGTGAAGGGTTTTGGGGTGAGGCAATGTTAACTGCATGTTACATCTTGAATAGAACTCCAATAAAAGGGGTAAGAATACTCTTTATGAACTTTGGTATAAAAAGGTACCAAATTTGAGTTATCTCAAAGTTTGGGGTTGTAAAGCAGTTGTAAGGCTCACTGAACCCAAAAGGAAAACATTAGGTGAGAGAGGTATAGATTGTATCTTTATTGGATATGTTGAGAATTCTAAAGCATATAGATTCTATGTTTTAGAATCTAATGACTATGTGTCTGTAAACACAGTGATAGAGTCAAGAGATGTTATCTTTGATGAAGAAAGATTTACATCTATACCTAGACCAAGGGACATGATTCATCAATCTTCCAGCAAGAGTACTACTCAAGCTGAAGATGTTTCTGGTGGTGCAAGTTTTGTACCTGAACCTAGGAGAAGCACCAGAGCTAGAAAAGCTAAGTCTTTCGGATCTGATTTTCAACTATATTTAGTTGAAGGAACAAGGAATGAGACTATTTCTCAACATCAATATTGTTTTAATATTGAAGAGGATCCAAAGACTTTCAGTGAAGCTATGGATTCTAGGGATGTTCATTTCTGGAAAGAGGCAATTCATGATGAGATTGGTTCTATCATGCATAACAATACTTGGGTATTGGCTGATTTACCTCCTGGTTGCAAGGCATTAGGATGTAAATGGATCCTCAAAAGAAAAATGAAGGTGGATGGCACAATTGATAAGTATAAAGCCAGATTGGTTATCCAAGGCTTTAGACAAAAGGAAGGCATTGATTTCTTTGATACTTATGCTCATGTTGCCAGAATTTCTACTATTAGATTATTATTAGCTCTTGCAGCTATACATAATCTTGTGATTCACCAAATGGATGTGAAAACTGCATTCTTGAATGGTGACTTGGATGAGGAAATATACATGAAACAACCTGAAGGGTTTGTGATGCCAGGAAATGAACACAAAGTGTGTAAGTTGAAGAAATCATTATATGGTTTGAAACAAGCACCAAAACAATGGCACCAAAAGTTTGATGATGTTGTCTTATCTAATGGTTTTGCATTAAACCAAGCTGACAGGTATGTATATAGCAAATTTGATACTTCTGGTAAAGGAGTCATGATTTGCTTATATGTAGATGATATGTTGATTTTGTTGGAATAGTGTCTAAGGCTGCAACTATATTTGGAAAGTATTTGACCCGGTTGTGCATGGTCCTTTTGGGTTGCCTTCACCATAGCAACTTGACAGGATGATTTATAATGAGAGAATAAATATTATTAATATATTATGACTATAATATAAGGAATAATATTATTGTTATTTGATTAATATAAGTCATAAATTAATTAGGGATTAATTTGGTGACTTAAAGAGATTAATTGAATAAAGGGGCATAAACTGTCAATTGTATGATAGTTGTATTTTGGGCTGTGATTCCTTATGAATAAGGGGTGGAAGATTTTAGGGTTTAGAAGAGCCTAGAAATCGTCCAAAGGCTTATCAATAAGGATATTGGATTGCTTAGGGCCTAAGTTATGCAATTAGGGTTTTAAGGGTGAAACCCTAGGAAGCTCACTAGTATAAAAGGACCCATAGGGTTGAGGAAATCGACACTCTTGCATCTCAAGAAACCCTAGAGCCGATTTTCTCTTCCTCCTCATATCTCTCTCTATTATCATCCTTTTGCTAGTTGGTGTTTGTAAGACATTAGAGGAGTGACAATTGTGACTCTAAGCTATAAGGACAAGAAGATTCAAGCAAGTAACTCAAGGTAATCTTCTAGATCTGTTTTTCATATATGATTTGAATGTTTTCATTAGATCTATCAATCAAAGTCTTGGATACATTGCATGTTCAATTAGAGAAACCTAGATCCAAGCATTAGGGTTTGCATGTGCACATAGGAATGTTCTTATGGCTCAAACCCATCAGTGGTATCAGAGCCTTGATTGGTTTCTATTGAATGGATGCATTGGTTGCTTGATTGTTGATTGAAAATTTCGTTTTTTGTCCATCTGCCTGATGAAATCAGCGAGTACCATAGTGGACTCGGCGAGTAGGCCTCAACTCGGCGAGTCCATGGTGGTACTCGGCGAGTTCGAGCGTCAGATGGAGCTATTTTCGGGTTTTCTTGCTGTTTATCTTATGGAAACTTGCCTTTATCTTTATGGGTCAATATAAATCCGATTTTAACATATATTAGAGTATATCCTTGACCTAGCAAAAGATATTTACCAATTAATTGAATAATAATCTCCATATGTGATATTAATTGATTATTTTAATTGAATTGGTAAATTGTTTTGCAAGAAACATTTAAATAAATCAAATATGGATAATTATGAGATTAAATGGTTAATTTGAATTGTTTGTTATTTGATCCCTCATGTCTTGAAAAGTTTAAAACTTGTCCTCAAGTTTTGAAATTTATGTTTTGTGATTAAAAGTTTAATTTAGACTATTTAAATTTCAAACCCTAGAATTTTAAAAGTTTAAAATTTAACCTATACTAATATAATATTACAAGACTAATATATATATATATATATATATATATATATGTATAATTAAAATGCTAGTCTTACCGTTAGTAGGCCTCATTCACGAAACCGGTCTATAAGGTGGGTATAAGGTTGCGACCTATAAAATGGCGCTTAATGGGTGTACACTCACACCCACTGCTTGCTTGATCGGTGGAGGGTCGTTAGCCAAACGGGTAGGATAGGGCAACTCACTCCTCATTAATAAGTATAATGAACACATAAAGTAACTAAACTATTTTTTAAAATTCTCAATCTTAGTTACTTTAGGAAAAGTGAATTGATGCAATCCCATGAAGTTGCACTTTGCACCCTTGGTAAGAAGTTAGTGGAGCGTGTGTGGTTTACCGGCACACTAATTGGTTCTAAGCAAAGGTGGCAAAGGGTGATTCATTGTTTATCATAGTTCGATGGAGCGTGTGTGGTTTACCGGCACATCGAATAGGTGGTTGTAACAATGAAGGCACCATGTAGATTTGCATGGTTATTCACACCCACTTTGTGATCCTCGACATCCCAGTCACAAACGAGAGGGGCATATCGAGATTTAAACATGCCATTGAAAAGATCAATGAATCTCATCGAAACCTAGGAATTCTCAATACATTTAGAACTTAAGGTTAGGTTTTCATGGTGGAGAATTAGTGAATCGCCATTCACTTACCTTCAAATTGTTTGCATATTGGATTACGGCATCCATTTTCTAATGTGTAAACAATGTTGTCGGATCCTAGCCCTAATTTTTCATATTGGGTGATAATTAGGGATTCAAATTCTAATCAATCTTTGTCCTTTCTATTTGTAGATGTCAAACGCGAACAACGCCGCTGCTAGCTCATTCACACTAATGAGCCTTTGCCAAAAAGTGACGTTCGATGGAACAAACTTTAGCGAATGGATAAGATACATTCGCATGATTGCTCGCTACGAGGACAAGGAGTATGTCCTTGACGAGAAGCTCGAGAAGATCAATCCAGAAATCGCTACTCCGGCTGAAATGACTGCTTTTGAGACTCATGAACATGATGCAACGAAGGTTCATTGCATCATGATAGCCACAATGAACGCCGAATTCCAAAAGTCCTATGAGGACATGTATCCGTACGAGATGCATCAAGACTTATTGGAGAGATACCATCAAAACACGAGGCAGGAACGTTACGAGATTTTCACTAACATGATCTCTGCTAAAATGGGACATGGAGATTCTCTAACCGTACACTTGCAAAAGATGCAAATGTATGTCGATCATCTTCGTAAGTTGAATGTCGACTTTGGGGAAGACTTGGCTATCGACATGGTCCTTCACTCCTTGCCTCCGTGTTACAACCAATTTAGGATGACCTACCACATGAACAAGGAGGAGGTCACCTTAAGCAAACTCCAAGGTGTCCTAAGGGTTGCTGAGAGCAACCTCAAGGACAAGTTTGTTGCACCAACTCCCAATCCACCCGTTGCTCCTGTTTTGGCCATAGGGCAAGGAAGGGGAAAGAAGAGGAAGGCTCCATCAAAGAGCTACCGCAAGGGAAAGTCCCGAGATGGTTCCTCTTCTAGTGGGACCAAGGTTGATCCTGCTAAACCCAACCCTAACCCGAAGGAGGCAGAGTGCCACCATTGCCCCAAAATAGGGCATTGGAAGAGGAATTGCCCAGAATATCTGCAAGCCATCAGGGAAGGAAAGATCAAGCCGTCTTTCGCATGTATTTATACAATTAAATCTAATGATTCACCTCATGCTATTTCTTGGGTTCTTGATACCGGGTGTGGTTACCACATTTGTTCCGAATTGCAGGGACTAAGAAGAAATAGGGATGTGGAGCGTAGAAGAATAAATCTAATCATGGAGAACAGAAGATCGTCGCCTGTCACCAAGATTGGAGTGTATTCTTTAGTGATTAGTAATGGATTATGTTTAGATTTGAATTATTGTTGCTACTCGCCAGATATGGCAAGAAACATCATTTCGTTTCATGGTTTGTTTAGACAAGGATTTAGATTTTCTTTTAATAATGAGAATGGTTCAATTTATGCTTATCTAAATGGTGTCTTACATTTTGAAGCAATGCCATGTAATGGAATTTATGAAACTGTTATGATTGTAGATAACCTAGGAAATGATGTTTTATACATGGATTCTTCCAATAGTATGGATAAAGCATGTTTGTGGCATTGTCGTCTTGGACATGTCAACAAGAAGCGCATAGCCCAACTCCAAAAGGATGGAGTGTTAGAGTCATTCGACCTTAGGGAAGATGACACGTGTGAATCTTGTTTGCTTGGAAAGATGACCAAGTCACCCTTCACTGGTACGTGTGAAAGGGGTGAGGGTTTGTTGGATCTCATACATACCGATGTATGTGGACCCTTTAGATCCGCCACAAAGGATGTGAACCGCTTCTATGTGACTTTTACCAATGATTATAGTAGATATGGGTATATTTACTTAATCAAGCACAGGTCAGAAACGTTTGAAAAGTTCAAAGAATTCAAACATGAAGTGGAGAATCAATTGGGCAGGAAAATCAAGATGCTTCGATCTGATCGAGGAGGAGAGTACCTAAGTCTTGAATTCCACGACTATCTTAAAGAATGTGGAATCGTTTCACAATTGACGCCACCTAGGACACCGCAGTTGAATGGTGTAGCAGAAAGGCGTAATCGAACCTTGTTGGACATGGTTCGTTCTATGATGAGTCGTGATTCACTACCTATCTCATTCTGGGGGTACGCCTTAGAGACTGCTGCCCATATCCTTAACCTAGTACCTACAAAGAAGGTTGCCAAAACACCTCACGAGATGTGGACAGGGAAAGCTCCCTCGTTGGCACATATCAAGGTTTGGGGTTGCAAGGCTTTTGTAAGACGAGATACTCACGACAAGCTCGAACCTCGTAGTGAGCGATGTATTTTCATCGGCTACCCGCAGAAATCCTTCGGAAATATCTTCTATAGACCGAGTGACAATGTTGTCTTCGTTGCGAGGAGAGGGGTTTTTCGAAAGCGAGAACTCATAAGCCAAGGAGACAGTGGGAGGCATATCGAGCTTGAAGATATTCAAGAGTCGATTGATGAAGGAACCTCTACCGCTGGCGCTCAACCCGAGGAGGAAACTCCGGTTGAACCAATTGACAAGTCCTTACCTCTAAGACATTCCGAAAGAGTTAGAGTTCTACCCCATATATATGGTTTTCATATTACTACCGAAGGGTACACGTATATTAGTGATGGTACACTAATAAATCTAGATGAACCTAATAGCTATAAGGAAGCCATGGCAGGCCCGGAGTCTGCGAAATGGAAAGAGGCGATGGACAGCGAGATTCAATCCATGTATGATAACCAAGTTTGGAATTTGGTTGATAATGTGCCCGGACGTAAGACCGTTGGGTGCAAATGGATCTTCAAGAAGAAGACCAACGTGGATGGAAATGTACACACATATAAGGCGCGATTGGTTGCGAAGGGCTTTACTCAAACTCCTGGAGTTGACTATGATGAGACCTTCTCACAAGTTGCGAAAATGAAGTCTATTAGGGTGATGCTAGTCATTGCTGCATTTCATGATTATGAGATATGGCAGATGGATGTCAAGACCGCTTTCCTTAATGGAAAGTTGGCTGAGGATGTTTACATGGCTCAGCCAGAGGGTTTTGTTGATACGAAGCATCCGAATAGAGTGTGTAAGCTTGAGAAGTCCATTTATGGGCTTAAGCAAGCGTCTCGCAGATGGAATCTCTGCTTCGATGAGAAAGTCAAAGAGTTTGGATTTGTACGAAGCGAAGATGAATCATGTGTATATGTCAAAGCCAGTGGGAGTATAGTTAGCTTCCTCGTTTTGTATGTCGATGACATACTACTCATAGGAAACGACGTCCTGACACTGCAGGAGGTTAAGTCCTGTCTCGGGAAGTGCTTTGCTTTAATAATAACTAGGAAACCATAAAGAAACTACAATTCTTAGATGGATACTTAACTAAGCCGAACATAACGTCTCTCACACACAATCACATGATCATATACATAAATAATAAAAGCATGAAGGAAGCGAACACGATACATACATGTGTTAGCATCTGATAGAACTCATGTCTCATTGGCCTACAATTGAAATGCTCGATTCCTTACCACTGGAGCCTCCGCTCTACCCTCGTGGCCATCAGTAATCCTCAAATAGTTGGAGCAGGTTCCCTCACCGCTCCACTTAACAACCTCATACAGTTGGCCTTCTTGTGGCCCACCTGATTGAAGTGAAAACAAATCAAACTCGAACCCATAGGACAATCCTTGGTAAAATGACCAGCCTAGCCGCAACTGAAGCAACACCTTCCATTCTCATAATAGCTCCCCTCATGAGTCCTCCCACACTTGACACAACGTCCACGGACCTGATGGCCTCCCGATCGCGAACCCCTGAGTCTTAGGCCTCTTTGCCTGGCCCATTAGGATATGAACCTACTTTGAGCCGCACCTCGTCCGAAGGTGCATCTCGATTCCCTCTCCAGGGCTCTAGCAGTCATATCATCTAAGGTCTTGCAGCTTGACAAGATCACAACTCCCGAATATCATCCTGTAGCTCCATGATCCCTTCCTTGATGGTAACAGACATCATAGGAGTCGCATCCAAGATACCGCGAGTGATCTCAGAAGAAACGAACTCTTGAATCCTCTCATCAATTAGCTCAACACCAGAGCCTAAACATGAACCAGAACCAAAACCTCTTCCACAAGTGCTCATCACCATACTAAAAAACAACCATACAAATGATCTGAACATGCCCAAAGAATCCTTACTCCCAGGGGCTTCTTAGAATCATCTTGACTTTCCTTGATTCGAGTACGGATCCTATGCTTTTAGTAGTACGGGACAATACTACCTTCCACACATATCCATACTTTCCTTAAGAATCATCCTGAATCCTCTAAGTCACATTCTCATACTGATACACCCCACACCGCTAAACAGCATGCCATTCGCACTAAAGCACTTCCTAGGCTATCCTAGGATCCCTACCCCACCGTGCCATCAGCTGTTGAAAGACTCCTACTAATGTCAGCTAACTATTTCATGAATACAATTACATGCAACAAAGCTTAGATAATCATTCGACTAAAAGACTCAACCCTACAACGGTTAGACTCAGACGAGAGTTGTATAATAGGGACAAATCAATCACTCTGATATTATTTAACCTTTGTAGCATGTAACTTAACATATTCATGAAATAATTAACTCACGTCAATATGAGTCCCACAAAGCACAAAGCATGCAACATTCAGGCATCGAGTAATCTAATCTAGTGCATCACCTAATCAGGTCATTCTATCCAACATCTGAAATCCATACTAGCATGAAGTTCTAAAGGCTCATACAATCCATCATAGAAAGGAATCTCTTCTAGAATCCTACCATGCGATTCTGAGCAAACCCTTATCCCTAATCTAGCATGTTATACACATATTCATACACTAGAACAAATAAATATGTATGTGTATTTTGGGAAATACTTACTTGAGCTCAACTAATTGCATGCGTCGCACCCCTTTTTTATAAAGGATTTAATAAAATTCATTTTCTTTCAAAAAGATTACCAATTCCTCAGTTATAGTTCAGACACACGCGAGAGTGTGCCCGAATCCCTCAATCCAAGACACTAATACCAACTTATAACGTCCCAAATTTTCTAAGTACCAAATTTTGTTTTAAGCCAACCAAAACAACCATTTATTCATTTCAAAATCCCATAAAAGTATAGAAAAGTATCAAATATTTATCAGAGTACAAAATAAGTTATAAAATGTGGAACACCGGTGGATGTGATGCAATCACATCGAGCTCTCCCTTTTGGAACCAAAAGTACCTGAAATACAAACATAAATCGTAAGCACAATGCTTAATGAGTTCCCCAAAATACCAAATACCATAAATAAAATTTCCATGGGCTACCCCCATGGTCTTTTCCATGGAATACCATGCGCTACCCCAGGGTCTTACACCCAAGTGACATGGACTACCCCCATGGTCTTTCCCCGAAATGCTATGGGCTACCCCATGGTCTAACATCTAAGTGCCATGGGCTACCCACATGGTCTATTATGCAATTGCTAGGGGCTACCCCCAAGGTCTTTTATACATATGACACGAGCTACCCCTGGGGTCTTCCAAGCAAGTATCACTAAGACAACTAACATCCCACACAATCTAGTGGGTCGGCATTGGTTCCTTCGACCAACAAGTACAATGAGAAGACTCACCTATCAGTCGATACTCAGCTGCTACTGCTCTTTCTTCCATAAACACTGATGCTACACACTACCTATTATATCATGTAAGCCCTTAGCTCTTATTCTAAAACTAGGAGTTTGACCAAAAGTCAACTAAAGTCAAAATTCAAGGGTCAAAGTCACCAGTCAATGTTAACTTTAGTCAATGGCCATGTCGTGGCCATCCATGAAAACGAAAATGGACCTTATCCTACAAAACAGTCGGCCATTTCCCAGTCGGCATGTCGTGGCGACCTAAAGCCATGTCGTGGGCGTTGGGTTTCTAACTGCTTAATGGGTTAAGTCGTTTTCTTCGATTCAAAGAGTTCCAAAGTTCAGATCTCATCCATTCTTTGATCTAAATGGATAAAGTTTCCAACTTTATCCATTAAGACACCCAAAGAGATCAAGATCTCAAACCCTTGGTCCAAATAAGGCAAAATACAACAAGGACTTAACCATAAAACCCTTAATCCAAAAATTCGTTAACCTAACCATTCCAGAAGAGTTTCCGATACCGGATCTAGCATAAAGGCGGGTGCTTTATAGACATGAATGTCCAATGCATGTCTAGAATCCATTTTAGGTCAAAATGAGTTAAAAGTGACCAAAAACTCATGCAAGGTCAAGAACCCCAACCAAAGTCTAGATCTACAAGATATATTGTTCATAGGACTCAAGAGAGCCATAAAGTTAAAACCTTTATCACTTCAAACCAACCAACCATTTCTTATGGACCAAAATGTGCTAAGAAACTAGATCTACAACCAAAGAATCATCAAGAAAGAAACTCAAGGACTTACAAATGGTCTGGAGAGTGATTCAAAAGATGAAGAGGAGTTGTTGTTTGATCCTTGGGCTAACACCTTCTTCTTCTTACTTCAAAATACAACAAAACACCACTAAGAGATCCACATTCAACAAAGGAGGCTAGGGTTACGGTTTCTGATCCCGAGAGAGGGATGAAGGCTGACAAGGATCCCTAGATTCAAGGTAGTGAGGTTTAAATACGGAAGAAACCCTAAAAAAATTTGGGCTTGGGCCAGAACAGCTGCCACACCGTGGCGATCCAATAAAAAATTCGTTCATTTATTTGATGTCATGTCATGGACATCCTTGCACCACGTCGTGGCACAGACTTTTTCCAAAATTCCATCCCTAGTCCTTGCTAAAAGAGAAAGTTAAACCAATATGGAACACGGGTGTTACATTTAATTTTTTAGCCCTCTTTTTTTACAACTTTGTTATTATATATTTTTATATATATAAATAATTTTTGTTGTCTACACTTTATCTAAAATATTTAAACTATAATACATAATTCAATATTTTCATTTTCTATTTTTTATCTAAAAACATTTGAATCATAACAACATTATTTTATTACTTTAAATTTGTGCATGATGTAATTTTTAAGATTTATCTTCATTTATCTTATACAAATATATTTACTTTTATGAAAAAAAAATATGATGTGTTATTATAAAAAAAATATGTTATTATAGAAATAATAATATTTTGCTATTATATTTTAAAAATATAAGTATGTAGTTTTGAGTTAAAGATAAAAATATGTTTCGGTTTTGATTTAATAAAATAAGTACAATAAATTTTATATTGTTTCGATATAAAATTTTGATACTTAATTTTATAACATTATGTAGTTTATCAAATTTTAAATATATTCTTTAATAAGACATAAACTTTTCGAGTAGTGGCCAGGGTAGGCAAGGTGACCGGCCGATTAGATCTGACTGAGGAGCTTAGTCAGTTTCATAGCCCCTTTCATGATTCTCAGCTTTGGAAGTGCATGGTTTATGATTTGGCGGTGGTTTCGTTAGATAACATCCAAGTCAATGAGTGTTTGAATTATGTGGAGAGGTAAGTGGCTATTCTATATTGGAAGATGAAGGCCTTGCGCAACAAGGTTGTGCCCTTAGTCAAGGTTCAGTGGCAGCATCGAAAGGGTTTTGAGTGGACCTGGGAGCCCGATGCGGAGATGCATGAGCACTATCCAGATCTATTTACAGTCGAGTATTTCGAGGACGAAATCTAGTTCAAGTATGGGAGAATTGTAACACACGATCTTAAAAGGTCTCATTATTTTATATAAAGTTTAATTTCAAGAATTCTTACCCTACGTTGAGCGTAGCTGTAACATCCCCAAAATTCATAACCGGATTTTTTTTTATTTTTATATTAAATAAAATATCAACCAAACATGTTTATCAAATACATAAGGAAATCATAAGGTATCCATAATTATCCAAATACATCAGAGTCAATAAAGCGGAAAGTCATGGTGTGTGCGATGTGATCATCATGAGCTCTTCCCCTTCGGTCCGGAAGTACCTAAAATGTAAACTAAAAACCATAAGCATGACACTTAGTGAGTTCCCTAAAATACCACATACCATACAAACATACATCCATCGGGCCCCACCCGACATTGGGCCTCACCCGTTATTCATCGGGCCTTTCTCGACCTCCATCGGGCCCCGCCCAGTACAAATATGTCAGTAACATGCGATGAGCCCCGCACAACACACTCATCAGGCCCCGCCTGGCATCGGGCCTCCCTCGACATACATACAAACACATTAAATACATGCAAGAGTCACACAGACAGCTAGCAGTCTTGTAAAAATAATCTATGGGCCGACATTGGTGCCTTCGACCCGCCAAACACAATGAGGAGACTCACCTCAAACTGCTGAAAAATCAGATAAATGCTCGGCCTACTGATCTGGGAAATCTCTGCACTAAATACGATCAAATAATACCCTAATCAATAATTACGTCATAAACCATAACCGAGAGTCTAAGTCCTTAATCTCGAGTCCTAGGATAAAAGTGTTGGATTAGGTGTCTAAGCCCATAACTATAATTGGTATGTACTTAAATTGATAGCAGCACAGTCCTTTTGGGTTGCCCTCAAACCTAGCAACCGGACAAGGAAATTAAGAAAGGAGAGATATTAATTTATTATAATATTAATAAATTAATATAAATGAATTTAGTAATATGTTAAAAGATTAATATATTAATAAGAAATCATTTTGTTTAATTAATTGTTAGCCAGAAATTAATCAGAATTAATTTTGGGGTTAAAAGAATTAATTATAAAGTGCAGGGACTAGTTTGCAATTATCTAATAGTTGAGTGGAAGGCTCCAGAACCTCCTTGGAAGGAGGTGGACGAAATCTATAGGGGAAACCCTAAGGATTTCGTCCAAGGGGGCTTGGATAAGGCCTTTGGCTTTGCTTAGGCCCTAAGCAAGGAGCATTAGGGTTTTTCCTAAACCCTAGATCCCTCAACTATATAAGGAGCCTCCTGGTTCACATTTTGGTGACTCTTTCTTTGGAAGAAACCCTTAGGGCCGAAAATTGCATACTCCCTCTCTCTTCTTCTAATTTCCTTCTTGCTAGTTTGGGTGTGATTCCATTAGAGGCATTACACTTGTGGTGCTAAGCTTCCAAGAAGATCAAGATCAAGATCAAAGGAATTATCAATTGTTTACTATAACAATTGAAAGGTATGTAATTTCTAAACCCTAGGTTGTAAATTTCGATTATAGCCTCTCTCCTCTAGGGTTCTTATTTTGCAATTCAAAGTTGTATGTTCAATAGCTAAAACATAGGTTCAAAGCAGGTTGCATGTGAACTTAGGAATTGTATTCTAGTTTATTTATTTTACCTAAAACCCATCAGTGGTATTAGAGTCATTGTTGTTTTAAATTGAATTGTTATAATAGTTGAATTGCAAATTAGGGTTTATAGCCATTAAACCCTAAAGGTCAAAATTTTCGATTTTAGGGTTTTGGTGCAAAGGGCTTTCGAAAACCCTAGCCTCCATGAACCCTAGTCGAAATTAGGGTTAGGGTTTCCAAAACCCTAGCCTCCTCCCCTTGTAATTTCGAAATATGCTCCCTCTTTTAGGGTTTCTTTGTTTTGGATAATAGTTGCCTTATTGGATAATTGAGATAAATAAGGAAATTATCCTATCCCCATATTTTCGAAATCTAGAAGGGATATGGATTAGGATTACATTAATTGTTTAATTTAATTAGATAATCCTTCCAAGATTTAATAAATTAATTAAAAGTTAATTAATAGATAAATATTAAATCTAATTAATTGGTTTACTTAAATTTAAAATTTAATAGTTTAAATTTCGAAAAATTTATATAAACCCTTGGAGTTTTAAAATGTTTTAAAACACACCTTATATGTATATTATAATTAAAAGTTAAATATTATATATGTATAAGAATATGGTCAGTCTTACCGTTAGTAGGCCTCATTCACGAAGCTGGTCTATAAGCGGTGTTTAAGGAAATTGCCTATAAAATGGCGATTGAATGGGTATCCACTCTTACCCACCGCACTCTTGACTAGTGGAGGGTCGTTAGCCGAACGGGTAGGATAGGACAGAAACCTTCCATTATAAGTATAATGAAGTACAAAGTAACTAAATGCTTTTTCAAATTCCCAAATCATAGTTACTTTAGGAAAAATGTGAAATTGTATGCTAATCCATAGAATTACACTTCGTACCCCTGTCAAACGTTAGTGGAGCGTGTGTGGTTAACCGGCACACTAATTTGGGGATGACATTGGTAGCTAAGGGTGACTCCATGTTTGTCATAGATCAATGGAGCGTGTGTGGCTAACCGGCACATTTATTAGGTGATTGTAGCATTGGGTGCACCACGTGATTCGTATGGTTATTCACACCTTATTTGTGATCCTCGGCATCCCAGTCACAAATAGTAGGGCATAATCGAGATTAAACATGCCATTGAAAAGTTCAATGAATCTCAAAAGATCTAGGAGTTTCAATTCCTTTAAAACTTAATCTTCCTTTTTTTTGTTTTTCATGGTGGAAATTGGTAAATCGTCATTTACCTACCTTCAAATATTCTGCAACTAGATTACGGCATCCCTCTTCTAGGTTGTAGAGTATTGTGTTGGATCCTAGCTTGATGTTTCATTTGGGTGTTGCATCAAGAGTTCTAATCAACTTAACTTGAATTTCTCCCGTTTTGTAGATGTCTGACTCTAACCGTGGTATTCCCGAATCCCAAGGAAAAAGTGTTCCTAATGAAAGTGAAGCTTGATTCAAAGTGAGAGATCAATGTGGACTAGCTTGATTTCACTTCCTCCTCTTCCTCCCGTTGTTCTGCCTAACCCAGATGATCGAAGATTTGAAAAGTTCAAGATCGCCGAATCCCTATTGGCAATGGAACATCAAGATGGTAAACCCGGGTGTGCTCACATCCTAGGGATGAAATCGCACATTGATAGGTTGATTATGTTGGGTGCGTCTATCTCAAATAAGTTGGCTGTGGACTAGATTCTTCAGTCACTCCCTGAATCATATGATGAGTTCGTAAGAGAGTATCATATGATGAAGCATGACGCAACCCTCATTGACTTGACTTACATGCTTATTGCTGCTGAATCAGAAATGATTTGGCGAAGTAATGGAGCATATTTGTCTGATAATTCAACCAACCATGCTTCCGTGGACAATCTAGGAGAATCCACATGTTCCTGCTGCCAAGAAAAGGGGAAATGGATACGAAGCTGCCCGAAGGACCTGAAGAGTCTAAGAGATGGGAGAGTCGATAAGTATGGCTCTACTTCAGGTATAAAATCCACTATCTAACCCCATTTAAATTCCTATTCTTTATTCATAGTGTGATAAGATTACATTTGCATGTTTTGCAGGATTAGAGAAAAGAGAGGAAGTTTGATGGTAGAGCAAGATGAGTCTGATCACGAAGAAATGGATTTTGGTCGCATGAATTCGAAGATCAAACTTTGAGCTTAGGAAGTTATGATAGATTTGTTAGGAGCATATGATTGCATAGTTTTTCATTTGAATTTTGCATTGTAAGGACATTTTTCCGCTGCTTTTATGAATAAAATAAAGTTTTTTTGGTTTGAATAATTTTATATATCCTTGCAATGAAGTTGTTATGAAAAATTGATGTATTGTTATCAATAATGGATTTGATTCTTAATTATGTCATTTGTGGAAATGTCGAGAATTTGCCAAATGAGGAAAGATTCTCATCGCCCAAGCTTCAATTGGACAGAAACTTGGAGTCATGCAACTTGATTGCGTGATGAATGAGAAACTTCATATTTGGAAATTAGACTAATTCTTTGACAAAGTGTCAAGAGAAGGACTAGGAGATCAAGTACACTAGGTTGTACATTGATCAAGTTCACCACGAGAGTGATAAAGATATTCGTCATGATTTACTAAAGTTTAGTGAATATGGTTATGCTTATAAGATTAAATATAATTCTGAGTTGATTGAAAGAATTTCAATCAATGGCAGAACGAATAAGAAGAATCAAGTAGACAGAAAGATAAAAGTATCTCTATTCTAAGAAGAAGGGAGAGTAACTTTTATTGTGTTTTATGATAAGTCTTAATGATTAGGAACCATATCTCAATTGATCCTCTAAGTAAGTCTTAGTACATTTGCATGTCTAAGAAGAGGAATCGAGAATTGTGGAAATGGTTGAAATCAAGAAGTCAATCATACTTCGTTCCAACATCAAGTCTTAGAGTTATACTCCAAGATTGTGAATTGAGTGACAAGTCTCAAGAAGGTTTATAACACTCATCAAATGTGGAATTTGGAAAAGTTTTCTTATTCTTGCACATTTAAAATTTGTGAGTTGTGATGTCTTGGATAAGACAAAGACCAACTAGGACAAATATTGTGATGTGTTTTGTCTTGATAAGAACCACACTAACTCTTGAATATTTGTTTTGTCAAGGAAAGTTTCCTGACAAGAAAATCGTATATGTCAAGAGGTCAGTGGGAGTTTTAATGATCTTGAAAAAGGTTTCAAGAACTAATCAAGAATAAACCTTATCGATCATCACTAGCACACGACTTGAGGTTTATAGCCTATCGTGGATGACATACTCCTTTTCTATGCCATTCCAATTGAATTAATTATGCAAGTGAGTTCTATGAGTTCTCATGTGAATGCATAAAGACATAGCACCTTGATCAATGGAAAGTACATTGATAAGTAAGGATGAGTTGATAAACCACTTGGAAGACATGGTGGGCACTCGTGTTACCATGAGGCAAGAAATCGAGATTGAGAAAGTTTAGTCCATATGAGTTTGGATTTGTCACAAACTTTGGTTTTGACAAACTCACATGGATAGGAACTTATACACCACAAAATCTAAGTGTCATAAGATTACCTCCTTCATGAAAAATGACTGTGAGGAAATGCTTTCACTAAGAGAGATTTTAAGAAGATAGCAATTGTGGAAATTGTATTCTCCAATTCGATTATTGTTACGGCATCCCTTTCCATAGTTCGAATTATGAGATTTGACAATTAGTCTGAACATTTGGGACTTAGTGACATAAGTTCTGAATTTGTCTAGACACACATATGAGCTTTCTAAGGAAAAGGTGTATGATTTTAAGAAGCTTTGATAAAGGCTTATCAAAGCATTAGGTATTAGAAATATGAACTTAAGGAATTCAATAAGCATTGTTCTCTGGAGGTTTAATTGTTTTCTAAATACATGTCAAAGCTAGTGGGAGCATAAGTGTTATGCTGGTAAGAAAATAATCATCATGTTAGTGGGAGCATGATTATTATGGGAAAGTATTGCGAGTTAGCAATATTAATTATAGAAAACAAAGATTCACTTTGCAAAGTTGTAATGTTTGAAAAGTTGTTTTGCTATAATTAAGGGAGAGAATATTATACTTCATTTCAAAATTCTAAAGCTTAGATCGAGAAAAGTTAATAAATTTAGTCAAGGATATATAGTGCATTCTCAAATTCGATTATGATCACGGCATCCCTCTTCATAGATCGAATTGTGGGAATAGGACACAGAAAATATTATGGCAGAAGGATGATAAAGTATCACTTCTTTATGTGAGACATTATGCATCATGTCCAATACGCTTCGGGTATAGGATCGATTGCATATGCTGTAATATTTTACCATTCTAAAAAATTTTCCAAATGCATAGGGCATTAAGAGGGAAAAAGGAACTAGAATCGTTTTTGACTAAAATAATTAAACAACTATCAAAGGGCCATGTCGACATTATTATGAATAGATAAGATTCTATTAAGAATAAGTCGTCATATGGAAAATATGGAAATGTCTCCATATTGGGAGTTGGATGTTGAGAGTCTGTGTCTAAATTAGAAACTTTTATGCAAGAAGGATATTCAAAGGAATGTACTTTGAATGTGAGACATCACGTCTGTGGAATTATCTTGTAACAATTTCCGATAGAGTACTTTGTAATTTCATTGTCCAAAGTCTTGGTGACATTTGTGCTATGACTTTGCGAAAGGATTGTTGCATAAAATGTTAGAATCTAGCATATTCTCGTAATTGCAAGAACCTTGTGTTCTAACACTAATAATAGGGATTGGGAATTGTGAAATGAGCATCATTGGAAAGGTTTTTCAATTGATTTATTTCACAAAGTATGGACCATAGGAAACCAAAGTGTGCATGCTTGGAGCATAGGACAATTATGGTTATAATTCAAGTAATAAGTTGATTTTCTGAAACTATAAGCAATGAATAATGAGTAATCAATATGGTGTTTAAATAAAAGTGTTTTTTGTTTACGCTCAAAAGCTTTAGGGCCATATAGGATTAATATTATTGCGTTTCACTTTGCATGTTTTGACTTCCCGAATAATAATATTATTCAAACTCCACAGTCGCTCGTACTTTTGGAAGTAAGTAGTGAATCAAGACTGTCATGAACTGGATTGTAGATTGTTTAAGGATAGACATGGCAATAGATTTGCTGCAACGTTCATGAGTACTCAGAAATTGAGATTTGAGTATTGGATAAACCCACGCTCAGAGTATTACTTCATGGAATTCATCACGAGTAATACTGAGACGATAATATCTATGATCTTGAAACAGAGATATATGAGTTGTAATTTGCAAGTCGGCTATACATTGGTGATACGAAAACGCATTAGTAACTTGGTGTTATAAAACGTATTGTCATGTATGGTTTGATGAGTAAAAGATACAAGCATATGATTCAATGTTTATTCGTTCCTTTTGCCTTAACCGGAAAAGCGATATCTGTGGGCCCCTCGATGATTTGGTGTTGACTTATGTGCTGGGCCCAGCCAGGACTAATTGATGTGTTCGATTAGAAGTCCTATATCATCACAAATCTGAAATCGAGAAACATAGATTCTGGACAAAGAGATTGATTGTATTCCATGTCTTATGTCTGGGGATATCTTGCAGAACGAAGGATTATATGATCACTTATCTTAGGACTCGTAACTGACTGGGTCAGAGTTCGGCAGCAGCTTTTTGGAAGCTACAATTTGCTGGTCAAATTTAGAAGGCATGATAGCAATTATAGTTACAGACTTATCCAAGTGGGAGACTGTTGGATTAGGTGTCTAAGCCCATAACTATAATTGGTATGTACTTAAATTGATAGCAACACAGTCCTTTTGGGTTGCCCTCAAACCTAGCAACCGGACAAGGAAATTAAGAAAGGAGAGATATTAATTTATTATAAGATTAATAAATTAATATAAATGAATTTATTAATATGTTAAAAGATTAATATATTAATAAGAAATCATTTTGTTTAATTAATTGTTAGCCAGAAATTAATCAGAATTAATTTTGGGGTTAAAAGAATTAATTATAAAGTGCAGGGACTAGTTTGCAATTATCTAATAGTTGAGTGGAAGGCTCCAGAACCTCCTTGGAAGGAGGTGGACGAAATCTATAGGGGAAACCCTAAGGATTTCGTCCAAGGGGGCTTGGATAAGGCCTTTGGCTTTGCTTAGGCCCTAAGCAAGGAGCATTAGGGTTTTTCCTAAACCCTAGATCCCTCAACTATATAAGGAGCCTCCTGGTTCACATTTTGGTGACTCTTTCTTTGGAAGAAACCCTTAGGGCCGAAAATTGCATACTCCCTCTCTCTTCTTCTAATTTCCTTCTTGCTAGTTTGGGTGTGATTCCATTAGAGGCATTACACTTGTGGTGCTAAGCTTCCAAGAAGATCAAGATCAAGATCAAAGGAATTATCAATTGTTTACTATAACAATTGAAAGGTATGTAATTTCTAAACCCTAGGTTGTAAATTTCGATTATAGCCTCTCTCCTCTAGGGTTCTTATTTTGCAATTCAAAGTTGTATGTTCAATAGCTAAAACATAGGTCCAAAGCAGGTTGCATGTGAACTTAGGAATTGTATTCTAGTTTATTTGTTTTACCTAAAACCCATCAAAAAGACCATTTTACCCTTCCCTTATTGGGCCTAAATAATGATAGCCCAAAACCCCAAAATGGCCCAAACTAGTCCAAAGGCCCAAAAGACCAGCTGGCAGGTACGCCATGTGTACCACCAGATTACGCCCTTCGTACTCTTCACGACCAACTTACGGGACTCAAACCCAGTACGCGCAATGTACTCAAACGTACACCCAGTGTACTGGCCAGAGGTCTTTGTCTCAATCAAATGGCTTAATCCCTTAAGACTTTGTTTTCCAAACCTTAGATCTACTTCCAAATAACGTTTTAATATATATAGTTGGCAACTTTACTAACTTGCATGGCTTAAAAGGACCCAATACCAAACCCTAGGTCCAAAACTCCTTAAAAAGGCCAACAACTCATGCATGGTTGAATTAAAACCACCAAGATTCGATTTTTATACTTCAAGGACCTCAAATCTAAAAGGAAATGCCACCCTAAGGTTCTGGAGTAGCCGATACTCCCAAGAACCAAGGTCATGGGACCAAAAGCTCCTAAATCTATCCACAATGAGATCTCAACAAAGGAATCATCAAGGTAAGAACTTTTTACATCCAAAAGCTTGAAATGAAGAAGATATCCCTGGATCTTGAGGCTCCAAATCCAACAATGCACTAACACCAAAATTCTCCTTCTTCTAATGCACCAAAAGAACACCAAAACTCAACCAATAGCTCAAGAATACACCAACGATGGCTAGGGCTTCGTGAGGTATCTTTGGAGGAAATGAGGTTGACGAGGGGAAAGGTCTTGAGTCCATAATGATGCTTAAATATGGTCCAAAACCTAAAAATTAGGGTTTATCCCTGGACAATGTACGCCCCGAATACTAGAAGTACGCCCAACGTATGCTCTCCTCCCTAAAAGTTTCACTTTTCACCCCTTGGGACCAAATTTGAAAACTAATTTAATATCACGGGTCAAAATAAGAAATACCTTGGAACCAAGTATTACAATTCTCCCCCACTTGAATTAAACTTCGTCCTCGAAGTCTGCTGCCGTAAATAACTTTAGGTAATGCTCCATTGTCTCATCCTTAGGCTCCCACATCCATTTTGAACCCTTTTGGTGCTGCCACTACACCTTCTCAAGATCCACAACCTTGTTAAGCAGATTCTTCGTCCTCCTAACAAGGATCACCACTGGTCTCTCTATACAATTCAGGCAATCATCCACCTGAATGTCCTCCAATGGGACCATTGTGGAATCATCAACCAAACATTTCCACAGCCGAAAGACATGGAAATCGCTATAGATCTGGCTGAGCTCCTTTTGTAGATCCAATCGATACGATACCCATCCCACTCGGGCTATCACCCTGAAAGGACTAATATACTTGGGGCCTAACTTAAATCGCTCCTGAATAGGATGACACCATTTTAAGGTGAAACCTTTACGAGTACCATATAACCAACCTAAAACTCTAAGTCTAACCGGAGTCTATATGCGTAGCTCTTCTGTCGGCTTTGTGATGTCTGAAGTCTGTCGCGGACCTGTTGAATTAATTCTATCATTTGGAGTACCACTTCCATACTCCTCATGACCCGTTGACCAACCTCACCCCAACATATCGGGGTTCTACACTTCCTCTTGTAGAGCATCTAAAAAGGAGGTTGATAAATGATGGCGTGATAACTGTTGTTGTACGAAAATTCCGCCAAAGGAAGATACGTAACCCAACCGCCAAAATCCGGCACACATGCCCGCAACATTTCCTCCAATGTCTGAATAGTCTACTCACTCTGACCATCAGTCTGCGGGTGGAAAACCATGTTGAGTTGCAAATGAGTACCTAACTCCTCGTTAAATCTCTTCTAGAACCTGGAAGTAAACCGAACATCCCTATCAGAGACCACAGAAACCGGCACCCCATGTCGTGCCACAACCTCCCGAATGTAGATATCGGCCAGCTTCTCTGCCGAAATACTCTCCACGATCGGAATAAAATGCGCACTCTTAGTCAATCGATCCACGATGATCCATATCGAATCCACTATGTGCGTCGTTCTAGGCAATTTGGTGATAAAATCCATTGTAATCTCTTCCCATTTCCAAACGGGGACTTCCAACGGCTCCATCTTGTCATGAGGTCGCTGATAGTCAGGATGTAGATCTTAATACATCTTTGTCGCTATGAGATGAATAGAGAATCTTGACTTGTGCGCTTCCTCCATTAGAACCTGACACGCACCACCCTAATAGAGAACCCACATCCCCCGATGAAGGGTCAATAATCCCCAAGTATCATAATCAAAGGAAGCCACCTGACCTACTATGTGCACATTCTTTCGGTTCTCTTCCTTTATAGTCTCAACCTAAGCCTCTCGAATCTGCTCTAAAATTTGGTTAATCAATGTCAACCTTAGAAACAAATCCTTGATCGAGGCAGCAACTGCCTCGCGGCTAAGAGCATCGGCCACCACTTTGGCCCTCCCCAGGTGATAAAGGATCTCACAATCATAATTTTTCACCACATCCAACCATCTACGCTACCTCATGTTCAGATTCAGTTGATCCATCAGATACCTTAGACTCTTATGGTCCATGCAAATAGTACAACAAACCCCATAAAGGTAATGTCGCTAAATCTTGAGGACGAAAACCACAGCCCCCAACTACAAATTACACATAGGATAATTCTCCTTATGAGGCTTTAGTTTCCTCAAAGCTTAAGCGATCACATCACCCCATAGCCTCAAAATTGCACCCAACCCCGTGATTGATTCATCACAATATACCAGAAAGTCCTCAACACCCTCCGGCAGGGTCAGAATCAGCGTCTCACACAATCTCTACCTCAGAGTCTCAAAAGTTGTCTGTTGCTCAGGCCCCCAATGAAATGTGACACTCCTTACATCAATCAGGCCAACGAACTGCTATCTTGGATAAATCCTAAATGAATATACGATCGTAACCTGCTAATCTTAGGAAACTCTGAATCTCATGTGGAGACCTCAGAACTTCCCACCTCATAACTGCTTGACGAGGTGTCCCAGACTGCACCTTGCGCAACCAAAACTCGCACTTGGAGAACTTCACATACAACCTTTCCCTCCTCAGATTCTCCAATACCTTTCTTAGATGTTCCTCGTACTGCTCATGGGTCTTGGAATAGACTAGGATGTGGTCAATAAACACAATCACAGACCCATCCAACGTAGGCATGCATACGAGATTCATGAGATCCTTGAATGCGGCTGGAGCATTTGTGAGCCCGGAGAGCATCACCACGAACACGTAATGACCATAATGAGTCTGGAAGGCCATCTTATACATATCCTCATCTCTGACCCTCATCTGATGATAACCTAAACGCATATCAATCTTTGAGAACCAATATGCACCCTAAAGCTAGTCAAATAAATCGTCAATCCTCGGGAGTGGATAACAGTTCTTCATTGTTAGCTTATTCAGCTCCCAGTTGTCGATACACATCCGATGCGACCTGTCCTTCTTCTTCACAAACAAGATCGGAACTCCCCATGGTGAAATGCTTGGCTGAATAAATCCCTTGTCTAATAGCTCTTGTAGTTGGGTAGAAAATTCATGCATCCCTGGGGTGCTAACCGATAAGGTGCTTTGGCTATCCGGGCCGCACCAGGAACCAAGTCAATCCGAAACTCCACATGCCTCTCTGGAGGCACACCCGACAACTCCTCAAGGAACACATCCAAGTATTCCTGGACAATCGATACATCGTCCATAGTCATCTTACCCTTCTCACTGGTATCCATCACATAAACAACAAATCTAGAACAACCTTGTTAAAGGTAACACATGGCCCTAACTGTTGAACAGAGAGTCGACCCATGTTGAACACCCTCTCCTTGAGTCACTAAATCTCCCCCGCTTAAGGTCCGAATATGGACTAACTAATGCTCGCAATCAATCATTTCCTTATTGGGGCTCAACCAATCCATCCCTACAATAACCTTGCTCTCACGCAGGGTAATGGGAACCAAGTTAATCGAATACCGCTCACTAAACAAGTCCAGCATACATCCCCAATGAACCCTCGATACTCGCACAGGACGATCATCATCAATCTTGAACTCAAATGGATACTCCAGCTCCCCCAGAGCATCAACAAATATTTTGTTGAGCGCAAGAGATACAATGGATCGGGTAGCCCCCAAATCAATCAAAACCAAAGCCGAGATATCGTTCATAAGGAACGACCCTATAAACAAATCACAGATATAAGTAGGAAAAATCAAAATAAATGAATAAAGAGACAAAGACAAGATACATACCCATCACCACATCTGGTGTTGCACGAGCCTCCCCGGCTGTCAGTTGGAATGCCCTGCTCCTCACAACAGGCACCTCTGCCTTGCCCTGACGGCCATCTGTAATCCGCAAGGTCACCAGAGCGGGTCCTCCCACTGGTCCTCCCACTGCTAAACTCAAGCAGTTGGCCTTCTAATGTCCCCTTTGATTGCAATGAAAGGTCTCACACTACAATGGTTGGACTCAGACAATAGTTGCGCAATAGGGTTAAACCTAGCCTTTTAAAATTATCTTATCTCAGTAATATGTAACTTAGAGTAATCGATTACTAGTTAGTTAATGTTAATGGGAACTCCTAAAAGCACAAACCAAGAAGCATTCGAGTATTAAGTAATCGGAAGAAAGGCATAACCTAAACAAGCCATCCTATCATTGACTGCTCAGTATTAGCATGCAAGTCTACAAGCTCATACAGTAGACATATAAATGAATCTCTCCTAGCATTATATGATGCAATCCTGAGCAGATCCATAGCCCTAATCTACCATGCGATTCACAGATTCACAATTCAAAGCATATCACGAATCATGTATGGGTACCTTAGGAAAACTTACTTGAGCTGGTCGATTGCATGCACCACACCCCTTTCTTCTATTAGAAAAATCTTTTTATAAAACATTTCTTTTTATGAAAAATCTACCAAACCCTCAGTTTGAGTTCAGACACACCTGAGAGTATGATCAAATCCCTCAAACCAAGGCTCTGCTACCCACTTGTAACATCCCCAAAATTCAGAACCGATTTTTTTTGTTTTTAAATTAAATAAAATATCAACCAAACGTGTTTATCAAAACCATAAGAAAATCATAAGGTATCCATAATTATACAAATACGTCAAAGTCGGTAAAGCAGAAAGTCATGGTGTGTGCGATGCGATCATCTCGAGCTCTTCCCCTTCGATCTGAAAGTAGTTGATATGTAAAGTGAAAATTGTAAGCACGAATCTTAGTGAGTTCCCTAAAATAACACATACCATACAAACATACATCCATTGGGGCCCCGCCCGGCATTGGGCCTCGCCCGTTATTCATCGGGCCCAGCCCGACCTCCATCGGCCCCCGCCCAGTACAGATCTGTCGGTAACATGCGATGAGCCCCGCCCAACACACTCATTAGGCTCCACCTGGCATCGGGCCTCCCCCGACATACATAGAAACACATTAAATACATGCAAGAGTCACACAAACAGCTAACATTCTTGTAAAAATAATCTATGGGCCGACGTTGATTCCTTCGATCCGCCAAACAGAATGAGCAGACTCATCCCAAACTAGTCCAAAGGCCCAAAAGCCCAACTAGCGGGTACACCCTGCGTACCACCAAAGTACGCCCCACATACACTTCACAACCAACTTACGGGACGCAAACCCATTACGTGCAACGTACTGAAAAGTACGCCCAGCGTTGTAATGTCCCAAAAATAATGACATAAAATTTCGTTTCTAAATTAATAAATCGTTAATACATATCAATTTCATAAACCATAATTATCAAAGCTTTAGTAAAACATCAATGAATCAAAGTAAATCACAGATCGCCCGGCCTCGAGTCTCACTCGGCCTCGTGCCTCCCCCGACATCGAGCTTGGCTCGGCATTGAGCCCTGCTCAGATTATAGATATGTTATTCTCAGGCCTCGCCTGTCACTTGGCCTCGCCCCCCAGACACATACAAAATATCACATAATCATGCTAACACATAAAATGATCATAAACAATAGCATATGTTCCAGTCATCGGGCCTCGCCTGTCATCAAGCCTCACCCGATACACACATTACCATATAACCATATAATCACATAGACATATAACCATACTAGCACATGCAATAATCACAAAGACTATAGCACACCATACAGTCATCGTGCCCCACCCGGCATCTGGCTTGCTTGATAAGCATAAAATCAGATATTAATAGTTAGCATACAATCTACTCATCAAGCCCCGCCTAGTATCGGGACTCGCCCGATAAGCATACCATCCTAGAACACATGAAAGAGTCACACATACATCTAGCATCCTAACATATTAATCATGGGCCAGCTTTGGTGCCTTCGACCCACTAAACCCAGTGAGGAGACTCACCTCGCACTGCTGAAGTCCCACGGATAAAACTCTAGCTGCTGGCTGACAGATCCCCGAACTGTCAACATCAAAACAACACCTAATTAATAATTGAGTTCCAATGCATAACCATAAATCCAAAATTGGGTTACATATACCACTTTACCCCTAACCTAGCTTGGCCTAATACCAAGGCCCAAACCCACACTCTGAAGGCCTAAAAGTCAAATAAACAACCAAAGCCCAACTATGGCCCAATTTTCTAAATTGGACCCAAACCCATTACATGGACCTTACCCTAACGCCCATTCAAATATCCTAGTCCATATACATGTTCCCAGATGGCCCATCAAGAACCCAAACACCTGAGCCCAAAAAAAAATGCTCAACTCAAGCCCAAACACAATTAGGGTTTTCACATAAAATGACAATTAGGGTTAAGTAAAAACACTTAACCCATTGAGGATTTAATCCATCAACTCCATCACTCTACTAGGTCAATCATACAATATAGTCGGGTATAATTCATAACTCAAATCCAACGGTCCAAAACGTGGGTGGCAAGTCCCAACTAAAGTCTCTAAATCTAGGGTTTCCAACCCAAACACATGCCAACTAGGTCCAAGGTTAAGTTTTTAGGTTAATTAGAGTTTTAATAGGTCGGGCACCACCCACTGCCACCTCGGGCGGTGGTGGTCGACGACGGTCCATGACGGCAGGAGGCGGCAGCCACCACTTTTTAATGGTGGTAGATTATAATTTTTAACCCAAACTTTATCAAAGCAACCCGGAACACTCAAAACATCCATACAACACATATACGCACATATCCACCCAATGTGGCGGCTGGTGGTGGTAGAACGGTAGTAGGCGGTGGCAACCACCATGGTGGTTCCCTTTCAATTTCTGGCTAACGAACACACACACTAAAACTCCCACCATGAAACTGTGCTTCATACCTGGAGAAGGACGACGGCCGGAAGAGTGACGAACGGGCAGTGACACAAAACAGTGGCAACAGCGGTGCTAACGGTCGGCTTTAGCGGCGATGACGTTTTCCCTTGGCAGTATTGGTGGCGTGACCGACGGCGAAACAGAAGAAGGTAGGGTGTGCATCCGAGAACGGCAGCAACACAGCCACGACATCGGCCTTCAGCAGTCCTTGGCTTCGTCGGTAGCAACCGCGGTGGCAATGGTTGGTGGTTCGCGACTTCAACAGAGGGGGTGGCGGCGCCAGCTGGAGGTGAGGGGAGATAAGGGTGGCGGTTGGAAACTTTCCTAGGGTTAGGGTTTAAATGTAGAGTGGGAAGAAAGAAAGGAAGGGGATGGGTTTAAGCCCCGTCTCCAAATCAAACTCAAGTGCCAAAAATATGCTTAGGGTCCCTCCTCTCCGAATTATTTTCAACTTAAATCCATAAATTACCATTCAGCCCCCAGCTTCCAAAATCTTTTCAGTTTAAGCACAAAAGCTACAAAACAAGTCCAAATGATTTTTCTTTAGCCATTGCTCAATTATTCTTTACACCACAAACCCTGAAAGCACCCTTTAGACCTCCAAAACAATTTATAATGCCAATTACACCCTTCTTCACTAAAACTCTTTTATTTATATTTTATTTATCGGAATAAAATAATACTTAAAATACATTCTCGGATTTTTGGGTTTATTTTCGAAACGATGTGTTACAACTCTCCCCCACTTAAATTAGATTTTTTTCCTCGAAATCGTTCCTTACCATCCCCGACACGCCAAACAGCCTGAGTAACACAACCACAGTCCCGAGCATACCATACCACAAGCTTCTCAAGGCAACCGAAACCAACTCTCACAGGGCTCTCCAACCCGTAGATGAACGAATTCCCTTCACCATCCGACAATAATCCCTTGTTAATAAACCACAACTGCTCAATCCTTATATATAAAATTCCGAGAAGGTCTGACTCCATTACAGACCGCCCATATTGAACCAATGTTGAAACCATCCCATTAATTTCCCAACTGACTACTCAACTCCTGATATTTGATATTCCCATTAGAAATAGAATCACCGACCAATTATCCCTGCAGAACACTTATACTGGACCAAGGCTTAGATAATCCTTCGAGTATGAGACTCATCCCTACAACGGGTAGACTCGGATGAGAGTTGCGCAATAGGATCAAGTCATTTACTCTGAGATTATCTAAACCATCTGTAGTGACCTAACATCCCTCAGAATAACAAGCTACTCCACACTCGAGTTCCAAATCAAAAATACCGCCTCGACTTATCTTGATGCCCTTCACAAATAGAACCAATCCAAAGCACAAACACCAAAGCTGACCTATCATCAAGACTGAATTCCTTCGTTACCCTTGTACCCTTCGATTGTTGCCTTCGGAATATAGATACCCTGATCTTTGACCCACGGAAATAGATATTCTACACAAAACATTCGTGGTACCCGACTCAAAATCTTACCCAGAAACCAACCCGCTACTCGTCTCATAACCCAAGATCCACAGATTTACACTTGCATTACACCCAAGACCTTCTGATAACGCCAACCCTTGCTAGACTGGGGTATAAAGGTTCCCAAACCAACGTTGAGACTATCAGTCTCGCACCTGGTCCAACCATAAGGTTCCCAAGAGTCCAAATAACAAGGTTATCCAACCTATAAACCTCTCTATGTCACATACTAACCACCCATCTGATCATGTGACTCAAGATCCAAATCCTTGACCCAAGGGTCTCAACCAGGTCCAACCTGTATTGCCAAAATCATACAAGCCTCGCCCACGGGTCCCACCCAACTATACCACGGAGCTGCCTCGCTCACGGATCCCACCCGCCAAGAGCTATACAGGCCCGACTCCGCTATAGGCCCCAATGGTCCTCAACCCAAAACAAAGAAATACCCCTTGTCAAACCTGGACGATGTGCCCAAGGCACGAATTGATTCCTCCTTTATGCTCATGACCACCTCTAATGAGGGTCTACCTCGACTGATGAATGCTACGATCCTATCGCAGTCTTACAACACTTCAAATCAACCATGGTTACCACCCCATGGCCTTACCACACTATAACCATCACAACCCCATGCACCTGAGTTGACATCCCATATCCAACTAGGTGTTCGGGTTATACTTTGAATTTTGAAACCCTCATCATAAAATAACAGGCAGCGAGGTTCTAACACGTCCCTCGATCTGAATCCATCCACAAACTTGTTATGCATAACAAGAAGATGTCGACTGGCTACTAGGAGTTCCCTGAACTCCCACTTACATAAATTCAGTCTAAACGACCACTTGGGTTGTCTCTATTCTTGACCTGGATGCGAAACTTGTTGGATTAGGTGTCTAAGCCCATAACTATAATTGGTATATACTTGACCCGATAGTAGCATGGTCCTTTTGGGTTTCATTCACCATAGCAACTTGACAGGATGAATTATAAGAAAGAGGTTGATAAATGATTTATTAATATATTATAAGAATAATATATCAATTGAGACTTTTAAATGTATGGGGACTGATATTGCAATTTACTGTTAGTTGTAAGTTGGGTTGTGGACTCCTAATAGAAGGGGTGGACGAATTCTATGGGAATACCATAGAAGAATTCGTCCAAAGGGCCTTCTAGATGGTTTCCATAGATTGCTTAAGGCCTAAGCAGAGAATTAGGGTTTCAGTCTTAAACCTTAGCAGCACAACTATATAAAGGCCCCTTGGCATAGGGTTCTCGACCACTTGATCTCTAGAAGAAACCCTAGCTGAAAATACTAAGCCTCCATCATCTCTCTTGTGTTCATCCAATTGCTAGTGGTGTTTGTGATTTCATTAGAGGTGCAACAATTGAGGCACTAAGCTCTTGAAGGTCAAGATAAACAAGCTACAAGAAAAGGTATTCTTCTAACTATGTTTAAGTTATCAAGTTCGAAAATTGTATGCTAGATTAGGGTTTATGCTTTGCATGTATAACATGAGAAAAACCTAGATCCAAAGCATTAAGGTTGCATGTACACCATAAGAATGTTGTAGTGCTCAAAACCCATCAAAACTTGCCCTAGTTCCACACCCGATCCAACTACCGGAAATTCTTATTGATTCTCCCGCACTTGGATTCAACGAAACTCTTTCATCCCATAAGTCTGATGGATTCCCAACCCCTTGAACTTCATATAGCATGAACCGCCTATGACCTGCGCTTACCAAAACTAGCGTTCCATTACTAGCCAATCTCAATGATTGCCCAACTCCTAGAGTCCGGAAGAATATTCTTGAGGCCTTAACTAGTCTAATGATCCAAATCACCTCCCATGATACTATACCAATTCCTTGAGTTCTTATGTCAGCGACTAAGAACCATAACCCTTTCCATGCACTGACGAACCTCCATTCTAATTTCCATCCTTAAGGAATCATTGAACTCTAACCAACTTCATTCCATGCGAAAATACAAGTCCCTTGACACATCCAATGATCAAACAATTCATGCAACTGACACCACCATCTTCCTACTACCGTTCCTTTCCTAGCAACGGTAGTGCCTTGGACTCCAAAGTTCTTCCATAGGCAACTGCCGATCATACCCGAACAGATGATAGAACCACTGAACCCTGACTTCGCTGAAGAATTATCACGCTAACCCTAACCAAAGATCCTCCAAGCAATACTCCTGAACTAATCCCGACAAATACCCAGAACAACAATGGAACATGCAGAACCTACTCCACGAAATACAACCATCTGAAGACTCATCGAAGACTTCTTAGTATGCAGAATGGCATATAACAATCCTTGATGACCCAGACAATAGCAGAGAACCGACCCGAAATATAACTTATTCAAACCCAATCAAAACTCCAAAGTAATACAAATTCTCGATATCCACTTTAAAGAAGCAGATATTACATACCCGCAAAACATCTGAAGGAATCCTGACCTCCTCCTCCTGAGTTACCCCGACCATCCAAGAACTCCAATGTAACACCCCGACTCCCATGTATAAATTTTAAAGCTTTATATTCATAATCATAGACCTACTCGACGATTTGGCTGCGCCAACTCATCATGTAGAAACTGATCCGGCTGCGTGGTTTATGGAACCTACTCAACGAGTTGGAGGACCCCAACTCGGCGAGTAGAGGTTGTGCATGAAAACCCTGATTTTTAGGGTTTGCACCCTATTTAAAGGACCTTAAGTCCTTTCCCTTAGCCACCCTTGCCACTTTTCGTGGCCAGAAGCAAACCCTAATCGATCTAACCCTATTTTGAATGTGTGTGAGGCTAGAAGTGTGTGTTTGGTGCATTTCTTGAAGAGGCTTGAAGATTTAGAGGCTTGGAACGAGAAGAAGCTTGTAGATCCAGTATCTACATCGTGTTGGCATCCAGTTAAAGGTAAAAAGTCTTTACCTTGGCTTTCCATTTCTTAGATCTCTTTTTATGTTAGTATATGGGCATTTTTGGTGCAAAAGGGGGTCATTCTAGGGTTTGAACTTGTCATGAGAACGTGGTCTCAGATCTAGACTCCTTTAGGCCCTCGTGAACATAAAGTTCTCGACTTTATCTAGCCCTAGCCCTAGCCCTTTTCCATGACCTAAACCTCTTCCTAAGGCTATTTTTGAGTGTTTTAGCTTCTTGAAGCCTTGCATGCACGTAAAGTTAGCAACTTTACATGATAACTACTCCCTAGGAGCCTAGATCTACAGTTTGGAGCCTTGGTTTCGCTTAAAAGCGTCTAAATGAGAAAAGGGCAGAAGGAACTCGACGAGTTGCATAGCCAACTCGACGAGTTGGATAAGGGTTTCCCGCTTTCTGGATTCTACATGAACTCAGCGAGTTAATGAGATGACTCGACAAGTTGGTTAGGGTTTTTCCTGATATTCTGGATAATGCATGGACTCGACGAGTTACTTGGTAACTCAGCGAGTTGACTAGAGTTTTTGCGACATTCTGAGTTCTGAAGGAACTCGACGAGTCTGTAAGCTGCACTCGATGAGTTGAGTCAACATTAACTGTTGACCTTGACTGTTGACTTTGAATTTGACCAAGGGTTGACCAGTTTGACTTTTAAGGGTATTTTGGTAATTTGGGAATTTATGGAATTGGATCAATGGTGGTTATAGGTGTCGGTGTTTGGATCCGTGTTTCGGGAGTTTGATATTTCAGTTCCGATCGACATTATGAGGTGAGTTTTCCTCACTATACTGACAGGGTCGAAGGCACCAATGTCGGCCCTTCTTTTTGGATTGTTATCATGGTTATTGCATGATGATATGCTTAGTGACCTGTTAGGTCGGTATCCCGGTATATCGGATTATGTTATGATTAGTGATCTGTTAAATCGGTTTGACTGTTTGTACATGCTAGCATTGTTATCTATGTGTTGATTGTATGCTTGGGGGTGGATTGAGGCGGACCTGCTTTGTGTTGTAGGCTAACATACCCAGGTCGGCCCGGATAGACCGCAGGACAAATGGGGCATATCAGTCAGGCCGAAGGCCCAGAGAACGGTCTAGACAGGCTGAAGGCCCGGTAGGGTGGACCAGACATGCTGAAGGTTCTGAGAGTGGGCCAAATAGACTGAAGGCCCGTTGAGGGCGGTCCAGTCATACTGCATACTCTATATGCATGAGGTTTGCTATGATATGGTTATGGTTTGTATGGCATTGGTATTTTGGGGGAACTCACTAAGCTTCGGCCTTACACTTTTGGATTTTGTTTTAGGTACTTCGAATGATCGCGTGAAGGCGAAGGCGTGATCGTGCACCTCCTTGCATTTTTATGATTTGATTTATGGGATCCTCTTATATGAAACTATTTTGAAAACATTTTGTAATAAATAATGGTTTTTGGATGTTCGAAAAAGTTTTAAATTTTTATGAATTTTATGGATGTTACATCCAAATTCCCTATCTTGATCGAACCAAAGACCACCGGGGTCCATTCCAAAATACCGCGGGTAACCTCCGATGAGATAAACTCCCACATTCGCGCATCAATCGACTCAGTATCTACTCCTGAACCGAAATCAGAATCTGAATCCCCATTTCTGAGTGCTCAACACTAAAAAGAAAACAACATGCAAAAGATCTGAATATTCCCAAGAATCTTTATCCCACAGGATTCCTAGATACTCCAAGACTCTCCCCGATTCAAGTATGGATCCTGTGCTTTTAGTAGTACAGGCCCAACACTACCTTCCACACCTATCCATACTTTCCTCAAGAATCCTCTCGGATCCTCTAAGTCACCTTCTCAAATCTATACACCAACACTCGCTAAACGGCACAACAAATCCCATTGAAGCAATCCCTAAGCTTTTCTAGGTTCCCGACCTCACCCTGCCATCATTTGTTGAAGAACTCCTCATAATGCCAATCACCAACCTCATGAATATAATCACATTCAACAAAGCTTAGATAATACTTTGTGTAACAGACTCATCCTTACAACGGTTGGACTCAGACAAGAGCTGGACAATAGGGTCAAATCCATCACTCTGAGATTATTCAACCTTTGTCACATGTGACTTGACATATTCACTTAGTAGTTAACTCCCATCACTTAAGAGTTCCAAAAAGCACAAAGCAAACAACATTCGTGCAGTACACTCCAATCCCACATACTACAACTCATATAAGGAGCTCCCACTCCCGCTACTGACTGTCCACGCATCCAAATCGAACCCAATCTAGCATCCCATACTTCCTAGGCTACCAGACATCACATAACAAGCAAACCTATCACTGGCATGCAAGTCTACAAGCTCATAAAATAGGCAAACAAGGCATCTCTCCAAGTATTCTATCATGCAGAAACTAAGTAGATCCTTAGCCCTAACTAGCATGCGATTCAAAGATTCATAAATCAAATCATAACAGATAACATATATGGGTATTTTGGGAAAACTTACTTGAGCTCGGTTGATTACATGCACCACACCATTTCTTCTTTTAAAAAAATCTCATTCAAAATATATTCCTTTTTTGAAAAACTTTACCAAATCCTCAGTTTGAGTTTAGACACACCCGAGAGTGTGCCCGAATCCCTCAAACCAAGGCTCTGATACCAACCTGTAACGTCCCAAAAATAATGACATAAAATTTTGTTTCTAAATTAATAAATCGTTAATACATATCAATTTCATAAACCATGATTATCAAAGCTTTAGTAAAACATCAACGATTCAGAGTAAATCACAAATTGATGAAACATGTGGTGTGTGCCCTGCAACCATCTCGAGCTCTTCCATTTGGAAATCGGAGTACCTGAACATAAACTAAAACCGTAACAACAAAGCTTAGTGAGTTCCCCAAGATATCACATACCACGCATACATAAATCACATATTGGGCCCCTGCCCTCCATCATGCCTTGCCCGATCTCGAGTCTCACTCGATCTCGGGCCTCCCCCGACATCGAGTTTGGCTCGGCATCGTGCTGCGCTCAGATTACAGATTGTTATTCTCAGGCCTCGCCTATCACTGAGCCTCGCCCTCCAGACATATACAAAATATCACATAATCATGCTAACACATAAAATGATCATAAACACTAGCATATGTTCAAGTTATCGGGCCTCGACTGTCATCGAGCCTCACCCGATACACACATTACCATATAACCATATAATCATATAGACATATAACCATACTAGCACATGCAATAATCACAAAGACTATAGCACATCATACAGTCATCGGGCCCCGCCCGACATCAAGCCTCGCCTAGTAAGCATAAAATCAGATACTAATAACTAGCATACAATCTACTTATCAAGCCCCGCCTGGTATCGGGCCTCGCCCGATAAGCATACCATCCTACAACACATGCAAGAGTCACACAGACATCTAGCATCCTAACATATAAATCATGGGCCAAATTTGGTGTCTACGACCCACTAAACCCAGTGAAGAGACTCGCCTCGCACTGCTGAAGTCCCGTGGATAAAACTTTGGCTGTTAGCTGACAGATCCCCGAACTGTCAACATCAAAACGACACCCAATTAATAATTGGGTTCCAATGCATAACCATAAATCCACACTTGGGGTACACAAACCATTTTACCCCTTACCTAGATTGGCCCAAGACCAAGGCCCAAACCCACGCCTAAAAGCCAAATAATAAACCAAGGCCCAACTATGGCCCAATTTTCCAAATTGGTCCCAAACCCCTTACATGGGCTTTACCCTAAAGCCCATTCAAATATCCTAGTCCATACACTTACTCCCAGATGGCCCATCAAGAACCCAAACACCTGAGCCTAAAAGAAAAGGCCCAACTCGAGCCCAAACACAATTAGGGTTTTCACATAAAATAACGATTAGGGTTAAGTAAAACACTTAACCCATTAAAGACTTAATCCATCAAGTCCATCACTCTACTAGGTCAATCATATAATGTGGTCATGCATAATTCATAACTCAAATCCAACGGTCCAAAAGACGGGTCTCGACAAGTCCCAACTAAAGTCTCCAAATCTAGGGTTTTCTAAACCCTAACTAGGGTTTCCAACCCAAACACATACCAACTAGGTCCAAGGTTAATTTTTTAGGTTAATTAGAGTTTTAATAGGTCGGACATGACCCACTGCCACCTCGGGCGATGGTGATCGACGGCGGTCTATGACGGCAGGAGGCAGAAACCACCATTTTTTAATGGTGGTAGCTTATAATTTTTAACCCAAACTTTATGAAAGCAACCCGGAACACACAAAACATCCATACAACACATAGATGCACATAACCACCTAATGTGGCGGCTGGTGGTGGTAGAACGGTGGTAGGAGGTGACAACCACCATGGTCGGCCGCCATGGTGGTTCCCTTTCAGTTTCTGGCCAACAAACACACACACGCACACTAAAACTCCCACCATGAAGCTGCGCTTCGCACCTGGAGAAGGACGACGGCCAGAAGAGTGACGAACGGGCAGTGACACAAAATAGTGGCAGCAGTGCCGCTAACGGTCGGCTTTAACGGCAACGACGTAACCCCTTGGCGGTACCTATGGCGAGATCGACGACGAAACAGAAGAAGGTAGGATGCGCGTCCGAGAACGACAGCAACATAGCCACGACGTCGGCCTTCAGCAGTCCTTGGCTTCGTTGGCAGCAACTGCGGTGACATTGGTTGGCGGTTCGCGACTTCAACAGCAGGGGTGGCGGCGCCGGCTGGAAGGGAAGGGAGATAAGGGTGGCGGCTGGAAACTTTCCTAGGGTTAGGGTTTACATGTAGAATGGGAAGAAAGAAAGGAAGGGGACGGGTTTAAGCCCCGTCTCCAAATCAAACTCTAATGTCAAAAATACACTTATGGTCCCTCCTTTCCGAATTATTTTCAACATAAATCTATAAATTACCATTCAACCCCCAGCTTCCAAAATCTTTTCAATTTAAGTCCAAAAGCTACAAAAACAAGTCCAAATGATTTTTCTTTAGCCACGTATGCTCAATTATTCTTTACACCACAAACCCCGAAAGCGCACTTTAGACCTCTAAAAACAATTTATAATGTCGATTACACCCTTCTTCACTAAAACTCTTTTATTTAAATTTTATTTTTCGGAATAAAATAATACTTCAATTGGATTTTAGGATTTAGGTGAACAATAACTACATTAGGTGCATTGGAATAAAGTGATGACTAGCAAGAAAGTGGGTGGCCATGGGGCGGGTAGTTTATTCGTTTTCAATCGGGCAGGGACGAGAAGAAACATAACGCCCTTCAAAGACCCCAATTTAGTAGCCATTCAATAATCTGAAAAATATATATTTTTTTTTAGCATTTTTAGATGCAAAGTCAATGCTAACAGTATAAAAATATGTAGTAAGTAATAAGGAATTAAAAAAAAAAAAAAAAAAAAAAAAAAAAAAAAAAAAAAACCTTATGACTAGAATAGTATGAGTTGTTCATTTCCCCATTTTTTCATTTTAAATTTCAAAAATCAACGATAACAACAAATAAAAAAAAATAAATAATAGCACCATATTAAAACCCAAATAAAAATATATGCAAATGAAAAAATACACACCCAATTTATCATTCACTTATGGATAGATTATGAAACGAGAGAAAAGGTAAGGGACTAGAGCAGGTAACATTAAGCGACTTTGGTAATTGCATGCTTAAATAATATATGTTTTTATGTTGGTTTAGAGATTAAAAAAAATAAAAAACAAAGTTTTCCAATTATTAATAGCCTTCTAGTTTCTGCGGTTGCCACCTTGTATTGTACATATAAGAATGATGATGCTATGAGCAAAATGAACAATACCCCCCAACATTTGGAAATTGGCATTTAAATTCCTATACACCCAAACTCTTCAAAATATTGATGTAAAAAAAAAAAGACTAGAAATCCACAAGGGTTAGACACAAAGAACATCACTATAAAGTATAAAAGTTTGGTAATTTTTCTACACATCGGGTGGTTTAGGTTGAAGAGGTTCGGGAAGGTTGAACATGGGTGCTACACCGAAAATATCGGCTATTTTATGAACTGCTTCTTTGTATGTGCCGTGTGTTGGGGACACGGAGTTTGGTAGGGCGGGTGAGCAGTCGGGCAGATATTCCTTTTTGTTGGATGTGGGAGTGTATAGCGATAGCACTGCCCGACAAAATATGAACCTGACACACCAAACCAAAACATCCTTTTTTTTTTTTTTACAAAAATATAACCACAAATACTCTTTTTTATTATTTTTATCATATGAGCGCCTAAATCCATAAAATGGTGAAAGTATGTTGTGCTTTTCTAAATAGTCAAAAAAGTACCAAGTATACCGGTTTAGTCACAACACAAAATAGTTAAGTGGTGAAATTGATAAAATAATGAAAGTAGACGTGCTTTAAAATATTTTGCCTTGTATATCTCATTAATTGGTAAGGACTAAGGAGTTACCTTAAAAGCAACCTTCTGAGAAACGGATCATTTAAAATTTGGGCCCACACGGGATGAAGCGAGTCTGGAGATACCGCAAGGTTTAAAGCCAAAGTATCTCCCCAGTGATTTAAAGCCAAAGAAAGAACCCTTTCAGCCTCATTGAGTTTATCCTGAGAATAAAATTTCTATTTTAGCAGCCAACAAGGGCAGATTGGTAATTATGTATTTTGTAGCGAGATAGAGAGGGGCATACTGTCTGGATGTCGGGACCCGAAAAGCCAATTAAGATAAGAAAAGCCTGCAGTGGAGCTGTGAGAAAGGTTGTGAATTGACGACTTCCATTTGGGTCACCAATTGAAGAGGCTGGAGATAGGAGCATTGCAACTGCCTCTCCGTTTACTTCTCTTTCCAAACTCTGTCAAAATATGCAAAAACTGAAAGTAATCATTTTGATACAGAACATACATGACTCTGGACATAAGGGTAACATCGTCATTTACTCTTGTTCAGACAATTCATTCTGTCTATATGCGAGATATAGCAATGTACTTTTAGTGATTTGTTTATTATAGCATCCTATTTTCATTTCTTCCTTATTACAGCGTATTATTTTGAAAAATCTACCAATTATATTCATAGCATTATCATTCTAATACAAAACAGGTTTCACTGCTATGATTTGGTAGATTTTTCTAATCGTAATGTCCTAATAACAAAAAAAAAAATTTGAAAGCACAATGATCTCATTGGGTAGATATTGACAAGTGACTAGGTGAGACTTCATCCATCCAATTAGAACATTTATCTTCTTAAAGTCTTAAAAGAATATAAACTTACCTTAAAAGCGTTACTTTTCTCACTATCAATAACAAGGAAAAGTGGTCTTCTTGTAAATGGAATCAGGTCACAAGGATATATCACATTTAAACCTGAAATCAACATCATTCTTAATCAAAAAAATGTCTTAAATATTTAATTGCCACGTGATAATCTTCCAATAATTTACATTACAGTACCTCCATTTCCTTTAGAACCAAGATTCACCCCTCTAGAATGGTCTCCAGAGCCATTCATAATCTTTTTCACTGAAGAACTGTTTGTGTTATCAGAGGGTGGTGAAGTACATGCAGCATCTGAATGCATAACAAACAGGGACTTAATGCTTACAGACATGAACTAATTTACAAAATTTACATAACAAAAAAAGGCAGACTATATGAGATACCTGGAGCAGATATATAGAGTAAGAGAACTCCATCAGGAGGAAGCTCCTCACACACAGTAGCCAAAACCTGTCACCAAGAACACACACAAAACAAATTCACATTTTTAACTTACAATTATTACAACTAATAAATTAATAGTAAAAAGTGAGTTTACTTACTGCTAAAAAATGAGTGATGGATGGACGATACAAGACAGCTTTGCGTGGATTTGGTGGCAATGTAGGATCAGAAATCTCCTGATTGACTGCATGTTGACCACTGGTCAAACTTCCACTTGATTGGTAGAATGAGCCACTTGGTTCCCACTCCAAACATTGAAGCATTCTAAAGTTGTCAAGGGTGAGCTCTGAGAATTTCACCTCGTTTGGATGATAGCTGCAAAGTATCGCGTCTCTCAGTTTTAGGTTTCTTATCACATTTGGGACAGGTGGCAGGCTATTAGGCTCTACATCTAATGTGAGGCTGTATCTCAGAGGCCTTGTATTCATCAAAGCTGTGTCCACTTTGAGAAACTTTGTTATTTCTTGTATCACTAGCTTCCATTCTATAAAGTCGGTGTCCTGAAACAAGATCATATAAAAGTGATATATAAGATGCATGAACATTCCCATGTGAATGCCAAAGTAAGTGCCACATGTATGTAATATGATAAAGATGCCTATGTGGATACCATGTAGGCATGAAAAATGGTTTTACTTGTTATAACAGGTTACAATGAGCAAATGCATACAGATCATCAAATTCAGTGACAAACTCGCCCCTTTTGATACCTAAATGGGCAAAAGGGTAAATTGGTACAACTTTAATGGTAATATATGAAATAAACCCTAAGATTAAATACCTGGAAAGTCCTCTTGCAGTCAGCAACTAGCACTTTCAGCTGACTTACCAACCGATAAACCATCTCTCGTTTGTTCAACATTAAACACACAGTCAAGAATCTTGCAATGAACCTCAACTGTTTGTTGGCAAGATTCACATCCTGTAAGAGTCCATCTTTGAAATACTCCCTAGTCAAGATTGCTTCATAAAAGATATATGACTCTGACAGATAACTGGCTACACTTGTTCTCATATATTGTCCAAAATAAAGTTGCCCTATTCGCGATGCAATATCACCTATTTCCCATCTCTTCAGTCCTGCTTCCACAAGCTTTTGTCGATTGTCTTGTTGAAATTTCCATAACTGTGTATAAACTTTGAATACCTTGTAGAAGTAGGTATCATACCTATTGCAAAACAACTTTATAGTTAAGGAGTATCAAATGTATTGGTGCAAGGTTAACTAACTAGAATATCATATAGCTGTATTAAACAACAGGAATTTGCCATAAGCATACACAACACCTAAATTACATACAAAACCACATTGTGTACCCTAATTGTTCATTTTCATAACTAGAGTTTTATATGTATTACTTCGACTATCATGAAGGTTAGTTGATCGATACCATGGACAGGAGCAAGCGATTAAATCATTCCCTAAGATACATTTTACTAGAATCTGACGTTAAACAAATTAACAGCAACAAGCTCAAATGCAGTAATTGTATAAGTTCTTAACAGTAACATGCTCAAATGCATTTGTATAAGTTTCCAGACATACGATTCACGAAACTAGATTCTGGACATATCGCTAGCTTTATTATAACACTAATACAAACTAAATTACAACAAAGAGAAAGAAATTGACCTGTTGCGTTCGTAATACGGCAAATCCCTAATTTTGGAGAACTTTTTATCGGCTTTAGCTACAAGAGACCAGTAGACTTCACTCACGGGTACATTCAAGTTACTAGTAGTAATATTGCTCTGCGACATTTCTTTTCTTCTAATTCCTACTACTTGTCAACAATTTTGCATCAACATATAGCGCATTGATGCCAATTAGTTGCACGAAAATTGGTTGACGTTCATCATCTGCTCATTTTAGGTATGAGAGAGAGAGAGAGAGAGAGAGAGAGAGAGAGAGAGAGAGTGGGCTTATGAAAATGCTGATGAATGGGCTTAACCCCTAGTAACTTCTATTCTTCACAAGTAATTAAATCTGTTTAAACCCTTGTAACTCTTACAATATTAAAGTCCACGTCAGCTTTAATTGATTAGTTTGTTAATATTTTGGGATAATCAGTTTTAGTTAGTTACTCTGTTAATATTTTGGGAAAATCATAAAAATGATTATTATAATTATTATAGGAGATATAGGTCAATGACTTAACTTCATATACCAAAACTATTATCAATCCCAAATTAGTATTTCGGGTATAGATTATGTGTAGATATCGCCAATAAAACTTCTGGGTTTTTGAGATTTTATTTTTGTTTCATCTCATAATTTTTATTCAAGTTTCTAGTTTACTTTTTATAATCTTTCTTTACATCGATTTTATCTATTTTCTAATTCAAACAAGAACTATCAAAGAGGTAATATATGCATTTTACTAGTTAAACAAACAATATTTTTGTATATAAAGTTACGGTAGTTATATTTTTGTAGCTAACACCCAGGGTAAGACGCGTGTTTTACAATCAAAATAGTACGTATACTTATGTTTACTTTTTTAACTCCTATAAATAGAAAATGCGATTTAATCTTTTACTACAAATTTATAAATTGGTTTCAAGTAGAAATCCATAAAAACGATTTGAACTGATATCAATTAGAACTAATGTTTTGAAAACCGGTGTGAACCAGCCGGTCCAATCAGTTGGACCGGAAACCGGGGAGGAATGGTTCAAATATCACCGGTTTTATATTGATTTTTGAACCGGCCGGTTTTTAGAGAAAACCGGTTGAACCGGTTAAACCGAATAAAAAAATATGAAAAAAAAAACCATTTACATAATAAACTTTGATGTTTTTTTTTTCATATCTATTTAATTTTCTATAAATAAAAACATATTATAAATGTTATAAAGTTTTTTGATGTATTTATATTCATCTAAAATTATATTTCGTTACGGTATTATAATTTATTTTCTTTTTGATATATATGGATTGATGTAAAACAATAGAACTTATGGTTATATGTTATTTTAATGTATTTGGATTCATCAAAAACTTATATTTATATATATTTTTAATGTTTGAATTTGTAAACATCAAATTCATGATTTATACATGTATGTATAGGAAAATATAGAAAAAAAACATGAAAATATAGAAACCGGTTAACCCGGCCGTGAAACCGGTTAAACCAAAAATCGGTCACCATACCGGTTCAACTAAAAAAACGGTTTTTAAAACATTGATTAGAACAATGTGATACCTATGGTGATTCTTACTATAGAAATAAATAATAAAAATAAAAATTAAGTATATAATAAAAATAAAAATTAATATGATCTTATAGGCCCTTTTTCAGTATTCTATTATGATTTTTATCAAACCCGTTTTAAGAAATTAGCAAACGGAGAAACCAAAAAAAAAAATACATTGTTTTTACTAATATACCTATTGTGATTCCTAATACGTTAGTGAAAGGATTAGTGAAAGGGAGAAAAAAAAAAAGCATTGTTAAAAGTGGTATATATGAATCACAATTGAATACTTTCATATGAATGTTTATTCATATTTTTACTCTTGTATTATAAATCAGAACATGTATTACTTTGTTCTAATTGATCACAGTATAAATATTTTGTATGGATTTCAAGAAACAATATATAAATTTATAGTAAACAGTTGAATATTAATTCATATGTTCAAGAGTTTTTTTTTTTTTTTTTTAAAAAGGCAAGAAGTTGAGAGAAACAATGATTGTGATGATAAAAGCCATAGAAAAAAAAATAATAGGAATTAATAAGCTTGTGGGATCGGAGTAAAGCCAATTGGAGTCAAACTGAGTTTACAAAACAAAGGTTAAGGAAAGAGCAAATGTGCAAAAGTTAAAGTAAAGTTGGTAGTATTCTCAATCAGACGGCGTAAATTATACGAAATTGTTTGTACCCGTGGCAAGACTTGTTTTTGAATGGCAAAATTTTATTTAAAAAAAAATAAAAAATAAAAATAAAAATAAAAATAAAAAATAAAAAAATAATAAAAAAATAAAAAGAAAATAAAAAAAAAAACCCTAGTGAGAAGCTAGGAATATTTTAGCTTCATGTGAAAAGTGTTTTCATTCATGGAGATCTCAACTCAGAAGTGGTCGTTCATCAACCGGAATGTTTTGGGATTGAAAAGTGTTTTCCTTCATGGAGATTTCATATAGCACATATGATGCGATTTAGTAAGATACATATCTGACATTTGCAAAAGAAAATTTGAAAATTGAATATAAGAGATGTTTGAGTTTCAAAATTGCTTAGGCAATTTAGAGGGAGCGAGAAGGAGAGTTTTACAATGTAGCCACCTTTCACATCATCGTTATGTCAACGGTAACGCCTGTAGATTCGGGTTAGTCAACTTAGAGGTAATAAGTGTTAAAATGATTTTTTTATATAAGATTATTTCGGATAAATAATTATAACCAAAGTTATGGAGTAGTACATATCACAAGGATTCTGTACATATAAAGAATGCTGAAATACGACTTATAACGAAGATGTTATAACTCGTTGAAGTTTTGCGATTTTACTGGCATGACTCTACGTAACGTAAAAAGTTAATTTTTGATAAAATACTTTTTAGCCATAGTCATCTAAGCGAAAGTCGTAGTAGTCATCAAACCGAGAGTATTCATATAAAGAACGTTTTAATCTGACTTCGTTAAAGGAAGTTATGATTTTTCTAAGATTCACCATAGCGGTATGCAACTCAAAAATCGAATTTTAGATCGGTCAAATTTTTAGCCAAAACAATCTAAACGATAATTGAAGACCTTATTAATAGGAGTTGAACGATAAAAAACAGTCGAAAACGAATGTCGGATGACAAAATTATGAATTTTTAACGGACATTAACAGTCTAAGTCTGTTAAAATATAATTTAAAATTAAAGTCGAAATTAGTCGACGGAGTCTAAACGAAAGTTGTAGATGTCGTCGATAGCTACACATGGATATAAAGAACGTTAGAAACGAAGTTCATATGAACAAGTTATAATTTATAATAACATATTTACATATTAAAATAAAGTGTGTGTGTGTGTGTGTATATATATATATATATATATATATATATCATTAGAAATGTATCGACGATGCAGTCATTATAAGACTAATATTGAATACTTTCGATATTAGTTTAATACAAATATCATTAAATATATTTAAAACAGTATTATAAAGGGCGTTTAGTCGTTTAAATAACAATAAGGTCGTTTAAGTAACTATAAAATGTAGTTATTGAAAATTCAATTACTATAAATATGAGACTTTATGCTCTCATATTTCTTGCACCATTCTCTTAATTTAAGAGTCTTTATCTTCTTATCCCCGAGCATTCGGTCCCTCGTGATTCGACTTCTCTTTATGTAGTTTTAGTATAGTAAGGTGGGCGTTGAAGCGCTATAAGAATCTTTTTAGAAAAAAAGATTTAGCTACAAAGTTCTGACGACGGAGTTCTAAGTTTTCGCTAGAAACCCTGTAAGTTAAGCTACACCTATTACGCTTTAAGTGTAACTTATGTTTAAATTAATTATCGTTATTATGAACCTATAAACAAGATTTATCAGTGATTTAAAGTCGTTATATTAATTGATCTACTTACAGGGATGATGACAATGCTAGATTTAGTGAGGTGTTTAAATTGGGTTTTCCAAAACAGTATAGTTTGTATACCAAACAGACCTTACCTCCGATATGATCTTACGTGGTTGTCACTTATCAGCTATAGATTAGTAAACTTTGAATTAATGATTAATCTAGACTAATAATTAGTCGCAATAAATATTAGACTAAGACTCATTGATAATAATTAGGTATGAGCAATTTTTCCCAAATCCCGATCTCGTACCGGTACCGAACCGTACCGAATTTTAAAATATGGGACGGTACTTGGTACTTAAAATACATGAAATTCGGGAATCGGTATCGCCGGTACCAGTACTAGTACCGAAAACCGGTACCGGTACCGGTGATTTTAATTCGGTTCGGTACTCGGGATTGATTTTTGACCAAATTCGGTTTTCGGGAAATCGGGAACGGTACGGGTCGGTACCGGTTCCGTCCCACGTTCATCCCTAATAATAATACCATGTTACATCGAAGGAAAAGACAGTTACTAGAAGCAAAACGTTGTCTGAGTTTCGAGTCATCACTTTAACAAGTGAAGTATTTAATATAAATACATACTATATGTACCTATTATATGTGTTCCTGATATCTATGCTAGATGAACGATTTATACATGTTTTACTTGATTTAAACTGAATATGCATTTTTATACCTATAAATATATTGGGTAAAGATGGATAGATGAAATATGATATAGATGATGAAAGATGAAAGATGATATAGATGATAAGAGATGAAATATGAGAAAGATGATGAGAGGCCTTAACTTTAAAGAAGACATCATCTAGCTGAGTATAGATGACAACCACGGACTATTCTAGACATTCCAGTGAAACGCTAGCAGACTCGCAGCCTGTAGGTGTTTGTGAACCATGTGTTCATTAGATGTACTCTAAAAACTCATTGACATGTATTGTGGGTGGACTCCCTAAAGTAATGTTGTCAATAAAGAAAATAAACTCTGGTATCTATGGACTTAGTGCCTAACAAATAAACACTGGCAGCTATGGACTTAGTGATATTAGATAAACCCTGATAGCGATGGACTTCATGTCTATTCCTTAGGAAAAATCCTTAGGATTAAATATACAAGAATACCTACTGACAAGTATCATAGAGGAATCCTTGAAATAGTTTTGGCAGCATAGATGATCCTTAGGGAAGATCCTTAAGAATAAAGAAGATAATGAGGGGGAGAAATTGGGTTAATTGTTTGATGATTAAACATATTAATTATATTATTGTGGGTTGAAAACCCTATGTACTCACCAGGTTTCCAAAACTGACCCACTTAGTTTATTGTATCACAAATAGCGATATTAATGATACATTCTGCTGAGATATTTAATGAGTATTAGGTCACTAGTTTAATTACTGTAAGACTTATAATATTTCGTTATGCTTATGTTGCCGTATTGACGATGACATCCAAACGTTTTAATATAAATAAATTACATTTCCTCGGAAATGCTTTGATAATATAATTATCATGTTTTTGGAACAAATTCCGCAATATTATTCTTCAAAAATATACTCTAATTTTTAAATAAGCATAAACAAATCGGTCTTTTCTGGCTGTAAAATTGGGAATGCCACAACCACGCCCCTACACCACCACCATTGGGGTGGTCTTGGTGAGAGAGAGTGAGAGAGAGAGAGAGAGAGAGAGATGGATAAGTCTTCAAGCGTGGTTCCGATTACGCGGCATCACCATGACGCCGACCAGTCGGGATGGTGTTCACACCTACGACGCGCATGACGTTCGGACGACGCCCCCAATAGCCTTATCAATTTATTAGTTTTTCAAAAAGCTAAGTTAAAAAAGTGTTTGTCAAGTTAATTAATAAGCATTTTTAAAAAGTTTTTTTTGTTATCCTTGAAAAAATCATTTTAAATAAGCTATAAATTATGAGTTTTTAAAAAATGTTTGTAACTTATTCACCAAAAATAACTAAAATTAACCCAAGCATTTTTTTTAAAGGTTTGTAACTTATAACTTTTTGACATTATATAACCTAATCCGAATATTTTTTTAGAAATCCATTTTTGTCACCACAAACTAATAAACAATCTTAACAAAAATAAATAAATAATAAATAAAAATAAAATAAACAATTCGACATGCCTACTAAGATTGGAGAAATAAATAAGAAAATATCAAGACAACCCCACTACATTAAAAACCTTATTAGTCACAGGTATGAGATAAGCACTTAGAACAATCTACAATAAGTTAATAACGCAATGTCAATTCGTTTCCTGATTATGTCATAGAAGTATTTATAGTTAACTTATTATATATCAATATTCTTTTAAAAAAAACATTCATTTGTACATCATCAACTATTTTATATATACCCGTATTTTTATTCATTTAAAAATTAAAATTACTCATTCAAATATGCTATCTTTTTAATATATATATATATATATATATATATATATATATATATATATATATATATATATATATATATATTAAGGCCGGACGGTATAGGAAACAGGGAGGGTCACGGGAAGTGTCCCGCACGGAGGAACACCGCACCGGCGGTGCGGGAAGGGAGGTGCGGGAAAGAGGTGGGGGGAGGGGGTGTCGCACTTTCTCTCCTCATTCTATTGGCCAATTTTTTTTTCTTTTATCTTTTTTAATATTTATAAAATTATATACATACTAAAAAAATATAAAAAATATATCAAAGTTCATGGTTTTTAATTCCCTAAAAAATGAGTATAATATATGTATGAAATATATTTTTTTAAAAAAATAAAAAAATAGTGAGGGGAGCTTTCCACCCATTCCTTTGGTTTTAGGCGAAGGAAAGGAAAGTGAGGGAAATTGTGGTGTGGCCCACAAAAAGTGGGGGAAACTCCCACCCATACCCTCCGATCTAAAAAGATAGCATATTAGTGTGAATCCGGTGAACACTCAAAAAATTGTGAGTACTGCGAGGAAAATTCTCCACCACTCACTTCGTCAATGGCACGACATGACGATGTCCTGCATGTCATCAATTTTGACTTGTCATGCCCACGATGTGGCCAAGAGGACTCCACGTCATGGTGATTGTTGACGTGGTTGACTGTTGACTTTCATTGGTTGCTGACTTGTTGACTTTTGACATTTAGAAATTGATGAATCGGCTTTAATATCCAAAATGAGCAACTTTGCGAACGAATCCTCAAGCGTGATAAATGTAGAAATAAGCATCAAATCTTCAAGTCTTCAATAATTTTCCAATCCGAGTTCTAGAATGTGAGATATTACAATCTGATCATCAAAAGGTAATTTGGAGAATCAAACCTCCACGAATCAATTACCTAACTTTGAGCATAAAAACACACCCCAAAAATCTTCATTATGTCCAAACCCTTCATGAGGCTGGGAATACCCGAACCACTTCATAATTTCCAATTCGAATAACTTCATGATTTACTCCCCCTCAAGGTCACATTAGTCTTCAAATTCGCCTAATATGAAAAATCCAAAACTTTCGACTTCGAATTCTCATATTACTAATCTCTCCCCCCTTTTTATAATCGAAATATGATTATAAAACCCAAATATGAATGAGAAAGTGCTCAATGTGGAATATGCAATTCAATCCTCCTCCTTGACACATGGCATAAACGTTTCACTTCAAATCCGAAGAATCGATAAATTTTTCACTTCTAGTCGAAAAGGGATCTTCTCGGATTGCCTTGGACCAAAAATGAACAGAATATGTTCATGTTGCTGAAAAACATCTTGCAAAAATAACACTCTTGAAATCCCTACAAAAATCTCCAAAATTTGAAACAATTTTAGTTTATGGGTAAAAAAGTACAATTTTTTTGAAACTTTAGGGACTAAATGTGAAAAATCAGTGATTTTCTTCCCCAATCTCTAATTATTATTAAAAGAGAACCCTTAATTCACCAATGAAGCAATCATGACCTTTGATTGTATCTCAATCATATGATTTCCACCCTTAGATCAAACTGATGACATCATCTTCTCCAAATAGAATTCAAACATTTAATTATAGAATCTTTAAATTTAGCAATTATATTTCAAACACAATTACATTTAATTATAGAATATTTAATTATAGAATCTATTCATACTTTCTAAAATATATTTCAAAATTCGAGCATAATTACATTTAGATATAGAATCTTTAAAATCAGCAATTATGTTATCAATTGAAGCATATTATTCTATTTATATATGAAGTATCCGTTTCTCCATAAATCTGGCCAGAAACATGAATAGCCGCCCATTTTTCCCATTTTTCTCCTCTATTTTTTTTCTCTTAAACCATAATTCTCTAATCCTCTTCGTCCTCATGTTAATGGTTGTGCTTCAATTGATGTTTTGTGTGTTCATAATAGAATGTAGCACCATAAGGTGATTCCTTTTTGGTCATGTATTCTTAGAATTTGCGTGTTGCCTTTTCCTTGCATCTCCAATTATCACACCTCTGTTTTGGCTTCACACAAATCTCTACAAAATGAAGCAAGCATCTCCTTCAAGACATCTTTTGAAAATATGTGTCATCATTAACCCTAATTAATATTGTTCATAATTTAACTCCCTTATTTATAGTTTTTGGCTTCAAAATTCAAACTTGTTTAGTTTTTTTCTTTTTAAAAAGATCATTAAATAAGCATATCAATAATTATGTTATCTTTAATATATATTAAAACAAAAATCTTATGACATCATCTTAAACAATTTGGGCCATTGATTGTATTTCAATCCTATGTTTTCCACCCTTAGATCAAATTATTGACATCATCTTCCCAAATGGAATGTATTTAATTCCAATAAAAGCTTTCCAATTGTTAAACAAAATTAACTTAAATCCATTGAAATGGAATGTATCTAATTCTAATAAAAACTTCTTATATTTTAAATTTTGAATTTCCAGTTATAAAGATTTTAAAATTGTCAACTTTAAAAACATATTACTAAAAATCATTTCAATTAAGGCATTAAATATCAACCATTAATATAAATCCATTTATATTAGCAAATCATTAATATAATATCCATTTTTGTTAGGAAACCATTCATACCAAAAAATCAGATTCAAATTATCACACACATATACGATTCATCCTTGAATCCGCGGTTCACACTTATTTTCCATCATTGTTTTTCTTCAAACATTCTCTTACAACATCATTCATATTGCTTATAACTTTGATCATTATTCTCTGCTTCAAACCTTCGTTGTCGTGCAATAGATGGTCGATACCTTCTTTAGCTTTTTTTTTATTTTTTTTCGATTATTGTTTTGTTCTTGTATCAAATATATGTATTCATATATTTCGATTTTTTTTGTCACAACTTACATGAAATCGATTAAAAACTTTTCTGAAACTTTTCAAATAAATAGGAAAAACTATTACGTACCTTTAATCCAAATAATAATAATAATAATAATAATAATAATAATAATAATAATAATAATAATAATAATAATAATAATGTACTTTGATGGAAACCAATTAAAACATAATATATCAAAGTACTTCGATAGAATGACAAATGTGTTGTATTAGTGTCTAAGTCCATAACTATTTTGGTATGTACTTGACCCGATGGTGCATGGTACTTTTGGGTTACCTTCACCAAAGCAACTTGATAGGATGAATTATGGAGAGAAAGGATTAAATATGATTTATTAATATATTATGAGAATAATATATTAAAGGAGAAATCATATTTTTTAATTAATATTAGTCAATAATTGGTAATTAGTTTTGTGACTAAAAGAGATTAATTAAACTTAAGGGACTGGAATTGTAATTATAAGATAATTTCAATTTGGGCCATGGATTGCCTTTTATTATAAGGTGGACGAATTCTATGGGGGAAGCCCATATGAAATCGTCTAAGGCCTTATGGAAAGGGCTCCATGGGTTGCTTAGGGCTTAAGCATCCAAATTAGGGTTTCCTTGTTAGATAACCCTAATTGCCTCACTATATATAGATCCCTTAAGGACCAAAACGTGGACAAGCTTCATGCTAGGGTTTCACACGAGTTTTGGTAACCTCCATCCTCTCTCCTCTTCATCCTCTTGCTTATGGTGTTTGTGAACCATTAGAGGAGTGACACTTGTGACTCTAAGCCTTCCAAAGTCAATTCAAGGAGGAATTGGGATTGTTATTGCTACATAACAATCAAGGTAATATCATAAACCTAATTATATGTTAATATCGATTTCCATATGCTAGAATTAGGGTTTATAGTCTTGATTCAAAGTATGTACAATAGAGAAACCTAGATCCAAGCATTAGGGTTTGTATGAGCACATAAGATGTCTTATGACCAAAACCCATCAGTGGTATCAGAGCCTAGACTGGTTTCAATTGTATTGATGCATTACATGTTCAAAAAAATTTGATTTTTGATGTTCTGGAGGCTGGACTCGCCGAGTCCATGCAGACTCGACGAGTCAACTCGTCAAATGGGGATATCTTCGCGATTTCTTGTTGTTTTTGCTTATGGATAGTTACCTTATCGTATTAGATCAATATAAATCCGATTTTATGATATATTTGACTATATTCTTGATCTAATTGAAGATATTTATCAATTAATAAGATAATTGTTTCCTTATGTGATAATTGATTAATTATTTTGACTAAATTGATAAATTGTTTTGCAAGAAATCATTAAATAAATCAAATATGGATAATTATGTGATTAAATGTTAATTTATATTATTTGTTATTTGATTCTTGTTGTTATGAAAAGTATCATATTTTCCCCTTTTAGGTTTTATAGTTTAAATTTGAACCCAAAAGTTTTGTTGTTTTGAAATTTAAATAGTTAAAACCCTAATGTTTTGAAAAAGGTTTCAAAACTTGCCCTCAAGTTTTGGAATTTAAATTTTGATTAAATGTTTAATTTTGATGTATTTTTAATTTCTAAACCCTAATGTGTTGAAATGTTTCAAAACTTACCCTCAAGTTTTGGAATTTAAAAGTTGATTAAAAGTTTAATTAGGAATGCTAAATTCTAAAACTCTAGTATAGTTTTGAAAAAGTTCAAATCACACCCTTATGGTTTTATTAATTAATTAAGGTGTATAATTAAAAGAAGTTTAATAAATCCATAAAAAGTTTAGGTTTACAATTTAATTGAATTAAAAGTATAATTGTTAAATTAGATCACCTATATAGTATTTTGAAAGTATAAAATACACCCTATACTATATATATAACATTAAAAGTCTAACATTATATATATGTATGAGTAAAAGTCAGTCTTACCGTTAGTAGGCCTCATTCACGAAGCTGGTCTATAAGGGGTGTTTAAGGAAATTGCCTATAAAATGGCGATTGAATGGGTATCCACTCTTACCCACCGCACTCTTGACTAGTGGAGGGTCGTTAGCCGAACGGGTAGGATAGGACGAAACCTTTCATTATAAGTATAATAAAGTACAAAAGTAACTAAATGTTTTAAAAATTCCCAATCATAGTTACTTAGGCAAAAGTGAATTGATGTAATTCCATGAAATTACACTTTGTGCCCTTGCGAAGACGTTAGTGGAGCGTGTGTGGTTTACCGGCACACTAAATGGTTCTAAGCAAAGGTAGCAAAGGATGACTCAATGTTTCTCATAGTTTGGTGGAGCGTGTGTGGTTTACCGGCACATCGAATAGGTGACTATAACATGTGAGGGCACCATGTAGTTTGCATGATTATTCACACCCGCTTTGTGATCCTCGGCATCCCAGTCACAAACTAGAGGGGCATATCGAGATTTTAACATGTCATTGAAAGTTCAATGAATCTCAAAGGATCTAGGAGTTTTCATAGATTTAAAACTTAAATTTCTTTTTCGTTTTTTCATGGTGGAAATTAGTGAATCGTCATTCACTTACCTTCAAATGTTTTGCAATTTGGGTTACGGCATCCCTCTCCCGAGTTGTAGAATATTGTGTTGGGTCCTAGCCTTAGTATCTCATTTGGGTGATTTACTAAGGACTCAATCTATCAACTAACTTGAATTCGTTTTTCTCCCGTATTGTAGATGTCAAAGTTTGACAACTATGGTCTTCTCAAATCCCGTGGAACAAACATTCCACATGAAGATGGTATTCCACGATTCGATCGAGGAACAAGAAATCATGCTTCACTTCCTCCACCTCCTCCAATTGTTCTCCCTAACCCACAAGTTCAAAGGCTTGAAAAGTTCAGGATCATTCAAGCCCTTTTGGCAAGTAAACATAAAGAAGGAAAGTCGGTGTGTGCACACGTCCTAGGGATGAAGTCACACATTGATAGGTTAAGAATGTTGGGATCTGTTGTCTGTGAGGAAATGGCTGTTGATTGGGTTCTTCAATCACTTCCTAACTCATATAGTGAGTTTGTAATAGAGTACTATATGATGAACCGCGACGTGACCCTTATAGATCTCACCTATATGCTTATTGCTGCTGAATCAGCAATGGTTTGACGCAATAGAAAAGCAAAGTTGATTGGTGAATCTGCCTTCAAGACCTCTATGGATATAGACAATGGCAACGAAAGACATGTCATGATCAAAGAGTTTGATCATAAGAGAAAGGCAATGTCTGAAGTAGTTCCATGTCATGTTCCAAAAGAGTCAATTTGCTTTTATTGCCAAGAGAAAAGGCATTGGAGACGAAGCTGCCCCATTTACCTAAGAAATCTAAGAGATGGGAGAGTCAAAACGTATGGCTTTGCTTTAGGTAAAATCCATTGACTAACTCTTTTAAGCTTCTATTCTAGATTCTTAATACATAATGTGATAAGATTACAATTGATGTTTTGTAGGATCGAAGAAAAGAAAGGAAGCTCAAGGGAAGAAGTGAGTAGAATCTAACCGTGAAGGAATGGATTTCGATCGCATTTCTCGAAGATTAGATTCTTGAGCTACTACTTAGAGTTAGAATTAGATTGCTAAGAAAGATGTATTAGCATAGTTTTTCAATGAATTGCATTATAAGGACAAAAAATTTTCGCAATAAAATAAATTTTGATTTTATATTATTTATCCTTGCAATGGCGTATATGAAAAATTGATGTTTGAATGTTTCTATTATTAGCAATAATGGATTTGGTTCTTATTTATGTTATTTATGGAAAGTCGAGAATTTACCAAATAGGGAGAGTTTCTCATCGCCCAAGTTTCAATTGGACAGAAACTTGGAATCATGTAACTTGGTTGCACGATGAATGAGAAATTTCATATTTGGAAATCAGACAAATTCATTGACAAAGTGTCAAGTGAAGGACTAGGAGATCAAGCACACAAAGTTGTGTGTTGATCAAGTTCACCATAAGAATAACAAAGATATTCTTCATGATTTACTAAAGGTTTAGTAAATATGATTACACTTATAAGATTAAGTGTTATTCGAAATTGATTAAAGGGTTTAGATCAATAGCAGAACGAATAAGAAGAATCAAGTAGGCAGAAAGATAAAAGTTTCTCTATTCTAAGAAGAAGGGAGAGTACCTTTTATGCTTTATGATAGGTCTTAATGATTAAGAACCATATCTCAATTGATCCTCTAAGTGAGTCTTAGTACAATTGTATGTCTAAGAAGAGGAATCAAGAATTGAAGAAATGGTTAAATCAAAAAGTCAATCATACTTCGTTCCAAAACAAGTCTTAAAGTTAAGATTGTGACATTAAGTGAAAAAGTATTAAGAAGGTTTATAACACTCATTAAATGTGGTAATTTGTGATGTCTTGGATAAGACAAAGACCAACTAGGACCAATTTATGAAGTGTTTTGATAAAAGCTACACTAACTCTTGAATATTTATTTGTCAAGAAATGGTTATTGACAAGAGAATCTTATATGTCAAGGAGTCAGTGGGAGTCTTAATAGTCTTGAAAGCTTTCAAGAATAAATCAAATAAACCTTATCGATCATCACTAGCACACGAGTTGAGGTTTACAACCTATCGTGATGACATTATTTTGTTTCCGTGCCAATTCAATCGAGTTAATTATGCATGTGAGTTCTATTGTAACGCCCGTAGATCAGGGCTAGTCAATTTAGAGACGATAAGCATCAAAAATGACTTTTTGATGGAAGATTATTTAGAAGGATTAATATTAACCAAGTTGTAGTATATGTCACAAGGTTTCCGTGCATATAAAGAACGCCAAAATCCGAGTTATAACGAAGAAGTTATGACCTGTCGAAGTTTCGCGACAGAATCGGCACGACCCAGCGCGATGTAAATAGTGAACTTAAGGTAGATAAATATTTATCCTTAGTGATCTAAACAAGAGTTGAATATTTATTCTATAGTAGTCCATCGATAAAAAGACGGACGAAAACGGAGTTCAGATGAAGGAGTTATGAATTTCGAGCGAAGTTTTCCTGTCCTGACCTACTAAAGATAATATATAACTAATATACTTATAATATATTAAAAATAAAGTCAAAACTAGCCAATTTAGTCTAAATGAGAGTTGTAGATCATAATCTCACCTTCGCGTCGATATAAAGAACGTCGAAAACGGAGTTCGTATGCGAAAGTTATGAATTTCTGAAGTTCGGGGCGCGAAACCCCAAAACTGTCAGAGCCCACGACGTGGAACAAGGTTGCCACGACGTGGCAAGTGTCCTGACACCTCCGAGAGGCCCCCAGATGCAACTTGGGATGACGCATGCAGTGACGACCAAGCCCACGACGTGGAACAAGGTTGCCACGACGTGGCAAGGGCCAAATTTGCCCTATACATAGATTTGAAGGGCCAACCGTTTAGGGTTGCCAATTTCTTCTCTTCTCTCTCCCGTTTTGCATCGTTTTGCATGCCAGAAATACCCCGAAGCCCCGGTATTATTCTCTAGCCCCGAGGCAAGTCCCGAGATCCCGAAGATCCCGAGAAGTGCGGTTCCCAAGCCGAAGCTCTGCCCGCGAGAAGTTCGATTATTGTGGAGATCTTCCAGATCTGCTGTGGATTACTACTTCTGCAAGTTGTAGTGCTGTCCGATCATCTTCTGATCAAGTGAGTGTGTGGTTACTTTCTTCTAACGCATAAATACGAAGTATTTTATACGAAATACGTATTATGTGTATATTTTGTTGTTATATGTGTGAATGTATATTCACTTTCTTCTACCGCATAGATATGAAGTATTTGCTATGAAGTATGTGCTAGGTGTTTATACATTGTTTGTTTACTTGAGATAAATGTTGAAATAATGTGTTATACATGTTTTAAAAGATTTAAACTTTATATGTGTTTGCATCTACAAATATGTTGGGTAGAACATTGGTAGATGAAATAGTTGATGTGAGACGAAATAATAGGTGTTTTGAACTCAAAGTGTTCATTAGGTATTTTGAACTATATGTGTTCACTTGGTGTCCTTGAACTCAATGTGTTCATTAGGTATTTTGAACTATATGTGTTCATTAAGTATTTTAGAACTCAGTGTGTTCATTAGGTATTTTTGAACTCTACGTGTTCACTTGGTGTTTGAACTCAATGTGTTCATTAGTTATTTCCGAACTCTATGTGCTCACTTGGTATTTTTGGACTCAATGTGTTCATTAAGTATTTTTGAACTAGATGTGTTCACTTGGTGTTGTTGAACTGAGTGTGTTCACTAAGTGTTTTAGAACTAAGTATTCACCAGATGTTTTGAATTAATGGTTCACTAGGAGTGTTAGAACTAGGTGTTTGTTAAGTATGTTGAACTAAGTGTTTACCAATCGTAATTTGTGGACCTTGGCAGTGGTGAACTTTGTGTCAATTCCTTAGGTCAATCCTTAGGAATAAATGGTTAAAGGATAGTTGATTCTTAGGATAAATCCTTAAGAAATAAAGGAGATAATGGGAATGAGTATTTGGGTTGATTGTTTGATAATTCAATATAATAAATGTATTATTGTGGGTTGAAAACCCTACATGCTTACTAGGGATGAAAGTGGGTCCAAACCTGGACCCAATGGACCCGGACCCGGAAAACCCGGAACCGGTTAACGGGATTTTATAAAACCGGAAACCGGACCGGTATATAGGAACCGGTTCCGGTTCGGTTCCGGGTATGGTTCCGGGTAAAGTGGGTCTAGAACCGGAAAACCCGGAAACATCAAAGTGGGTAGGTTGGAACCGGATAAAGTGGGTTTAGGCCCGGAAAACCCGAAAAAACCGGAATTTTTTGGTAATTACTTACAACTTAGTGGGTTGAACTTTGAAAATTTTCATATTGATATCCCCACTTTGGGGGGCTGTACCTTATTGAATACGAAACCACAATTAACAAAATTAGAGTCTAAAATCATGTACAAACTCTAAAATACACTCTGGAAAAATCCGCATGTCAATCCGAATTTAAACGAATGAGATATACTTGTGTTAATATTTTCACATAATACAAAGTACAAAAACAAATAGCTAAAAAGTTGAAAACTTTCAGTTTTGATATCCCGACTTCGGAGGACTGTAAATCATTGAATGTTAAACCAAAAATGACAAAATTATAGTCTAAACTCATGTACAAACTGTAAACTAGAAGTTGGAAAAAACCACATGTCAATCCGACTTCAAACGAATTAGATATGCATGCTTTAAAACTTTCACCGAATATAAAAAAACTAAAAACTTTCAGCTTTGGTATCTCAACTTTTGAGGACTGTAAGTCAATGAATATAAAACTAAAAATGAAAAATTTATAGTCTAGAATCATGTACAAACTCTAAACTACATGTTGGAAAAAATCGTGTGTCAATTGGAGTTGAAACGAATAAGATATGCATATTGTAAACGTTTCACAAAAAGTGGTTCCGGACCTAAAAGTGGTTCCGGTTCCGGATTTTAGACCCGGTTTACCCGGACCCAATGGACCCAAACCCGGATTACCCGGAACCCGGATAAAGCCAATTTTTAAACCCGGAACCGGACCCGGTTCTATATATTCCGGTTCTAACGGGTCCGGTTCCGGTTCGGTTCCGGTTCCGGTCCGGTTTTCCGGTTCTAAATCTCATCCCTAATGCTCACCAGGCTCCCAAGCCTGACCCACTCAGTTTTCTTTGCATTACAGGTAATGGCACAAGAGTATAAATTGGTGGACTTGATGAGAGATTTTGGATTATAGATCAGTAGTTACAAATAACTGTTGTAAGGTCTATTTTATATTGTTTATGCTTTTGGTCTGTATCGGAACATGACATCCTGAGGTTTTATTATTTAATGAAAACACATTCTCTTTGAGGAACGTTTTGATAAATTTTATCATATTTTGTTTGGGAACAAATTCCGCAACCGTTTTCTTTAAACGATTACTCTGATTTTAAAATAAAGCATAAACAAACCGGTCTTTTCTGGCCGAGAAATTGGGGATGTCACATCTATGAGTTCTCATTTTGAACTCATAAAAGGCAAAACACCTTAATCAATGAAAGGTACATTGATAGGAAAGAGTGAGCTGCTTAACTACTTGGAAGAGATGGTGGGCAGCTGTGCTACCATAAGGCAAGAAATCAAGATTAAGAAAGTTCGGTCCATATGAGTTTGAATTTGTCGTAAACTTTGGTTTTAACAAATTCACATGGATAGGAACACATACACCATTTAAATCTAAGTGTCATAAGATTTCCTCCTTCGTGAAAATGATTGTGAGGAAATGCTTTCACGAAGAAAGATTTTAAGAAGATAGTGATTGTTGATAATTTCATTTTATTTACTTCTTTTTATAGTTTATTTTAGCATATTTCATCCATAATCTAGTTAATTTTCATGCATATTTTCCTTTTTGTTATTTTATGACTATTTCGGGCACTTTCTAGTTTTGTGAGCTTTATTGCAGATTTCATGGAGACTAGTGGAGCGGGAATGTTCGAGACGTATGGGAAGCAATGAGATTTGGTAGACAAAAATGATGTTAGGCTTAGTGATTGTGGAGATTATGCATGGAGCGAGCTTGATGGTTATTTGAAGGCTTGGAGAGAAATAAACTTTAAATTTGCAAGATGCGGGAGTTTATTCAAGCATACGTAGATTTTTAATCGGGAGAGTGCACGAGCTTTGGAGGATTTGGAGAGGTCAAATTGGGCTTAAAATGAAGAAAAACTTGAAGAAAATGGGCTAGGAGGTGATTGGATTCGATCTGGGCTAGTGGGATATGCTTTGGAGGCCCAAAATCTCAAAGAAGCCCATGTCAGGCACCACCCGCGCAGCAGCACGCGGGTCGCGCAAGGCTCTGCAGGGGTAATTTCGGAAATCCATTTGGAAGGCTATTTGAGGAAGGTTGGTGCCCATCTTTTGGAGACTCTTGGACATCCGATTTTTTGAGATTCTCTCTGGAGTTTTGAAGACTTTTGAAGGCCAAGAACACTTGAAGAACATCATATTTTTACCTCTTGCTTCTTGCTTAATGTTTGGTACAATTTTCTCTAACTTTGTTTCTTTTGGGTTTAGCCATGCTTGGCTAAACTAATCTTGGTTGACTTTTGGTTAATCCTTTGAACTTTTGTTGAATGTTGAAGAACCCATGAACATGTTCTTAAATCTTTATGGGAATGTTTTGTGTTTTAACATCTTATCACTACTTGTATGTTTTAGTTCATGAGTTTAAATGTGTTTGTGGTGATTAGTTGGCTAATTTCTTGATTAAGTAAAGGATCCTCAAATTAGCAAGCAACAAATGATTTTTGTGTTGTTTTTGCTTCACACAATCATAAAAACATTTCCTCCAACATGGTGGTGAAAGCATTTGACCCCTCTTGGATTTGGTGACTTTTTGGTTCTTAATGCTAGTTGACTTTCACTAATTACATGCTATTTGGAATTAGTGACTTTGACTAAGGAAATTGTTATGAGCTTCTCTAGCCATTTCAACAATTAAGAAAAGTCTAGGTAATCTCAAGCTCCTTGGATTACTATAGCCAAATTAAGGATTTAAATCAAAGTATTGCACCATTGGATTCTAATGATATGTTCATCAAAAGTCAAAGTGAGGAAACTTTAAGTCGACCATCTCTCCCTTATTGATTTTACATCAAACTCTTATTTTTGTTGCATTTGTCTATTTAAATCATAGTTAATTCTAGTTTGTTTCAAGTATTTCAAAACACCAAAACCCCCCATTTTATTTTTATTGTCATTTTACAAGTATTTTTACAAAGAGATTTTTCATAGAGTTATAAATTGGACCAATCTCCGTGGATTCGATCCCTTTACCACTATACACTATTTTAGTGTGTAATATTTAGGGTTATTATTTGTGTTGGCCTCGACAACCACCAATTGTAAAATTGCATTCTCGAATTCGATTATGGTTACAGTATCCCTTTCCATAATTTGAATTGTGAGGTTTGGCAATTGTTTACACACACATATGAACTATCTAAGGCAAAGGTGTATAAGTTCAAGAAGCCTTGATAAAAGATTATCAAAGCACTAAGTATTAGAAACATGAACTTAAGAAATTCAATAAGCATTGTTTTTCTGAAAGTTAAGATGTTTAGGAATACATGTCGAAGCTAGTAGGAGCATAAGTGTTATGCTTATAATAATCATCATGATAGTGGGAGCATAAATGTTATGATTGTATGATTATTAAGGAAAGTATTGCAAGTTGGCAATATTAATTATAGAAAACAAGAGTCATTCTTTGCAAAGTTGTAAGGATGGAATAGTTGTTTTACTATAATTAAGGGAGAGAATATTATGCTTCATTCCAAATCTAAAGGTTTAGGTTGAGAAATGTTAATAAATTTAGTCAAGGGTACATAGTGTGTTCTTAAAATTTCGATTATGATTACGACATTCCTCTTCACAATTAGAATTTTGAGAACATAGCAAATAAAACATTATGCGTCGTGTCCCATACGCTTCGGGTATAGGATTGATTGCAAATGCTTTAATGTTTGACCATTCTAAATTTTTCCAAATGTCTAGCGCATTTAGAGGGAGAAAGGACTAGAATCGGTTTTCACTAAAATAATTAAACAACTATCAAAGGACAATCCAAAGTTCGACGAGGATTGGTTGCTTGTGAGTAGTTGGAAGTATAGTATTGTAAAATATGGAAATGTTTCCATAATGGATGGACCATATCGACATTAATATGAATAGATAAGATTCTATTAAGAATGAGTTGTCATATGGAAAATATGGAAGCGTGTCCATATTGGGAATTGAATATTGAAAATCTATGTCTAGATTAGAAACTTTTATGCAAAAGGATGTTCAAAGGAATGTACTTTGAGTGAGAGACATCATATCTAAGGAATTGTCTTGTAACAATTTCTGATAAAGGACTTTGTAATCTCATTGGCAATAGTCTTTGTGACTTTGGTGCAGTGATATTACGAAAGGATCATTGCATAAAATGTTAGAATCTAGCATAATCTATAAGTAGCAAGAATTTGATATTCTTTCACTTATGGAAAAAGGATTTGGAGTTGTGAAATGAGAATGATTGGGAATGTGCTCAATTTGGTCTATTTCACAAAGTAAGAACCATAGGTAAACATTGTGTGCATGTTAGGATCATGGGACAAGTGTTGTGATTCAAGTAAGGAGTTGATTACCCGAAACGACAAATAATGAGTAATCAATATGGTGATAAATAAAAGGTGTTTTATTTATGCTCAAAGGTTTGAGGCCATATGCGATTAGTATTATTCTTGTGTTTCACGTTTGCATGTTTTGACTTCCTGAATAATTTAAATTGGTTAAGAGCAGTTAACTTATTCGAACGGGGCCACAGTCGTTCATATGTTGGAAGTAGATATGAAAGAAGACTGTCGTGAATTGGTGTGTAGATTGTCTAAAGAGCATTAGACATAAGCAAATGTTTGCTGCAACGTTCATGAGTGCTTATGAATATGATTTGAGCATTGGATTAAACCCACGCTCACTTGGATCACTCCATGAATTGTATCACGAGTGATTGGTGAGATGATAACATCTTATATTCTTGAAACCGAGATGTGTGAGTTGTTTCTTGCGAATCGGTTGCACATTGATAATATGTAAACACACTAGTAACTTGGTGTTATAAAACATATTATTGTGTGTGATTCGGTGAGTGAGTGCAAGCAAGCATTGTATCAAAGTTTATCCGTTCCTTTTATCCAAAGTAGGATAAAAGCGATATCTTTGGGCCCCTCGATGATTTAGTGATGACAAACGTAAATGCTCGGCCGGGCTAGGGCTAATTTGATTTGTTCAATTAGTCAGTCGTCATAAATCGGAATCGAGATATAGTACAAAGATAATGATTTGAAATCATATCTCATATGATATCTAGAATGGAGGAATATATGATCCCTTATCTAAGGACACGCGTATCTGATAGGATCAGAGTTGACAGCGGCTTTGGAAAGCTATGATTGCAGATTAGGATCTGAAGTCATACACATAATAATTATTAGACTTATCCAAGTGGGAGACTGTTGGATTAGTGTCTAAGTCCATAACTATTTTGGTATGTACTTGACCCGATGGTGCATGGTCCTTTTGGGTTGCCTTCACCGAAGCAACTTGATAGGATGAATTATGGAGAGAAAGGATTAAATATGATTTATTAATATATTATGAGAATAATATATTAAAGGAGAAATCATATTGTTTAATTAATATTAGTCAATAATTGGTAATTAGTTTTGTGACTAAAAGAGATTAATTAAACTTAAGGGATTGGAATTGTAATTATAAGATAATTGCAATTTGGGCCATGGATTGCCTTTTATTATAAGGTGGACGAATTCTATGGGGGAAGCCCATATGAAATCGTCTAAGGCCTTATGGAAAGGGCTCCATGGGTTGCTTAGGGCTTAAGCATCCAAATTAGGGTTTCCTTGTTAGATAACCCTAATTGCCTCACTATATATAGATCCCTTAAGGACCAAAACGCGGACAAGCTTCATGCTAGGGTTTCACACGAGTTTTGGTAACCTCCATCCTCTCTCCTCTTCATCCTCTTGCTTATGGTGTTTGTGAACCATTAGAGGAGTGACACTTGTGACTCTAAGCCTTCCAAAGTCAATTCAAGGAGGAATTGGGATTGTTATTGCTACATAACAATCAAGGTAATATCATAAACCTAATTATATGTTAATATCGATTTCCATATGCTAGAATTAGGGTTTATAGTCTTGGATTCAAAGCATGTACAATAGAGAAACCTAGATCCAAGCATTAGGGTTTGTATGAGCACATAGGATGTCTTATGACCAAAACCCTTCAAAATGCACCCTACCCATTTTCCTATTCATGGTAATCAATTTTTTGTGTATTTGTTTAGCATGATACTTCCATTTTTTTTATCTGAAGGGTAAATCATTAATTTAGTATGTATAATGTTCATCAAAATTGTAAATTAGTAATTTAATTTAAGCATTGATCAAATCGTAAGCCGCTACTATTTATGTTTGTTTGATTATCTCAACCTGGTTATTGATTTTGATTTTATATAATATCTTAAATTGTTGGCTGAATTACAGGGATTGCAATCTTGATATAGAACTTAAATAATTTGTTAAGATAAATATATAATAGGAATAAAGAGATATTTTTTAGTGTTTAAATGTAAATTAATATCCTAATATGATGGTTGAATTACAACATTTATAACTTTAAATTGAAATCATAACTAAAGGTTATTGATATTGTTAGATGAATTTTTTAAAATGTTAAGTACGATTTTAAGGTTTAGGGCAAAAAGGTAATTTTATTTGTGATAGAATAAAGAAGGAAGATTCAAATTTACCTTTTGAAGGTATCAATAAACTCCTAAATTTATGTGATTTATTTTAATTTGATTGCAAATTAGATGCAAGAAACTTTTAAGTAAGGACACATAAGGGTAAAAGAGTAATTTGACTTAGGAAACTAGAAAAACATTGGGCTGGAAAAGAAATTAAACAATAGATATTGATACGACACGTATACTAAAATGATTTTTTAGCATGATACTTCCATTTTTTATCTGAAGGCTAAATCATTAATTTAGCATGAACTATGTTCATCAGAAGGATAAATTGGTAATTTAATTTAAAAATGGATCAAATTGGCCGTTGTTACTATTTATGTTTGTTTGACTATCTCAACTTGGTTACTGTTTATGACTTTATTGTCGAATATAATAATTTCATATTAAATCATTTTTAGGAATGTATGTGTAAAGTACATTGTTATAACATTTTTAATAGTAACCCGCTGTGATTTTTTCGTGTTGTAAATGTCTTTTAATTTATTTTTTATTCACTATTAAGGTGATGGATTTTATAAACAATTTAATCCAAAAAGGGTTAAACTATAATTATTCTAATTTGTATATGTTTTTGTATAGTAAATACAACCTTTCAAATATTGTTTTCTATGACTAAGAAAGATATGTTTCTATTTTTGAAATCTCATAAAACATTGCATAAGGTTTTTTTTGGCTTAACATATTACATCATTAAGTCAAACAAAACAACAATGTATAATTTTTTATATTAAATTCTTAACCTAATATCTTGTACTCGATCTTCAACAACTTCTATAAACTGCAATAGCTATGTTATTTTTTTTACAAATTATAGCAACATGCTTACCATGAAAAAAGAACTTTTAATTTAAACTACAACTTAGTTTTTTATCAATAACAATAATATACAACACATAATATCAACATTCTTGCCTACATATTACTACCTGAACTACATCAAAAGTAGGCTAACAATTTAGAATCTAAATTAAGAATGATCTTATTTCCTTAAATATAAGATTTACGGTATTATAGACAAATTTTTCATTTGATTCCTAAATTTTCTATGTGGTTGTTCTTATATGTTAGAATCAAATTGCATAATTACAATTAAAAAAATTTTCATTAAACTTTCTATGTAGGTATGAAACAACAATAAGTATATTTTTGAAGAAACATTGTTCAAAATAATTTGGATAATCTAAATACATGTTAATTTAGTTCATTTCATATACTTTCCTGTAATATTGGATTTTTTGTCATGTTACATTCTAAATACATGTTTTTGTTTTTTTTCAAGATTTTTAGCATCATGTGTTTTTTATGTTTGCAACTTTGTAGTGTTACGTGTTTTTTTGTCTCGTACTTAGGTTTTTCTATCTCTGGCAAGATGTATAGATTATCAATGATCCACATGTGGTTATGCAATATTTCTTGGTCCAAACTTAATATCATGGAGTTCTCGCAAACAACCAACAGTTGCTAGATCTAGTACCGAAGCTGCATATAAGGCACTTGTCAATGGTACTGCAGAAGCTACATTGATACATTCATTACCGAAGGAACTAGGAGTTCATTAACCAAGACCACCTTTGTTGTGGTGTGACAATCTTGGAGCGACTTACCTAACAACAAATCCCATATTTCATGCTCAAACGAAGCATATAGAGGTGGGCTTCCATTTTGTAAGAGAAAAGGTAGTCATGGGTGCACTTAATGTTAGATTCATCTCTTCTGGTGACAAATTAGCTGATAGACTCACAAAGCCGATGACCAAACAAATGTTACAGCATCTAAGACACAGTCTAAACCTTGTAGCGGTTAAGATTGATGGGGAATGCAAACGAATAGCTTAGCTTAGAGATAGGATTATTTGAATGTTTGTTGTAACTATAGATCCATGTATTTAGGATCTACTTCTTATCCCTGTAATGTTGCTGTATAAATACAATTACACACCCTATTGAATTTTACGTCAAATATCATCTTTAACTGAGTGTCTAGGGTTGGACCAGGAGGGTCTCTTAACGTCTTCTTTTTCTTCTTATCGGAGTTATTTCACAAAAACTTGCCATGATAAGGAAGAAGAGGGGGACAGGCACACTTGGAGAGTGCAGTACAACGTAGAGTTGTATGTTGCATTCAGGAAGGATGATCCTTCCAGAAAAGGAATTTATTCATTCTCTCCCAATTACTTGGACCGTACCACTCGGCATGCTGAGGTGGAATATTGTCGAGTTTGTTTCTTCTTCCTCCCTTCTTCCCTCCTTCCTACTCCCCTACTCGACAACCATATCTTCCTCTCTTCTTTGGTTCTTCTTTTCTTAGCCGGAGCTGAGGAAGAGCTGGTGCACTTGGCACCACTCCTCAGAGCCTCACAATCATATTCTGTATGTATAAATTTATTTTTAAATAATCATATTTGAATAATTATTATTTATAAATAGATAAGGTATTTGTTAAAATATATAAAGTAATTATTGATGTGAGGATGTGATCTTTTTTGAAAAAGAATTGATATTGCATTGATTGATATAGAGATGGTTGTAAAAATTAATGTGATACAGTTGAAATTTGAAAGACATTGACATTACGATGGCTACAAAGTCCTATGGTTGTCAAATAAAAAACACAATTCAATCCAACGGTTGTCAAATGAAAACAAAATATTCAAGATTTTACCACGACTTATTCGGTTATTCGTTCAAATAACAATACCAAATAAAAAAGTGGGTCTTTGTGGTTTTTGGTAAACGTTAAATCCTCATATTATAATCTCTATTCATACAATGAAGGAAGACCGTTCCACAATGGCAACTAAAACGTTTAGTTTTTAATGGACTCGTTCTCTTATAGTATCTTGATCACCTGAATTCTGATTGGCGGATGCATGGAAACTTAGGCACATGTACAGCAATATATAAAACTACTAATATCATTATCCAAAAGTCTTTGGGTTGCCAATAGTCAATTCCATTTTAGAATACTTCAGTAAAATATAATTAAATAATATTCAATTTCATAGGTTATCACTAGAAACTATCATAATCGAAAAATAGTAATAATTAAAGATAAATGAAAAGAGTTTGAGATAAACAGATCACTTGTGGAAGCCTATAAATGAAGGCCGCTAACATCAGAACAAATTAAGGCAAAGGAAACATATATATCTAGTCATGGAAGTAGAAAAGACACTACGCATGAATGTTGGCCATGGAGAATCAAGCTACGCAAGCAACTCATTGATTCAGGTCTCTCTTACACGTACTCGATCTCATTAAATACACATACAATCATATATATATCAAGTGCGTCTTTAAATTTGTAAATTGGAATCAAATTATTTTTCAGGAAAGTGTGATAAGGAAAAGTGAGACTGTTTTGCAAGATACAATCAAGGGAATGGTTAAAACTGAAGCGGCCTTCAGCAAAAGCTTCGTACTAGCAGATATAGGATGCGGGCCTGGCACAAATACACTTTTGCTTGCATCTATGGTTATTGATATAGTCCTTGAGCTGCGTAAAGAAAATGATCATAAAGCACCACAATTTCAAATCTGCTTAAATGATCTTTTTGGAAATGATTTCAATTCCATTTTCCAATTGCTACCCAACTTTTATGCAAACCTTAAGAAGGAGAAGGGAGAAAACATTGGCTCTTGTTTCGTTTCAGCTAATCCGGGTTCCTTTTATGGTAGACTCTTTCCAGATGAAAGCGTACACCTTGTTCACTCCTCTTGGGCTGTTCATTGGCTTTCTCAGGTTTGAATATACATATTTGCAAAATCAATATGTGAAAAAATATACATATAGTTAAATATTGTTCAAACTATCTTTTATTCAAATTAATTATTCATAGTGATCACTTGGACATTTTATAGATACCTGAAGGCATTGAAAACAACAAAGATAATATATACATGGCGACATCAAGTCCTCCCAATGTGTTCGAAGCATATGAAAAGCAATTTCAAACCGACTTTATAAAGTTTCTACAAATGCGATCCAAGGAAGTAGTGCATGGTGGGTGCATGGTTTTAACATTTCTTGGTCGTAGCAGTGTTGATCCAACCACCACTGAAAATGGTGGTCGTATTCTTGAGCTACTATCACAATCACTACTCGATATGGTTAAAGAGGTATATATATAAGGTTCTTCACTTGAAATTTTTGTTTTGTGTACGTAAGTAACCATATATGTTTTTAAAAATTATAGGGACTAGTTCAAGAATCAGATTTGCACTCATTCAATATCCCAAATTATACTCCATGCGAGGATGAAGTCAGTAAAGCTGTTCACAATGAGGGATCATTTTCTATTAATACCTATAATGTTTTTCAAGGTAACTGGGATCCAAGGGATACAGACTTTACAAATGTGAAAGATTCAGATGAGAAGAGCCACATCCATGCGAAAAACTGCACAACTGCTCTGAGAACTGTTTATGAATCGTTGTTGACATCTCATTTCGGAAATTTATTGAATATTGATGTGCTATTTCAGAAGTTGACAATGAAAGTGGCCGAAGATCTAGCAAACAAAAAAATCAGACACCTTAACGTAGTCATTTCATTGACTAGAAAATGAGATATTCATGTGTTCAAATTATAAGTGTATTGGTTGTTTTAAACTTTTCGTTATTGAGAGTGTTGGTATGTTATATTCTGTTGTAATTGTTGTGTATTGGCCTTTTGTAAACGTCTAGTCCGTTATCTTGTTGTATTGTGCCTATATATTACTCTATCTTATTTGTTCAAAGGTTTTTAGTTTCATTTTTCTGTTTCTTGGATTTTTGACAATACGTTATAGTGTTTTACATTATGGATTGGATACTAAGATTGAGAAGTCAAGGAAACAGTCGATGTGTTAAATGATAACTTTATCATATTGCTCAAATATCTTTTAAAAAATTTGGATGTTGAAACTTTTGTTGTGATTTTGTTACTTGAATGATGTAAGTTTTATGGCTACCAAATCTTAATCAACATAAATTTTGTCCAACCTGAAACACATTTATGAAACTACAATGATTTAATAAACATATAAATAAAAGTATATTGCACCCATTATATGGTTGTATGCAATAAATAGCAATCTACTTCCATTTATTATTTATATTAGGGAAAATGACACAAATGCCCTACGAACCTTTTAGGGTTTACCCATTGAGTCCCTAAAGTTTTTGTCGGACTTTATGGGTCCCTAAACTAGGATATTACCTGCTTTTTTAGTTCCTGTCAACCTGTAATAGCCGGTTCAGTGACCTTTTAGACCGAAAAAACTCACATTGTGCCCCTATAAAACAAAAAAAATAAGTTCCGGGATCAATATGAATTGAGTGTGAATCGGCTTCAGAAGAAAAGAAGATTTTTTTTGTACAAATTGATCCCCGAACTTATCTTTTGGCTTTATAGAGGCATAATGTGAGTTTTTTTTCTTTCCTTTTTTTTTGTCTAAAATGTCACTGAACCGGTTATTATAGGTTGACAGGGACTAAAAGAGCAGGTCATATCCTAGTTTAGGGACCCATAAAGTCCGACAAAAACTTTAGGGACTCAACGGGTAAACCCTAGAAAGTTCGTAGGACATTTGTATCATTTTCGCTTTATATTATAGCATTTTTACTTTATTGTATGTGTGTGTAGAAAGAGTAAATGAAAAAAAAACATACTTCGCAAGTCAATAACAACAAAACCCTGATGTTAACTCAAGCAAAAAATAAACTTGGTTCTTATGTGTGTATGTGTATATAGGTGGTGTTCCAAGTTTAAGAGGTTGGATTGTTTTGTATCTCCACATTCTTTTCTAGACTCTATTTTTGAAGAAAACAGAGGATTAGAAGAAGCATGCGAATGTGAGTCAACATCAAGGTCATTTGAGTCAACACTGCATAAAGAGAAATTAAATTGCAATGCTAAAATAAACAGAAATGGAAAATAGCATGAATATTTAAGGGAACAAGATGTGTTGGAGTATAAGTTCAGTTAAGTAACACCCTCTTTGTTTCAATATCCACATATGTCTGTACATGTCCTATTTTACTAACATACCCTGCTGCTGTTAGTTAACTCCCAAGGGCAAAATCATCATTAATCATTGGTGCTACACCCTACCACATACCAATTGTACTTGTGCTCAAGAGTAGACAATTAATTTTTTTCCATAGACTTTTGTAGTTTGAGTGCCCTGTTTTGCCAAATTTCGCAAAATTATAAACCATAACGAAGAAGATCAAGCTTCTATTCATGAAGGAGGGAGTAGACTAATGTAATCAGCTGCAAACACTTCAAGATTCTTACCTATATTCATGAAGGAAGGAGTAGACTAATGTAATCAGCTGCAAACACTTCAACATTCTTACCTAACACGTCTTTTGGGCTACACTCACAATTTCTACCCTTGATTACCCAAAATCCTGTCTGTACCTTCTTCTCCAATGAGTAGCAAAAATATCTTGGATAATCAACCACCTTTTTAATGGCTTTTGCATAATGTGTAAGAAAAACTCATATTTTGGCCTCAAAACCTCTTTGAAATGATGAAAACTTCCTTACCATAAATGCAATCTCCCTATTTGAAATCAATCAATATAAATACACACGAAAATCTCCATTAAAGTTTCATTATTTTACCCTAATTTACGAATAAGTCCCAAAGTGAAATTTGTTTACGAAAAAGCATGTATTACCGGCAAAAGTGACGATTTGGTCATTTTTCCCTGGTTTACCAGTTTCATTGAAGTGGATGCAAGTCTTTAAATGAGCTAGGGAAATCTCCATTAAAGTCCCATTATTTCACCCTAATTTACAAATAAGTCCCAAAGTAAAATTTGTTTACGAAAAAGCATGTATTACCGGTAAAAGTGACGATTTGGCCATTTTTTTCCGGTTTACCAGTTTCATTGAAGTGGATGCAAGTCTTTAAACGAGCTAGAGAAATCTTCATTAAAGTCCCATTATTTTACCCTAATTTACGAATAAATCTCAAACTAAAATTTGTTTATATTTTGGCCAATTTTCTCCTTATACACACATTTTACCGCTTACATTGCTCACTTAGACAAACCATTAAATGAGTTGATGAGATGGATATGATGGTTTATATAATGTTATGTTTACCGTAAAATTTGATATTCATCTCATCAATTCATTTAATGACTAGGCATGCAAGTTAGCAATGAAATCGGTAGAATATGTGTTACCAAGAAAAAGGACGGGAAATGAGTTGATGAGATGGATATGATGAATTATGTAAAATTAGATAGGCAGTTTGAAAGTTTTTATAAACCTCAAAAATGATGAAATTGTTGCTAGTTTATGTAATTATTATAGTCTTAGTTGGATGCATTTCATATTCCAAATAATGTATAATGCAACAGGATATCAAGTTTTACGGTAAATGTAACATTATATAACCTAACATATCCATCTTATCAGCTTATTAAATAACTAGGCATCAGCTTATTTAATAAGTATGCATCCAAGTCAACCATGAAATCTGTAAAATGTATGTTACAAGGAGAACATGACTAAATCGTAAACAAAATTTAGTTTGAGACTTACTTTTAAATTAAGGTAAAATAATGAGACTTAAATTAAGATTTTTAGAGTTCATTTAATGACTAAGCATCCATGTATGAAACTGATAAACTCATAAAAATGGTCAAATCGTCATTTTTACTTGTAATTCATATTTTTCCGCAAACAAAATTTCGTGTGAGATTTATTCGTAAATTATAGTAAAATAATAAAACTTTAATGGAGATTTCCTTAAACACATAAAAATTTCTTTCTTTTTTTCACATTCTTTTTATTTTTATACGGATGTTTTTTCTTCAAGAAGTTACCATTTCACAATTGAATACTTGAAAAAGGATAAACCTTTTTTTCGAAAAATATCAGTATGCATTCCTCAAGGTCATTTGAGTCGGCACAACAAACACTAAGGGGCGGACGCGGGAATACATACTAGGTGTTACCGAGACTGAAATAGGTGTAGCGGGTGAAAGAAAAATATATAAAAAAGAACGGAAATTAAAATTTGTTTCACTGCGTACGCGAGAAATAGATGTTGCCAGTGCCACACCTGGCACCTAGGAAAAACCACCCTTGCAAACACCCTAAAACCAAATTACCTTCAAAAGACGATTCCGCCCCTGCCACCTTCATTTAACTTTTTTTTATCCATCAAATAAGAAAACAATGTAATTGGCCTTCTTGTGTCACGTGGGCTATTTTATAATTTTTTATGGACCATTTATGTTAAAAAAAATTCTGGACACGGACCTATTTTGTAAAATTTACTACAACACATAAACTTTAATAAGGACCTATTTTGTGCAGGGTAAACGGTAAATTTCACATAAACATATTCAATTCACTGCAATTGATTGCTGTACTTCTCCATCGACGACGCCATGGGCATCTCCTACATCGCTACTTTCTTTTCTCGTCTCCTCTCTGTCTATGTGAAACGCTTTCTGGTTCACAGTCAATTTCCAACTCAATTTAAGTTTTAGCATAATAACTCTACTGAAAATCTTTCTTAGTTCATTATGCTACTAATATCATGAAATTACTCGGTTGTTCGATGAGTAAATAGGGAGTAGGTTTCTAAACATAAAAGCATAGATGTAACTCTAATATTTCCTTTTTGTCCTTGTTGCATTTGAGGCAACTGTTAATATCACTATAAACATACTTTACGAATTACTCACTCTGTTCCATAAGTTTTATTTTGTATTTATCTTAATTGTTCCCACTTTATGCAATAAAATGAAACTCTGACTACATCTGATTTTGCTTTCTTTGTTATCAATTCTTCTAGGAATGGAATGAACTTGCAATGTGATTATGTTTTGTGTATTCAATGATGGATTGTAAGTTTTAAACTTTATTCTAAGAACAATTTCTTTTGCTCTATATTCATAATAACTGTAACGGTTCATGCATAACAATGTTATATCTCCTAAATCTATGGATGTTGTCTTTAAAAGAACTGGATTTATCATAAAAAAACACTTAGCGACACAGTTTGTTGCCCATTTGTCTTCTCACTCGTTGTACTGTGATAACTAAGCTTATATATTACCAATTGTATTCATACAGTTCAAAAAAAAGATTGTAACATTTGATAAATTATTACTCTTGTTTTTTGTTGGAACAATAATCGAAATGAAGAATTGAATCGAAGTTTGATTAAGAATCCTAAAATAGAGTAAAGTACTTTGCTCCTGATTTGCCTGTGCAAAAATTACGAGTGTTTGGCTTTGTTGATTATGAAAGAAATTGAACAATGTGTGGATGTTGTTGATTATTTGAATATTTTGAAGAATCAAAACCTATATTTTGTTGCAAGAAAAGAGGTTGTTGATTGGATTTCAAAGGTTTGGTTGATCCTTTTTCAAGATTTTTTTTTTGTTAATTTAGGTTTGATTTTTTCTTGCTTATTTGTTTTTTTCTAAAAAGAAATACCATTTTTTTAATTGATTTTGGTATCCTTGAATCTTGATGTTATATATTTTGACTTATCTTGACTCGGATTCATGCTCAATTCAACTTTGGACCATTATGTGAATGTCTTTTTGTAAATTACTTGGACAACTTTCTTGTTGTCCATGAATTACCTGTAAGTTAGTACTTATTGGTAGCAATATCAAATATTTGGGGTTTAATCTCTAACAATTGCAATTACTTTCAAAGTATAATGCCTTAATAAGAAAAAAAATACTATGTTGTATTTGAAAAAACTGAAGTAGGATATTATAATAAACAAATGCACATGATATGATTCGAACATGGTTCTAAAAGGAAGGTCATGAGTGATGATGGAGCTGAAGAGCGTAAGTAGAAAGAAAAGAAAAACCGAGAGTATGAGGTGCACAATTTTCTTTTTTCGTTTCTTTAATAAGAAAGAAAACATGAAATAACAACGTACTTTCATGTTTTTTTATAGCATCTTACTTCCTTTTGTTCCTATTGAAGCATTATATTTTTGAAAAATCTATTATAGCAATGTCATAAAAAACAAGAAGGATTTTTCATTGCTATAATTGGATAATTTTTCAAAATATAATGCCCTAATAAAAAACAGTATCAATGTTCATTTTAATGTTGTCTCATTTAATATATATTCCTTTTAATGTTGTCCCATTTAAATATCTTTGTGTCCGATTAGGTTTGGTTGCTCAATAGGGCTGGAATGTAATCGTGGAAATGAGAATACAAATTTTCATGAAACAAAAGAATATATTATTCTTTTATAGTGAAATGCATATGATTTTTAAAAGCACAAAAATAATAATGAAAATATGTGATATGTTGGTACCTTTATCTAGGGTGAGCATTTGAACCGGACCGGTTTTGGATAATATTATGGACCGTGGACCGGACCGGATGAGACTTACCGGGTCCAGGTCCATGTCCGGGTCCAGGTTCGGGTTTTCCGGTTCTTGGACCCATTTGGATCAGTACAACTTTATAAGCATATGGTACAACTTGTAAAAATGCGTTTTTGGGTTTGATACAACTCGTTAAAACAAATATATTGTTGGGTTTGATACGTTACAACTCGTTAAAATGAATACTTTTTTGGGTTTGATACGATATAACTCGTAAAAAGGAATATGTTTTCGTTTATTTTGTCCTTTGGACCGGTCAAACTTTGATTATTTATATTTTATACCATTTGCTTGAAGGATTGTAACTCATTGAATATAATATCAAAGACAAAAACGTTATAGTATAAAATTATCTACAAACTCTAAATTACATGTTGGAAAAAACGAATCTCAATCCAACTTAAAACGAATGAGATATGTTTGTTTAAAAAATTTCATAGAATGAAAATATTTAAATTTCTTGTTGAAAAGCTAAAATATTCCAGCTTTGATATCTCATCTTTGAAGGATTGTAACTCATTGAATATAACACCATAAACAACAAAATTATAGTCTAAAATCATCTGCAAACTCTCAATTACACGTTAGAAAAGACCGCATATCAATACGACTTAAAACGAATGAGATATAATTGTTGAAAAACTGAAAAATTTAAATTCCTTGCTGAAAAGTTGAAATATTTCAGTTTTGAGTCCTCGTCTTTGAAACATTGTAACTCGTCGAATATAATACCAAAAACAACAAAATTATAGTCTAATATCATCTACAAACTCTAAATTACACGTTAGAAAAAACCGCATGTTAATCTGACTTAAAAACAATTGAGGTATGCTTATTTAAAGAGTTTCACATAATTCCTAAAATATTTCAGCTTTGATATCTCATCTTTGAAGTATTATAACTCATAAAATATAACACCAAAACAACAAAATGATAGTCTAAAATCATCTACAAACTCTAAATTACACGTTAGAAAAAACTGCATGTCAATCAGATATAAAATGAATGAGATATGCTTGTTTAAATAATTTTATAAAATACAATTTTTTTCAAAAAATAAGCTAGTTCAAAACTAGTTTTTACCCGGAACTGGCCGGACTGGACCGGTAAAAAAACCGAACCGGTTTTGCTGAAATCCTAGAACCGAGAACCGACCCAGGGGTCCAAAAAAACGGTCTGGTCTGGTCCGGTCCGGTTCACCGATCCAAATGTTCACCCCTACTTTCATCAATCGTCTATCCCGCATGACTCCTCCTCTCTAACATTAATCATTTTAAAATTCGATAAATACTTCCAGAAAACAAATAATTCCACAAAATCAAATATTTTAGATTAATGCTATTTATAAATTAAAATCAAAATATGATTACTTTAGGTTTGATATCAAAATATGATTAGTTTAGATGGGATATAATCATATATTTGCTCAAGAATAAAAAATAATTTTTGTTTAAAACAGGTTAAATGTGTTTTTTTAGGAATGAAAAAAAGACATGGGTTACTATCATGGTTTGGATGCAATTTTTAAATTCCGTATATTATAAAAAATGATAATGGCAATATATACATGTATCTTTTTCAACTTGTTTTCTATCTTGCTAGACACCTTTCTTTCTAGGGAAAAAAGCCCTAAAGTATGACTTAATTAACACAAAAGTCATCCTTGAATATTTTTTTATTATTTTTTTATTTTTTTACAATTAAGCCTAAAAAACAAGTAAATACTTGTAAAGTAACTCATATTCCATGTTAATACTGGTTTTCAGGGACAAATTGTAAATAAACAACCAGTGATGACTTTTTCTTTAAAAAAGTTAAAGTTTAATGATTTTTCTGAAGATTTTTTTTATATATATACTAAATTAATTTGAGTAAAACTCATATTTATTTATTAAAAAACACAATGCTGATAATTTGTATACCATTTTTGGATTTGTTTTTGTGATTCTTTTCAATAAATATCATAACTAAAATTATAAAGATAACCATCTATATCCTAAACCACATGCTACTTCATTATTAAATTTTCAGGTTTTGGATGTAAAACTTTTACCATAAAACTGCAGTTTACCAAAGAGTCCACCTCAAAAAATAAAGGCTTACCAGACGCTATTATTTCCAAATAGAGTTTTATTATACACACTATGTGACTTAGAAACACACTTCTTACAACAAATCAACAAAAGTTCTATTAATTGTATTTAGCATGTGTTTTTATAACTATTGTAGAACAACTTGAACCTAATTTGATCACTTTAAAAAAATGAAAACTCCCTTGATTGCCATTCTTTACACATAAGTCACCATTTTTACACCCAAAACCTGAAAATTCAACAATAAAGAGAGCATATGGTCTAGAAACACGCTTTATACAATAAATCAACAAAGTGCTCTTAAATTATAGTCATCATATATAATTTAAGAGGACTTTGTTGATTTGTCGTATGGAGCGCATTTATAGGCCACATGCCACCTTCATTGTTTGACTATTTAGGGCTTAGGTGTAAAAAACAAGTGGATTCCTAACGTTTGGACCTTGTAATAATTCTTAGTAGACAAAAAGAATTTATATTTTTTTAAAAGTGACCAAATAAAGTTCAAGTTGCTCTACAACATATAACTTAAATGCTCACAGTGTTAAATAGTTGCAAGGAATTTATAATATTAGTTATGATATTTATTGAAGAGAATAAAAAAAAACTCAAAAATGATAAATAAATTATCATTATTGTGTTTTTTAATGAATAAAAATGAACTTTTTAGTGAAAATGATGTAGATTGTTTCCTTATTTTAGTTTTTTAATAAATAAAATGAGTTTTCTTCAAATTATTTAGTATATATAAAAAGAAAAATCTCCAGAAAAGTCTTTAAACTTTAACCTTATTAACGAAAAATTCATATCTGGTTGTTTATTTACAATTTGGCGTTGGAAACCAGCATTAACCGGATACAAGAGTTATTTTGCAAGTGTTTACTAGTTTTTTTGAGATTAATTGCAAAAAAAATAAAAAAAAATCAGGGAATACTTTTATATTAATAGAACCAAATTCAAGGACTTTTTTTTTTTTTTGCAGATTTCTCTTCTTTCTAACATTAATCATTTTTATATTTGATACATACTTAAAAAAGAAGGATAATTTCACAAAAAATATATTAATTTTATTTAAAAATTAAAGTTATATTTTTTTACTTTAGATTTGATACAATCATATAATCACCATATGAATAAGAATAAAAAAACAATATTTTTTGTAAAACAAATTAAATGTGTTTTTTTAGAAATGAAAAAGACATGGGTTACTATCATCGTTTTGGTGCAATTATCAAGAGTGGTCATAGTCCCACGTCCATTATTTGAAGAAATAAAAAAGTGGGTCTTTTTGGTTTTTATAACTAGGGCCTGCGAAACATGTTTTTTGAAAAGTGGTTTGGTCTGATTCAAGTCGCTTTTATCTAACCGATCTATTTTTTCGAGTATAAGGTGTGGGCAATGCCGTGGGCGTTTTTGTCGACGTAGTCGGCCGGTAACGGCGTTACCACAACGGCTACACCGCCCCTTATGTTTTTCGTTGCTTCCCGTTACCACCACCACACATGTTTAGGCTATCATTCTCCTTTTCTTCATCTATTTTCTTCACCTCAACATGTTTCTCTATTTCTTCCTCCTTGTTATACGTTGTTTCCTTCAAGAAGAAGATGAAATGGCAGCACAACATCCCTCAATGGTTGTGCCCATACCCACACCAATGTCTTACTATTTCATCTACAAATGGTTTTTGGGCATCAACAAAACTCACTTTACATTACACTTGTTTGATAGAATTTAACAGATAATAGCATGAAAAAGAGTCACAAACTTGTTTAATCCTATGGATCAACCCACAAACATCAAATTTAGTTTTGATGGGGAAGCCACAAGGTGTGATTGCACCTTGCCATTAGAGAAGAGTTAAACAAGCTCTTAATAAATTAGGAATAATCGAAACCCTAGAGGTAATTATAGACCACCATTGTTAACGAAGTTGAGCTTTTCCATTTCCCGATTTTGAATGAGCAAAAAACGGCTAAAATATTTTTTGAACTAGCACATCATTAACTCTACAAGTTTCGCAAATATTGAAGCGGAGAATTATTATATACGAGTTTATAACCCGTGAGAACAACGGTTACAAAATTAATTAAAATTTCATAGTAAAACTCAAAATTATTAAGCAATTATTTTAAATAAATTATTAATTAAGAGATATTGTTTTAGTTATACAAAATTATAATAATTGATTTAAATAAATACATGAAATTATATCACCTTATAATTTGTATTAATTTATTTTAATTTTCTTATTCTAATGTTGTTAATTGAACGTAATTAGAGTGCAAAAATTTAAATTTTGAAATTTGAGATGGAGAATAAATGCATTGACATGTGAAGGCCTAATAGTATCACACATGATAAAAAGATAATAAACTTATTCTTTTATTAGAATATGGAAATATAGAATAAACTTTTATATATATATATATATATATATATACACAGAGAGAGAGAAAGAGAGAGATTCAATCGAAAACATTTCTTATTGCGAGAAAATTTGAGAACAAATTTGGACCACATAATTTTTTTTAATTGAAATTATAAAATAATATTCATATAAATCAAAAAATAGTTACAAACAATAGAAAACCCACTAAGCAACATCACTCACTACCCAACCAACACCACCCACCACCACTACCTACCACTCACCACCAATAACCACCCCCCACCACCACACCCACTACCACCACCCATCACTATCCGCCTCCATCATACCCACCCACCACCCACCAAAACCATCACCCGTCACCACCATCACCACCTACCACCACCCACCATCACCACCCACCTCCATCACCCATCACCACCACCCGTCACCACCACCAACCACCACCCGACACCATTACCAACCACAACTATCCGTCATTACCACATCCACTCACCAAAACCACCACCACCATCCATCACTACCACTCACCTCCACCACCCATCACCATCACCCACCACCACCACCCACACCCATCACCATTAACCACCACCACCCATCACCACCATCCCGCCTCCACTACCTATCACCACCACCCGCCACCCCCATACATACACTACCTACAAAAACAACCATTTGTCACGACCAACCACCACCATCACCACCACCAACCACCACCACTACCAACCATCACCACACACCGCCACTACCATCACCACCATCGCCATCACCTACCCATCAACAACACCACCAACCACTGCCCACCAACCGTACAACCATCACCCACCACTACTACTTACCATCATTCACCAACCACCACCACCCAACCACTTATCACCTATGACCCTCATCACCCACCACCCACCACTACTACTATACATCCCTTTCTCCACCACCACCCAACCACTTATCACCTATGACCTTCATCACCCACCACACACCACTACTACTATACATCCCTTTCTCCACCACCACCCAACCACTTATCACCTATGACCCTCATCACCCACCACCCACCACTACTACTATACATCCCTTTCTCCACCACCAACTACTACAACCATGATGACCATATGTGATTAAAATTTTATAATCACATAAATCATATGTGATTATATGTATTTAGTCACATAAATTACATGTGATTAAATACATATAATCACATATGATTACATGTATCTAATCACATATGATTTGTATAGACAATATTTGTTTTCATATTCTTCATTCAATAGTTTTCTTATGTATTTAATCATATCTGATTATATAATATTTAATCACATATGATTAATGTGGACAAAGATTTGTTTTTTTCTAATTTTGATTCAATAGTTGTTCTCGTGTATATAATCACATGTGATTATATGTATCGAATCATTTGTGATTATATATATTGAATCACATATTATTTATATGGACGATATTCGATTTTGTCCATATAAATTATATGTGTTTAGATACATATAACCACATGTGACTAAATGTATTTAATAACATATGATTAAAGTTGCTAAAGAACAGCTACTGAATGAAGAAAACGAAAATGAATCTTGTCCACATAAATCATATGTGATTATATACATATAACCACCCGTCACCCCCTCTACCCTCCTTACCTCCTCCATAACCAAGCACCACCGACCATTTCCACCACCAACTACCGAAAACCACCAACACCATTTTTGATTAAATGCATATAATGAAATAATTCATGTGTGGTTATATGTATTTAATCACAGAAATAACATGTTATTAAATACATATAATCACATGTGAATATATATATATATATATATACACACACACGCACATATGATTTATGTGGACAATATGTATTTTCACGTTCTTGGTTTAAACGTTGTTCTCGTATACTTAATCACATGTGTTTATGTGTTTTTAATCACATATGATTTTTGTCAGAAAGATATGTTGTTGCATTTTCGATACAATAGACGTGTATTTTGTGACACCCCATTTATTAAATATATAAATAAACAAATTATGAATGGATAAGTAGCCCTGAAATCCATAATAATTAGTAAGGTGTTGGTTTTGGGGAGCCAAATGTTATTATTCGAGGGTTAAAAGTGTAAGTTCCGGGAATCATTTTGTGAAGATTGTTAGAAGACAGGGGGTGTTTGGTATCATTTGGACCTAATATGAAAGGACTTATGGAAGCAAGGGCTAAAGAGTAAATTTTGGACCTAAGTTGAAAAGGTTTAGTTGAGGGGGGGGGGGGGCTACATGGTAATTATCGGGACTTAAGTTGAAGGGTTTTTTTGATGGCTGGGGTTAAAAAGGTAAATTTCAGACTTAATTTGTAAGGGTTTTCTGAAGGAGGGGTTTAAATGGTAAATATGGGATTTATTTCGAAATGATTTTTGGAGGGAGGGGCTAAACTTGTCATTATGGAAATAAGTTTAGTGGATCGGGGTATATAACCCGTCACCCCTCCCGCTTCAAACCCTAATCCTAAATAAAGCTACAACCGCCATCTCTCCACCCTTATGTCTCCCATCGGCCGCCACCATCCACCCAGTTGTTCTCCGACCACCTAGCACCATTGAACGACGTTGAAGACCGGCTGGGAGGGGAACGAAGTTGCACCAGTGAAGATCGAAGGAGTGGCGTCGTGGTGGCCGCCGTTCGTGAGTGTCCAGCCGCCGCCGCCATGGATGTCAAGTAGGAAAAAAAACGCCACCAATGTCGCCTTTGTTCTACAACTACGCCACCGCCGCTTCCAGCTTTTTTTTCGCCATTATTACCACCTTTAGCCACCGTTATGGCCGCTAGGGTTGTTGCTGCCGTCACCGCACACCACCAGTGGGTGGTTGCGTCCAGATTTCTGATTGCAAGCCGTGTGTGGGGGAAATGTTGGCTGGAAGACACAAAAAAACCACTATGGCAGCCAACCATGGTGGCTGTCGCCGGGAATGCTTTTCTACCGCCACTAGCCACCGTGAAAGGTGGTTGTGGGCATGTTGTGGTGTTTGTGTTCGTTTGTTGAGATGTTATGAGGCTACAGGAGCGTTTCTTGGCAGGAGATCTGAAGAAAGACCCCACAACCATCACCTTGAGGTGGTGGCTGCCACTCTATACTGCCGCGTGCCGCCACAAGGTGGCTGAGTGTGTGTTTATTTTTGGGATTAAATCTTTGTAAATTGTAATTAGAGATTAGAATAATGGAAAGAAACTCAAAACCACCACCGTGAGGTGGTGGTTGCGACCTCCTGCAGCCACCAGCCGCCGTGTTGGGTGGCAGTGTGCTTAGTTAGTTATTGGAATGCTTTTGGAGTGCTTGGACTCAACTGGACTAGAACCCTAACCACCGCCGCGAGGTGATGACCGTCGTCGTGAGCCACCATTGACCACCACTACCCGAGGTGGTAGTGGGCGGTGCCCGACTAGCAAAACCCCAATAGGCCTAGTGAAACCCTAATGGGCCTAATGAACCCTAATTGATCTAAGGACTTAATTTTGGGCCTATTGGGCTATGATTGGGTTGGAAACCCTAATTAGGGTTTGGAAAATCCTAATTTTGGATATATATATATATATATATACATATATATATATATATATATATATATGGGCCTTGGACTTATCGGGACCCACATTTGGGCCATTGGCATGGAATTATGAATTACACCAAATCACCATATGATGTATCTAGTAGAGTGATGGACTTAATGGATTAAGTCCTTAATAGGTTAAGTGAGACACACTTAACCCTAATCGTCATTTTATGTGAAAACCTTAATTTCACTTAGGCCTTAAGTTGGGCCTTTCTATTGGGCCTTGATGGTTGGGCCAATAATGGGCCATTCAAGAACAACCATATGGGCTAGACTGATGATTGGATGGGCTTTAGGGTAAGGCCCTTGTCAGGGTTTGGGCCCAATTTGGAAAATTAGGCCATAGATGGGTCATACTAGGCCTTCATGATTATGAGATATTGGGCCATTAAAAATGTCAAATGTTTGGGCCAGACTAAATGGTTGGGCCTTAGTGGAAGGCCATGTAGAGGTTTGGGCCCAATTTGGAAAATTAGGCCATATGTTGGGCTTTGACTCATAGTTGACTTTTGGGCCTTTGGATTGGGCCCTAGGCTTGAATCAAGCTAAGATGGGGGTAAAGTAGCCATTTACCCCAATTATGGACTTATGATATGTGACAACCCAAAAATTTCTAACTTGCATTCTTCATTTCTTATCAATAATAGACTCGTTTTGCTATCTTGTAGTACCATTTAGGGTTTATTGGAGCGTTCTAAACGTGTTATAATCAAGGTTGGAGTGTGGAAATGGGTTAACTCAAAGTGTAGGAATCAAAAAGAGGCCAAACACTCCAACACATGGAGTGTGCGGCCACACACTTGAGTGTGCGGCCACACACATGTGTTTGCGGCCTCATACCCTTCCCAACCGCACACTCCACCTATATATACCACACTTAGTCATTTTTGAACACTTCTTTCACTTCTTCAAGCATAGAAGTCGAAATCTTCTCAAGTATCATCCTAACCTCCTTGAAGATCTTCATAAAAGGTACCAAGAACACCAAGAACATCAAGAACACTAAGTGTACGGCCGCACACACCATGTATGGCCGCACACCCAACAACACACACCATCTGGCAGCACACATGGCGGCACACATGTGTTGGCCGCACACCTGGCCGCACACACATATAGTGTGTATTTTGGCCATACACCCTCTTGTATAGCCTTATAAACCCTCATACAATCATATATGATTGTAACACTTCATTATAAGTGTTTACTAGTCCCTAAGGTGGTCCCAAAATCATTATTCAGTCATTCATAACACTAATTATATTCATATATATGCCAATATATGCTAAATAGGATTCGCGTGTGTACTCAAGCCACCACTTGATACTTAGCAACTGATCCAACATTTTCATCAGAACCACTCACTACAGGTGAGTTCATACCCCTTAATCAATGTTTTAACCTGTTTTTAAATGTTTTATGGGGGAGGATACAAGTAGAATTATGCTAATTATTATATCAATCACATGTGATTAATGAGCAGCATTCAAATGATTGGCTACTCATTAGCCGTTTTACTAAACAGTTTCCTTCAAATGTCTTTCATAAACACTTTATGTGTTTAAAACTCCTTATTTCTCTGTCCATTTTACTCTGTATATTACTTTTCAAACTTATTTACAATTGTGACTCAAACAAATGTTTCCTTATACTAAAGTTGTTTTATCAAACCCATGCCTTCAAAACGTTTTATAAATTGACATCAAGTCGATCTTTTCTTAGATAATAATTATGTTCAAAGGTTTTACAAAACTTATTTTATGCTTTTATATTATAAATTGCATGCCCATATATGTATAGTTATATAAGAAATGTTTAAAAGACTTAGGACGACTATCGACCCTATTTCCTTTTCGCGCTTGAGATGTGGTCTGGTGGGATATCGGGTACTCGTCCGAAGGTCGTTTAAACATTAGTTATATATCAAATGTACATATATAGTCATAAAGGTCCTTCCAGTTCATCAAATGCCCTAGGTAGCAAGGGTATACATCCATGTTCATACGTGCCAGTTAGATTACTAGTAAACTACCATAGGGGTAGTTTAGGAAGATACTAGAACTATTACTAGAACGTGATATCATACTATGAGTCAGTTCATTCATGAGTCAATACTTACTACTAGAAGAACATATCCAACTATACTAGAGAAGAACATATACAACTATAATAGAAAGAGAACATATACAACGATACCAGAACGATTACATTACTATACTTGCTAGATAGAGAGAGAACACACATTACAACTAGCACACGTAGAACATTACAGTACAATACTATACTATTACATGATCACACTTACATAAGTACAATTACATGATCACACTTACATGAGTACGCTTACATATACATAGAACAGACGTCACTAGGTGCTATAGCATGGAACCAGTTCAGGATCTAACTATACCGATGAATCACAATGCAATTGTGATCGTTATATCGAGTATACATGATCATAGTAATGTGGATGCTCACGGCTTGCAGATATGCAGGGGTCGTGGGTAGGTCCCAAAATCCCTTTGATAGGGGAGTGTACAGCCTGGGATCTAGACATCACATTATACCTTATCCCTCAAATAAGGCAGCTGAGTACCGATGTAGTTATTTATTACAAATGCTACAATACTTACAAGATTACCTTAGACTTAAGGTAATTGGTACGGTTGTAGTTCGACACTACACCATAGTACTATTTCGTTTTCCCATTTACATTCACTTCGTGAACATTCACACGACGCACGGTAATGTAGAAACTATATTTTTGGTTAATGATAGTCATACCTGGGAAAATACATACTCTTACAAGAGACACACGCACAGACACTAGATGCCTTGGTAGAATGCTACATTCAGAGCAGTTAGGTCTTGGTAGAAGACTACATTGAGAACAGTTAAGTCTTGGTAGAAGACTCCTTTTGTTACTAATAGGAATCATAGGGATTTCTAGGGCTTTTCAAACGATTACAGTTGTTTTACAAACATTTTCATATATACAGTTCATTTACATTTTTAATACTTACAATTCATATACATACAAATTCTTACATACAAATTCATGCATACAAATACTTACGTACAAATTAAGACACTAAAATACTTATGATCTCACCAACTTTAAAGCTGATACTCGCTTTCAAAATTACTTGTATCCTCAGGTCATCATAGACAGGTATCAATGCAAGGATTAAGGAAGATGGAACTCGTTCAAGACTCATCTTTCATTTTGATTTATTCATTAGTGTCTATTATACATATCAGAATACACTTGTATTAAAATTATATCATTAATGCAATGGATGATGTTGTTGCTTGTTTACAACTTTACATTGTTGTGATACTGTACATGACGTCCTCCGCCCCAGAACGTTTCCGTCATTCTTGGTTTTGGGGTGTGACATGATATGTGTTGGAAGCCAATTATTAATTGGGTGTTATTTTGATGATTGACAGTTTGAGAACCTGTCATCCAGCAACTAGAGTTTTATCTACGGGACTTCAGCAGTGTGAGGTGAGTTACCTTCCAGTAGAGGTGGGTCTAAGGCACCAATACCGGCCCACCAGTAGGTGATTATGTTTGAGATGATTGTCTTTGTGATAATTGTCTGGGTTGCCACTATCTGATATGCTTTATGTGCTAGGATGCTTTGATATATGAGATAGTAGTAGTTGGGGTGAAATAGTCCCTGGATATTGGTTGAAAGATACCGAAGGGGTAGGTCAGGCACCCAGATATGCATGACAGTATATTTATTATGTTATGCTATGTTATTATGTGGTAGTGGTAGGGGTGAAATAGTCCCCATTATCCGGTTGAAACAAACCGAAGGGGAGGCTAGCACCCATATATCCTAGGCAGCTATCTGGTTGAAATAGACCGAAGGGGTGGCCGGCACCCAGATATGCTTGGTTATGTATGTTATTGTATGGTATGTTGTATGATGGAGGGAAATCACTAAGCTTTGTGCTTACAGTTTTCAGTTTTGGTTTCAAAGGAAAGGAGTCGGTTTGATCGCAGCGCATCACTCTATATTTCCGCACATGAGATCTTGGGGTTACACACTGATATTGTTTTATGATAACATGTTTTGATCGTTTCTACTTTGGTTTTGACATGGGATGTTATTATGGATGTTTCTATACTAATTGGTTTTATAATAACTTAATTAAAAATGAAATTTTTGGTCTTGAATTTTGGGATGTTACAAGTTGGTATCAGAGCCTTGGTTTGAGGGATTCGGGCACACTCTTGGGTGTGTCTGAACTCAAACTAAGGACTTGGTATGAAAAATTTTCAAAAGTAAAATCATTTTATAAAAGAAGTTTGAAAATAATTTGAAAAGAGAAAACAACTTTAAAAAGAACAAGGTGTGTGATGCGTGCAATCAGCCGAGCTCAAGTAAGTTTTCCTCAAGATACCCATACATGTTATGTTATGATATGATATGATTATGAGAACTGTATGCTAGATTAGGGCTAAGGATCTAGGAAGGATGCCTTATATGCCTACTATATGTGTATGAGAACTGCATGCTAGATTAGGGCTAATGATCTAGGAAGATGCCTTATATGTCTGTTGTATGTGCTTGATGAGCTGCATGAGAGTACTGATCAGTCAGTGATAGGATAGCCTGTTTAGGTTATACCTGATTGCATGAGCCTTAGAATCTCATTCCAGTATAGATTCCTGATAAGAGGATAGAATGATTTGATTGGAATATGTTGGTTAGATTTTCCATGGTCTGAATCCTGCTTGCTTTGTGCTTTGTGGGACTATTAGTAATGTGAGCTAGCTATAAAGTGAATACGCTAAGTCACCTGTGGCACAGGCTGGATAATCTCAGAGTGATAGATTTGACCCTATTGTACAACTCTTGTTTGAGTCCAACCGTTCTAGGGGTGGGTCTTTTACTCGAAGGACTATATGATCTTCGTTGCATGTGGCTATATTCATAAGGTAGTTAGTTGAAATTATTGGGAATCTTTCAGCAGCTAAGGAATGGGTGGGTTTGGGAACCTAGGAAAGCCTAGGATATGTTTTAGTGGATTCGTAGTGAGGTTTAGTGAGACTTGGGAGCATCAGTTTGAGGAAGTGACTTGGAGGATTCAGGAGGATTGCTGAGGAAAGTATGGATAGGTGTGGAAGGTAGTATTGGGCCCGTACTACTTAAAGCACATGATCTATACTCGAATCGGTGAAAGTCTTGGTGAATCTATCAAGCTTCGGGGAGGAGTTTGTGACCCGGTTTAGGGACAGAGGATGTTCCAGCTGTTATAGCTCAACCATTAGCAAGTGATCCAGCAAACGTGACAGGGTGTCAGAACTTGAAGGATATGACTTCCAAGAGTTTGTAGATGTGAGATCGATTTGGAGCACCTTGGGAAGAGAGGTTCATGCCAGGTGCATATAGTAGAGGGTCCCGGGAAGAGACCCATGACTTATGATCATGGGGTGAAAGGCCAGCAGGGCCGGAGTCAATGCAACATGTATGGGAAAGTGCACAAGGGAGTTTGTCGCCCCAAGGGTTTAGGCTGCTACAGGGTAGCGGGGTTGGTCATGTCAGCAGAAGGTGATCAGGATTCCTCCAGATGTTGTGGGTATGCCATCATCGAATACTATTAGGTGGATGTTGGGAATATGTATCGCTTTTGAATTGTAAGTGAGTTTGGATAAGTCAGATCTTGGGTCGGTTTTCTGCTAGTGTCTAGGTTATCAAGGATCATATATGCCATCTTGCATGTCGAAAAGTCCTTGATGAACCCATAGAGGGACACAACTTGCAGAGTGGGTTCCGCGTGTACCGTTATCATTTCGGATATTGTCGGTATCTGTGCAGGAGTATTATTTAAAGGATAGTCGGTCAGGGTTAGAGCGATAGTTCTTCAGTGAAGTCAACATCTAGTGGTTCTATCATTTGTTAGGGTATGGTAGACAATTGTCTATGGAAGAACTTTAGAGTTCAAGACATTACCGTTGCTAGGAAAGGATTGGTAGCATGAAGATAGTGGAGTCAGTTGCGGGTGTTAGAAGCATAATTGGTTGGTTATTGGATGTTCAAGAGAGTTGTATTTTCGCATGGGCTGTGTTCGGTTAGAGTTCAGTGGTGCTGCAATATTGGAGGTGGGGATGAGGATTCGTCAGCTAGGTGGGAAGATTAAGGCCTCCAGTTGTCAGCATAAGAGGTAGATTGAGGTTTCAGATGATGGGTTTTGAGCATTCTAACACTCCTATGGTGTACATGCAACCCTATAAATCTTGGATCTATGTTTTCTCAAATATACATGCAAATTTGATTTTTCCAAGGTTTGCTTCCTAACTAGCATGGCATAGGGAACATGTAATATAAAACTAGTAGAAGTACATACCTTTGTTGTTGCTTGAATTCCTTGATGACTTTGTGAGCCTAGAACCCCAAATGCTTCACACAACACCACAAGACTTGGAATAATTTGAGATAATGTCACTAACACTCAAAATCGGTTATTCCCTCTTAGAATCAACTAGTATATGATTTTGCTAGCCATAGGGTCCCTTTTATAGTGTTGTCACAATTAGGGTTTACACATGAATGCCCTTAATTGTCATGACTCTTCATTTCTAATGATCCATGGGTTTGTAACTCCCATGGACTATCCATGGAGCTCCTAATGGGTTATAGCCCAACTTCATAAACCATGGATCATTAGCCCACTATAAAAGAATAGATGATTGACATAATCAACCCTATATATTTAATTAGTCTCATATTGATCACCAAATTAACTCTAAATTAATTCTTGATCAACACTAATTAAATAATACTATTATTAATATATTAGAACTTATAATATATTAATAACCATAAGTGTCCTTTCTTTCATTTTGTCTATCCAAGTATTGCAATGCCATGCAACCCAAATGGACCATGTCGGGTCGGGTCAAGTACATACCAAATACAGTTATGGACTTAGACACTATATCCAACAGTCTCTCACTTGGATAAGTCTAATAACTATATTTGCAGATATGACTTCAGAATCCGACTAGGAATCGTAGCTCTTTCAAAGTCTCTCGGAACTGAGATGATAATGATACACCATTTAAGATAAGTGATCATATAATCCTCTGCTCTCAAGATATCAGCCGGAAAAATACATGGAACATGGTCTTACTTATTGTCCATCATTTGTTTCTCAATCTCTGATTTGTTTCAACATAGAACTAAATTGAACACATCAATTAGGTTCTGACCGGGCCCGACACATAAGTCAAAACCAAATCATCGAGGGGCCCATATATTGCTTCTATTTCTTGAAGGAACATATAAACTTCGACTCATATGCTTGTACTGACCACTTGTTGAATTATGCATAAAAGCACGTTTTATAACATCGAGTTACCAATGCATTTTTGTACAATCAATGGATAACCAACTCATAGTCAACTACTCATATCTCTAGGTTTGAAGATTTATATGATATTACCGTCTCACGATCACTCGAGATAAATTCCATGAAGTGATGCAAGTGAGCGTGGGTTGAATCCAATACTCAGGCCTTATGAGTACTCATGAATGTTGCAGCAACCATTGCTATGTCTAATGCACATCAGACAAATCATACAAGCCAAATTCATGACAGTCTTAAATCGATACCTACTTGGACTGTGGAGAGTTTGAATAATATCATAATTATTCAGGAAGTCAAAACATGAAAAATTGAAACCATAGTAAACGATTAACATAAGATAGTAACACTTTAATCATAAATAAATAACAACTTTTATTTAATAATCAAATATCAATTACATTTACAAGTTTCCGAAAACTATCTAATTATTAAAACTAATATCATCCTTCAGCCCTATGCGCCTCGCATGCTGTAGATGCTTAACCCTACTCAGTCCCTTCGTGAAGGGATCTGTTGGGTTCTCATACGATGATACCCTATTTGCCACGAGGAGTCTTTCTTCTATTCGATGTCTGATGAAATGGTATTTTCTGTCAATGTGCCTGGATCTTCCGTGATCTCTTGGTTCCTTAGCTAAAGCAACCACACTTTCGCTGTCACATAAAATTTCCACTGGCTCCATTATAGCTGGTACAAATCCAAGGTCTCCGATGAAGTTCTTCAGCCATATCGCCTCCTTTGTTGCCTCGCTTGCTGCTATATACTCTGATTCGCAAGTTGAATCAGCTACTGTCTCCTGCTTGGAACTTTTCCAAGTAATTGCCCCTCCATTTAGGATAAAGACCCAGCCTGATTGAGAGCGGAAATTATCTCTGTCAGTCTGAAAACTAGCATCGATATATCCTTCCACTCTCAAGTCATCACTGCCACCGAGGATAAGGACCCAATCCTTAGTCCTCCGCAGATACTTAAGAATGTTCTTCACCGCAGTCTAGTGAGCCTTGCCATGGTTCCCTTGATATCTACTGACCATGCTCAAAGCAAAGGCCACATCAGGGTGAGTACAAGTCATAACATACATGATGGTGCCCACAGCGGAAACATACGGTATATGACTCATCTCAGCTATCTCAGCCTCTGTACTCGAACTCTGAGTCTTACTCAGCATGGCATTACTCTGGATAGGTAATTCCCCTTTCTTGGATTCTTGCATGCTGAACCTCTTCAGCACCTTATCCAAATAGGTACTTTGACTAAGTCCAATTAGTCTCTTACTCCTGTCTCTATATATCCTTATCCCTTGGATATAGGCAGCTTCTCCAAGGTCCTTCATAGCGAAACACTTCCTAAGCCAGGACTTAACCTCCTGCAAGGTTGGGATGTCATTTCCTATGAGTAGTATGTCATCCACATACACCACCAAAAAGCTAACTATGCTCCCACTAGCCCTAACATATACACAGGACTCATCCTCACTCCTTGAAAAGCCAAACTCTTTAACTTTCTCATCAAAGCAAAGATTCCCTCTGCGAGATGCTTGCTTTAATCCATAAATGGATTTCTCAAGCTTACACACTCTATTAGGATATTTTGCATCGACAAAACCCTCTGGCTGAGCCATGTAAACATCCTCAGCCAACTTTCCATTAAGGAAAGCGGTTTTCACACCCATCTGCCATATTTCATAATCATGAAATGCAGCTATGGCCAACAACACCCTAATAGACTTAATCTTCGCTACTGGTGAGAAGGTCTCATCCTAGTCAACTCCCGGAGTTTGAGTAAAGCCCTTCGCTACCAGTCGCGCTTTGCAAGTGTATACCTTCCCATCCATGTCGGTCTTCTTTTTGAAGATCCATTTGCACCCAACTGTCTTATGACATGGTACATTGTCAACCAAGTTCCAAACTTGATTGTCATACATGGACTGAATCTCGTTGTCCATAGCCACCTTCCATTTTGCAGACTCAGGGCCTGCCATGCCTTCCTTATAATTATTAGGTTCATCCAAATCTGTCAGTGTACTATCACTGATAAATGTATCACCTTCAGTAGTGATGTGATAACCATAATAAAAATCAGGTGTGCTCCTAACTCTTGTGGAACGCCTTGGAGGTACAGACTCATCTATCGGCTCAACAGGAGTTTCCTCCTCAGGTTGTCCGATAGTATTTGAGGTTCCTTCACCACTTGACTCTTGAAGCTCTTCAAGGTCAATTTGCCTCCCACTGTCTCCTTGGCTTATAAATTCTCTCTCACGAAAGACTCCTCTTCTTGCTACAAAGAAGACATTATCATTGGGTCTGTAGAAGAGGTAACCAAAGGATCTCTGTGGGTAGCCGATGAAAATACACCTCTCACTTCGACGTTCAAGCTTGTCATGAATCTCACGCCTCACGAAAGCTTCATAACCCCAAATATTGATGTGGTCCAGATTAGGAACTTTCCCAGTCCACATCTCGTGAGGTGTTTTGGCAACCTTTTTAGTAGGGACTAGATTAATAATATGGGCGGCAATCTCTAAGGCATACCCCCAGAATGAGATTGGTAACGAATCTTGACTCATCATGGAACGAACCATGTCTAACAAGGTTCGATTGCGCCTCTCAGCCACACCATTCAGCTGTGGTGTCCCAGGAGGTGTCAATTGTGAGACAATCCCACATTCCTTAAGATAGTCAAGGAACTCAATGCTAAGATACTCTCCTCGCCGATTAGATCGGAGCATCTTGATGTTCCTGCCCAATTGATTCTCAACTTCCTGCTTAAACTCTTTGAACTTTTCAAAGGTTTCTGACTTATGCTTGATTAAGTAGATATATCCATATATGTTGTAATCATTAGTAAAAGTCACATAATAGTGGTTAGCATCCCTTATAGCAACTTTGAAGGGCCCACACACATCTGTGTGTACTAAGTCCAACAAACCTTCACTCTTATCACGAGTAGCTGTGAAGGGTGATTTTGTTATTTTTCCAAGTAAACAAGACTCACAACTATCATCCGACTTTAGGTCAAATGATTCCAAGACTCCAGACTTTTGGAGTTGGCCTATGCGCTTCTTGTTGACATGTCCAAGACGATAATGCCACAAGAATGCTTTATCCAAGCTATTCAAAGAATCAATATACAACACATTATTTCCTAGATTGTCTACAACATTCACAACTTCATATACACCATCACAAGGTAATTATTTAAAGTAAAATACATCATTGTAATAAACATTAATAGAACCATTATTATTATCAAACGAAAATGTAAACCCTTGTTTGTACAAGCCACGGAAGGAAATAATATTTCTCGCCATTTCGGACGAGTAAAAACATTTATTCAAATCTAACATTAACCCATTATTTAGCAATAAAGAATAAACTCCTATCTTGGTAACAAGTGATGCTTTCCTGTTGCCCATGACTAAGTTTATCTTCCCATGCTCCACTTGCTCACTTCTTCTTAGGCCCTGCAAATCAGTACAAATGTGAATACCACAACCTGTATCAAGCACCCAAGAATTAGCATTTGTTGAGTTATTAGACAATATTGTATAAATACCTGCATGGGTGGGTTAACTTTCCCATCCTTTACATATTGCAAGTATTTGAGGCAGCTTCGCTTCCAGTGCCCTTTTTCCTAGGAATAGAAGCATTGTGCTTCCTTTGGGTTTGAAGAAGGAGTGATGGGACCTTTCTTTGTCCCAATTGAAGAGGAGCCATCAAGGGACTTTCCCTTGTTACCCTTTGATGGGGTTTTCCTCTTCTTCCCCTTTCCCTGCCCAATTGCCAGAACAGGAGCTGTTGAAGGAGTAGAAGTAACAACCACTTTACCCTTAAGGCCATTTTCAGCTATCCTTAAGAGTCCTTGAAGTTTGCTAAGTGTGACTTCCTCCTTGTTCATATGATAAGTCATACGAAACTAATCATAACTTGGAGGTAAGGAATGGAGAATGATATCAATCTCCATGTCCTCAGGGAAGTCAACATTGAGCTTTAGCAACCGGTCAATGAACCTTTGCATCTTCTGCATGTGACCGGTGTTGGGTTCACCGTCCTTCATTCTAGTTGTTATCATGGAGGAGATAATTTCATACCTCTCTTGACGCGCACTCTGATGGTACCTATCCATCAGCAACTGGTGCATCTCATAGGGGTAGAAATCTTCATAGGATTTTTGAAGTTCGGGAGTCATGGTGGGCAACATGATGCAGGACACTTTAGTAGCATCCTTCTCATGTGCAACATACTCTGTAAACTCTTCGGGATTAGCAGTGGCTTCATTCACAACCTTAAGCTCCCTATCGAGGATATAATCCTTGTCCTCATAGCGGGTAATCATCTTGATGTTTCTGATCCATTCATTGAAGTTGGATCCATCAAAAGTGACTTTCCCACACAAGTTCAGAAGGGAAAAAGAGCTTGTAGGGTTTGAGCCGACAACATTGTTGGAAGACATCTGAAAGAAAGAAAGACAAGTTTTATTAGATAAAGAGTCCTTAATAAGTCACCCAAATGAAATATTAAGGCTAGGATCCATCAAACTGTTTATAGTTGGAAGAGGGATGCCATAATCCAAGCTATAAAATATTTGAAGGTAGGTAATTGACGATTTACCAATTTCCACCATAAAAACTAAATATTTTATTATTAGGGTTTATTGGATTTGAAACTCTTAGATCTTTTGAGATACATTGAACTTTTTAATGGCATGTTTGAATCTCGATTGTGCCCTCTCAAGTTTGTGACTGGGATGTCGAGGATCACAAAAAAGGTGTGAATAACCATGCAAATTGACTTGGTGCCCTTAACTATATTACCTAATCGATGTGCCGGTTAACCACATACGCTCCACCGATCTATAATAAAGTCAAGTTATCCTTTGTTACTCTTACTAGTCCTTATTAGTGTGCCGGTTAACCACACATGCTCCACTAACGACTTGGTAAGGTACAAAGTGTAATTTCATGGGTTAGCACCTATTTCACATTTTCCTAAAGTAACTAAGATTGGGAATTTATAATGTATAGTTACTTTATAATTTCATTATACTTTTAATGAGGATTAAGGTCCTATCGTACCTTTTTCGGCTAACGACACTCCACCAATCAAGGAAGCGGTGGGTGAGAGTGGACACCCATTAAACCGCCATTTTATAGGCAGTAACCGTATACCCCCTTATAGAATGGCTTCGTGAATGAGGCCTACTAATGGTAAGACTGACATATTCTTATACATATCTATATAATTAAAATTATAATAATAGTATATGGGTTGAATTTTAAACTTTTAAAATTTTAAGGTTTAATTTTGGAATTAAAGTATTAAAGTGTAATACTTTACAAATTCCAAAACTTGAGGGCAAGTTTTGAAACTATTCTAAGACTCTTCAATTTGTAACTTATGAGTTTAATGGTTCATAAAAATGAAGACTCTTCATTTTATGAAACCTCTTATTCTTTAATGAAAATTTTAAAGAAGTGACTTTTGGTTATCCATAACTTGAGGACAAGTTATGGAAACCATCATTAAGCATTAAGATCATGAATTAGGTGCTGTTTGTTTTTTCGAAGCGAAAATTCATTAAGTCTGCGGACCACCTCTGCAATCCTCTGTAGCAGAAGAGGTGGAACAAACGGCTGCAGCCTATAATAAGAAGCATGTTTGTTTTTTAACATCTGCAGACTGCTGCAATAAACTAAAATTTAAATAAACTGAAAATAGTTCTCAACACCGAAATTTAATAATTCTAGTTTTAAAACATTGAAATAATAATAAAAAGAACATGTAAAAAAACAAAAATATAAAACTTTTTTTCTTAAAAAAACTTTAAAAAATGTAAAAGAATCTAATAGTTTTATTCTAGAAAAAAAACTAATTTTAAAAAACATTAAAAAAGAAAATAATAAAAAAATTAAGAAAGTATTGCAAACATTGTCTACAAAGTTCGTAAAAAATTACACACGTTAAAAAAGTGCAACTAAAATTGAAAAATTAATAAAACGGTAAAAAAAATTAAAAAAATCATGTTAAAAAAATCATGGAAATTATAAAAATAATATGTGTCACATCCGTAAATAAAAATTTAAGAAAATCAAAGTTTAAAAAAAAAATTAAAAAAAAAAAAAAGTTATACAAAAATTCTTAAAAAAACACTTAGAAAAAAATGAAAGCGGAAGAGGTTAGAATAGGCAAGTCAAGTGCTGCGCCACGCAGCACACGCACAGAGGTTTTGTAGTCTGAAGTCTTCCAAAAAACAAACTACTGCGAGAGAAAAAGTGTTGTGCGTGTGCTGCGCCGCGCAGCAATAAGTGGTTTGAAGAGGTTTTTATAGAAAAACAAACAGCACCTTAATCAACCAAGCAAGTTACAAACAATTCCTATAATCTTCTAAAACTCATAAGAACAAATATTCATATCAAACAATTTCAAGAAATCATATTAACACATATAAAACTTGAAATTTTGATAATAGTCATTTGAAATGGATTAACATAATCATTACCACATTGAAAAACAAATTTTACAAGTCCAAAACAATTTGGGGTAATGATTCTAGCCCATTTCCAGCAACAAAACTCGGAAAACTGCACAACACGCACCTACTCGTCGAGTGTATGATCATACTTGACGAGTAGGATGAATTTTTCCTTGGACTTGTTGAGTCCCCCCATGAACTCGGCGAGTCCAGATGAACAGTGAGCAGTTTTTTGATTTTTCAAGCAGTTTACATCAAGTATACAGAAAACAAGCCTAGGCTCTGATACCACTGATGGGTTTTGAGCATTCTAACACTCCCATGGTGTACATGCAACCCTATAAACCTTGGATCTATGTTTTCTCTAATATACATGCAAATTTGATTTTTCCAAGGTTTGCTTCCTAACTAGCATGGCATGGGGAACATGTAATATAAAACTAGTAGAAGTACATACCTTTTTTGTTGCTTGAATTCCTTGATGACTTTGTGAGCCTAACACCCCAAATGTTGTGCCTCAAATGCTTCAAACAACACCACAAGACTTGGAATAACTTGAGAGAATGTCATTAACACTCAAAATCAATTATGCCCTCTTAGAATCAACGAGTATCCGATTTTGCTAGCGATAGGGTCCCTTTTATAGTGTTGTCACAATTAGGGTTTACACATGAATGCCCTTAATTGTCATGGCTCTTCATTTCTGCTGATCCATGGGTTTGTAACTCCCATGGACTATCCATGGAGCTCCTAATGGGTTATAGCCCAACTTCATAAACCATGGATCATTAGCCCACTATAAAAGAATAGATTATTGACATAATCAACCCTATATATTTAATTAGTCTCATATTGATCACCAAATTAACTCTAAGTTAATTCTTGATCAACACTAATTAAATAATACTATTATTAATATATTAGAACTTATAATATATTAATAACCATAAGTGTCATTTCTCTAATTTTGTCTATCGAAGTATTGCAATGCCATGCAACCCAAATGGACCATGCCGGGTCGGGTTAAGTACATACCAAATACAGTTATGGACTTAGACACTATATCGAACATCAGACTAGACCAGATTTCAAGAGTACTCTTCAGGATTTCAGAGGATGGGCGATCTTAAGGTTTGACTGGTAATTGGTTGTTAGCATTGGTAAGCACATGTTTTCAACAGTGGATCATTAGGAAGCAAGAAGGATTGGGAATCCTTCAATTCTCATGTACCATAAAGATTTAGTTGAATCTAAGTGGGGGAGAATCGATTATGTATTCAGGATCAGAAATAGGCATGAAACTAGGATGAGTTTCACATCCCCGTCAGGGGGAAATGCGGTCAAGTGGCCGTCTAGGTTGAGGATTGGGTGAGTTGGGAGTTTAGAAAATGTTCCAACATTTGGTTCATGCTTTTTTCCTTGGCATCAGACAGCAGGTTTTGGGAACCATGTTAGGGCTCTAGTTAGGACTCAAGTTCAGTTGAGTGTTAGGTCGAGTGCGTGTTCGAACCAATATGGAAAGTGTTGTAAGACTACGGGGGTAGCCATAGCATTCACTAACAGTTAGATAGTTGGACAGTATTGTAAGACTACGAGGGTAGCCGTAGCATTCACTAACAGTCAGATAGTATGGAAAGTGTTGTAAGACTACGGGGGGGGGGGGGGGGGCAGTCGTAGCGTTCACTAACAGTCAGATAGTTGGACAGTGTTGTAAGACTACGGGGGTAGCCATAGCATTCACTAACAATCAGATAGTATGGTAAGTGTTGTAAGACTACGGGGGTAGCCGTAGCATTCACTAATAATCAGATAGTATGGAAAGTGTTGTAATACTACGGCGGTAGTCGTAGCATTCACTAGCAGTCAGTTAGCATGGAGAGTGTTGTAAGTTTGCGGGTGTAGCCGTAACATTCATGAGGTTGGCAGATAGTGATAGAGTGTTGTGAGACTACGGGTGTATCCATAGCATTCACTAGGTTTATAGATTGCATGAGCGTGTTGTTAGAACGCGGAAGGAACAGTAGTACCTACCAGTTCGGGTGCAGCAGTGAGGCTATGGAAATCCACAAATTTGATTTCGGAATTACCTAGATGAATTAGACCTGGTTGAGCCAGTGATGAGATCGTAGAAATGCCACTATAACTAGGAGATGAAGGAAGGAATGGATTGCTTAAGGTCGTTTGTAATATAAGGCTACCATTGGTCATGTAGTAATCACTTTTAGCCTTGAATATGGTGACGTCGGGACTCGACGTATGAACCCGCGCTGTTAGATCATAAGGTCGTTAGAGCCACAGTGGAAAGACAAATAATGGTAATTATTGACAGAAGAGGATTTTGTTCGAAAGTCGTGTGGGGACGACTGCATGGGAGTCCTTTTAGCTCAATGACCGGGCCGGGACCCGATATTCCAGATGATTGGTGAACGAATTGAGACCAGGGAGGTCTCGATAGATTTTGGAAAGCAGCCGTGTGACAACATACTGTTTCAGACAGGTCAGTGATCCAGGCAGTTTCAGGGTTTGGACAATATTAGTATTTGTGTTTAGGTTCCAAGTACGGACATAACAACTGATTGCTTGGGGTGATTATAAGTCGCTCACAGCAGGATTAGCTGAGCCTTGGTCAAGTATAAGTGATCTGCAAGGATAATTAGGCATGTGATCCTGTTTTATAGTGGAAACCTCGAGCTATTAGAAGTTGAGTAGTCATTTGAAGGATAAATGGACTGGATTCAACAATAATGATTCAGTATGAGTGGTCTGTCAGGGAATCAGACCATCTCAAGATAGCAGATTTCAGACAGAGTAGATGTGATCTTGTTGCGAGGAATTCATTCACCTGCGGATTTTAGGGCTTTGAGAAGATTGGTCATCGCTTCCCTAGGAAGGCTAGGGTGTGCCACGATGGTGACCATGTTACTAGAGTGGTTGGGCGAATAAGGAATGGTAAGTAATGATTTCGAGGACGAAATATAATTTAGGTGGGGGAGAGTTGTAACACTCCGTTTATTAAAGAAATAAATAAACAAATTAATGAATGAATAAGTAGCCCTAAAATCCATAATAATTAGTAAGGTGTTGGTTTGGGGGAGCCAAATGTTATTATTCGAGGGTTAAAAGTGTAAGTTCCGGGAATCATTTTGTGAAGATTGTTAGAAGACAGGGGGTGTTTGGTATCATTTGGACCTAATATGAAAGGACTTATGGAATCAAGGGCTAAAGAGTAAATTCTGGACCTAAGTTGAAAAGGTTTTGTTGAGGGAGGGGCTGCATGGTAATTATTGGGACTTAAGTTGAAGGTTTTTTGGATGGCTGGGGTTAAAAAGGTAAATTTCAGACTTAATTTGTAAGGGTTTTCTGAAGGAGGGGTTTAAATGGTAAATATGTTGGAATAGTGTCTAAGGCTACAACTATATTAGGCAAGTATTTGACCCGGTTGTGCATGGTCCTTTTGGGTTGCCTTCACCATAGCAACTTGACAGAATGATTTATAATGAGAGAAGGAATATTATTAATATATTATAAGAATAATATAAGGAATAATAATATTGTTATTTGATTAATATAAGTCATAAATTAATTAGGAATTAATTTGGTGACTTAAAGAGATTAATTAAATGAAGGGGTATAAGCTCTCAATTGTTTGATAGTTTGACTTTGGGCTATAAATCCCTTAAGGATAAGGGGGACGGATTCTAGGGCTTTGGATAGGCTTAGATTTCGTCCAAGGGCTTATCTATTAGGGTATTGGATTGCTTAGGGCCTAAGTTATCCAATTAGGGTTTTAGGGTGAAACCCTAGGAGCCTTACAAGTATAAATAGACCCCTAGGGCTAAGGGAATTCGTGACTTATGCTTTGAGAAGAAACCCTGGCCGATTTGATCCCCTCTCCTCTCTCCTAAATGATCTTCTTGCTATTTGGTGTTTGTAAGCCATTAGAGGAGTGACAATTGTGACTCTAAAGCCTCAAGGACAAGAAGATCAAGCAAGTGATTCAAGGTAAACTTCTAATCTCTGATTTCACATTGTTGTTATAGTCTATTAGTCATTAGAAGTCTTGGATTCAATGTATGTTCAATTAGAGAAACCTAGATCCAAGCATTAGGGTTGCATGTGCACATAGGAATGTTCATAGGGCTAAAACCCATTAGTGGTATCAGAGCAAGGTTGGTTTCTATTGAATTGATACTTTGATTGCTTGTTTGTTGCTGAAAAAATTGTTTTTTTTTGTCCTCTGCCTGATGAACTTGGCGAGTCCCATGGTGGTACTCGACGAGTAGGCTCAACTCGGCGAGTCCATCTGGGTACTCGGCGAGTTCGAGCGTCAGAAAGAGCAATCTTCGGGATTTCTTGTTGTTTATCTTTGAGATACTTGCCTTAATCATATTAGATCAATATAAATTCGATTTTATGATATATATGAGTATATTCTTGACCTAATTGAAGATATTTATCAATTAATAAAATATTTGTTTCCTTATGTGATAATTGATTAATTATTTTAATTTAATTGGTAAATTGTTTTGCAAGAAATCATTAAATAAATCAAATATGGATAATTATGGAATTAATTGTTAATTTAGATTATTTGTTATTTGATCCTCTATGTTTTAAAAGTTTAAAACTTGCCCTCAAGTTTTGAAATTTATGTTTTGTGATTAAAAGTTTAATTTAGACAATTTAAATTTCAGACCCTAGAATTTTACAAGTTTAAAATCCAACCTTATACTAATATAATATTACAAGATTAATATATATATATATATATATATATATATATATATATATATATATATATGTGTGTATGTATAATTAAAATGCTAGTCTTACCGTTAGTAGGCCTCATTCACGAAGCCGATCTATAAGGTGGGTATAAGGTTGCTGCCTATAAAATGGCGCTTAATGGGTGTACACTCACACCCACAGCTTGCTTGATCGGTGGAGGGTCGTTAGCCGAACGGGTAGGATAGGGCAACCTCGTCTCTTCATTAAAAGTATAATATGAAATACAAAGTAACTACATGTTTTTTAAAAATTTCCCAATCTTAGTTACTTTAGGAAAAGTGAATTGATGCAATCCCATGAAATTACACTTTGCACCCTTGCTAAGAAGTTAGTGGAGCGTGTGTGGTTTACCGGCACACTAATTGGTTCTAAGCAAAGGTGGAAAAGGGTGATTCATTGTTTATCATAGTTCGATGGAGCGTGTGTGGTTTACCGGCACATCGAATAGGTGATCGTTACAATGAAGGCACCATGTAAATTTGCATGGTAATTCACACCCACTTTGTGATCCTTGGTATCCCAGCCACAAACGAGAGGGGCATATAGAGATTTAAACATGTCATTGAAAAGTTTCAATGAATCTCATCCAAACCTAGGAATTCTCAATACATTTAGAACTTAAAGTTATGTTTTTGTGGTGGAGAATTAGTGAATCGTCATTCACTTACCTTCATATTATTTGCATGTTAGATTACGTCATCCCTTTTCTAATATGTAAATATTGTTGTTGGATCCTAGCCCTAATTTTCCTATTGGGTGATAATTAGGGATTCATATTCTAATCTATCTTTGTCCTTTCTATTTGTAGATGTCGAACGCAAACAACGCTGCTGCTAGTTTATTCACATTGATGAGCCTTTGTCAAAAGGTCACTTTCGATGGGACGAACTTTAGCGAATGGATAAGATACATCCGCACAACTGCTCGCTATGAGGACAAGGAGTATGTCCTCGATGAGAAACTCGAGAAAATCAACCCTAAAATCGCTACTCCGGCTGAAATGACCACTTTTGAAACTCACGAGTGTGATGCAACGAAGGTACATTGCATCATGATAGCCACCATGAATGCCGAATTCCAAAAGTCCTATGAGGACATGTATCCGTATGAAATGCACCAAGACTTGTTGGAGAGATACCACCAGAACGCGAGGCAAGAGCGTTACAAGATTTTCACTAACATGATTTCCGCTAACATGGGTCATGGAGAATCTCTTACCGTGCACCTGCAAAAGATGCAAAGGTATGTCGATCGTCTTCGCAAGTTGAATGTTGACTTTGGGGAAGACTTGGCGATCGACATGGTGCTTCACTCTTTGCCTCCGTGTTACAATCAATTTTGGATGACCTACCACATGAACAAGGAAGAGGTCACCCTAAGCAAGCTACAAGGTCTCCTTAGGGTTGCTGAAAGCAACCTCAAGGACAAGTCTGTTGCACCCACTCCCAATCCACCCGCTGCTCCTGTTTTGGCCATTGGGCAAGGAAGAGGCAAAAAGAGGAAGGCTCCGTCTAAGAGCCACCACAAGGGAAAGTTCCGAGATGGTTCCTCTTCTAGTGGGACCAAAGTTGATCATGCTAAACCCTGTCCTAACCCTAAGGAGGCAGAGTGCCATCATTGCCATAAAATAGGGCATTGGAAGAGAAGCTGCCCAGACTACCTGCAAGCCATAAGGGAAGGAAAGATCAAGCCATCTTTCGCAGGTATTTATACAATTAAATCTAACGATTCATATCATGCTATTTCTTGGGTCCTTGATACCGGTTGTGGTTACCACATTTGTTCTAATTTGCAGGGACTAAGAAGAAATAGGGATGTGGAGCATGGAAGAATATATCTAATCATGGGGAACAGAAGATCGTCGCCTGTGACCAAGATTGGAGTGTATTCTTTACTGCTTAGGAATGGTTTATCTTTAGATTTGAACAATTGTTGCTATTCGTAAGAAATGGCTAGAAACATCATTTCATTTCATGGTTTGTTTAGACAAGGTTTTAGATTTTCTTTCAATAATGAGAATGGTTCTATTCTTGCTTATCTAAATGGTGTCTTATATTTTGAAGCTATACCATGTAATGGAATTTATGAAACTGTTATGATTGTAGATAACTTAGGAAATGATGTTTTATGCATGCATTCTTCCAATGATATGGATAAAGCATCCTTGTGGCATTGTCGTCTTGGACATGTCAACAAGAAGCGCATAGCCCAACTCCAAAAGGATGGAGTGTTGGAGTCATTCGACCTTAGGGAAGATGACACATGCGAGTATTGTTTGCTTGGAAAGATGACTAAGTCACCCTTCACAAGTACATGTGAGAGGGGTGAAGGTCTATTGGACCTAATACATACTGATGTATGTGGACCGTTTAGCTCAACCACGAAGGATGGGAACCGCTTCTATGTGACTTTTACCGATAACTATAGTAGATATGGGTATATCTACTTAATTAAGCAAAAGTCAGAAACTTTTGAAAAGTTCAAAGAGTTCAAGAATGAAGTGGAGAATCAATTGAGCAGGAAAATCAAGATGCTTCGATCCGATCGAGGAGGAGAGTACCTAAGTCTTGAATTCCACGACTATCTCAAGGAGTGTGGAATAGTTTCACAATTGACGCCACCTAGGACACCGCAGTTGAATGGTGTGGCAGAAAGGCGTAATCGAACCTTGTTAGACATGGTTCGCTCTATGATGAGTCGTGCTTCGCTACCTATCTCTTTTTGGGGGTATGCCTTAGAGACTGCCGCCCATATCCTTAACCGAGTCCCTACTAAGAAGGTTGTCAAAACACCTCACAAGATGTGGACATGGAAAGCTCCCTCGTTGGCACATATCAAGGTTTGGGGTTGCGAGGCTTTTGTAAGACGAGATACTCACGACAAGCTCGAACCTCGTAGTGAGCGATGTATTTTCATTGGCTACCCGCAGAAATCCTTTGGATATCTCTTTTATAGACCGAAGGACAATGTTGTCTTCATTGCGAGAAGAGGATTTTTTCGAGAGCGAGAACTCATAAGCCAAGGAGACAGTGGGAGGCAAATCGAGCTTGAAGAGATTCAAGAGTCGATAGATGAAGGAACCTCTACCGCTGGCACTCAACCCGAGGAGGAAACTCCGGTTGAACCAATTGACGAGTACTTACCTCTTAGACGTTCCGAAAGAGTTAGAGTTCAACCCCAGTTTTATGGTTTTCATATTACTACCGAAGGGGACACGTATATTAGTGATGGTACACTAATAAATTTAGATGAACCTAATAGCTATAAGGAAGCCATGGCAGGCCCAGAGTTTGTAAAATGGAAAGAGGCGATGGACAGCGAGATCCAGTCCATGTATGACAACCAAGTTTGGAATTTGGTTGATAATGTGCCCGGACGTAAGACCGTTGGGTGCAAATGGATCTTCAAGAAGAAGACCGACGTGGAAGGAAACGTACACACATATAAAGCGCGATTGGTTGCGAAGGGCTTTACTCAAACTCCCGGAGTTGACTATGATGAGACCTTCTCACCAGTTGCGAAGATTAAGTCTATTAGAGTGATGCTAGCTATTGCTGCATTTCATGATTATGAGATTTGGCAAATGGATGTCAAAACCTCTTTCCTTAATGGTAAGTTGACCGAGGATGTTTACATGGCTCAGTCAGAGGGTTTTGTCGATCCGAAGCATCCGAATAGAGTGTGTAAGATTGAGAAGTCCATTTATGGACTTAAGCAAGCGTCTTGCAGATGGAATCTTTGCTTTGATGAGAAAGTCAAAGAGTTTGGATTTGTACGATGCGAAGATGAATCATGTGTATATGTCAAAGCCAGTGGGAGTATAGTAAGCTTCCTCGTTCTGTATGTCGATGACATACTACTCATAGGAAACGACGTCCCGACTCTGCAGGAAGTTAAGTCATGGCTCGGGAAATGTTTCGCTATGAAGGCCCTTGGAGAGGCTTCCTATATTCTGGGAATAAGGATAGTAAGAGAGAGAAGTAAGAGACTAATAGGACTTAGTCAGAACACTTACTTAGATAAGGTACTAAAACGTTTTAGTATGGAAAACTCGAAGAAGGGAGAATTACCAATACAAAGTAATGCCAAGTTAAGTAAGACTCAAAGTCCGAGTACCGAAGCTAAAATAGCAGAAATGAGCCGAGTACCATACGCTTCCACAGTTGGCTCAATCATGTATGCTATGACTTGTACTCGCCCTGATGTAGCCTTTTCCTTGAGCATGGTTAGCAGATATCAAGGGAATCCTGGCAGAGCCCATTGGATTGCAGTTAAGAATATCCTTAAGTACCTTCGGAGGACGAAGGAATGGTTCTTAGTCCTCGGAGGGAGTGATGACTTGAAGGTGCGAGGGTATAGTGACGCCAGCTTTCAGACTGACAGGGACAACTACCGTTCGCAGTCGGGCTGGGTCTTTACCCTGAATGGAGGAGCAGTGACTTGGAAAAGTTCCAAGCAGGAAACCATAGCTGATTCAACGTGCGAATCAGAGTACATTGCAACGAGCGAAGCGTCAAAGGAGGCAATATGGTTAAAGAACTTCATCGGTGATCTTGGAGTTGTACCTGCCATAAAGGAGCCCATGGAGATTTTCTGTGATAATGAAGGAAAGGTTGCCTTGACCAAGGAACCGAGGGATCATGGTAGATCTCGACATATCGACAGAAAATATCACTTTATTAGACATCGTGTAGAAGAAGGACAACTCGTAGTGAAGAGGATATCATCAGAAGATAACCCAGCAGATCCGCTTACGAAGGGACTGAGTAGGGTTAAGCACTTGCAGCATGCTAGGAGTATTGGGCTGAAGGGTGATATTAGTATAGATTAGATAGTAGTAGAAACGTGTAATAGATAAATGTAATTAACATTTGAAGATTAAATAAAAGAGTATTATTTATGAGTAATGTTACTGTCTTATGTTAATTATTTAACTATTGTTTCATTTTGCATGTTTTGACTTCCAGAATAATTGCGTTTATTAAGAATAATCGAATTGTTCAAATTGTCTACAATCGTTCATATGTTGGAAGTAGGTATGAATGAAGATTGTCATGAATTGGTGTGTAGATTGTCTAAATGGTATTAGACATAGCAAAAGTTTGTTGCAACGTTCATGAGTGCTTATGAACTAGTTTTGATCATTGGAATAAACCCGCGCTTGCTGGAATCACCTTATGGAATATGATAAAAAGGGTGATCGCAAGACGATAATATCATATGGTCTTAAAACCTAGATATATGGTTTGTTATTTGTTAATTGGTTGTACATTGATAATGCGAAACCGCATCAGTAACTTGATGTTATAAAAAGCATTGTTGTGTATAGTTGATTAATGAATAAGTAAATGCATATAAGTCGAAGTTTATCTGTTACTTTTATCCCAAGAGGGTAAAAGCGATACTTCGGCCGCTCGATGATTTGATTTGACTTATGTGCCGGGCCCGGTCAGAACTAAATTGATGTGTTCAATTAAGTTCTATGTCAAATAAATCGGAGATCGAGAAACCAAATGCTAGACAAATTAGTTCCATATAAATGTCAGCATGATATCTAAACAGAGGACTGTACGATCCCTTATCTAAAGGACAAGATTGATTAGATCAGAGTTTGACAGCGTCTTTGAGAGCTACGATTGCTAATCGGAATATACTTGTATATATAGTTACTAGACTTATCCAAGTGGGAGACTGTTGGAATAGTGTCTAAGGCTACAACTATATTAGGCAAGTATTTGACCCGGTTGTGCATGGTCCTTTTGGGTTGCCTTCACCATAACAACTTGACAGGATGATTTATAATGAGAGAAGGAATATTATTAATATATTATAAGAATAATATAAGGAATAATAATATTGTTATTTGAGTAGTATAAGTCATAATTAATTAGGAATTAATTTGGTGACTTAAAGAGATAAATTAAATGAAGGGGTATAAGCTCTCAATTGTTTGATAGTTTGACTTTGGGCTATAAATCCCTTAAGGATAAGGGGGACGGATTCTAGGGCTTTGGATAGGCTTAGATTTCATCCAAGGGCTTATCTATTAGGGTATTGGATTGCTTAGGGCCTAAGTTATCCAATTAGGGTTTAAGGGTGAAACCCTAGGAGCCTTACAAGTATAAATAGACCCCTAGGGCTAAGGGAATTCGTGACTTATGCTTTGAGAAGAAACCCTGGCCAATTTGATCCCCTCTCCTCTCTCCTAAATCATCTTCTTGCTATTTGGTGTTTGTAAGCCATTAGAGGAGTGACAATTGTGACTCTAAAGCCTCAAGGACAAGAAGATCAAGCAAGTGATTCAAGGTAAACTTCTAATCTCTGATTTCACATTGTTGTTATACTCTATTAGTCATTAGAAGTCTTGGATTCAATGTATGTTCAATTAGAGAAACCTAGATCCAAGCATTAGGGTTGCATGTGCACATAGGAATGTTCATATGGCTAAAACCCATCAAAATATGGGATTTATTTCGAAATGTCTGGAGGGAGGGGCTAAACTTGTCATTATGGAAGTAAGTTTGGGGGATCGGGGTATCTAACCCATCACCCCTCCCGCTTCAAACCCTAACCCTAAGACCATCTCCAACCCATCTCCATTTTTTCTCCCATAAATGGAGTAAAAAATGGAGTAAACAGTGTGTCATCTCCAACCCTACTCCATTTTCTACCCCATTTTTTTACCCCAAAAAGTATATTTTTGGAATATTCCATTTTTATAACTTATATATATTGTCAAATACACCCCTCTACTAATTAAACTCTATATTTATAATTGATTAATATAAATTAGTATACAACATGATATTATAAATATTAAATATTGCATTTAAATTATAATTAGCAGATAAAATAAACTAGAAATGTATAAAATAAAAATGATAGGGACTAAAATTGACAACCAAACTTCACCTCCATTTTTGGAGATATGAATAGTATTCCCCCATATATGGGGGAATACTATTCATATCTCCAAAAATGGAGGTGGAAATGGGGTAGGGTTAGAGAAGAATGGGGGGAGAAATGGGGGAAGAAATGGAGTATGGGGTTGGGTTGGAGATGCCCTAAATGAAGCTACATCCGCCATCTCTCCACCCTTATGTCTCCCACCGGCCGCCACCATCCACCCAGTCGTTCTCCGACCACCTAGCACCATCGAACGACGTTGAAGACCCGCTGGGAGGGGAACGAAGCTGCACCAGTGAAGATCAAAGGAGTGGCGTTGCGGTCGTCGCCGTTCGTGAATCTCTAGCCGCCGCCGCTATCGATGCCAAACAGGAAAAAAAAAACCACCAACGCCACCTACGTTCTGCAACTACGCCACCACCGCTTCCAGCTTTTTCGTTGCCATTATTACCACCTTTAGCCACCGTCGTGGTTGCTAGGGTTGCTGTTGCCATCACCGCGCACCACTAGTGGGTGGTTGCGTCCAGATTACCGATTGCAAGCCGTGTGTGGGGGAAATGTTGGCTGGAAGACACAAGAGGACCACCATGGCAGCCAACCATGGTGGTTGTTGCCGGGAATGCTTTTCTGCTGCCACTAGCCACCGGAACTCAACCTGTCTCTCCGGAGGTATCCCAGGCAAATCCTCCGTAAATACATCCGGGTACTCTCGTACCACTGGTACGTCATCAACTATCGCCTTACCCTTATCTCGGGTATCCATGACATATGCGACATATCCCGCACAGCCCTGCTGAATGTGACCTCTTGCTCTCGTTGCAGAGCAGAAAACTGGTCCGCGTTGTGGCCTCTAGCCCTAAATCACTAACTCTCCCCCACTGGGAGTGCGAACTCTAACCAACTGCTATTCGCAATCTATCACTGTCCCATTGGGGCTCAACCAATCCATACCTACTATGACCTTATTCCCACGCAGGGGAATAGGAACCAAAACCACTGGGAACCGCTCATCAAATAATCAAAGTGTACAACCTCTATGAACTCTCTTGACCCTAACGGTCCTGTCATCCACTATCTCGACGTCAAGTGGACAATCTAGCTCCCCCGGAGCTCTGCTAAACCGCTTGCTAAGAGCAAGCGACACAAAAGATCGGGTAGCCCCCGAATCAAACAATACCATAGTTGTAATGTCTTTCACTAAGAACGACCCTATAAACAACACACAACCATGAGACATATACAATATCAAATACATAGATAAGAAGAAAAATACATACCCGTCACCACGTCAGGAGCTGCTCGTGCCTCCTCTACAGTAAGCTGAAAGGCCCTGATCCGCGTCGTCGGCGCCTCAGCCCAGACCTGACGGCCGTCTGCAATCCTCAAGGTGGAAGAAGAAGGTGCTACCACCTTCCCTGCTGCTACTAAGCTCGGGCAATGGGACCGCTTGTGTCCCCTATGATTGCACTGAAAGCAAATCAGATCTGATGCTGATGTGGTGGTGGTAGTAGTTGTACAATCTCGGATTATGTGACCAGTTCGGCTACACTTATAATAGCCCGAACTCCCTGCCTTGCATGCTCCCTCGTGCATCTTGCCACACTTGCCACAACGATCGTGGCCCTGCTGACTCTGAGATCTGTAATCTGATACTTTGGGCTTCTTGCCCGAACTCCCTGTTTGAACTCCCTCTGGCTTCCTCTTCCTCTCCATCTCTAAATCCAACTCCCTCTATCGAGCCTTTGCTATCATATCTTCCAGTGTCTTGCAGCTGGATCAGCTCACAAACTAGAGGATGTCACTTTGCAACATCTCATGATATCGGGCCTTCTTCATCTCCTCGTCCGCCGCATACTGCGGAACAAGGAGGGCCCTCTCCCTAAACTTGGCGGTAACCTCCACCACAGTCTATGTCGTCTGTTGGAGATTCTGGAACTCCCTGGCAAGCTGCTGCACCTCAATAACAAGTCATAGCATCCAACACAGTGTCATCTCCAATGGCTCTCCCGACCTCCTCCCACTAATCACGTGCCCGGCCCTTTAGAAGACAGGACGCGAGCCTAACCTTATCCTCCTCGGGACATCTGCTAGTGCGGAATGCGTTGGCGACATCTGCCAACCATCGGGTACTAGAAATGGGGTCTTGAGCCTTCTCATAATCAGGAGCTCCACATGCTCTGAACTCTCTGAATGTGAGCGTGCGCGGCCCCATCATGGTCGCCACGTCAATGCGAAACACAGCCAACCTCTCATCCATAAGCTCCAGGATACCCTCCTTGATCGAATCGAAGGTCACAGGAGTCTGCTCAAGTATGCTACGCGTGATCTCTGAGGAGATAAACTCCCTAGTTTGCTCATCCAAGTGCTCAACTCCAGAGCATGAACCTGATCTCTCCCCGGTACCTGAACTGCCAACTGCTGGTCTCGGGCGTAAAACCACCACTCTGAAAACACATAATGACAAACGTCATAATACTACTATAACCCGAGGGATCACATATATCACAAGTTCCTTGGTCTCATCTCAGCCTTCCTTGATCCGAGTACGGATCCTCTGCTTTAAGTAGTACGGGCCCATACTACTTTCCACATCTATTCGTACTTTCCTCAAGAACTGCCTTGACTCCACCAAGTCCCTTCTACTGCTACTGCTCTCTGCTACTCTCATCCTAGGCTTGCCCTAGGGTAATCACCAACTCACTCTCCGCCATCAGCTACACAAGAAGTCCCCGCTTTCTTCCCCTAATTAGCTTGCGAATACTATTACATATTACTCAGACTAGATACTTCTTCGAATGAGAGATCCTACCCTACAACGGTTGGACTCAAACAAGAGCTGCGAAATAGAGCTAGATCTAACCTTCTGAAATTACTTAATCCTTTCAATATGTAACGTAACATATTCATTTACTAGTTAGTAAAAGATAACTAAGACTCCTAAAAGCACAAAGCAAGCAACATTTGAACATCGAGTACACATAATCAAGCATATAATACTCTGGCTATCATACTGTCAATTCTGTACTTTGCATGCAGTTCTCATAAAGCTGAAACACATATAACAGGCACATAAGGCATCTTTCCTAGATCCTTAGTCCTAATCTAGCATGCTATTCTAATAAAGCTGATAACCATATCATAGCATAAACTAGTATGGGTAATTTGGGAGTACTTACTTGAGCTCGATTGATTGCATGCACAACACCCTTTTCTTTTTCCAAAGTTCTTTTCTTTCTAAAAAAAATATTTTTGCTTTTTCTAAAACTCTTTTCTTTTGAAAATTGTATACCACTTCCTTAGTTTGAGTTCAGACATACCCGAAAGTGTGCCAGAATCCCTCAAACCAAGGCTCTGATACCAACTTGAAACATCCCAAAAATACAAGCCAAAATTTTCGTTTTCAAAATCATTTATCAAACATAGATATCATTGCCATAGTGTAAAACCATAAAAATGTATCTTGAAAACTCATAAAATCTGATAACATATACGGTCTTATAACAAATATCAGAGTAAACTCCCAGGCTAATCAACTGTGATGTGTGTGCTATGCCATCAACTTGAGCCCTTCCCTTTACTAACTGAAGTACCTGAAACCAAAACTGAAATTGTAAGCACGAAGCTTAGTGAGCTTCCCCAAACTACCACATAACATAAAAATCACAAATAGAAAATAATATAACTCTAGGAATCTTCCCAACTGCATCGGGACGAATCCTGGCATCGGACTCCTGTCCGGCATCGGGCTCACCCCGGCATCCGACCGCATCGGGCATTAGGCTCACCCCGGTATCGGGCTTGCCCCGACATCAGGCTTACCCCGGCACATACTCAACATAACATATATATATATATATATATCATAAACACATAGCATAATCACATAAACTGCATCGGGCTTACCCCGGCATCGGACTGGAGTCCGGAACATATAACACATAAACTAGCATACTTTGGGCTTACCCCGAATACATAATACATGGCACAATGACTAACATACGTCGGCCTTACCCCGGAACACATAGCATATAACATACTCACATATACTGCATTGGGCTTGCCCGACATCGGATCGGAGTCCGGAACATATGACACATAACACATAAACACGCATGAATCACAAAGACATCAAGCATACATAACTACTTCTCGGGACCGCCCCGGCATCGGATCGAAGTCCAAAAACATATAAACTGCATGGGGGTAACCCCAACATACTTTATTACTTAAACGGGCCGGCTTTGGTGCCTTAGACCCGTTCCTACTGGAGGGAAACTCACCTCGTGTGACTAACTGCTGCAACTCTCAGTGAGGAATCTCTGTCTGCTGCTCCGACGACTCTCCGGCTATAAATTCCATAAAGACACTTAGTCAAAAACTGATACTGATTTTAGGTTAAAATGACCATTTTATCCTTGGCCAAAGTCAATCATCTTGGTCAAAGTCAACATCCAGTTGACTCGACTAGCCGAGTTGGCCTGCCAACTCGCCGAGTCCCTATTCTTTCCCTTACCCCCAACCTGACTCTACTCGTCGAGTCTAGCAAGAACTCGACGAGTTCTCATTCAATTGATATCGGGACAATCTTCAACTGACTCATCGAGTTCAACCTTGAACTCGTCGAGTTCGACCTTGAACTCGTCGAGTTCATCTTCATCATAAGTGCTACTAGTTTGTGACTCGCCGAGTTGTATGAACAACTCACCGAATTCGTCTTCATGGGTTGGTAGATTTCCTTTGACTCGCCGAGCACCAAGAACGACTCGCCGAGTCGACCATTTTCCAAATCCATTACTCGATTTCTGATGTAAAACTCTCATCCAAAAGGTAGATACGGGCTCCTTAAGACAATATAACACGTAAAGTTATGAACTTTACATACATGCATGGGACTTTAGGCTCAAAGGACCCAAAAATGTGGTCTATAGGATGCATGGGGTTATCATGGCCATAAAGCTTGCATGTTTATGCCATGTACTCCTCCCTAGAACCTAGATCTGAGATATGAACCACTTGGGACGTCCCAACCATCAAGGACCAAGTTTTTGAGCCAAAAACCTCTTAATATGGGGACAAATATATCTAAGAGGAAGAAGACGAAGTTGTAAGCTTGATTACCAGAAAAGATGGAAAATGAGGTGTAGCTTATGGATCTACTCTTTTTCCCTTGGGTCTTCTATCTTCCACTTCTTACTCTAGCTTCAAAACACACCAAGAAACACTCAAAACAACCAAGAAAGCTCAAGATCACTTATGGAGGATTAGGGTTTCGGGTGAAATGCTCTGGAGGTGATGGAGGTTGGGGTGGAAGCCTCATAAGATGTTTAAATAGGGTGCAAACCCTCCAATTTAGGGTTTCACCCAGACAGCTCCTACTCGCCAAGTCTGACTTCCGAATCGTCGAGTAGGTCACTAAATCCCACGATCCGGAATCGATCCTACTCGACGAGTTGAGCCCCCAACTCACTGAGTCCAAGAGTAAAATATAGAATTTGACTTGAATTTAAATGCGTACTTGAGATCGGGTGTTACAGCTTAATTGGTAATACTAACGAGTAATGCATGTTATTCTTTCAGAATGGCTTGAAGAAGGAATCAAATATTAATCATACAAGATAAAGACTTGGAATCGAACTCAACAGCAAGTATATTTGCGAAGAATTACAATATTCATACGATAATACATCACATTTTCGTAAGAATAATCAGAATCAAGTGGGTTATTTGGACCATTGAAGAAGTAAGTGAATTTTTTCAATAATTTTATATTTAAGAATTCTATTTCTTAAGATATTTACTCATTTTTGATGATATTCTGTTAGAATCTATGTAACTATATTAAAATGTATAAGGTTGTTAGTCTATATGAATTTGTATTTAAGTTCGAATTTATATGAAGAATAAAAGCATAGACTGACTTGGATGTATATGAAGAATATGTAGAATTCTTAAATACGGTTAATTATCAAAAATACCTAAATTGGAACTATATTCTGTAAGAATAAAATCGAAAATATCGTTACTAGTTTATAGTTGGCATTCTGTCAGAATAACAGAATAAATTTGGTTTATTATAAAAAAAACTACGTTATAATTAAAATTGAATTAATTTAAAAAATCCAGAATTTTAAAATTAAGAGATTTAATTATCCCTAAAAATCCAAAATTTTCCTTTTTTAATATAGGTTAATTGACTAAAATACCCCTATGTTGAAATTTGTGTGATTATAAGGTACATGTTACCCTATTGTAATATCCTAGACCCTCATATCATAACCATTGATTCTATTCCATCCGTTGGTCTAGATTTGTGTGTACGGGCACACAATAGATGCTAGAAATAAATGAACCTATATATATATATATATATATATATATATATATATATATATACATTGGCTCGATTTAGAGCAAAGGTAAAGTGGGCATTGGAACACAGCCCACTTTTTCAAGAGGCCAATATTTTTAATACTATGTTTACTTCCAACCTAATCCATATGCAAAGAGCCAAAGATAGAATCAGTCATGTATGGGTGAAGTAACATCACATCGCAGCAGAAGGCCAGACGCGATCAACAGACCACGTTAATAAAAAGAAGACGAAGAATTGATCAGCGACAGCAACTCAACGATATCAACTCAGCAGCAGCGACACAACAAGAGTCGATTTTCTGCTAATCAGGTAATAGATTATGAGGATTATCAATTTATAATTATCAATTAAATACTTGGTGAAACTTTAGTGCTTATAATTATGTTTCATGGGTCAATAGTCTAGATAAATCCTTTGCACAACATATGATGATAAATGATAATATCAAGCTTCTGATTTATGGGTAATTAATTATCTTGTCACATTGATTGTGGCAACTTAATTCTTTTAGTTAGCCTACCTCCGCATCCATTATGGTTGGATACTTATTACTTAATAATCACATCCTTTTAACTTTGTATAAATCCATTAAAACAGTTAATATTAATTCAAGTTCTTGTTTGGTTGAGTGTGCCTTAGTTTCTATTTTGTATTGTGGTCCTACTTTTGAGTTTTGCATTATGAACGTGGTAGAAAGCAGTCTCTTGATGCTTTACTGATTATAAGGATATCATGAAGTCCAAGGATTTAACTCCAACTTTTTATGCTGGGCACATTGGGTTTTAAGAAATCTATATTTTGCTATACATTATGATATAAATTAGGGAGTACACATATACTATAATTATTTATTTGTTTATCATAATTCAGAAACCAGAGTGCTTAAAGAAATTAGTTTATCGTCATTTTAAAAAAAATTAGTTTATGTAATTAAATTCGGTACACATTAAGGCCTAAGGGCCTTTTATTCCGGCTCGTCCAGGGCATTTGAATCCTCAGAACCGACAATATATATATATATATATATATATATATATATATATATATATATATAGAGAGAGAGAGAGAGAGAGAGAGAGTTAGGTTCAAATATTTCTACTATCTATTGTGTGCATGTAGGATTGATTGTGGACCAATCATTTTAGTTATTTTAAGAAAGAAATTAATATATATATATATATATATATATATATATATATATATATATAGAGAGAGAGAGAGAGAGAGAGAGAAAGAATTAGGTTCAAATATTTCTACTATCTATTGTGTGCATATATGATTGATTATGGACCAATCATTTTAGTTCATATTCATTATATCTTCAACATTTAATATGTATTAATCATTTTCTTAAAATAACTAAAATGATTTGTCCACAATCAATCCTACATGCACACAGTAGATAGTTAGAACACAATAACTTAACTATATATATATATATATATATATATATATATATATATATATATAGAGAGAGAGAGAGAGAGAGAGAGATAGGTTCAAAAGTTTCTAGCAACTATTGTGTGCATGAATGCACCAATAGGAATTTAGAAATAATTAAATAATTAAAAATTGTAATAAGGGTAATTATGTAACTTTAGCATGATTATTAAAATAAAATCCCTTAATTCATGGAAATTACCATAAAAATTTGTTTGGCCAATTATTTAACCCTAGCCTCTCATATATACAAGTGTTGCAAAAATCGGTCTAGGCGGCCGATTAATCGGTGCCTAGGCGCTTGGCGGCCTCCAACCGCCTACGAATAAGTGTTAGAGGGTTAATTAATCGGCGTTGGTCAACATCGGTCAAAGACGGTCCAAATCGGTCTAATTCGACCCAACTCGGACCCAAATCGAACCAAAATGGCTCAAACTAGCCCGCTCAAAGGAGCTACTTGCCTAAAATATACTTGGCTTGGGTTTTCTTAAGTGAATAGATACATGCTCCCTTTTATAGAACTAATTTGCCCTCTTAGATTGCTCTCGTTGGCGATGTGGGATGTTGAAGCTTATTTTTTCTTCCTTGCATTGCCTTCATCATTCTTTTCCTTATATTGCTGGTTGTCATTTTCCTTCTGCCGCCCTGCCCCGTCTCCATCGACCTATGTTGCCTTCAAAACTCTAGCATGTCTAAACCCAGCAATTGCACTCGATCAATTCCAAGACTTGTACTCCATAATCGATTAATTCCAATACTTATGCTCCTCTTTAACCTCCGGCCCCTTCTCCATCTTTGTCGCAATTGAACCTCTAAGACTTGTGTTCTATCGCCATTGAACCTCCAAGATCCTTGTTGTCGCAGGCCACCATCGTATGTTGCCTTCTTTTCTACCTGTGCCACCGTCGCACGTTGCAATCTCCTTCATAGGCCATCGTCAAACTTGTCGACAACAACATCAGGTAATGATTGTGTATCTGAAATCGATTTTCAATAAATTCATAGGAGTTGAAATATGTATGAATGTATTCGATATCAATTGGAAATTAAGACAAATTAGAATTTATCGATGTCAATTCCAAACTAATTGAATCTATCAAGGTTGGAGAATTGGAATTATCAACACAGTTGTTGAATTAAAACAAAGTTAGAAGCGTCGATGCATACCATGTGCTCGATTAAATGCTTGTGCGAGAGAAGAATGGAATTGCTCGATTCACAACTTCATTGATTTTAGGTTGTTTGTTGTATTCTTGATGTAGGTTTACTAAGTTTGTCTTCTTGGGCAGGTTGTCCTCCAGAAACTATGTATGGTTGTGGTTGTCGGATTTTACAGCACTTCCATTTGCATTGGTCAAAAAGGGAGCCAGTAATTGACATTTAACATGGCTTATTTTCAAATGTTGTATTACGCATCTTTAGGATTGTTAGTTTTGCTGCTAATAAGAGCATAGTTGATGGTCCATGTTCACCTCTTTAACAAAAAATGCGATTAGTTAGTTTAATTGTGTGATTATTTTTTTTAATTCTTAGGATTAATGTTATATTTATTAACTTGATAACTTGTTTACTTATATTCTTAGGAATAATGTTATATTTATTAATTTTTTAATAATTAATGGTCCCCGATTAATCCTCTGATTAATCCCCGCCTAGCCGATTAATCCTTTGACCTCCGTCCACTGATTAGCTTACGTCGAGCGATTTCTACAACCTTGATATATACGTATTCTATTTCTGCCTCCTCTCATTTTCTTATTGACATTTTCGTCGATGTGAATTGGGGGAAAAGGACTTCGATCCTCGTTTGATCGAGAAGGAGAAGATGAACGAAGGCAACAAGGTTGCTCAGGCAGCTCTACGTTTCTTCTTCCTCGGAAGGGATATGCGAGGGTGAGGGACCGGAAGGGGAGCAACCTATCTCCTGTGAACCATCTTGAGTTTCCTTCTCGCTGTTGGCGGTGGGAAAACAAAGGGACAAAAATAGCAGCGACCGGCGACAGTGGAGGAGGTGTTCAAGGTGGCTAATAGGTAAGTGGAATGAGGGCTGCTCCGACAGCCTCCCTATTGCTTTTGTTTACTTTTTTTTTTACTGAAATCAATGGAGTTTTGGTGGGTTTTGGGTTTGATTTTTGACAGGAAATGAACAAGGAAAAACGAAATGTGATGAGGCTGCTTCTTCTTGACAGGAAAATGAAAGAATGAAAGAATGGTTTTAATGATCAAATGCAGATTTTAATTTTTTTTTAGAAATTCGAGACACCATTCTTTGATGGCAGAGAACTTGTAGCTGGAAGAATTGATGATTCAATCTATGTTTATGATGTTTATGATTCAATCTTATTAACCATCGATGGTAGGAAGAATGGTATGTATCTTGTTTGATAGGCTCTCTTCCTGAGACCTTGTTTACCTTTTTATAATATTTTTGTTTATTTCATTATATTGTAAGAATGGTATGGCTTGAAGACCTGATGGGAAAGACTCCTTGTATAAAATCATTCTCATGCAATACAATTCTAACAGAATGTCAATCTCAAATAATGTCAATCTCATAGAATGCTAGCATATTTTAAAGTGGCTTAGAAGTTAAACATACACAAGACATCTCGAAACGAAACAAGAAAGTGAATGAGGATTCTTTCAAGAATCCCGATATTTTTTTTTGCAAGAGATTTCAAGAATGAATGTAGTTTATGTTCATAGTTGTATTCTTTAAGAATGAATGTAATTACTTATTCTAAAATATTAAAATCTGTTTTATATAAAAGTTGTATTCATTAAAAATTATTGGTCATGATATGTGTTTATAATATTATGTTCATAGTTGTATACCATTCTGACAGAATTACAGAATATCATTCTAACAAAATAACATTCTGATAGAAAAAAAATCGGTCTATGTTTACAAATTACGTTTGAAATTGAATTAATTTGAAAAAAAATCAGATTTTTTAAATTAAAATCATTAATTATCCCATAAATCTCGATTTTTCCCTTTTTAATTTTGTCTCAATTGACTAAAATGCCCTTATACTGAAATTTGTGTGATTATATGGTACATGTTACCTTATTGTACTATCTAGGGTTGTGCATGGATCGTTTGGGTCGGTTTTGGACCCAAACCCAACCCAACCCATAAATGGTCGGTTTCTGGTTTTTAGAACCCAATAGTATCGGTTTCTGGTCGGTTCGATTTCTCGGTTCGGTTTGGGCGGTTTTTCGGTTTCTTGGGTTCAACCCATACATTCATGGGTTCTAGGTTTAAACTCATTGGTTTTAGGTTTTAACCCATTTTCCATAAATGAAGCAACAAGTTAAATACTTCAAAAAAACACCAAATTTAAGTTAAATACTTGAAAAACATGAGTCTTACAATAAATAGTCTATTACAAGTTACAACCAAAGCCCGAAATAGTCTATTACAACAAAAAACAATCAAGTATGGGTCGGTTTCTTTGAGACGGTTTGTCGGTTTTAAGTATGGGTCGGTTTCTCGGGTTGGATGGGTCAGTTTCTGGGTAAAAACCGAAACCGAACCTGATTCTTCGGTTTTAAAAAAATTCAAACCTTAACCGTCGGTTTTGCTTTGGTTTTGGTTTTTTCAGTTTCGTCGGTTTTAGTCGGTTTCTTGGTTTGGGTTTACTCACCCCTAGCACTATCATAGACCCATAGATTATGACCTTTGATTCTATTCCATCCGATGGTCCAGATCTGTGCATTCTGACACACAATAGTTACTAGAAAATATATATATATATATATATATATATATATATATATATATATATATATATTTCTCCTCTCCATATTCTAATAAAAGAATATGGAGATATAACTTCATGTATTTATTTAAATCAACGATTATAATTTTATATAACTAAAAAATATTTTTTAAGTAATAATTTATTTAAAATAATTGATTAATAATTTTGATTTTTTTAATATGAAAGTTTAATTAATTTTATTACCGTGGTTTTCACGGGTTATAAACTAGAATATATATATATATATATATATATATATATATATATATATATATATATATATATATAAGTAATAATTTATTTAAAATAGTTGATTAATAATTTTGATTTTATAATATGAAAGTTTAATTAATTTTATAACCGTAGTTTTTACGGGTTATAAACTAGAATATATATATATATATATATATATATATATATATATATATATATATATATATATATATATATATATGAGAACAGAAAATCTATTATTTTTTTGATAGTGAAAATAGGTTGTTTCCTTCTGCCCACTTTTTATCATACACAACTCTCTCTTCTCTAACATTAATCATTTTTTAATTTGATATATACTTAAAAAAACAAAATATTTTTTATAAATAAAAATCAAAATATGATTATTTGAGATATAATCATATAATGAGAATATGTAAAAGAATAAAAGTTAATATTTTATTAAAACAAGTTAAATGTGTTTTTTAAGAATAAAAAAAAAAGACATGGGTTACTATCATGGTTTTGGTTTTGATGCAATTGTCAAGAGTGGTCATAATCCCACATCCTTTATTTGAAGAAATAAATAAGTGGGCCTTTTGGTTTTATATACCGGGGCTACAAAGCCTTTTTTTTAATATAAGTTTTACCGAACCTTGTTTTATCTTACTGACCAGCCGGTTATTCCTAGTTAATCTATAAAAGGTTATAAATGGTTTTGAGGCATCAAAATTGTATAAAATATAAACATGTTAGGTGTGAGATCTATATATTATATGAGTTTATAAAAAAGAAAAATTTAATATAAAGTTATAAGCATTACATAATAGTTTTACATAAATACAAAAGATATAATAAATAAAATAAGTAATTTAAAATATAATGCCAAGATTTGAAAAGTTGTAAAGCACGAAAGCTTTTTTTTATGAAATTTAATAGAATAATGTAACTTACATATATAAATCTCATTAAAATATAGATTTTAAATTTAAGAAAATGAAAAATACAAAAAAAGATAAGTGGAAAAAAAAAACAATTCAAAAACTCTTAAAAATTGACATGCGTCAAATTCAATAAGATAATGAAATTTAACAAAATTGATTTTCATTTATTAGGTTAGATAGATAGGTTTTCGATTTAACCCTCGAGTCCGATCAGATTTTATAAGGATTATGATTATGGTTGTTGTAAAATCCTTATCTCTTATAATTTTTATCTTTACATGGAACGGGGATGTTCCATAATGGCAACCAAAACGTTGGAGTATTTTGTGGATTCGTTGTCATAACTTTTTTATCTGCGATTTTGACCGACGGATGCATGGAAACATCTTATGGCCCACAAAATATATAAAACTATTGATGTCATTATCCGTAAAACAAAATATCTTCTTCCTTCTTTCTTGAAGTCTCATCTCCAACTTTCTATCACATAAAAACCTTTTGTTGGGTTTTTAAAAGGATCGGTTTGAGATTTGAATCATTTATTTAATAATTACTAATTAGGAACAGAGAATAACGTTTTTAATACTTATTATTATTATTGTTGTAAATTTGGCCCCCGGTTGAAGCTTATAAATAAAGGCAGCTTTAGAGCAAAGGCAAAGGCAATATAGTCATGGAAGTTGAAAACATACTACACATGAATATCGGCCATGGAGAATCAAGCTACGCGAGTAACTCATTTCTTCAGGTCTCTTACACTCTCATTAAATACTCATATTAGTTAGGAAATTAATTAGTTGTTTTACACTCCCTCCTTCAGTATATATCCTATGTGAAAGAATGCGTCTTTAATTAATGTTGTAATCAAATTATTTTTCAGGAAAGTGTCATACGGAAAACTCTGACTGTTTTACAAGATACAATCAAGGGAATGGTTAATATCGAAGCCGCCTTCAGCAAATGTTTCGTAATGGCAGACTTAGGATGTGGCACCGGGACAAATACACTTTTGCTTGCATCTATGGTTATTGATATAGTCCTTGAACTGTGTAAAGAAGATAACTATAAAGCGCCAAAGCTTCAAGTCTGCTTAAATGATCTTTTTGGAAATGATTTCAATACCATTTTCAAGTTGCTTTCGACCTTTTATGCAAATCTTCAGAAGGAGAAGGGAGAAAACATTGGCTCTTGTTTTGTTTCAGCTAATCCCGGTTCCTTTTATGGTAGACTCTTTCAAGATGAAAGCTTACACCTTGTTCACTCCTCTTATGCTGTTCATTGGCTTTCTCAGGTTTGAATATAGAAACACATTTAAACCAGACAAACAAGATTTTAGGAAACGTATGTGCATACATGTTTGCATAATCATACTCCATAAAATAAAAAATAGTTAATTCAAGCTAGTTTACATGCAAATTCATAGTAACCTGAACATTTTATAGGTACCTGAAGGCATTGAAAACAACAAAGAAAATATATACATGGCGAAATCAAGTCCACTGAATGTGTTTGAAGCGTATAAAAATCAATTTCATACCGATTTTATAAAGTTTCTACAAATGCGATCCGAGGAAGTAGTACATGGTGGATGCATGGTTTTAACCTTTCGTGGTCGTAGTAGGGCTGATCCAACCACTGATGATGGTGCCCGTATTTTTGAGCTACTAGCGCAATCACTACTCAATATGGTCAAAGAGGTATAATTAACGTTCTTCATTATACGACAATAAAGACTTGAAATTTTTTTCAGTGTTACTAAATTATATATGCTTTTAATAACTTATAGGGACTGGTTCAAGAATCATATATGCACTCATTCAATGTCCCAAATTATGCTCCATGCGAGGATGAAGTCAGGTGTACTATTCACGATGAGGGATCATTTTCTCTTGATACCTTTAATGTTTTTCAAGTAAATTGGGATCCATATGATACAGACTACACAAATGTGAAAGATTTAGATGAGCAGAGCCACATCCATGGGGAAAATTGTGCAAATGTTCTGAGAGCTGTTTATGAACCTTTGTTGACATCTCATTTCGGAAATTTAATAAACATTGATGTGCTATTTCAGAAGTTCCAGAAGCTAGTGGCTAAAGATCTAGCAAACAAAAAAACCAGACACTTTAATGTAGTCATTTCATTGACTAGAAAATGAGATACTCATGTATTCAAATCAGTCCGCTGGTTGTGTTAAAACTTTTTGGTTATTCAACGATCTATTCAATGAGAGATATATATACTTCGATCATGGACTCTATATATAAAGGTATGTGATGTTTGGTATGATAGAATGGAATGACAAATAAAATGGAATAGACTAGGTAATGGAATGGACAAGATGATGAAATAGATTATTATCATTCTATTGTGATGTTTGGTTGCTTTATATGAATGGAATGAACCATTAATCAATGTTGTTTGGTATATAAGATTGGATTAATAAATGGAATGGATGTAATTGAAAATGGCTATATACCCTCAACTCTGCTGCTAAATAACTCAAAGATAGGCACATATAATATTTTTTTCTCTGACTTATATTATAATATGCTACTAAACAACACATTGATGGTATAACACCCGAAAAATTAATACAAAATGCACCTAAATTTTTTTTATTTTTACTTATAAATATGTTTGGTGTACACTATTGTAGAATGGGAACTTATTCTCATTGCCTTAGAACGGAAGATGCACACGATATATATATATATATATATATATATATATATATATATATATATATATATATATATATATATATATATATATATATATATATATATATATATATATATATATATATATAGTGTTGTAAAACTCGCCGAGTTGGCCGATTACTCCTCCGAGTACTCGCTACTCCCCTCCTTGCCGAGGCGAGTTACAAAATCCCGAGTACTCTCCGATCGGCCCCTTACTGAACTGAGTAGTGTTGTGAAATTCGATCAACTCGGTGATTAATGTGTATAATATACTTAATTATTTATTATTTAACACACACACATGCAATTATTACTACATATATATCTTAAATTTTCAGCAATTATTCACGAAGTGAGACCATTATATGTTTTTTATTTTTTGTGTATTCACATGTATCCAATTTTGTTATATATTTCAATCAACTTATGATTTTATCTTATGATTTTGACATATATAATTTCCCTAAAAATATTTCTACACAAATTTCCAAATCCGAGTACTCCCGAGTACTCGCTACTCGGTAGTCGGTCAAGCAGGTACCGAGTAACGAGTTCTACAACCTTGTATATATATATATATATATATATATATATATATATATATATATATATATATATATATATAAACACACACACACACAAACGTGGGCTAAGCTTGGGCCTTAACTAAGAATGGGTTGCATACAAGACTATCATACAACATAAATATACACTAACACCCCCTGCAGTTTATTCGGGAGTCATGCCACGAACATTTAAACTGGAGCGAAAATCATGAAAGAGAGAAGACGAAAGGCCCTTCGCGAAGATATCGACATACTGAGATGTTGAAGGGACATGAAGGACTTTGATATGGCCAAGAGCAACCTTGTCACGCACGAAGTAAATGTCAATCTCAATATGCTTGGTCCGTTGGTGATGAAGTGGGTTGGATGCCATGTACATTGCACTCACATTATCACAATATACGATAGTTGCTTTTCCGGTTGGACACTGGAGTTCAAGGAGAAGATTGTGAAGCCAAGATGACTCGGCTACGATATTTGCGACAACATGATATTCGACCTCTGCACTGGATCTGGAGAGTGGCCTGACGCTTCGATGACCATGAAATGAGATTGTTGCCAATAAATATACAATAGTCGGATGTGGAGTGACGAGTTGTTGAGCATTCGCCCCAGTCTACATCTGTGTAAGTGAGAGCGGTGGTAGAGGATCTATGAATCTGAATACCGTGATCGACTGTACCACGAATGTAGTGCAAAATGCAATTGAGAGCATGAAGATGTTGCTTGTGTGGGTCATGTATGTGTGTATATATATATATATATATATATATATATATATATATATATATATATATATATATATATATACTAGTTTATAACCCGTGGAAACCACGATTTTTATTTTTATAATTATTGTATAGACAAAAAAAAATAAAAATAAATTATAAACAAAAAAAATAACATAACTTTAATCGTAAGAAATTTAAGAAAATTTAGTTTATAAAATAAAGATATATTATAGAAAAAATAAGGAATTATAAAAGAAAAATTAACAAAGTTTTATTAACAATAATAATAAAAATGTTATGAGAACTAATATTTTACAAATAACTTATAAATTTCTAAAAACTTCTTTATAAACAATGTTAGAAGTTTTATTTGTAACTCTACCATTTTTTTAGATTGTCTATTATCCAAATATAATTTTTTTAATTTCCATCGTACTTTAGCTGAAATGGAATCCATGGTATATTCTATCATCTGTATATGAAAATAATAAATAATTAGTATTTAATATACAAAATTGTATGTTAAATAAAAAGTTATGTATAAAGTTACAATTATAAAAAATGTTATAAAACAAATATAAAATATGATTAATAGTTTAAAAGTATTTGTAAAAAAGATAATGATCGTATTTTACATTCAAGTTTTGAATTAATGAAAAAATGGATTTGAAAATGCAATGCCAATGCAATGGTCACTATCAATTGGTGCTAACTGTGAGTTTGAATGAACATCAACGGGGAACCAAAATAAAATATGTAACTTATTTTCAAAGAACAAATAAATAAAATTTTAAATTTGTTACTTTTTAAATAAAGAATTAAAAATAATAATGAAAGTATTAAAGGATTTAATAAACAATCTATATATATCTTAATCTTAGTGAAAAAACAAACGTAAAGTAAGTGATGAGATGATTTATTTGTTAACGTAAACCCCAATAAAATTGAATTCACCTGACTTTTTCTTTAATTCCTCAAAAAAATATATTTATATATCATTCGCATACTAATGTTCTTTGTTTTAAATAACATAAAAGCTACCCAAAAGCTCTTATCTTCAAACCGCAGAAGACTATACAGTAAAGTAAGTGATGAGAGGATTTTCAAAAGCAAATAAAGAAATCATACCAACGATGAGTCGTGCAACAGTGACAGATGAGATTTGAAGAGTCGTAGAGGGTAGTGACGCCGTATGAGTTTACCGGCTGAGCTTGATGGTAGGCTGACAGACGGAGGCAAAAAGTGTAGCCGATTGTAAGATGTATTTCAGTCGGTTATTCAGCGAGTGGCTGACAACTGAAGAAGACGGTGAAAGTAAAGAGTCGGGACTAAGAACGGAGAGGGATTAGAGCATCATCAACGTATTTCAGCAAAAGGTTTTTGGTTTTTTTGGATCTAGGGTTTTAACTTTCTTTAAATACTTGTCGATTTTTAAAAACATTCACTCCTCACAGGATGGATTTTTCTTCATATATGGTTTCCTAATTTGAAGCCTGAAAATGGGGATTGATTGAAACAAATTGATTTGAAATGATACTTCAAATAAAATTGGAATACGAAAGATGGTTTTTATTGATTCTAAATCCAAGCTTGAATACAACACCTAGGCCTGCCAGTTGTTCTTTCCTAACACACTTTTCTTAGCCCATTCCCAAAGACTGCTGTAAATCACTTAGTAATGCAACGTATTTAAGAAAGGAATCAATGACAATCAAACATGGGGACTATCTAATAAAATATATAGTTTAGTGTTTATACATCCACACTTATATAAATATATTGAAATTATAACAAATTTATGTTGATGGGGGATTTTAGTAACTTTATTTTCTGATAAATTCATACTAAAACTTTTAGGAAGTTGTTTTGTTGCATGTTTAAGTGATTAAGACTTATATAGATTTAACAACATAAGTTTTGAACTGTGTATAAATAAAACATCATTTCTATTCTAAAAAATTCGTCATAATCTTCACCTTGAAGAAAAAATTTACAAATGCAATCACCATATATACACAAATATAGAATTTAATAATATGCCCTTTACGATTTCTAATATGTTTTCTTCTTTTTCTGGAACTAAAGGATTCTGAATACACAAGTTAATGTTATACTTTATATGGAATTCAACACCTTCAAAGGATTCGGAATTCAAGCTTTGGATTAGTCCTTTTATTGTTTAAATCAATAAAAACCATTATTTCATATTCCAATTATTCATTTTTAAATCAGGGGCATAATTGTCATTTTTTTAAAGTGTAAGTGAATTTTTTTTAGGATGAAATGCAATATCTTAGAGAGCAAATTACATTTTCTAGTGTTAAGGTATATTTTGTCCCATTTATTATTTTTATTTTCTATTTTTTATTTTTTTTACTTAATGTGTTTATATATCAATATTTTAAACCAATAATTGGATTTGTTTGATATGAGGAACCACAATTATTAATTGAAAAGTATACATTGGAAAAGAAATTTTCCAAGCTACGACTGGTTTGTCCTATTTGCTCTTAATTTAATGAATTAATCCTTTTCTTTTATGTTCGATTATGTTGATTATTAATTTGTTTTATGTGGAAATATTTGGGGCTTTTTTTCTCATTAAACGCTGAACGGATAAATCATGTCATACATGTTGCATAAACAAATACTGTTTCTTTTATATTAAGTGAATGTCTGAATATGAGTAAATGACCATATTAACCTTGTTGAGCAATGAAACAATTTTCTAATATTACAGGCTCTCTGGATGTGAAGCAAAATGAAGCCATTGATGTTGCTGCTAATAAATTGGCACGTAGAAAAGGTGTTATTGATGAAAATCTAAAATTAGAACATGAGTTGAAGGTAAGTGATGTGCCTTTTGTAACCTTTGGATTAACATTAGCCCATGATTAAATGACCATTTTACCCTTTAGGTTGTTGAGGATGAGAGGTATATTTTCATGTCATCCTTAGTCGGGCTATTGGCTGAATATGGGATTTTGCCTCGTTTTACAAATGTTGAAGGTCTTTCAGATAGCATAAAGGTATGATATGAATTGTATTAAATTTGATTATAAAAACTATACCATTAAAACATCAATATAAATTTCTTGAATAAAAGATTTAGGTGGTTGTAATTCGTAAGCATTTTACCCAACAATGAAGATCTAAAAAAGGAATAATTTTTCTTATTTATTAAATTGCATGCCATTGTTTAGAAAATAAATTAATAACCTTTTTTTATTGTTAAAATTGTAGAAAATAGCAATATAATTTCTTGAACATGATAGAAATATGATTGTAGTTTATGAAAATTAGGAAACACATTATTAAGAAACAAACACATAAAATAAGGTAATATCAGTAGCAGCCATGAATTTATAAAATAATCTGATAACACGAAGCTTCATAGTGAACACGTCCTTCAAGACATCAAGATCACGGATGAGAGTAAAATCAGCAGCATCCATGAATCTGTAAAATAAGGTAATATTATAAATACATAACAAAAATAAAATTGAACATAAATGTTCCCTATGATTATTGATTCTGAAAAAAAGTAGTGACATAATCTGACCTCTATGATTATCAATTCAGAAAAAAGGAGGATGAAACTCAAGAATTTACTGAGAAATGTCAAATTAGTTTAAAGTTTTTATCATTTGAATAGATGTTTAAAAGGTATGAAAATGTAACCAGATGGATTGAAATGTATGAATATTTTTAAAAAAAAAGTAGTGTCATAATTTCACCTCTATGATTGTCGTTTCAGAAAAAAAAAAAAGGATGATGGAAGTGAATAGTTATGTATATTGACCTGATGGATTGAAATGTATCAATGTAGTTGCAGGGGTGCGGAAGAATTATAGTTTGAAAGCTTTGAAGACACCATAAAAGAAGAAAACAATTATAGGGATCAATATTTACACTATTTATAGGTATAATTGATAGGTTTATAGGTATAATGATAAAACAATCGGCCATTCTTTGCGGATTTATAGGGCAGAATGTAGGTAAAATTTGATTTATTATAACTGATTTGCTGATTTTTTGGAGTTGATATGATGATTTGAAGATGTAAAGCAAAGAATCGGTGGAAAAATTCAGCAAATCGTATTTGTGGTAGTGAATCTTGGAATTAAAGAGGTTTAATAGGTGGAAATTGGAATCTCATAGCTGGTTTTTAGGGATATCATATATGTATTATCTATATTAAAAAGCATGTAGATTTGTAACATTAAAATTGATTTACTGAACTTTAGGATGTGGTTATGAATTGAAATCGTATTTTTGTATTTAGAGGTTGAATTTTTGAAGTTTAACAGGCATACACGTGGCAAGTAAAGAATGTGACACATGACAGTTTTATATGAAAGCTATTTATTTATTAGAAAGGGATATATATATATATATATATATATATATATATATATATATATATATATATATATATATATATATATATATGCTAAACTGCAAAAGTAATATATGGTCTAGTAAAGGTTAGCTACTAAATCGTACCTGCCATACTACGAAAGAAAGTCGGATCCGTGACCGGAGGACCAGAGGAGTCCAGTTTGTGAACTGGTTCTGCTCGGGTGCGACGAGGGTTGCAGTTCATCATGTGAGCACGATGAAGAATTTTAGTGGCATATTTTTTTTAGAAAGAAATATATCGGTGGAAGATCACACCGTAGAGATCCCTAGGAAATAGTTCAGAGCTCCAAGATCTGTCATGGCAAACTCACGGCTAAGATGTGAAATAATTTGTTGAAGCATAGTTGTGGAGGAGGTTGTAAGAATAATATCATCAACATAAAGAAGAAAATAATTTATGGGATCAGGACTCTGCAATATAAATAATGAGGGATCGGTGCGACTGTGCTAAAAACCAATAGTGGTTGGATACTAAGAAAATCTATGAAACCAAACTCGAGGTGCCTATTTGAGACCATAGAGAGATCTCTGAAGAAGGCAAACATGATCTAGAAACTGAGATTCTCGAAAACCTAGAGGGTTGTGGAACTAAATTCCAAGTCATATTAGCAATAAGAGCATAATATTCGTCGTACATAGCCTGACGCTAACGAGAGTCCTCAAGAGTTTGTAAGTGTGACCGAGGAACAGGGGACACAGAAGAGATATGGAGGTTGAGACGTTGAATGGGTTTGATTATCCCGCTGCAAGCACGAGTAGTCATTGGATAATGAGATGTAGGGTTGGACAGGAGAGAAGAAGAGGTGATGAGTGAAGGGTTCTTGGTTGGAGCCTAGGGAGAGGTGGAGTCTGTAGTGGGTGTGAGGGTGGATGATGGTGAGGGTGGTATAGTGGTGGTTTTGGCTATATGAGAATCATGAAACTGAGGGGTAAGGCCTGCAATGTCATCGATAAAAGTATATGAGGTTGGTTTGATTGGAGTAACCAAGCGGAAAGGGAAGGTGTTACCGTCAAAGGTAACATGACAAGATATTATAATTTTGCTAGATGTCAAACAGAGACAACGGAAACTGAGATGGTGAGTTGGATAGCCAAGAAGAATGCAAGGACTAGAGCGAGGTGAAATTTTGTGTTGGAATTGGATGTGGGGAAAACAAAAGACATCCAAATACGTGAAGGTGAGAATAAGTTGGATGTTGCTTGAGAAGGTGGAAATGAGGTGTTTCATTGTTAATGGAGGAAGATGGAAGGATGTTGAGCAGGTGGGTTTCCATATGAAGGTCCTTGACCCAGAAAGTGGGCAGTATGTGGGCTTGAAACATAAGGTTTCAGATAATATTGTTTATGGTGAGGATCATACGTTCGGATTTTCCATTTTGTTGACAGGTGTGTGGACAGGAATATCGAAATTGAATACCATTTTTCGCAGAGTAATCATGAAATTGATGGTTGTTGTATCCGCTCATATTGGATATAACTGAGGTCCAAACATCATAATGTATAATATCAAAAGCATTGGAAACAACCAAACTGTAAGCATAAATGGAATTTTTTGTGTTGCCGATTTGACATATAGAACAAACATTAAATCACAAACTTTTATAACATGCTAGAGATTTATATGAAACTAATAAATCAAAGATTTTATTTTTAGGGTGAGCAAGGCGCAGGTGCTAAAGTGAAGGGCTAGTGGAGACATGAGCTTGAGGAGTCGAAGGAAGAATTGGGTATAGGGGACCATTGTTGTCACATTAAATTAGAGGTTGCATGGTCATGTAATCATTGAAAATAAAAACAAATTCATCAAATTCAATGGAACATTTATTTTGATGAGTGGCTTGTTGAACGACATGATATTTTTTTATAATTGAAGGGGGTAACGAGGACATTATTTAAATGTAAAGGGCGATAGGGATTTTTTAAGAGGGAAAGTGATGTGTCCGGTCATAGTGACCTACATGTATTTTGACCCGTCTCTAACTAGAAAGTGACGAAAGTTATGATTAATGCTAAGAGAGTCAAGGATACCTATATTTGTGTGTACATGGTCAGTGGTGCCCATCTCCATAATCCATTCGCCCGAATGATGCAAGGACATAGAGCTAAACATTTGTGGAAGAAATTTGGGTTACTGATTTGTGCCAAACCAAGACCAAGGAGGAGGAATTGGGCTATTTTGAGACTTATATTGGGTCATGTTGATGCTGGAAGATTTAAAATTGCTTGAGCTTAAAGTATTGAATTGGGTCGAGGGCAGTGGCGGACATAGACTATTTTAGTAGGGGTGTCCCTCATACTTCAAGCGGGTGCACCTAATAGAAAAAATTTTAAAAAAAAAATTACACTACGAGCCAGAAATTGAGCAGTGGCCCTGGACCCCCAATTCTCCACATAGGTCTGCCACTGGTCGAGGGGGGAGGACCCAAACAACCCTTGTTGTGGCATGTTCCAATTTTTAGATGTGGGCCAAAAATAGAAGTAGGGTATTAAAGGGAAGGTACCATTACCCAATTTGATAGATGAAAGAATTGATGTGTCGCCATCCTGTTTCCACTGTAAGATACCATTGACGTGTAAGAGGGAGCCGATGACTGCCTTCGACGATTCTCCTATCGGCGATTGTCCGACCGACGATGGTCCTACCAAAAATCTTGGTGGTGGTTGTGAAGAGCCTTAGAAGAACCGACGTGAAGAATAGATGGCGATGAGGAGTGGTCCACATGCGACGGTGGTATGGGATTTCAAACATCAAAAAGAGACGTTGTTCCTCAAGCACAAGCATGGAGTGAGCATCCTGAAAAGATGGTAGTGGCTTGCTATAGCATATGATAATGGAGATGTAGTCGAACCAGGTAGAAAGACCATTGATCAAATAGTTCATGACATGTTTATCTTTGACCTTAGATTTGTCATCAAGATTCTCGATGAGTGAGGTAATGTTTTGGATTTTTGAGCAGTAATCAACAATCGAGAGGTTCCCCATGGTTATATTATGCAAATCATTTTCAAGCTTCATTAATCGTGAATCCTTGTTATCTCGAAAGAGTTTTTCCAAGGTTAACCATACTTGATGGGCACAAGGGTCTGGTTTGAGAACGTGCTCTAGTAGAGGCTGTGAAATGGTGGTGTAGATCCATATTTGAACAACCGCATCAACCTGCTTCCAAACATCGTCGGTTGGTGGAGCGTTGGTTGCATGTTGAGTAGAACCTATATGGTCAAGGGCATCATAATCCCGACAGCGAGTAGAGAATAAAGTTGTCCAGGAGTCGTAATTGAGCCTATCAAGGTCCAGAATCAATGGCATGTGAGATTTAATGTTGGAAATGTTGAACACCTTGTGAGGAGGAGGAGAAGTGTCAAACATGATGCAAGAAAGAAGGAGGAGAAAGTGGTCAGCAACACCTTTGGTGGAGGCAGTAGGGCTGGCCGGTGATGAGAGAAAATTAAGAAATATGGAATGGGAAAGTATTCTCATTGAGTTTGAACAAAAGATACACACAAATATATATATATATATATATATATATATATATATATATTGATGAAATAATTCTAATATGAATATTAACGTTTGATTACTCATATATTCATTAGAATGTAATTATTCTATAATTCTATTATAAATTTAAGTATATGCATTTTTGTAGTAAATTCTAATTTTAGTTTTAGTAACAATTCATTGATTCATTGCCAAATAATGAGATAAAGTTGTGGATACAAAATATACACTAGCATACACTTGTATTAATTGTTGAATACAACAAGTTTTACCACTCCGTTTCACCAATGAGCTTACCACGACTCGACAGTAATCTATAATTAATATTAATCGACTATAGTATCACAACTACACAATGATTAAATATCGTGTTATGGGTACTCGATCCAACATTTTAGCTACAAATGAACAACAAATGTTTAATGGCTACTTAAGCCATCATTTCAACCGATGAAGAACAACAATGGTTTTATAGCTACTCAAGCCATCATTCCAGCTAACATGAAACAACAACAGATTTATGGCTACTTAAGCCACACTTTCAGCTAATATTGATGGATATTGCCACAAGGTACTCATTATGTGACTCACTGTAGTCGTTAACTATCACAACAAGGTTCTCATTATGTGGTTTAAAATATTATTTAAATATCACCACAAGATACTCGTTGTGGTTTATATTACTCTTGGATAATAAAAAAAAACTATAATATATCAGCTATACTAGCTTTCTCTACACTACACCAAAATAAATAGCTATATCAACTCACTCAATTATATATATATATATATATATATATATATATATATATATATATATATATATAGAGAGAGAGAGAGAGAGAGAATAAATAGCTACATCAACTCACTAAGCTATACAACTAGAAATAACTATATCAGCTTACTATACCACATAAAATGAATGGCAAATGCCATAAAAGCCCTCAATATGCAACTTTTCAACTGTTTTATTGATGTGTAATTTTTAATGCACAAGTTTTTATTTTTAATTCCTAGTCTATCGCATCTAAACCACACCTTACAGGCAGTAAACCTGATAGGGTATAGTATATTTTTGATAAACAATGTTGTCGAACTCAAGGAGAATGGTAGTAAATTAATTTTAGAATATTTGATTATAGGTTACATTAAATAAATAAAAACAATAAAAGGTGGGAGTTTTGATTATGAAAGCTTAAGTAAATAAATAACTAAACTAACTGGAAACTGTGACATCCCAAATTCACGGTCATTTTAAAAATTTTATTTATGCTTATTTGAAAATCAGAGTATTCATTTTTAAAGAATAATATAGCAGAATTTGTTTCCAGAAAACATGATAAATATATTATCAAAGAATTTCCGATGAAATGTATTATGTTTATATTAAAACTTTGGGATGTCATCGTCAATATAGAAACATAAGCATAAACAGACCTTACATTCATTTACACTAGTGATTTACATCTCCTTTAATCTCTTAGTGTAATATAGCTTTGTAACATCCGGTCTCAGGTACGCATTTAAATTCAAGCCAAATTCATATTTTACCCTTGGACTTGGCGAGTTGAGGCCCAACTCGTCGAATAGGATCGACTCCGGGTCAGGGGACTAAGTGACCTACTCGACGAGTCGGAAGACCGACTCGACGAGTAGAAGTTGTCTGAGTGAAACCCTAAATTGGAGGGTTTGCACCCTATTTAAACATCTTATGGGGCTTCCACCCCAGCCTCCATCACCTTTAAGCTCTATCCTCGAAACCCTAATCAATTGTGAGCATTCTTGAGCAATTTGTGCCTTTCCTTGTGATTTGAAGTTAGAAGAAGAAAGGGAAAGCTTAGTGAATCAAGAAGCAAGTCGGTGGATCATAAGTTGTGGTTGCACTTCCAATTATTTGAGGTAAAGAGCTCCTACCTTGACTCCTTAATTGACAGATCTACTTTAAGGCTTGAATCGTGTCATCTTTAGTGTAATATAGGGTAAATGCTTCAGATCTGGAACCTTGGGGGGTTCTCATGGCATAAAGGTGCTAACTTTATGGCCATGAGAACCCTATGCATGTAATAAACCCTATTTTTGATCTTTTGAGCTTATAAGTCCCATGCATGGACGTAAAGTTCATGACTTTACGTGCTATATTGAACTTAGGATCCCAGATCTACCCTTTGGATGAGATTAGCACAACAGAAATCGAGTTATGCGCATGGACATTAGTTGACTCGACAAGTCGTTCATGGGACTCAGCGAGTCGGTGGTTTGGTTCCCCAACCTTTTCTGATTCGAAGGGATCTAGTTGAGTCTGGAAGGGATCTAGATGAGTCTAGAAGGAGGACTCAACAAAATAAACGTAGTTATGGACCTAGAAACCATGGCACTCAGCGAGGGGAAGAACACACTCGGCGAGTCCAAGGCAATCTCCCAACCCATGAAGACGGACTCGACGAGTTGTTCATACAACTCGGCGAGTCACAGACTAGCCACACTTATATGATGAAGATGAACTCGACGAGTTCAAGGATAAACTCGGAGAGTCAGATAAAGATAGTACCGATGATATGTTTGAAGGGGAACTCGTCAAGTTCTTGTTACACTCGACGAGTAGAGTCGGGGTTACGAAGAGTTGGTGAACCAACTCGGCGAGTCAGGTCAACTGGGTGATGACTTTAACCAGAATGTTGACTTTGACAAGAGGGTAAAATTGTCATTTTACCCTAAGATGGATTATCATATTTTGATTAAGTGTTGTATGGAATTGATAGCCGGAGAGTCGCCGGAGCAGCAGACAGGGATTTCCTCACTTGAGTTTTCTGTAGTCGGTCGTATGAGGTGAGTTTCCCTTCAATAGGAACGGGTCTAAGGCACCAATGTCGACCCGTAAATTGATATGTTAGTAGCTGAGTGTGGGCGGGGGCCGTATCTCATAGTATCCGAGTGTGGGCGGGGCCCGTGTCTCACAACTTACTTTGATTAAGGATATATGCCTGATAGATAGAATTAGTTATACTTGTTGTCTATGTGATACTTGTATGTTTGTTAGTAGTTGAGTGTGGGTGGGGCTCGTATCTCATAGTAGTTGAGTGTGGGCGGGGCCCGTATCTCATAGTAGCCGAGTGTGGGTGGGGCCCATATCTCGAAGTAGTTGAGAGTGGGTGGGGCCCGTATCTCAGAGTCACTGGAGTGTGGGCGGGGCCCGTATCTCCATGAGTGTGGGCAGGGCCTGTATCTCTTAGTTGCATGTTATATGTGTATGGTGTGTGGTAGCTTGGGGGAGCTCACTAAGCTTTGTGCTTATAGTTTCAGTTTTGGTTTCAAGTACTTCCACTAGCAAAGGAAAGGGTTCGGGATGATCGCATGGTACACACCACAGTCTTCAGCCTGGGAGTTTTACTCTGATATTTTGATATGATATTCGATATGAGATTTGATTTGTAATAGATATTATGACATTTTGAACACATGGGTTATGATTTTTATACTTTTGCAATGATATTATGGTTCTAATAATGTTTTAAAAACGAAATTTTTGGGTTGTATTTTTGGGATGTTTCAAGTTGATATCAGAGCCTTGGTTTGAGGGATTCGGGCACACTTTCGGGTGTGTCTGAATTCAAACTAAGGAAGTGGTATAAAATTTTCAAAAGAAAAATCATTTTTTTACAAAAAGGATTATGAAAATAGAAGAAAACTTTGAAAAAGGTGTGGTGCATGCAATCAGCCGAACTCTAGTAAATACTCCCAAACTACCCATACAAATTTATGCTATATTATGATTATAAGCTTTATTAAAACAGCATGCTAGATTAGGACTAAGGATCCAGGAAGGATGTCTTATGTGCCTGTTAAATGTGTTTCAATTTTATGAGAACTGCATGCTAGTACATATTTCCCAGTATGATAGCTAGAGTATTATATGCTTGATTATGTGTACTCGATGATCGAATGCTTCTTGCTTTGTGCTTTTAGGAGTCTTAGTGATATTTTACTAACTAGTGAATGAATATGCTATGTTACATATTGCAAGGGTTAAATAATTTCAGGAGGTTAGGTCTAGCTCTATTGCGCAGCTCTTGTTTGAGTCTAACCGTTATAGGGTAGGATCTCTCATTCGAAGAATTATCTAGCCTTAGTGATATGTAATAGTATTCACAACCTAGTTAGGGGAAGGTGATAGGGACTTCTTATGTAGCTGATGGCGGAGAGTGGGATGGTGATTACCCTAGGGCAAGCCTAGGATGAGAGTAGCGCATGAAGCAGTAGTAGTCGAAGGGACTTGGTGGAGTCAAGGCAGTTCTTGAGGAAAGTACAGATAGATGTGGAAGGTAGTATGGGCCCGTACTACTAAAAGCAGAGGATTCGTACTCGAACCAAGGAAGGCTGAGATGAATCCAGGAAACTAGTAGTGCATGATATCCCTCGAGTTATGTTCAGTATTCTGATGTTTTTATGTTGTGTTTTTCAGAATGGTAGTTTTACGCCCTAGACAAGCAGTCGGCGGTTCAGGTGCCTATGAGGGATCAGGCTCAGGCTCTGGAGCTAAGCAGCTAGATGAGAAAACCAGGGAGTTCATCTCCTCAGAGATCACGCGCAGCATACTAGACCAGACTCCTACGATCTTTGGCACGATCAAGGAGGGCATTCTTGTGCTTTTGGATGAGAGGTTGAGTGCGTTCCGCACTGAGATGGCAACCATGATGGGGTCGCGCACACTGACCTTCAGGGAGTTCAGGGCTTGGGGAGCTCCCGACTACCATGGGGCTCAGGATCCCATTGCGAGTACCAGATGGTTGGCGGATGTCGCCAATGCATTCCGCACCAACATATGTCCCAAGGGGGACAAGGTTAGGCTGGCATCCTGTCTTCTGAAGGACAGGACACGTGACTGGTGGGAGGAGGTTGGGAGAGCCATTGGTGATGACACTGTGTTGGATGCGATGACCTAGAGTGATTTCAAGACTAGGTTTAGGACCGAGTTCGCACCTGTTTTTGAGGTGCAACAACTTGCTAGAGAGTTTCAGGACCTCCAACAGACGACTGAGATTGTGGCGGAGATCACCACCAAGTTCAGGGAAAGGGCCCATCTTGTTCCGCAGTATGTGGCGGACGAGGAGATGAAAAAAGCCCGGTACCATGAGATGTTGCAGAGTGATATCCGCTAGTTTGTGAGCCGTTCCAGCTGCAAGACGTTGGAGGATATGATAGAGAGGGCTCGACAGAGAGAGATTGATTTAGAGATGGAGAGGAAGAGGAAGCCAGAGGCAGTATCTGGCATGGAGGGCTCGGGCAAGATGCCCAAGACAGATTCCCGAGGGAAGGGCCAGCAGGACCGAGGTCGTTGCGGCAAGTGTGGCAAGTCGCATGAGGGGACGTGCAGGGCAGGGAGTTCGGGATGCTTCAAGTGCGGCCGAACAGGGCATGTCAGCAGGGATTGTACTGTTACTTCTACCGCTACTACCACAACACTTTCTAATCTGATTTGCTTTCAGTGCAATCAGAGGGGCCACAAGAGGTCCAGTGTCCGAGTTTAGTAGCAGCATGGAAGGTGGTGGTACCCGCCCCTGCTACATTGAGGATTATAGACAGCCGTCAGGGTCGGGCTGAGGCGCCAGTGGCGAAGAGCAGGGCCTTCCAGTTGACAGCATAGGAGGCACGAGCAGCTCCTGATGTAGTTACGTGTATGTATCTTCTCCACTATCTCTTATTTATTTTTTATTATTACTTATAATTGTGTGTTTGTTTATAGGGTCGTTCTTAGTGAACGACATATCAGCCATGGTACTATTTGATTCGGGTGCTACCCGATCTTTCGTGTCACTCGCACTTAGCAAGCGATTTAGTAGAATCTAGGGGATCTGGATTTCCCACTCGACGTTGAGATAGTCGATCACAAGAATGTTAGAGTCACGAGAGTTTAAAGAGGATGTACACTACGATTATTTGATGAGCAGTTCTCAGTGGATTTGGTTCCTATTCCCCTGCAGAGGAATAAGGTTATAGTGGTCATGGATTGGTTGAGTCCCAACGGGGCAGTGATTGATTTTGAATTGCAGTTAGTGATGGTTCGCACTCCTAGTGGGGGAGAGTTTGTGATTCATGGCGATAGGCCACAGCGCAGACCGATTCTTTGTTCAGCAGCGAGAGCAAGGCGCTACTTCCAGCAGGGATGAGCAAGATTCATCGCCTATGTCATGAATACTCAGGATAAGGGTAAGGCGACAGTTGATGATGTATCAGTAGTGCGACAGTACCCGGACGTATTGCCGGAGGATTTTCCTGGGAAACCTCCGGAGAAACAGGTTGAGTTTCGGATTGACCTGGTCCCTGGTGTGGCTCCGATAGCCAAGGCACCATATCGGTTGACTCCTCCCGAGATGTAGGAGTTGTCTACGCAGTTGCAGGAGCTGCTATACAAGGGTTTTATCAGGCCGAGCAGTTCACCTTGGGGAGTCCCGATCCTGTTTGTGAAGAAGAAGGACGGGTCGCACCGTATGTGCATAGATTACCTGGAGCTGAATAAGATAACGGTGAAGAATCGTTACCCACTCCCGAGGATAGATGACTTGTTTGGCCAACTTTAGGGAGCGTCTTGGTTTTCCAAGATCGATTCGCAGTCCAGATATCACCAGATGCGGGTCAGAGATGATGATGTGCAGAAGACCGCTTTTAGGACCTGCTATGGTCATTATGAGTTTGTGGTGATGCCGTTTGGGCTCACCAACGCTCCAGTCGCGTTCATGGACCTTATGAACCGCGTATGCAGAACGATGCTAGATCGGTCTGAAATAGTATTCATTGACGACATCTTGGTTTATTCCAAGACTCAGGAGCAGCATAAGGATCGCCTGAGGGAGGTGCTAGAGACCTTGAGGAGGGAGAGACTTTTTGCAAAGTTCTCCAAGTGCGAGTTCTGGTTGCGCGAGGTACAGTTTTTGGGGCACCTTGTCAACTAGAAGGGTATATTAGTTGATTCGTCCAAGATAGAGGCCGTTATGTAGTGGGAGGTCTCGAGGTCTCCATCCGAGATTCAGAGCTTCCTGGGTCTGGCAGGGTATTACAGGAGATTTATCGAGGACTTCTCCAAGATAGCAGTTCCGCTGACCCGACTGACCAAGAAGTCGGTAGTGTTTCGTTGGGGTTCTGAGCATCAGTCAGCCTTCGAGATGCTCAGACAGCGACTGTGTGAAGCACCAATTCTCACTCTGCTGGAGGGAGTAGATGACTTCGTAGTCTATTGTGACGCTTCGATCGCAGGTATGGGAGCAATGTTGATGCAGCGGGGGCGTGTGATAGCTTATGCCTCGCGACAGTTGAAGCCTCACGAGGCTAACTACCCGACACATGATTTAGAGCTGGGGGAGGTGGTGTTCGCCCTCAAGATTTGGCGGCATTACCTCTACAGGGTCCGGTGTACTATCTACACGGATCACAAGATTTTGAGGTACCTCATGGATCAACCGAATTTGAACATGAGGTAGCATCGGTGGTTAGACGTGGTTAAGGATTACGACTGTGAGATCCTTTACCACTCGGGAAAGGCCAATATAGTGGCTGACGCCCTGAGCCGCAAGACGGTAGCGACCCCGATCTGAGATATTTGTTTGAGGATGACAGTGATGACTCCACTGCTGGATCAGATTAGAGAGTCGCAGGTTGAGGGCCTAAAGGAGGAGCACCAGAAATACGAGAGGATAGTGGTCCGAATGGCTTCGTTTGACTACGATAGTTGAGGATTGTTGACCCTACATGGGAGGGTTAGGGTACCGTACTAGGGCGGAGTACGGTATGTGTTGATGGATGAGGCCCACAAGTCTCGGTTCTCCATCCATCCATCCAGGGGCGACGCAGATATACAGAGATCTTCGACCCGATTACTAGTGGCCCTGCATGAAGCGGAAGGTAGCTTGGTATATGGAGAGATGTCTGGCCTGCAGGAAGGTCAAGGCAGAGCACCAAAGGCCCCATGGCAAGATGCAGCCGTTAGACATTCCCATGTGGAAATGGGAGGATATCACTATGGGCTTCATTACTAAGCTTCCCAGGACCACACATGGGGTTGATTCGATATGGGTCATCGTGGATCGTTTGACCAAGAGCACCCATTTTATACCGATCCAGCAGAGCATCTCGACCGAAAAGTTGGCCGAGATTCATGTGCGAGAGGTACTGGCACGTCATGGAGTGCCTGTTTCGGTGGTGTCAGACCGAGATGTCCGGTTTACTTCCAAGTTTTGGAAGCGGTTTCACAACGAGATGGGTACTCGTCTCCATTTCAGCACCGCTTTCCATCCTCAGATGGATGCGCATAGAGAGAGGACGATTCAGACTCTCAAGGACATGCTTCGGGCATTTGTGCTAGATTTCAGTGGCAGTTGGGATACATATCTTTTGTTAGCGGAATTTGCGTATAACAACAGCTATCACTCTAGTATAGACCGGCCTCCCTTCGAGATGCTCTACGGGAGGAAGTGTAGGAACTCAATCTTTTGGGGTGAGGTCGGTCAAAGAGTCATGGGGAGTACGGAGGTAGTACTCAAGACTACGGAGCGGATTCAGCAAGTCCGGAGCAGGCTCTAGACTGCTCAGAGTCGGCAAAAGAGTTACGCCGACAAGCAGCATTCGGACTTGGAGTTTCAGGTGGGCGATATGGTCCTCCTGAAAGTGTCACCCTGGAAGGGTGTTATCAGGTTTCGGAAGCTGGGCAAGCTGGGCCCCAGGTTCGTTGGTCCATTTAGGGTTTTGGCCCAGGTGAGTCAGGTTGCCTATCGGTTATATCTTCCAGCAGAGCTCAGCCAGATCCACAACATGTTCCATGTTTCTCAATTCCAGAAGTGCTTAGTGGATGATTCAGCATTGGTACCCCTTGAGGACATTCAGGATGACGATATCCTGAACTACATCGAGAGACCCGTGGCGATTTTAGATCGCAAGTCGAAGAAGCTGAGGAACAAGAGGGTAGAGTTAGTGAAGGTACAGTGGCAACACCGCAAGGGTTCAGAGACAACAGACTTCGAGGACGAAGTCTAAGACAAGCGGGGGAGAATTATAACATCCGGTCTCAGGTACGCATTTAAATTCAAGCCAAACTTCATATTTTACCCTTGGACTCGGCGAGTTGGAGGCCCAACTCATCGAGTTGGATCGACTCCGGGTCGGGGGACTAAGTGACCTACTCGGCGAGTCAGACGACCGAATCGGCGAGTAGGAGCTGTCTGAGTGAAACCCTAAATTGGAGGGTTTGCACCCTATTTAAACATCTTATGGGGCTTCCACCCCAGCCTCCATCACCTTCAAGCTCTATCCTCGAAACCCTAATCAATTGTGAGCATTCTTGAGCAATTTGTGCCTTTCCTTGTGATTTGAAGTTAGAAGAAGAAAGGGAAAGCTTAGTGAATCAAGAAGCAAGTCAGTGGATCCAGAGTTGTGGTTGCACTTCCAGTTATTTGAGGTAAAGAGCTCCTACCTTGACTCTTTAATTGATAGATCTAGTTTAAGGCTTGAATCTTGTCAACTTTGGTGGCATTTCCAAGCCATTTCAGATTGTAGAGTGTAATATAAGGTAAATGCTTCAAATCTGGAACCTTGGAGGGTTCTCATGGCATAAAGGTGCCACCTTTATGGCCATGAGAACCCCATGCATGTAATAAACCCTATTTTTGGTCTTTTGAGCTTATAAGTTCCATGCATGGACGTAAATTTCATGACTTTACGTGTTATATCGACATTAGGATCCCAGATCTACCCTTTGGATGATATTAGCACAACAGAAATCGAGTTATGGGCATGGACATTATTTGACTCGACGAGTAGTTCATGGGACTCAGCGAGTCAGGGTTTTGGTTCCCCAACCTTTTCTGATTCGAAGGGATCTAACTGAGTCTGGAAGGGATCTGGCTGAGTCCAGAGGGAGGACTCAACAAAATAAACGTAGTTATGGACCTGGAAACCATGGGACTCAATGAATGGATGAAGACACTCGATGAGTCCAAGGCAATCTCCCAACCCATGAAGACGGACTCGACGAGTTGTTCATACAACTCGGCGAGTCACAGACTAGCCACACTCATATGATGAAGATGAACTCGACGAGTCAGATAAAGATAGTCCCGATGTTATGTTTGAAGGGGAACTCATCGAGTTCTTGCTAGACTCGACGAGTAGAGTCGGGGTTGGGAACAGATGAGAGAATAGGGACTCGACGAGTTGGTGAACCAACTCAGCGAGTCAGGTCAACTAGGTGATGATATTAACCAGAATGTTGACTTTGACCAAAGGGTAAAATGGTCAATTTACCCTGAGAAGGAGTATTAGATTTTGACTAAGTATTGTATGAAATTGATAGTCGGAGAATCGCCGGTGCAGCAGACGGGGATTTCCTCACTCGAGTTTTCTGCAGTCAGTCGTACAAGGTGAGTTACCTTCAGTAGGAACGAGTCTAAGGCACCAAGGCCGACCCGTAGAATGATATGTTAGTAGCTGAGTGTGGGCGGGGTCCGTATCACATAGTAGTCGAGTGTGGGCGAGGCCCGTGTCTCACAGCTTACTTTGATTAAGGATATATGCCTAACAAATAGAATTAGTTATACTTGTTTTCTATGTGATACTTGTATGTTTGTTAGTAGTTGAGTGTGGGCAGAGCCCATATCTCATAGTAGTTGAGTGTGGGCGGGGCCCATATCTCATAGTAGTTGAGTGTGGGCGGGGCCCGTATCTCATAGTAGCCGAGTGTGGGCGGGGCCCGTATCTCCATGAGTGTGGGTGGGGCCCATATCTCTTAGTTGCATATTATATATGTATGGTGTGTGGTAGCTTGGGAGAGCTCACTAAGCTTTGTGCTTACAGTTTCAGTTTTGGTTTCAGGTACTTCCACTAGCAAAGGAAAGAGCTCGGGATGATCGCATGGCACACACCACAGTCTTCAGCCTAGGAGTTTTACTCTGATATTTTGATATGATATTCGATATGTGATAGATATTATGACATTTTGAACACATGGGTTATGATTTTTATACTTTGGCAATGATATTATGGTTCTAGTAATGTTTTAAAAACGAATTTTTTGGGTTGTATTTTTGGGATGTTTCAAGCTTCGTATCGACACCTGTGATACAAATAAATTGAGTGGGTCAGGTTGGGAAATCTGGTGAGTACTGGTGGTTGTCGAGGCCAACAAAATTAATAACCGTAAATATTACACACTAAAATAGTGTATAGTAGTAAAGGGATCGTATCCACGGAGATTGGTCCAATTTTATAACTCTATGAGGAATCTCTTTGTAAAAATACTTGTAAAATGAGAATAAACTAAAAATGGGGGGTTTGGTCTTTTGAAATATTTGAAATAAACTAGAATTAAACTAAGATTTAAATAAACAATTTCAACAAAAATAAGAGTTTGATGTAAAATCAATAAGAGAAGGATATTTGACTTAAGGTTTCCTCACTTTGACTTTTGATGAACATGGCATTAGAATCCAATGGTGCAATACTTGATTTAAATCCTTAATTTGGCTATAGTAATCCAAGAAGCTTGAGATTACCTAGACTTTTCTTAGTTGTTAAAATGGTTAGAGAAGCTCATAACAATTTCCTTAGTCAAAGTCACAATTTCCATTAAGCATGTAATTAGTGAAAGTCAACTAGCATTAAGAACCAAAAAGTCACCAAATCCAAGAGGAGTCAAATGCTTTCACTACCATATTGGAGGAAATGTTTTTATGATTGTGTGGAGCAAAAACAACAAAAAAAATCATTTGTTGCTTGCTAATTTGAGGATGTTTTACCTAATCAAGAAATTAGCCAACTAATCACCACAAACACATTTAAACTCATGAATAAAAACATACAAGTAGTGATAATATATTAAAACACAAAACATTTCCATAAAGATTTAAGAACAAGTTCATGGATTCTTCAACATTCAACAAAAGTTCAAAGGATTCAACATAAGTCAACCAAGATTTGTTTAGCCAAGTATGCAAACTCAAGAAAACAAAGTTAAAGAAGATTGTACCAAACATTTAACAAGAATCAAGAGGTAAAAAGATGATGTTCTTGAGATATTCTTGGCCTTCAAAAGTCTCCAAAACTTCAGAGAGAATGCTCAAAAGTTGGATGTCTAAGAGTCCCCAAAAGATGGGCACCAACCTTCCTCATATAGCCCAAAAGAAGAATTTCCGAAATTGCCCCTGCAGGAGGTTGCGCGACCCGCGTGCTGTTGCGCGGGTGCTGTCAGATTGTGGGCACTTTGAGGCTTCGGCCTCCATAGCTTAGCCCACTTGGCCCAGCTCGAGTTCAAACAGATTCTAGCCTATTTTTCTTTTAGTTCACTTCATTTTAAGCCCAATTTGGCTTCTCCGAATGATCCATAGCTTCCATAATCGTCCAATCATCAATCTCCGCACGCTCGAATATTCTCCCGCATCTTGCAATTTTAAAGTTCATTTTCTCCAAGCCTTCAAATAATCATCAAGCTCGCTCCATGCATCATCTCCACCACCCATCAAGCCTAATATCCTTGTTGTCCACCAATTCCCATCGCTTTCCATACGTCCCGAACATTCCCGCCCCACTAGTCTCCATGAAATGTGCAATAAAGCTCACGAAACTAGAAAGTACCCGAAATAGTCATAAAATAACAAAAAGGAAAATATGCATTGAAATTAACTAGATTGTCGATGGAATATGCTAAAATAAACAATAAAAAGAAGTAAATAAAATGAAACTATCAAGTACATAGGGGTTTCATGTAACGACGTAATTTTTCAAAACAATTTTTCATTTTTAAAACATACTTTCATTCACACGATAAGCATAAAAACATAATGTGTCCACTGTAACATAACAAAACATGTCCCAAGATCTCAATATCATAAACTCTATAAGTGTGTACGGATCATGTCGGCACCTTCCCGCGATCCTCGCTCGCACCTGAAACACATAACATAACAACTGTAAGCATAAATGCTTAGTGAGTTCCCCAAAATACCACATACCCCACATACGCCTTTCCAGACCATAACTCTGTAGGATCTTCCGATCCATGTGTCTCAGTGGACTTCTGTCCCCAGTCCCGGTAGACCTTCCGGTCCTACCCATATCGACCTTCCGGTTCGTACCCTCTTGACCTTCCGGTCCATATCATCTTGACCTTCCGGTTCTTACCATACATAACATACATAGCACATACATATCACATAACCGCATATAGCACATACATCATATCATAGAAGACCTTCCAGTCACACATAGGTACCCTTCCAGGTACAGTATAGTGAGAGGACTCACCTCAATGAAGTCGGATAAACTCTTGTGCTCAATGTCCCGACCTAGCCTCCTCCTATTATTCAAATAACATTCCCGATCAATACTCTCCCATGGTCTCATCTCTACAGACTAGGTAGAAGGCCATTCTACCCTTCCCTGAACTCTCCGGAATCAGTCTTAACCAGAACCCTAAAGTCAACAAAAGTCAACGGTCAAACTTTGACCCGACTCGTCGAGTGCAGAACGACGACTCGACAAGTCCATACGGGTCCTCTGAATCCTTTCAGACTCTCTTGGCTCGTTGGGTCATTCTTCCACTCGACGAGTGACTCCTGACATGAATCGCGGGGCAACCTCGACTCGACTCGTCGAGTCCGCTCATAGAATCGGCGAGTTCATTCCATGCTCACACTCAAATGACCTTCTGAGGTCAGATCTGTTCCTCTAATCCATAGATCTAACCTTCCCAAGCTCAATAAAAATGCAAAGGTTCGAACTTGATACTCATGCAACGTCCAAATGACACTACTTGATGATTTAGCCCCAAATAGAACATCCTAAGTCCATTTCTTCCATAACTCCTCATAAAGCAAGATGGAATGAGTTCTCTGGACCACCATGGATCCAGATCTGATATCTAAACATGATAAGGGACCATATTCCCAACAAATCAACCCAATAAAGGGTATAGAAAACCCTAGATCCATGGATTCTTTAACAAAATAGAAAAAGGATCGATATGCTACCTCAAAGATGATGCCCTCTGCTTGAAATCCACAATATGCAACCTCATTGGCCTCCTCTAAGCTGGAATCAACTTCTTCTTGCAAAACCAACCCACAAAGGTCAAATAATGGCTTCTTCTCTCTCACAAACGCTCAAGCACTCTTAGGGTTTCTCTCAAGGGTTTGGTAGCCGCAAATGGTGGCTATAAGAGTCCTTAAGTAGGGCTCAGGCCCTGAGAATTAGGGTTTCATTAAACAACGTGGACTCGCCAAGTCCACGTATGGACTCACCGAGTCATTCATTAAACTAGACCAGAACATGCGCGATCCCACTCGGCGAGTCTCAGTGTCCACTCACCGAGTCCATCTCTAAAATTCAATATAAATACATAAAATAAGATACCTGAGAATCCGGATGTTACATTTCAACCCATAATAATAAAGTTATTATGTTTCATCATGAAACAATTAACCTAATTACCTATCCCCATTATCTTCTTTATTTCTTAAGGATCTACACTAAGAATCATATATCATTCACTCATTCATTCCTAAGGATTGCCCTAAGGAATAGGCACGAAGTCCATCGCTGCCAGGGTTTATTTAACAGACACTAAGTCTATAGTTGACGATGTTATTTGTTAGCACTAAGTACATCTAATCTTATTTAACTAACATGCATATTAAAAGTGAGAGACATTCTTTAAAAGATTCTATGCCTCCCCATGCATAAACTCCCTACCATCAGATTTGAAACAGTATAGCTCCATATCTACTTGTATGAGAATATCTTCATCCATATTCGCATGCTCATTATCCAGCTCGTTGTAAATAAGTTGAAAATGTTTGACCCTTTTTTTAAAATCTAGAAACTTGGCTTTGACATCTCTTCTTCTTCAATGTTAAGTACAACCCATTTGATGATGAAACAAATGATAGACACGAGACCAAAACGATCCAGCACGAACTTCTGGCGAACCTGGTGGAAAATCCTCCTCTATAGTTACGATGCAAGCTTGAACCAAAGCGACCTCCTCTTCGTTGCTCCATCTAAGTGGTACAGGTGAGTCCATAGTTGCAAGGTAAAATTGTAATGTGATACAATTAAAATAGATATGAAAAATTATTTAAAGTGGCCCCTTATTGTAACTGAAAGTGTGTTGTCAAGTCAAACAATCTTCTTTTCTGTTGTCAGCCAGTGCAATGGCTTGTCAACTCAAACAGTCATCTCTTCTGTTGTCAACAGGTACACTGAGTTCTTCACTTAAGTTTGACTATGAAATGCAGACCAATTAAAAAAATTGACTGTGATTTTGTGTAGAAACTATTATAAAATTACTTATAGTAAAAAAAAATTTACTTAACGATATATTAGTTCTTCAAATATTAGATTTGGAAATTTATTCTCTTTATTTCACTAAAAATGACTTCAAAACCATGGACCGATGAAGAGTACTTGGTTCTTATTCATGCATATATTCATGTGTACGAGACCAACAAGTCGAACGATCCAATGTTTTGGACTCGTTTAATTAATATCTTCAATGCTGAAACTCGAATGACTACAGCAAACCATCGTGACAACCTAGATATCATAGAAAAATGGTATGAAATGAAAACTGAAATTCTATTACTCGACCAACTTTATACCAAAATTGACGACGTCCGTTTAAATGTTACTGAGGATGTCATCTTGGAAGCTGCTAAGGAGGAATACAAATCATTAAGTGACGGGTTAGAAATCCAATATGAAGCCCCTTGGAATATTTTGAAATATGTACCATTTATTTAATATCTATTTCTATCTATTAGGTTTGTACTAGGTTATTTAAATGTATTTTGTCTGTATTAGATGTACCTCCTCTGTTTAATGTTATTTACGAAAACTCGTTGGGTTTTTTTTAACAATACATTAAAAATACATTACAAATAACAATTTCATGAAGCATTACAGATACATTACAAATATGAAATTTTCATAATAATAGAGTCATCTACATGAAATATTGCACTTAAAACATTACATTACAAATAACAATTTCATGAAGCATTACACTTATAACATTACAAATATGAAAATTTCATAATAATAGCGTCGTCTACATGAAATATTGATTACTCTTAACAAGCTTCCAAACGTCCTCATATTCGAAGTCTCTACCTTTACGCTCTGAAATGTAAAAATCTTTAACAATTTCCAAAAACTTTTCCTCGTTTGCATAACGAGTTTACGTAATTTTCGCATAATTACATGCTCGATTGAACCACATGAATCCTCTCTTTACATCCATCCATTTACTGACAATATCAGATTATATTCAGTGTCTTCCTTCCCCCATCTCATGGTTGAACAAAGCTGTTATGCAGGTCCATTCATCACCAACCAGGCAATGCGGGGGAGCCAGTGGCATTACACCCTCCTTAACACTAATCCAACATCGTGTTACAACCAACACCTCGTTTGTTGTCCATGGTCATGGAGAATTGGAACCAGGTAGTGCATTCGAAGAAGTTGCTACATTCGATGACATTTCTGAATATGGGTGTTCGTTTCGTATAGATAGTATGGGTGTTCGTTTTGTATAGATTACATTAGACATCCCTAATTTCACGGCCAGAAAAGACCGATTTGTTTATGCTTTGTTTTTAAAATCAGAGTAATCTTTTAAAGAAAACAGTTGCGGAATTTGTTCCCAAAACAGAATATGATAAAATTTATCAAAGCATTTCTTTAAAGAAATGTATTTTCATTTTATAACAAAATCTCGGGATGTCATGTTCAATACAGACCAAAAGCATAAACAAAACAAAATAGACCTTACAACAGTTATTCATAACTACTGGCCTATAATCCAAAATCTCTCGTTAAGTCCACCAACTTATTCTCTTGTGCCATTACCTGTAATGCAAAGAAAACTGAGTGGGTCAGGCTTGGGAGCCTGGTGAGCATATAGGGTTTTCAACCCACAATAATATAATTATTATATTTAATTATCAAACAATCAATCCAATTACCCACCCCCATTATCTTCCTCTATTTCATAAAGATTTACCCTAAGAACCAATTACCCTTCTCCTATTTATTCCTAAGAATTGCCCTAAGGAATTGGCACAAAGTCTAGTGCTGCCATGGTCCTTAGATTACCTCTGGTGAACACGCAGTTCAAAATAATTAATAAACATCTATTTCAAGAACACCCATTGAACACACTCCATTCAATAATACCTAATGAATACCTAGTTCAAAACACCTAATGAACACTTAGTTCCAATATCCCTGGTGAACTCAATCACCTAAGGAACACAGAGTACGAAAGCTCTTAGTTCAAACCACGTGATAATAATGTATATCTCGATCCTACGAAACCACTAATATTATTAACACATATAAATCATATTTCTAAAACAATCTATCCCATCCCGTCGATCCCCACATACTGACCCTATACAATGATCTTACGAGATCTAGCCTAAGGAAATCGATATGAGCAACAACTGACGAAGTTGCTTCGGAAACTCCCTAGCAGCAAACGAGGATCAATAAAGACATCGAATGAGGGGAATGGAATAAGTTTCACCATGAACCTTCGTTCGTAAAAGAAATAACCACAAGACATTTTAAGTCAGGGGTAGTTATCAATGCCTAGGTTGTGGTCTGAATATCGTGAGGTATATAACCCCCGACGCACCCTATCCGGCAATGGAAACGCTGACAAATGCCTAGGCTGTGGTCTGAACCCCCAGACTCACCCTATCCGGCATTGGAAACGCTGACTAATGCCTAGGCTATGGTCTGAACCCCCAGACTCACCCTATCCGGCGTTGGAAATGGAAACACCGACTAATGCCTAGGCTGTGGTCTGAATACATGAGGTATTTCACCCCCAGACTCTCCCTATCCAGCATCGAACTTTGCCTAGCAGTGGCCTAAATACATGAGGTATTTCACCTCCAGACGCACCCTATCCAGCAATATAACACCAAACATACCTAGCAGTGGTCTATTACCGACACACTTTATTAGGCAGTCTACGAAGTTCCCTTAATTACCTCGTAGAATTAAGGGAACTTCGTAGACTGCCTAATAAAGTGTGTCGGTAATAGACCACTGCTAGGTATGTTTGGTGTTATATTGCTGGATAGGGTGCGTCTGGAGGTGAAATACCTCATGTATTCAGGCCACTGCTAGGCAAAGTTCGATGCTAGATAGGGAGAGTATGGGGGTGAAATACCTCATGTATTCAGACCACAGCCTAGGCATTAGTCGGTGTTTCCATTTCCAATGCCGGATAGGGTGAGTCTGGGGGTTCAGACCATAGCCTAGGCATTAGTCAGCGTTTCCAATGCCGGATAGGGTGAGTCTGGGGGTTCAGACCACAGCCTAGGCATTTGTCAGCGTTTCCATTGCCGGATAGGGTGCGTCGGGGGTTATATACCTCACGATATTCAGACCACAGCCTAGGCATTGATAACTACCCCTGACTTAAAATGTCTTGTGGTTATTTCTTTTACGAACGAAGGTTCATGGTGAAACTTATTCCATTCCCCTCATTCGATGTCTTTATTGATCCTCGTTTGCTGCTAGGGAATTTCCGAAGCAGCTTCGTCAGTTGTTGCTCATATCGATTTCCTTAGGCTAGATCTCGTAAGATCATTGTATAGGGTTAGTATGTGGGGATCGACGGGATGGGATAGATTGTTTTAGAAATATGATTTATATGTGTTAATAATATTAGTGGTTTCGTAGGATCGAGATATACATTATTATCACGTGGTTTAAACTAAGAGCTTTCGTACTCTGTGTTCCTTAGGTGATTGAGTTCACCAGGGATATTGGAACTAAGTGTTCATTAGGTGTTTTGAACTAGGTATTCATTAGGTATTATTGAATGGAGTGTGTTCAATGGGTGTTCTTGAACTAGATGTTTATTAATTATTTTGAACTGCATGTTCACCAGAGGTAATCTAAGGACCATGGCAGCACTAGACTTTGTGCCAATTCCTTAGGGCAATTCTTAGGAATAAATGGGAGAAGGGTAATTGGTTCTTAGGGTAAATCTTTATGAAATAGAGGAAGATAATGGGGGTGGGTAATTGGATTGATTGTTTGATAATTAAATATAATAATTATATTATTGTGGGTTGAAAACCCTATATGCTCACCAGGCTCCCAAGCCTGACCCACTCAGTTTTCTTTGCATTACAGGTAATGGCACAAGAGAATAAGTTGGTGGACTTAACGAGAGATTTTGGATTATAGGCCAGTAGTTATGAATAACTGTTGTAAGGTCTATTTTGTTCTGTTTATGCTTTTGGTCTGTATTGAACATGACATCCCGAGATTTTGTTATAAAATGAAAATACATTTCTTTAAAGAAATGCTTTGATAAATTTTATCATATTCTGTTTTGGGAACAAATTCCGCAACTGTTTTCTTTAAAAGATTACTCTGATTTTAAAAACAAAGCATAAACAAATCGGTCTTTTCTGGCCGTGAAATTGGGGATGTCACAGTTAAAGTGGGTTAGATCTGATCCCACATCGGCTTGGAAGGAGAACTAAACACTTCTTATAAGGGGTGTGGATACCTTCCTTGTGACAACGCGTTTTAAAGTCGTGAGGGCAGCAGATCCCATAAGAACTCTACAGTTAAGCGTGCTCGGGCGGGAGTAGTACCAGGATGGGTGACCCCCTGGGAAGTCCTCATGCCGAGTGGCCCAAAGCGGACAATATTATGATACGTGCCACAGGGGGGTGTTACATTACACGTCTATTTATAATAATCATAAAAAGGAGAGTTAACATGGACTTGACAAGTGTAGTGGAATCTCTGTGTACTACAGTGACTTATCATGTCAAAAAGTCATTTATGTGTTGTCATTTCAAAGTTTGACTACGATTTGCAGGTACTACAGTGACTTGTCATTTATGTGTAGTCATTTCAAAGTTTGACTATGAATTCGAACTCTAACTACGAAATTGTTGAATTTAGACTATGATTTACAAATTACTAGGATGGACAAATATGACATATAGCACCGTTTTCTTATTAAAAATACTATATATAATCTCGACTTTATTATGAATTCGTCCCCAAAGTTCGAAATTTGCTCATGCAATGAAGTAGATTGTTACTACTGTGATCCAGTCGACCCCTTTTTTACCCCTCTTCGGCAGGCCCATATATGTCGGATGAAAATTTTTAAGAATTGAAAAAGGCTGAAGAACAACAAAAACAGGATAAAGAGGCATCCCGACTTCTCAGTCAGCGTCGTAAAGTTATTGCATCGGAATGCAAACAAACTTAAGAATGGATAGACCTCAATAAAAAGAAAAGCAAAGAGCATGAAGAATGGATAAAAAAGACTAAGAAGACTATCAAAATGACTGAAAAATGGCTTACTGGCAAGGATGCAGAGATGATACAGCTATTCAATTTAAGGTTGTTTTATATCAAAATCGGCGTGATAGGATTGTGAGCAACTCGCAGAAGCCCCAATATTAAATGTCGTTTCCATAGTAGGAATTTTCGTGTGACGTGCTCCACTACCAGACGCCCTTCCATAACAATTGTTTCTCGTGTGTCCTGCTTGACCGCATGTAGAACACTTTTTTCTAATTGGACCCTCGCCTTGGGATATAATGTGGTATGTTTTTCTTGGCCTGCCTGGCTAGCGTTTATCCGTTATAGGTGGCTTAACAATCATCAAATCATCGGGGGTCTCCCATTAGGATGGCTTTGGCAAAGGGCTTACTGATTCCTCATATGTTTTCCTCAATGTTTCCGTATGGTACGCATTTAATGATTACATCAAGTAGTCTTGGTAATTATTGACTGTTAGTGCTCTTATGACATGACCACAAGGTATGTCGTTAAGTTTGCAATGCCTACATGTACATGCCTTTTGTTGGAAATCAACAATCACGTTTTGTGCCTCCTTTTTGACCTCACATTTGTTACGTGAGATCATGTGAACATCCTAATTACTAAAAGAATTTTTATTTTTTTTACAATATCATCGACCCAAGCGGTGAGTGTTGTTGTTGCTTCCGCTTAAAAAATAGACAAAATTACACAGTTAACATCAATAACATTTAATAAAAACATTAATATTAAAACTTAGTACCTGCAAAGTTACGTCTTTGAAACCACCATTGTTGCATTGTTGCACGAAAAAAGTCGATCAACATTAGTATCGGCACCTTACGTACGTGTCTAGATAATGCATTTATAGACTTCGCACTGTTGGACGATATAAGGTACTATTTGTTCCCTCTAAAATGTGCCCTAGACCAAGTGTCAAGATTTATACTTTTTAAGTATTGCCATACTGATTCTTTTGTCTTTTTCATAAGGTCCATGGCAGCATCAAAACCATCAAATGTATACGCTCTACAAGCCTCCCAAAAAATTCCTTTAACTGTCTTACTCTTCCCGTATCTAGCTACTATGCTGAAATACAAATGGACACCACATATTTCGTGATGAGCGTGAGGAAAAATGTTGGCAACAGATGTCGCTATAGATGGAGACCTATCAGATATAATTGTAAGTTCCTCCATATTGCCTATGCAATCACGTAGTTTTAAAAAAAAACCATGTCCAAGAATTTGTACACTCATTTTTGCATATACCATATGCAACCAGTAATATTTGGTTTTGTCCGTCCTTAGTAACTGCAAGTAACATGGTACCTTTGAACTCGCCCTTTAGGTGGGCTTCATCTACTATAAGGGTCGGCTTACAAAAATTTACAAAAGCACGTACCTACAATACATTGTATATCTATTCAAATATACCAAAATAAAAAAATAATAAGATATAATAATACTAACCGAGCAACCAAGTGCGACGTACAAGAACTCAAACCAATCATCACCATCTGTTTGAATATGTGTCACGGTACCCGGATTATGTTTGACCAAATTATGGAAATAAGCCGGAAGTTTGATAAGAGAATCATCTTTCGTACCCCTTAACAATAACAGTGCATATTTTTTCGCACGCCAAGCCTGATGGTATGAGATATTGATTTTCAATTAAGCATTCATATCATTAATAATATCTTGTCCCCGATATACTCTACTATAATCTTCAGCCAAAACATCAGCAAGATTTTCACCCAAAACATATTTGTTTGCTTGTCGATAATTAGGTTGTAAAGTTGTTGAAGAACATGTGTGTACGTCAACAAATTTTTTCACTTGGAAAAGTCCGCTAGAATTTTTAATTCCATTTGCTCTTAGTAACCAAGAACAATTTTTCCCAACACACACAACCTCATACCTTGATTTAGTCGATCTACATGTCCTCGTCTGAAAACCTCGAAGACATTTTCCCCAATCGTCCGTTTTAGAAGGTCTTTGTTCTTAAATATACTGAGACATCCAATCTTTTGAACATTGATATCTACCATCTGTGTTGGGATATCTTCATTAACATCAACTGGATATGCTAGTACATGGGGCATACCGTAAAAAAGGTTATCAGGAAACTTAGCATTAACTTCATCACCCAACTCATCTCCATCAAAATTGCTTTCTAAGTCGGTTATATCTAAAGCTACATCAGCAACATCAACATAATCCCCGTAACCATGTACATTTTCATCTTTCTGAATCATAACTTTTTTTTTTTACTTTTATCTACTACACGCCTATTCATAAATTTAACTTCTTGTTCGGGAACATCGACACACCGACCACCCACGTCATTAAGATATGTACCAACATCATCATCACCAACATACTTGTAATTCTCAGGATCCACATAGTGAATAAGTGAATACATCACATTAACATTTTCAGCAACACTATGAAATTGAGGTACACTAGGAGTCATGAGAGTACTTATTGGATTGTTGCTCCCTTTATCGCTGTATAAATTACCAACTTGCTCATTTCCACTCTCACCACCCTTTGTAACCGCATCACCTTCATCAGCCACCACAAACACTTTCACAACCCTTCCTCCACTCGATTTGATTACATTAATCAACATTCTAACATCCATGTCTTCAATCATGGCTATATAATGATTCAATTCAGGATGATGGAAACGAAGAATAATTTTATATTTGTCTAACAAACCGGTTTTCCTTCTCATTAAAGATACAAACTCACTATAACTAATATACTCAGAAAATAACAAAGCGAATTCAGAAAATACCTTCCTGTGGACATACGCATTCAAGATTTGTTTCAAAAACCTTCCACCTCCCACCGGTTACAACGCAAACCAAATATTCATTCATTTTTTAGAGAGGTTTTAAACAAATGTTCCAAAGAAATAACAATAAAACTGATAATTTTTTTGACAAAATTTATATATAATAAGTTTTTTTTGTAGTCAAACCTTATCAATTTCGTAGTCAAAATAGAAATAAAAATAAAAATAAAAAATCACAAAATCACAGGTGAAATTGAGAGGAAATCGCAGATGGACATAGTCCATCTGCGATTTTAGCCTGGAAACAACATATATATATATATATATATATATATATATATATATATATATATATATACACACACACACAGCGAAAAAAAACCATCAGCGAACGTACAAGCGGCTAAAACACGTCTTGTACGTTCGCAGATGGGTTTAATAAATCTGCGATTTTGATGGCTAAAAATGCAATTTTGGTTTTTTTTTTAGCTATTTTCCACAAAGTAATTAGCATTTTTTGCTAAATTTGTAATTTTCTTTGAAATTTATATGGTTAAAAAGTTGTTAATGCGATAGGGCTGTTTTAGAAAATGTTTAAAACTGAAGGGGCTAATTGTGATTTAGCCAAACTGATTCACCGGTCTTTCCCCCCATTGTAACAGGAATACAGGATCCTCTTTAGTTCACTGATCAGCAATTCCATAATCAGAAAACCCAACTCCAATTCCTCACATTTTCAGTGAATGATCATGCCAATTCGATTGATTCATAAAAAATGACAGAGTTTTTGGATTTGGAAACCCAAGACGCCGTGCGAATGCCATGGAACGTAATACCCGGTACAAAACATGAGGCCGCTCAATGCATCATCCCCATTTCCGCCATCTACACGCCGCTGAAACCATTACCCAAAAGCACCCCTCTCCTCCCTTACTCCCCTCTACGTTGCCGGAATTGCCGATCTGTCCTCAACCCATTTTCAATCGTCGATTTCTCCACCAAAATATGGATCTGCTCCTTCTGCCTCCACCGCAATCACTTCCCCCACCACTACCAATCAATAACCGAGGACAATCTCCCAGCCGAACTCTTCCCTCAGTACACCACAATTGAATACGAACTCCAGAATGAAAAACCCTCTCCCCCGATTACCTCTCAGGTGTTTTTATTTGTGGTGGATACTTGTATCATCGAGGAGGAAATTGGGTTCCTGAGATCGGGGCTTGCACGGGCGATTGGGCAGATTCCGGGTAATTCACTTGTGGGTTTGATTACTTTTGGAAGGTATGTTTGTGTTCATGAGTTGGGATTTTTCCAAAAAATCCCTAAGGTTTATGTGTTTAATGGAAGCAAGGAGATCAGTAAAGATCAGGTTTTAGAGCAGATGGGTTTCTTTCAGAAGAAAGCAAGACCAGCTACAGGCGGTGGTCCTGGAACTAGAGATGGACATTTGCAGGATAATGTTTCAAGGTTCTTATTACCAGCTTCAGAGTGCGAGTTTGCTGTCAATTCGGTATATATCTGTTCTTGATGTTCATTTGTCACCAATTTTGATTACTTAACATTTGAAATGAGCTTCGATTGATAAATTTGAAGTTGATATGTATGTTATCAGGTATTGGATGAGCTTCAGAAAGATTCATGGCCAGTTCCTGGAGATCAAAGGGCAGCAAGATGCACTGGAACTGCATTGACTGTGGCTGCTCATCTACTGGGAGCATGTGTTCCTGGTTGTGGTGCTAGAATTATGGCCTTTTTGGGTGGGCCCTCATCCGAAGGGCCTGGATGTGTGAGTTTTCTAGTCTTTAAATGCAAGAAATAGCAACCCACTTCTACTTCCATTGATTTGTTTATTATAGCATCCTACTTTCATTTCTTTCTATTACTTGCCATAATACTCATTAACATTATTTTTGTTAATTTGTTTTACATGTTGGATTTTAGCATCTTATTTTTATTGTATTCCAATCTTCAGATAGTTTCAAAAAGTTTGTCTGAACCTATTCGATCTCACAAGGATCTAGATAAAGATTCTGCTCCTTTCTATCATAAAGCAGTGAAGTTATATGAAGGACTCTCAAAGCAACTCGTGCATCAAGGTCATGTACTTGATGTCTTTGCTTGTGCTCTTGATCAGGTAAAGATTCATTTTTCTACCAATATAGGCAATGTACTTTATTTGTTAGTATATATCACTATTATGTGTTAAAAAATGTATGTTGCTATTTTGTATAAGAAAATGTAAGTATATTGTTTCTAGGTTGGGGTAGCTGAGCTTAAAATTGCAGTTGAAAGAACTGGAGGACTTGTTGTGTTAGCAGAAAGTTTTGGGCATTCGGTTTTTAAAGATTCTTTAGTTCGTGTTTTTCAGTCTACAGATAATGATCTTGGTCTATCCTCAAAGTAAGGCTTTTTCTTTCCATTTAATATATATATTTTTTAATTAAATGTAGATACAATTCTTACTTTATGTGCTTTCAACAACTATGCAGTGGTATGTTTGAGATAACTTGCTCAAAGGATGTAAAAATTCAGGGTGTTCTTGGTCCATGTGCATCACTTGAAAAGGTGAATATAGTAATTTCATGAACTTCAACAGGAATTACAACTTTTCCGTTCAACTGGTATGCTGATGTGGCAGACGTGTTGCTGACTAGTTTTTGTGTTTGTGTAGAAAGGACCTTTATGTGCTGATACCACAATAGGTCAAGGGGGTACTACTGCTTGGAAGATGTGTGGACTTGATAAATCGACTTCTTTATGTTTAATATTTGATATTACAAAGAAGGAGATCCCAGATGTTGCTGGTCAAGCAGTCAACAATCAGTTTTATTTCCAATTTTTGACATAGTAAGATTTATTGCTTCATTTTTCTTGTTTGTTTGTTACACTGGAGAAAACATAACAGTGGTTGAACAAGGACTCTTGTCAATGAAAAAGACATGAATGCCCTTCTTGTCTAGTCTTGTTAGGTGTAACAAACACAAACACAAACACAAACACAAGCCTAGTGGGTTGGTATTTGGGACTCTGTTGACTTGGTGTAGATAATTTGGTGCAGTTATCAAAATAGCAATGGACAAATGAGGCTTAGAGCTACAACCCTATCTAGAAGATGGGTCACTGGGCAAGGAAGCATACAGGTAAGCTCGTTTTGTTAATTTCCATGATCAGATTTAGAACAAACATTGATTATTATACTGAAAATGGTGAAACTGGTTTTATATTTACAGGATTTGATTGCGGGATTTGACCAAGAAGCAGCTGTGGTAGTAATGGCGCGCCAAGTTTCTTTCAAGATGGAAACCGAGGTAATGATGATCATGAAATAGATGATTACGGTGATCTGGAGCATTATCAATACGTGACTATCGATCATTATGTAGGCGGAATTTGATCCTATAAGGTGGCTTGATAAATCACTGATACATCTCTGTTCTCACTTTGGAGACTATCAAAAAGACAACCCGTCTTCATTCGTTTTATCCCCACGCTTATCGATAATTCCTCAGTTTATATTCAATTTGCGACGCTCTCAATTCGTACAGGTATATTTGAATATTGAATCTGTTTTATTGGCTTCGTTTTGGAGGTTGAGATGACTTCGATTGTGTTTTAGGTCTTCAACAACAGCCCGGATGAGACCGCATACTTCAGAATGGTTATGAATCGAGAAGATGTTGCGAATTCTGTTGTGATGATTCAACCTTCGTTAATCACTTACGCTTTCAATTGCGGAGCAGAACCAGCTCTCTTAGACGTCGCATCCATCGCTCCTGACAGAATCCTTCTTTTAGATTCCTATTTTACTGTCGTTGTATTTCATGGATCTACGATTGCTCAATGGCGCAAAGCTGGGTATCAGAACGAGCCTGAACACGAGGTACATGCTGTTTCTTTTCCTTGGATTTCCCCAAATTTGGACCCTATTTTGAGAGCTCAATCAATCATGGAACATGTTACTGGTTTGCAGGCATTTGCCCAGTTGTTAAGAGCTCCTATTAGTGATGCTGAGGCTATTGTAAAGGAAAGATTTCCAGTACCTCGTTTAGTCATCTGTGATCAACATGGATCCCAGGTTAAATTCAGTCTGTAAATACTTGGGCAAATTAACTTATTTTGTTTTTCAAAGGGCATTATTGGAATATATGCAGGCTCGATTTTTGCTAGCAAAACTAAATCCATCAGCTACATACCATTCAGATGCTCCTTTAGTACCTGGTGGGGATATTCTTTTCACTGATGATGTCAGCTTTGAAGTCTTTTTGGATCATCTTCAACGTTTGGCAGTTCAATAAAAAGTTCTTCAGATTTTAGAACACCATACATTACAACTAGATCTCCAGTTTTGTAAGATTATTCATTTAAGTTAACTATATTGTTATATACTTTTATCACAATTTTATCCAATAGAAAAAGGGTCCTTAAGCTTTTCTTTTTCTTTTTTTCCAATTACAGTTTATAACGATTCTCAACTAAATAGTCAAAATATAATTCAGCATCACTTGTACACAGAAGGGTAAAATGGTTATTTTCTCATTTTCAAAGTGTTCAAAAAAAAAAAAAGAAACGGTCCTTACTTCTATAGCACTTCAGACAAACAAACATAATTTATCCATTCTACATTTAATACAAAAATAATGACTTAATAGAAAAAGTTACAGGAGGCGGCTTTCCCATTAAGTCTTTTACTTTTTCTACAATTTTTGTTCTCATTTAATTTTTTCTTCCATTTTCTCAAATATTTGTTTACATCATTTATGTAGACAACATTAGCAATGGGAAAAGAAAAAAAAGAAAAAACATGCCCACAGATTTGCTTCAGTTTCACTACTTTAACTTCAAAATCAGCAAGATTTTGGAAACAACGATCAAACACACATAATTTATTTGTAACATAGTACAAGATTTACATTACATGAGAACCTTCTTTTATTGATTTTCTTGAATAATAAAACAATACGAAAATATATATATGGATTCTTGTATGGCAAATACAGGTGATTTAGTTGCAGCTATGCAAGGATTTTGCTCACCAAGTAACAGTAGATCTGGTGGCATTCTCAGTTGCCATTTTATTCTGTATATTAGTTATAGCACAACATGTAAGTTGTGTTCTAGTTTTTTTTTTTATTGCAGTTGTATCTTATATTCATGTTGTCTCTTCTTTTATTTCAGTCATGTCTATTGCCTTCTTAGCCAGATGATTTTTGTAGCAGCTCATGAATTTTGCTATGAATTCTGAAATAACACACAAACTTACATGTTAATGAAAATGTACGAGAGCAGAAAAAAAGCACAAATGCAAGAAATAACATAGTAGTTTCATTTGTTTTAGTTATTTTATTTTTTTTATAAATAATAAAGAATGTGGGTAAATAACTAAGGAAGTCAATCAATGGTATACCTTCGATACTCATGAATTGATGGATAAGCTTTTTCCTTTCATCATTTGCGTGTCTATGTTTATCAGCTCCCTAAATACAACAATAAAATGGTTATATACTTATTTATCCTATGTTTCCATTTAATTTCAATTAAAAAAAATAAATGAGATTAGAGTTCTTACGCTATATTCCTTATATGTCTTTTCAATCTGCTTATGCATCGACTCCTCAACATTCTTCTTCAGTTCAACTGCTAGAGTCTGCAAAATAGAGAGAGTATTATAAATATTAAATGTTGAAAAATCGTGTATATTTATAGGTTTTATCATTTCTTACTTCAAAGATGAACTCAGGTGGCACACTATGATCTATGAGATTTTGAAGTTTTCGACGAATGTCATATAGCCTGTTAACATAATCGATTCAACATGTTAATCAAACAGTACAATACAGAACAGAACAACTACTCCCGTGTGACAAGCATAACAATGATTTTTTTTTTCTGTATATAAAAATTAAAAAGATGAGAAATATTAAAAATTTGTTGATAAATGTGTTTAATAATGTAGTTGCTTAATTAGCTTACTGTTTGGGGCTTTGCTTTTCTACTATACTTCTGGCAATATTTGCAATATCATCTTCCCACCCAGTCAAGATTACTTGATCTTCCTCCAAAAGCGAACTGTAGATATATTATCAGAAAACAAAAACAAAAACACATAAGGATCCACACAAATACATGCTGTATAAAATATGTATAAGGTGAATGAATGAATGAAACAGAACTTATTTTGTGAGGTAGCTTCAAAGGAGCGAATAGCTTGTCGCAAGTTATTCTTGGAACTAACTGCTATTCTTTCAGCCAATTTATTTGGCAATTCTATTTCTTCGTTTTTTGCTATGAACTCCAGGACTTGAACAATCTGGAAACAAAGAGGAATGAATGTTATATATATAAAATCTATTTTAAAAACATATATATAAAAAGTTTTGAATGAATGAATGAATGACCTCTTTATTAGAAGGTGGAAGGAGTTGGACCAATTTGCAAATGTTTTTAAGGGGTTGAAGCTTTGAAGCATCTTGACAACAAAAGAAGATTTTATGACATCCTCTATATCGCTCTATAACCCATCTAATATACAGCAATGCATCCGTTGACAGCTTGTCTGCTTCATGCAAAATGATGGCTGCAAATCCAACCACTCAAACTCCTTACACATCATAATACCAACCTACTTTTGGGTAAAAGATAAAGTATGATGCCTGTATTCATTGTGAGAATAAAGTATGTTGCTATATATATTCTGTGATTTACCCAAATAATGAGTTATTTTATACCTCTACAGTTATCATTGCTGCATCGTAGCCCCGTTTTGTTGGTTAAGTTATTTGTCTCTTTGATGAGTTCAACGATGACATGCTTCTCAAATCCTTTTAGTTCAGACAGGTTTATTTCTACATGTTGAGACGATTCCTTCACATTCACCATAATACTGCTTACGTCTTCCCCCTGCAAATACACAAACAAAAGTAGATATACATGTACGTATATGGTATATGTATATATGTATTATGCATATATGTATGTATATTATTTGTGTAATAACGCGCATGTTTCCTTGGTGATAATAATAAAGAAAAGGAAGCATTAGAGCCAATTAAGTTCGTTTGACCTCATTGGAATTTAAGTAACTGCTAAAAATAGATATATAATAAATTATTTAAAAGAATATTCTAAAATGTTTTAAGATTGTAACTAGACCATATATTCTTTCAGATCCAGAATTTCGTTTTCCCAGGTAATATCGAGCAACTTTCGAAGCCAACAAATTGGCTTTTTGAATTCTATAATAAAGTTAATAAATCCCTATATTTCCACTTGTTATAATCGTCATATATAATAATTTCCTTTTGTTTTTTTATCTTGAAATAACTAGTAACTTTCCACTTGTTACTTTGTTCGACACACCTAATTTTTATCTATATATTTGAATAACATGGTTGCATTTGAACCCTCTACACTCACCTCTCTTCTAGCAGTCGATATTTAGAAGATGAATAGTTATGGCATATTTCAGAGTTCAGAGTATACCTTCAAGTTAAACGTTTTGCATTCATCTCGTGCCTGCAGAAACCAAGTTATTAGTAAATGGTAAGTACTTATAAACATTCTTACTATTAGTCCATTTTTAGCGACAGAATAAATCCATCGCTAATATTTCTAACTTTTGTGATCTTCTATAACTTTCCCATAATAGACGATTCTATTCACATACTGATTCGGCTATATTGTTTGATTAATATAGAAAATAAGCAATTTAGCGACGGATTCAAGTGGTGTCAGGTAGAATACCTGCACTTTATCGGGTCCATATGCTTCGCGAAGCAAAGCCCATATCATTGTCCTTTTCCCAACACCCGCTTGTCCTTCAAATATAAAGTGGCGACACTCATCTTCATTTATCTACACAATCAAATCAAAATTATTGACACAAATTTGCCATTCTTCTTAATTCATATTCGTCTAACAACGTGATTTTAATTACCGTATGTTGCAACTCAATGGCTTTGTCCTTATTGCAAATAAAATCCTTGAGAGCTACCGGCCGGTATCTATCCGCCCATAAATACTTCTCCTCCTTCAACTCACTCGTATCTTTTGCATTCACAACCATCTTTTTGGCGGCCGGCGGCGGCAACGGTGGCGATGATGGTGGCACCACCATAGCCGCTGGTGTAGGTGGCGATAACGACGGCTCTGATACTCTCTCCCTCAAGGACTCCTCATTCGAATTTTCGGTAGAGTAAACTTTTATCATTGTCGGATCTTTCTCATCTTTTGTCTTAAAAGAAAAACAAGATGCACTCCATTCCGACATCCTAACCGAAAAACTCGTTCTTGAACTCGTTTGACTCTCCCGATCCGGGCTAGTAGCCCGGTACAGGAGCCCTCTGTAATAAGGGCTTGAAGGGTCCAAGCTCTGAAGATCATGTGTTGATCCACCTGAAGCAATATTCTCTACTTCCGGATTTGTACTTGTACCCGGAACTTTTTCCGTGTACAGTAGCCCTTTATAATAAGGGCTAGACAAGTTCCAGTTTTGGATCTCATGCGGTACACCGGTAGCGGTAGCAGTAGCAGTACTAATCTCTGCTTCGGGACTTGTACTTGTACCGGGGACCTTTTCAGTATTTAGCAGCCCTTTGTAATAAGGGCTGCTATAATACTTTTTGTCTTCTACAGCGGCCAAGACTTGGAGGCTTTCTCGTGTTAAGGTCGAAGTCTTTTTTTGTTTCATGAAATGAGGGACTTTTCCGGGCCAAGCGAACTTGGAGGAACGAGAAGAGGAGTTTTGCGACGCATTTGAGAGGTCGTCAGGTAAAAATTTAGGGGGTTCGGGGGAGACGTGGGGGCTTTTCATGGGAAAAGTTTGATAAAGTATCAAAACTTCGAAAGAGAAGGAAGGGTGGGGAGATTTATAGAGTGGGAAGGGATGATGACGTCGATTGGGTTAATTAGGACGTGTATAACAAAGTGTTGGTTTGATAGGATTTATGTGGGTTATGAAAGCGATGTTGTGATTGAGAAGGAAACAGGCTGGGGATTAAATTTGATCGACCTTCTTCTTTTTGACATTGTGTCAAGGATAAATGTGTCCAAACGGGGTTAAGCCGGCATGGTTTTGAATTTTGATGCCAAAGATGGGCTTCTTTCCAACACCTTAAATTAAGAATTGGAAACCAACTCTGCTAAAAAAAATATAACTCAGATTCAAGCTTTAGTTTCAAGCTTGTATTCGAAAAAGTAATCTAGATTTTCAAGTTCGGCACGACTCGAATCGATTAGCTATTAAAAAATAAAACTATATTAAATTACAATAGAAATGTAATTAAGCTCATGAGTTCGACTCAATTCGATTCTATAATATATAAATATGAGTAAAATAAATGGTAGAAGTATAACTATATCAATTCTTGGTTACGCTCACGAGTTTCGCAAACCGAGTATTCCAATACTCAAGTTTGGCTTGATAATGTACTCCAGCAGGTCGACTTGACTTGAGCCACGTTGATTTTGAGTATCTCATGAGTTGGTTCGACTCAGTAACGCACCTACTTAGTAACTCCCCTGCGACACACTTATGTTAAATGCTTACCCTTCACATACAAACAATAATTTAACCCTATTAGACCATCCGCTCTACAGAGGCCGAACAACGGAACCACGAGGACCATCACAAACCACGAATCGGTGTTGGTGTCGGTGTACCGATGACGACCACGAAAAGAGAGAAAAGGAGAAGAAGAAGATTGTACGTGTGAGAGAGAGGCACCGGTCGTGGTCCTCCGTTCTCCCCCACCATGACCACGAGCCACCAGGATGGTGTGCACGTCGTGGTTCATGGCCAACTAGACCACAGAGGTCTTCCTCTGACCTCTTGGGTATACCGGACGACCTTATATCGTTGTTTGATCTAATATATTTTAAATCCTATAAAAACTTTGTATTTAATAAAAGAATAATTTTGATAAAAATTTTACCGACAATAATTCCCTTATAATTAAATTGATGATTTTAGTTGTGCTTTTGTTTAGGTTATATACATAAAAGTCTCTGTAATAAGGGTTTGAAGGGTCCAACCTCCAAGGTGACTGTTCCACCAAGGAACGGATTAAGAAAACATTGGATAAGAACTGTAGCTGCTCAACCATTTGTAGTCCATACATTGGTTGATTGTACATTATGAAAAAAATATAATTATACGAAAATGTGTTCATATTTTTTAATTAGTTTTGTATGTTTTTATTATTTTCTAAATTGGTTTTATATGTTTTTAATTAGTTTTTATTTATTTTATAATTAAAAAATTAAGGGAATTAGGAGAGATAAGAAAGACTAGTTTTCATATGTGGTGGGATAGAAACATAGAAACATAGAAGAGACAAAAAGAAGAAGAAGAAGAAGATAATAAGATATGATAAGTGGGTTGATGGATATATATATATATATATATATATATATATATATATATATATATATATATATATATATATTAGTTTTTGTGGTATCAAAAATTAATAAATCAAAATATGTTAAAAAAAATGTTTGGCTTAAAATTTATTATAGTTAAAAAAAAAACTAATAGGATTTTCGTAAAAAAGTTTTACATACTTTTTAAAATATAATTTTTGAAGCTATAAACAACAATTTTCAATGTCAAATTGTAAATAAACAATCATTGATAGCTTTTTCGTTAATAGAGTTAAAGTTTAATGATTTTTATGAAATTTTTTCTTTTTATATTTATATATAGTAATTAATTTTAAAAAAAATCATATTTATTTATTAAAAAAACTCAAAATAAATATATCATCTACATCTCTTTCACTAAGAAAACTCATTTTTATTTATTAAAAACACAATAATTATAATTTATATATCATTTTTGGGTTTTTCTATTATTCTTTTCAATAAATATCATAACTAAAATCATAATTATATATCATTTTAGCATGTATTTTTATAAATATTGTACCTCTTATAACGTTATTTGCAACTATTTAACCATTTTGGCAATTAAGTTATGTGTTGTAGAACAACTTGAATTTCATCTGGTCACTTCTAAAAAGGTTAAAAATGTCTTCATTGTCATTCTTTACACATAACTCATTTATTCTTATAATGTTATTTGCAACTATTTAACCATATTGAAGTTTAAGTTATGTGTTGTAGAACAACTTAAACCTAATTTGGTCACTTCTAAAAAAGTTAAAACTCTCTCCATTGTCATTTTTTACACCTAAAAAGTCATTTCTTTTTTACACCCATAACCCGAATATTCAATAATGAAAGTAGTATGTGGCCTAAAAAACACGTTTCATACGGCAAATCAACAAAGTCCTCTTAAATTATATATAATCACTACAATCTTAAAGATATCATCGATATCCTATATAATTTAAGAGGACTTTATTGATTTGTCGTATGGAGCGCATTTTTATGTCACATTTAGGGGTGAACATTTGGACCTCTAGATCGGACCGAACCGGGAACTTGACTTGGACTTGGACATGGTGAGTCTCAACAGGTCCGGTTCAAGAGTTGGTCCGGTTCTGGTCCAAATACTCACCCTTACAGTCATAATAGATAAACTAATTTTCGGTAGGGCTTCAACGAGTTGTACCATATGTACCTAAAGTTATATCGGTCCAACGAGTATAAGAACCAGAAAACATGGATCTGCCTCAACAGGTTCGGTCAAAAGTCCACCAATTTCTCTCAGATCGGTCTGGTCCGATTTTCCAAGTGCTCACACCTAGACATATGATACCTTTATTGTTGAATTTCCAGATGTTGGATGTAAAAATGTGACTTGGGTGTAAAGAATGGCAATAGAGGAAGTTTCCACTTTTTTAATAAATATATGTATGAGTTTTTGAAAATTAATTTAGTATATATAAAAAGAAAAATCTTCAAAAAAGTCTTCAAACTTTAACCCTATTAAAGGAAAAGGAAAATAACCTTGGAGAGTAACGAACTATCAGTTTTTCACAGTGGTCACTTTTTTTGTAATCTATTTACCATTAAACTTGTTTTATGTTCATAAAAACCGTTATGATCGACTATTGTAGGTTTAATCAGTCAAGTTGAATTTTCCGGCCAATATATGAGTTTTTCGGCAAAAATATGAATTTTCCAACGAATGTATGATTTTTTCGGCGAAATGATGAGCACTATGAGTATCTTAAACTTGTTTTTCACATCTGAACACTATGAATGTAAATCTGAAAAAACATATATACAAGAAAATTGATACCCTTGCAAAAATCTGAATCTGCAAAAATATGAACACTATGAATGTATGAATATTCCATAAACCCTTGGTACATGGAAAACATACAAGAAATCAGTGGGGTTCCAAATCGAAAATCTGGAAATGTATGTGTTCTTAGTTCGTTCTTGTTCTTGGGAATAAAACCCTAGAACTTAAACTCAAAGTTGCCATAGGTTTGTGGGTTTCAATGGTTTTTGTAGGTTTATGGGTTTGAAATAGCCGGAAAACTCATGTTTATCGGAGGCTCGCCGGAGAAGATGATCCGAGTGTTGGGTTAATCGGATTTATGAGCACAGGGGCATTTTAGGAAGGTTATATATTTAAGTTTTGTTTTATTGTTTTAGAGTTTGATAAGGTTTCTATTTTACTGAGTTCATCTTTTAGATTTAGAGTTTGAGTAGGATACTATCTTAATTAGTATAAATAGTTGTAGTCGTTTGTTTTGTTAATGTAATTTCGCTGCTTCTATTTAGTTTAACTTTGTTAGCAAGAAACTTGTTCCTTTTTTTTCTGTTTCATTTAGTTTTGTTTCTTCCAAACACAACAAGGAATTTGTTTAGTTTATTACTTACACTTGGTATCAGAGCTTAGGGCTCGTGAAGACGTAGGGCGGCCAGTTTGAGAGTCGGTTTTAAGAAAAGTGTAGCCCTTTGTTGCGGGGCATATGCAGCGGGAACCGAGTTCGGTTTAAACTTTAAAAGGGTGTGGATTGTTTTTTAGCGCGAGTTGAAGCATCTCAATAGCAGCCCCGGTTTCTCTTGATCGGGCTTGTTCTAAGGAAGAGAGAGACTAACCGGAGGCACGAAATAAACGGACAAGAAGACGTCAAAACGGGTGACTTTGATTCGGTTCGTTTTGCGGGTGACGGAAGACGATAAAGGTGGTCGTGATCTTGTCTTGTTGTCCGGTGGAAAAGTGCTCTCGGAACAAGTTTTATTAAGTCTTGGTTTCCAAAAAAGAGAGTAAGACATTGATCAGTTGAAATCAAAAGGCTGAAAAATCAAAGGGTTGTGTCTACATTAATCGGACAACAATGATTATCGAGGAAGAAATATCGGTTTGTTTCTGATAAGGGGATACCGACATAGGTGCGTGAAAAGTGAGTAGGAAGGATCCGTCAAAGTAGGTAGCTTTGGATTCAGTTCGTTTGGCAGATTAAAAGAAAACGGTAGAGTGGGTGGCTTTGTTTTCTTAGTCGGTGGAGATGCCTCTTTGAAGAACGGTAATCGAAACAAAGGAAGAGATTGGAGAAACACCAGTGTGTGAACATTATGGCGGTGGAAGTTCAAATCGGATGGCTTTGGATCTAGCCGGAGAGGAGTCGTGAATCCGGGAAAAGTCTATATGGTAATGAACATATCCAACGGGATGTCATGTTACATATTACATGTGTTGTCAACAATCAAATGGATTAAGAGTAGACTTTGGACGTGACCGAGGTGGTGGTCGAATGGATGGGAAAGGTTGAGAATCGAGATGGTTTGAAAAAGTGATTAAACGTTGTAGTGAGGCTAGTGTGACTAATCCAATTAAGGGGGTGATTGTTGGGTTAATCGGATTTATGAGTGCAATGGCATTTTAGGAAAGTTATATATTTAAGTTGTGTTTGATTGTTTTAGAGTTTGATAAGGTTTCTATTTTATTGAGTTCGTCTTTTAGATTTAGAGTTTGAGTATGATACTATCTTAATTAGTATAAATAGTTGTAGTTGTTTGCTTTGTTAATGTAATTCCGGTGCTTCTATTTAGTTTAACTTTGTTAGCAAGAAACTTGTTCCCTTTTTTTTTTGTTTCATTTAGTTTTACTTCTTCCAAACACAACAAGGAATTTGTTTAGTTTATTACTTACACGAGCCGCAGGAGCTCATAAAGTCTATGGAAACCTTCAATAGCAGGTTGCAATGGTTTTTGTGAACATCAAAACAAGTTCAATGGTAAATAGAGTATAAGGAAAAAAAATGACCAAATATGAACAAAACCGATAGTTCGTCACCCTCTAAAGTCATTTTCCCTAAAGAAAAGTCATCATTGATTGTTTGTTTACAATTTGCCCAGACAACCGACATTAAGTATTTACCAGTTTTTTTGGGTTTAATAGCAAAAATAAATAAAAATAAAATTAAAATTAAATCAAGAATGACTTTTATGTTATTAGAGTCAAACTTTAGAGACATTTTGGCAGATTTTCCTTTGAAAATACTTTTGAGTTTGACAAACCTTTTTTTTACTCGTTGTTTTTCAAAAAGTCAATAAATCAATAAGTTGTTTTGAAAAACAATCACAGTAAACAAACACACATGGAATATAAATATAACATTTCACAAAACACTTTGAAATGTTCTTTGATACATTTTGCAAACAAGGACCTTATGTTACTAAAGAACTAGATTAAATAGTGGAGACCATTCTTTTTTCAATTTGCATTATCTCAACGACTTTTTTTTATGATACAGCTAAGACCATTAGCTGTGTGTAACTAAATGTAACATTATTTTGGTGCCACATCACATGCCACATCATCAATGGTGTTATAACACCAAGTGAGGAAATGGTCACCATGTTGTATCTTGTTATAACACCAACTTTTTTCCATTTTATAATTTATTTTTTATTTTTTTTCAAATTTCTTTTTTTTAATTTAGACAAATATTTTTTTAAATATAACATAATAAATAAAACATAATGTTTAAAAATTATAAATAACATATAATAATTTTTAAAGATTAAAATTAACATAGAAATTAAATTACACATAACATCCAAATTCAAAAAAAATAGCATCCAAATTCAAAAAAAAAATACAACGCTATTCGTTATCGTTATTGTTACCATAGAAGATATAATACGTCAAGTTTTTTCGAAGTTGTCTGTGTTTATTTGCGTCCTGAATGTCAACAACGCGATGCAAATACTCTGTTGTTCCTGGTTGAAACTGAATATGTCTGGGCTCCGTTGGGATATAGTGTGCAATATTTCTCCATTTATCTTCTACTACCATGTTATGCATTATGATAAATGCATACATGATATATCATAGAGTTTCTAAATCCAATGGTCGTGATGCATGTTCGACTATATGTCACTTCGCTTTCAGCACTCCAAAAGCACGTTCCACATCCTTACGTGCTCCTTCTTGTCTTCTTTTAAAAATTTTGTCTCGTTCTTCAACCGGGTGGCGGAATGTCTTCACGAATGTGGAATACTGAGGATATATTCCATCTGTAAGGTAATACGCATATTTGTATTCGTTTTCCATTCACCGTGAAAGGAGCATTCGGGACCTTTCCATTCAAAAGATCGTCAAATATTGACAACTGATCAAGAACGTTGACGTTCTTGTTGGAACCCGCAACCCCAAAAAATACATGTCAAATCCATAAATCTTGAGAAGCAACAACCTCTAAAACCAACGAAGGTGATCCGTGATGACCACTTGCGTATTGCCCTTTCCATGCTACCGGACAATTTTTCCATTTCCAGTATGTGTAATCAATGTTTCCGATCATTCTGGGAAACCCATGGCATTCTTCATGCGTCGCATATAATTTTTGCAAATCATGCAACGAAGGTTTCCGCAAATACACGTCTCCAAATGTTTTAACAACACCCCTTGACAATGTATACAAACTCTCCCTTGCGGTTCTTTCGGATATTCTCATATAGTCCTTCATGGTGTCGGGACTCCCCCATAGCCATCAAACGAATGGCCGCAGCACATTTCTGCAACGTTGTAAACCCTCGTCTACCTCTAGCATCATATCACAATTAAAAAAATTCATACCTAAACATAAATTAACTACATTTTAAAAATATATTGCATATGTTGTAAATTTAAAAAGAAACATGTAGTACATTTTTATTTATTTTGTATAAAAGTATAGTAAAGAAACGATATCGGCTTTCCAAGGCGTTGGCTATTCGTAAGAACACATTCCTACTCAAACGAAATCTTCTTTTGAAGTCTTTCGCCCCGTATACACAATTATCCGCAAAGTAATCGCGATATAGATGTTCGTGTCCTTTCTCGCGATTTCTGTTTAACATCGCATGTCTCGTTAGCAGCGGGGCTGGGTCTGGTTGTAGCAGGTCGTTAGTGTAATAATGATACATCATCCTGAAGAATATATCGTCATCGGAATCATCGGACGAGTCGAAAGGATCCATAATTTCTTTTGAAGATAATTGAGGTTATATAGAGAGAAAAAGAGAAGGTATGTGTAAAAAATTGTTTAGATAATAGGTATTTATATAGGAAAAGAATAAATAATTTTAATTTATTTTTAATTAAGTCTAAGGTTTAATACGTCAACGGTCCAATTTTTTCTCGTTTCACCCGGTGGTAACGGCCACGAAATCCACCGCGACGAGCTGCAACGAGTTGGGAGCAGTGCTCCCCCCGTTATGACCGCGTTTCGGACTTCCACATCAGCCTCGTCGTTGCTCTTTGTGTTCCATACCGATCGCTCTAAAAGAATAGTTATTTGTTCACATTCATTGCAGTAAATTGTACTGATTAACCCTTAATATTTATGTTTAAAATTTTAAACTTGTATGGGGTAACATTGGTTTTATCATTTAGGAGAAATTAAGGAATATGAACACCCGTACCAATACACAAAGTTTGAAAGTTATATGTGGATTACATCAAAAGAAGCACATAGTACAACTCTGCATGGTAAAATTTGATGTAGTCATTTGATATATGACAAACTGGCGTCACAATCACGAATACGAGGGGCCAATGTAAGACAAATTTGTGAATATCTTGACAGCAGGAAGGCTGATGTAACTCATTTTATTATTCAAGGTCAAATATATAATACGCGAATATTTATTATTGTTACGTATATATTTATTATTGTTTACAATTACAATATGCCTTTTGGTTTCTGTTAGTTGTTATTTTACAAGATGAAACGGTTATGTTCCAACTTGTTGCAGATATAAATATCAATGATCCTAATCGTTTGTACCTGGTAGCTGAAATATAAAGCTTTTATTTGTATATAAATATTTGATAAAAATAGCTAAAAGCTTTTAAACCAAATAGTCATCTTAAATTTCTAAATTTTAAACTTTAAATCAGGTAATTGATTTTCTTAAATGTCTTGAATTTAAGATTTGTTATTTGAAGCAAAATTTGATTTATTATTTGAAATTGTGTTTGTGTTGTTAGCCCACTGAAACCAAGTTAACTTAATTTGAAATTAATTTTCTCAATTCTGCCAATATTTTGATTTTCAAGTTCGCCAATTGCTTTCTTAAAACCATGAACATTTTTATTTTGTCCAGCCTTGTTCAAAATTTATGTTTTAATATTTGAAATTGGATTTGGTTTGTTTGGAATTTTATGAATTTGGTTGCTGTAGACTTTAGATTTACTCTTTATAATATATAATTTTAATTTAAAATTGTGTAGTTGCATCAATGATGTTTACACTTTCTTATTTCATTGAGAGAGAAAACAAAAATTCACTCCTAAGTTTATTTATTTAGGGTAATTTGTATACGTACCCTTAAATTGTTTTGTGTACTCCTTTCCTTGTGAGTCAAATAGTATATAGTCTATGATTTAACAATTTATATGAATGAGAGATACTTATAATTACATATTTTATTTACCTTGGAATTTACAATTTGGATTGTGGGTTTTTAGTTTTTATTTGTACATGGTATTTAAATTAAGGTCCCGTTTGATAGTTGCTGACTTAGAAAGTGCTGACTGGGAAAGATCTGTCTGGGTAAGAAATCATGACTAAGTAAGAAACCATGTTGTTTGATTGCACATCTGACTGAATATGTTGACTGATAGAAAATGACCATTTTACCCTGCTGCTTCATGTAGAAATATTTTTAGAAACGTATATATATACCAAAATCATAAGTAGATTTAATTAGAACACTATATATATATATATATATATATATATATATATATATATATATATATATATATATATATATATATATATCCTTATCTAATAAACAAAACTAACATGCCACGTGTCCCTTCAAAAACACTAATTTCATCCAATGTTAAATACCATTTTTGCCCCTCTTTAATTTCAGCTTCTATAATCACGTCATTATATTATAACAGGTGTCCATGTCAAACTAAATCAGCAATTGATATCTTCTTTTTATGGTATCTGATCTGTATTTAAATTTAAAGTGATTCGTTTGAAAGAGATACCCCATTCAGTCCTCCGATATATAAGGTATGATATAAATTGCAATTAATTTGATTTATCTGCTCCTTTAAATCGTATTCCGTTCTATATATACTTGAAACATCTTTAATCATCCTTTTTAATCGACCTTTACTTGATACCATGCTCCGCGTTCTGATTTTTGGGAACCAAATCACCCTCTATCTTTCTGACTCTCTATAAGAAAATCCTACATCAATGCGGTTTATATAAGTTGTTCACTACCATTGTGTTGTTGATGGCTCTTACTCTAAATTGATCGATGATTGTTCTTAGATTATTAAGAACTAACAGTTGCAAGGCCCAATTCCTAGGGTTTTCTTTGATTTTTTTTATGGTTTGCATTTTTCTATTTTTACTTTGGCTCCTGTTGCTAAATCAATTATTTTTCTTGATTTTTTTTTGTTGTTCGACTTCATTCATGGGTTTTCTTGAGGGTCGGAATATGATTTTTTGTTCTTGCGGTTTATATAAGTTGATCACTACCATGGGGTTTTCGGTTTTTTATTCGAGATAGGTTTTGTGTACGTGTGTATGTGGAATTTAGCTTTGATTCTTATAGTAAATTGCATAACAAAATGCAATTTAGGGATTTTGAGTTGATGTTATGTCTCAGATGTCTATTGTTTTATGTTATGATGTGTTTGTATAATTACAAAATATGTACATGAAAAAAGTGTGAGTTTTGAATTTCTGTTCTTCACCGCATCATAGTTTGTTTTTTTTTTTTTTTTGCTTGGTTTGTTTTGAGTTTTTTTTTAACATTTAGCTGTTAGGTAAAATCCTGGAAAAAATCCCATTACTTGTAAGGGTATGGTGGGTTATCTCTTTTATGATAACCTTACTTACCCTTTATCTTGATGGAAATGAAGGGATTAAACATGTGAAAAAATCTCATTTTTGGCTAATCTTTCAACAATCCAACTTTGTGTTTTTGTGTTTTGTTGGTTTAATCAATGCTGAAACCAAGTCCAAAATGTTATCATTGTGCAAGAAAATTTCAAAGTTAACTGCAAAGTTTCTCAAACCCTTAAATTAGATGTTATTATTAATAATATATATATATATATATATATATATATATATATATATATATATTATTTTGGGAAGTACTCCAAATAGGGTCTATTCATTTAAATCACTCAGCATTCATTCAAATCGCTTACTTTTGCATTTGTTTCACTTTAAACAATTGAAATCTAAGCATCTAATTTCGTCTTGCATTAATTTGTAGATTTCATTGAAATATATGAGTGGAGGTAATAAAACAACCCCTAAACAATAGTCTATGTCAAGTTATTAAATTTTTTTATATAATTTGTTCGTGTTTGTTAGAAAGTTTCCAAAAACTGTCCAAAGTAGGATGCTATTAACTGTTCAAAGTAGGATGCTAAAATATAGAAAGAAATTGTGTATTTTCCTTATTCTTTTTTGGCCTTTTCATTTATTAGTGTACTTTCGACTTTTATTCGATTGAGGTATTTTACTTTCAATCCTTTTTTCCTAAGGGTATTATACTTTGTAAAATTACCCAATTATAGGACTCTATTTTCAGTTTTGTCCCACTCGGTTAAAGTAAATGACAGTAATCCCCATTTTACGATTACGCAAGACCGTACGTATTGCCAAGGTATTTAACATGGAACCTCTTGAAAAGCAAGTTGAGGTGTGTATGTGTGTGAATTTTTGTAATTTTGAATTTCCCTTTAAAAGAAAGTTGAGCGCTTTATGTAGATTGTTAAAACTAGAAAAAAAAACAATTAATATATATTGACTTGCAGATATTTATCTTTTACAGTAGTTTTTTTTATGGAAAATGTTCATGGTAGGATTACTGAAATTTTTTATCCGTGAAGGTAGTAATTTTAGTTACCTTGTGGTTTGGTATGCCTTTTTTATTAGCGATCTATGATGCAAGACAAAAAAAATGGTATCTTCATAATTCATGAAAAGAGGAGAATAAGATACCTTTCCAACATCACGAGTACATGTAACTCCATAATTTTGTAATGAACACCTCTGAATTGATCAGTAGGTCAAATGTAACGGTATGTCTGATTTGTAATACTATCAGATGGCTTGATATTTAAAGTTTGATTTTGATGAATTGTTGCACAAACTTTAATATTCTATCTATGAATGATATGTATATTTACAACAAGGTTTATTGTACACGAATTAGGAATTTTATAGAAAGAACTTCAAACCCGAAAAAGAAGGATGAGACCTTAATTCTTTTGCTTTTTGTGTATTGTTTTGTAAAAAGAATTTATTTTTTTGGTCCTCCATACCTTTCGAGACCTAGCCTCTTTGTTTGCTAAGGATGTGTAAATAGCACAGCTTGGCTGTTTTTCATTGTCTGCAAATGCTCCTTACATGTTTTCTCTTTCCTTCTTATGTTTTCTTTGTTGTAGAAAGATATATGTAGGATATTTTTTTTGTTGCAAACGAGGTCATCTAAGTTGATTTTATATCAGTTGCTTTTTTATAAATATTATGAACGTTGATTATAACTTGTAAATAAAAAAATGATTTTATTTGAAACACAAAAGCATCAATAATATGTTTTATTTGAAGAGATCAATAAAGCTTTAAAAACTGTCCATGTGAAATTCAAAGGAAATTAAGTAATCTAACCGCTTTTTGAAATGTATTTGAACAAAATAACTAAATTTTTTTTTAGTAAAAATAACCACTTGGTCTGAAAGTTTGAAAGATAAAGAAAAAAAAAGAGACATTTTTTTTATTAAATATCTATTTTTATTTTTTAAGACTAAAACATTATATAAAAATAAAAGAAGTTCAACATAACATACCTGATATCTAGCTATTTGATATGACATGGTCTTTTTTAATCAATATAAAAGTCTAAATAAAACTTATATCTTATTAATTTAATAAAATTTTATAAATCTTTTATTTTTGCACTCACCAAACATTTATATTTTTATATCATTCTTGTCCTTTTATTTATCCATTTTCTGTCAAGATGTCACTAACCTACAAGAATATGAAAAAAAATATCTCACTCGTGAGTAAAATTAGTGATCCAATTTGAATCATGAGGGGTTTCTTATTACTTATATAAATGTATATTTCAGTCAACTATTTTAACAAACAGATTATGTGTAAAATAAAAATTACACATCTCTATCAAAAGTTAGTGACATTTATACCCCAAATATACTTTTTGGTTGAAAATACCAAAATTTGTTAGGAAAAAAAAATACTTGTACGATAACAACCTAATGAATACAGAGTAATAACGACTTAGAGATTTAAGTTATTAAGAAGAAATGGAACCCTGTGTTTTCGTTGTCTTAAATATTCAAAGATAAATAATCATTTAAGAGGGAATATAGCAATCTACACATACAATAAGAGAGATGAAGAAAATCATACAAGGACGAACACAAATCTGGAGTAGGAGACGATTAAATGAGGGCTGAGCAATGGTTTTGATTTTGTTGATTTTGGTTTTATTCCCTCTATAAATCATTTACAATATACTCAAATTTATATTATGTTTTATAAATATATATTAATATTAATTTTAAATAATTAATACAAAAAATTTTAAATAAACTTAACTCTTATTTATAATATAAATGTTACCCGTGGTTTCCACGAGTTGTAACCTAGTATATATATATATATATATATATATATATATATATATATATATATATATATATATATATATATATATATATATATATATATATATATATATATATATATATATATATATATATAGTTAAATGCACAATATAACCACAAAGTTAAAATATTATGAATTGAACTCACATTTTTTTAACCAAATAAAATAAAAACCAAATCCCTAAAGCATATCTAAAGTTCTTCCGATACTTAAATTGTAGCTGAAAGAGCAAATAAGGTGGCGTTTAACCTATGTGCCTACGTAATTCATATTATATTAATTTTTTGTGATTAAAATACATAGCAGCAACATGGTTTGTTTGTTATAGCTTTGACATTTTATCAAGATGGCCATGGATCGATTCTTGCCACAGACGTGATTTTATTTTGCCACAGTTATACATCCATCCCACATCGCCTATTGAATCAAACATTTGCTGTTCTCGTCAGTTATATAAAGAGAGACTATTGTATCCATTTTCATCCTCAATCTTTGAGAAGTCCCACATCGCTTGTGGGATAAAATTTAAGCCCTATATAAAGAGTTTCCTAAAAATTATACAACAATGATCATTCTCCTGGGTTGAACCACTTCCAGTCGGTCCTTGGGATGGACTAATGGAGGCTCTGAAAGAGAATGTGAAGGCAGGGGTAAAGATGGAAATGTATCTCCATTTCCTCAGTCAGCTAGTTTCCTCCTTTTATCTGAATCAGACGTCTCTTACCGAGTCGGATGGTCGAAGTTAGATTATCAAACATGTTTTGCTGACCGAGTCAGCCAAAAACGTCTGACTCGACTCGGTCAGACGTTTATCAAACAGACCTAACTCAGTTGGTCCAATTGGTGACCAGGGCATTAACAATGAAATTTTGTATTTTCAATTCTTGTAATTTGACAATTGTTAAAATATGGATAAGGGATAGATTTCCAATTCCCTTTAACAGCTTCCTAGTATACTTCTAGAACCATACTGTAAAATACAATTTTGGTCCTTGTGGTTTGGCTAAAATCTCACTTTTGGTTCTAGTATTGAGATTTTATTATGGGTGGTTCATGTGAAGGGTTCTGGTTAGATCTTAACCCTGAGTGTTTCTTCCGTCCAAGAGAGGAATGTGGCCCTCACGTGAGGGAATAAAAGTAATTTCACTTTTGTGGAGTCAGCTTCGTTAGTGAGATTTTGGCTAAACAACAACGGTTACCTAGATGTTCTCGACGAGCCGACCTCCGAACGCCACCGTGTCTCTTCCACTGTCGTCGCTGTCAACACCACCCTTGATATCAATTTCACAAGAGTCGATCTTCCCTCTATAATCAAACCGGTTGAAAAAAACCGGTCACTCTATTTCCAGATGAATTGATGAAGAATGTGAAAAATGAATATTCATTTGTAAAATTGCTGGAAATTATTCAAGATGTATTCTAATGGGGCTGCTTTGCTTGAGCTTCTCAGATTGTTGGAGGCTAATCGTCGTTTGGCCATCAAAGGTAATTACTTTTTCGTATGATGTGTAGGTATGTATTTAAACATATGAAGGAGTTCAAGTTCATGATTTTTTATTCCCAAATCAGTTTATTGGGAAAAAAAAAGGATAATTAATCTAATTGTACTTGATGAAATTGCTAAACTAATTGGATTTCTAATTACCCAAATTACTTCAGACGACAAATGCCTGTCAAATTTAATCGTAGAAGGGGGTGTTTAATGTGCTTTTTCAAAGTAAATATATCTTGAATTTAGAATCGAAAGAAGATAATTGGCTAATCAGGAGATGTTGCTTAAGTTTACATTTAATTGGTGGCTCTTAATTGGTTAATGGTTTATTTATTCTTCCCGTTAAGTCGAAATGGAAGACAAATTCTGATAACTGCAATCTGGTTTGCTAGTGACTCAAAAAATCTTTTTTAAGGCATGTTGCTTTGAAAAATTTACTTTATCATATCATTCTAATTTCTAGACTTTTTGTCTTATTAGACCATTAAACTTTAAAAATCTACATAACTTTAGCAATGAATACTGCCATTTGGTTGACACTGCTATATTTGGGTTAAAGTGTGATGTAGTAGTATGAAGAATGGAAGTAGGATGCTATGATAAACAAAAAAACATGTTGTGTATTGTATTTAACCCTTTCAAAAGATTAATAAGATTAAGACGTTAAATCAATAATCTTAATGCAAAAAGTTCAGAATTCATAAGAATCTCTTTGTTGATTATAGCTAATACTTTGAACTCCTCCATGACACAATCACTACCTCTTTTTATTAATTAGAGGGACCAGTTTGTGTTGCGGTTAGACAAAATTACATAAATGATCCTTGTAGTTTATAAAAAATCAAAACTTTAGTCCAACTTTGCATTTCCTTACATGTGCAATCCTCATGATTTTAATTTCTTGCATATTTTTCTTTAAGCTCGTTAGTGTGTAAAAAGTAAAAAAGATTCACATCTGTTAGCACATGTGAAAATAGAATATGTAAAAATTTAACAACAAATCAAAGATTACGAACAACCACTCGTCAACATAAATTTCATCACAATAAAAACATCGGTAACATACGAATAAAGTTTACAAGGGAACATCTAAACATGACTCTTAATGGAAGAGCTATATCCAGATTGATCATCATAATACTTGGACCAAAGCATCACACCTCCATACTTATCTGAACCCTTGATCACCGGAAGAATCTTTGAAGTGAGATCATCAACAGGAATAAACCCACTTCCAGCTGCATCAGGAGCTGCTGGAAGCCCTAAGAAAATCTTTGTGGCTGGGATATCAGAAGTCCATTGCTTCCAAGAATCCTCAATACTATCAATATCTCCAGAACTATACTGACATGGTGGATTATTAAAAAACTGTACCCAAACACAGTCAAAAACACCCGTTTGAAGTGCAGTTCCTACCCATGCATCTGGGTATGGACACTGAGGTGCCGCAGTCAAGTAAACCTTCTGTCCACGTTTGCTATATGCAGAGAGGTACTTTGCCAGGTCATCCCAGTGTTTTCCATCTCCACTTTCAATGTCAAAGTCAACTCCATCCAATACCGCATCGCCAAGTGGACGTGTAGATGACTTTCCACCCAAGAAGTTATTCCAAATGTAAGTAGCAACTTGTCTTGCATCTGTAGAAGAAGCTAGTGAATAGCTCCCAGAAGCACCACCAACGGAAAGAATGATCTTGACTCCTTTTGCTTGGCAAGATTTGATGTCCGAGCTCAGTTTGGTGCACCCGTTGCTACTCGGATCACAGTGACCAGCAAGGTTCAAAACAGGAGTCTGACCACTTCCAAAAGAGGAAAGGAAAGCCACGTTTACATATTCATAGTTTCCTGTTGAACAAGTGTCTGCCAAGGTTCCTTCGTTCCCATTCTGACCCCAGTATATGGAGATTCCACCAGCATTAGAGCTCCTGACAAGTAAAAGTGTCAGCATCAAGGATAGAAAGGTCATGGAGATATTGGATCCAAAATCCATCTGCATGTTTGTTTTTCTTTGTTTTAGTTGGTTGGATTGTGTGCTAAAAATGTTGCATGGTTTCTCTTTATATAGGACAATAGGACATGGTGAATTGGTGATGATGATTGTATGATGAGAAGGTTTTGTTGTCTTATTATACCCCGTAGCTTAAAAGTTAATGAAATCATGATCTTTTAGTTGTAATTTGTACATTCAAATAAAAGAGTAGTCATGATGACTATTATCAAATATTCTTTAATGGGTGCTAATATACGTTACATTGGTATTGCTTACCGGTTACCATTATTAATAATAATTTATTTGGATCAGAAAATTGTCGTTTTCATGTGTTCGATCTACAAAATAGGATAGATACTACTGCTGAAGACAACTACATTTATCGTCCATACAGATTACCAGTTGAGCTTAGTATTCTTTTTTCTATTTTCGTGCTCATATGTGCTTGAGGTTTGTTAAAAAAAAAAAAAAAAAAAAAAAAAAAAAAAAACTATGAATATTATCCAAAGAAAACTTCAACCGGAAACTTTAAAATCAAAAATTCTCTTTGTGCAAAACTTTAAAGTACTGTTTTTTTATATTTTTTAATATTTATCTAATTATTTTTAAATTAAAATAAAATAAATCCTTAAGTCTCTCTCTCTCTCTCTCTCTCTCTCTCTCTCTCTCTCTCTATATATATATATATATATATATATATATATATATATATATATATATATGCACGACCCTATAATGTATCCCCAAATACCACCACAAAATTCGTCAGTCATAGTTCGTCCCTACCCACTATAATCCTGCTCAGATGTCGACACAAACACATATACACACACAAATACTTGAAAATTGAACAAGATGGAAAAAAAGATTTACAAGCAAACACAGACGATAGATTTAAACACACATAGACCAAAATTAAAGCTTCATTTTTATGGAACAATAGGCGTACAAACAACCCTCTTCCACCCCAACCTATCGTAAACTCTCTTTCTCTTTCCAGATTAACAAGCATGAACTTCATGTGGGTTCTCTAATTTCATATTATTCAAAAACACACACACAACCATAAACAGACACATACACAATGATGAAAATTGTTGTAGAAAAATTTAGAAATATCAATATCAATGATGTAAAACCCAAAATCGATGATGAAAAGCTCACACACACCTACAAATATTGATCCAAATGCATATTCAAATTCAACGGAAAACTTTTAGAGGTAGGTTTCTGAAAAATGGTAGGGAAAAAAAGGTAGGTGGCGGGATGCTTCATTTTCACCAACAAACAGAAGCCATCGAAAAACAAGAACATCAACCCAAATCTTTGGTTCTTCATTGTCCATTTTCTCCTTCGTTTAGAGTTTTCGTTTCACGTTGGGCGAAACCTGGTAGCCCATATGCTATTAGCCCACATGTTTAGGGCTCTTTAGCCTTTAGCCCATCTGGGTTTGGTTCTTAGCTAGTATTTATTCTCCATTTTCTTGTTTGTAGCTATTAAGCTTTTCTATCAAGAACACTTGTAATTCTCTCTTTCAATAAGAATGTTGTTCTATTATCATGGTATCAGAGCGGAGGCTTGATTTGTTGTTGGAAGATTTTGTAGCAGTCATTTGTGGCGCGGATCGAATTGTAGTTGTTCGTTTGCCATTCTTAGTTCATTTGCTACTTTCGTTGGTTTGGTTTCTGATTGTTTGATTTATGTTATTTAACTTCTATTTGCTTGATTTTTTGCTTCCGCTAGTTTGTTGTTCTTATTCTCTGATTGCTTGTCTATTGTTGTTGATGTTCTTGATGCGGTTATCCATCTATTGCCAACATAACTAGAAAGGATGATACCCTTCAATCAATCAGTACATGATTAGATGGAAAGAATTACACGTATTGGAGCTATGTTATGGAAATCTTCTTTCATGGGAAGAATATGTAGGGTTATTTCACTGGGACTAAATCCAAACTTTTAGTGCCTCAAGCTGAGAATTTCGATCTATTGATTGATACTTGGGAGATTGATAACTCCAAGGTCATTACTTGGATTAACAATTCTGTTACACAGTATATTGCTATGTAATCGGCTAAAAATGACACAAAAAAGGAAGTTTGGAATCATTTGGAAAGATTGTATACTCAATCCAACTTTGCTAAATAGTATCAGTTATAATATGACATTCGTGCCCTTCAGCAAAATGATATGAGTATTCAAGATTTGTATGTTGCTATGTCTGATTTGTGGGATCAATTGGGTCTTATTGAATTTAAAGACTTAAAATACTTTGAGCCTTATATTGCTAGGAAGGAAGAAAAACGGTTGGTTCAGTTTTTTATTGCATTGCGTTCAGATTTTAAAGCCTACGTGAAACGATTCTTCATTGTTCCCCCTTCCCTCAGTGGATTTAGTTGTTCACGAGCTAATTGCTAAAGAAACTCATATCAAGTCTCACGCAGATAAAGGGTCTAAAACAATCTCTACTCCTACTTCAACTCCTAATGTGCTTGCTGTTTCCACTAATCAATCTCGACAAACTCCAAGGGTTTCTTATGATGAGCATGCCTTCTACAAACAGAAAAATCAGTGGAAAGCTCAATGTCCATTGTTAGTTAAAAAGGGTAAATCTGGTCAAACTCGGTCAGGACAACAACATAGGTTTGGTCAACAGAAGTTTCAGCCACGTTCACCTTGCCCTCCATAGTTCACTATTATTTTTTCCACTTCACCAATTAACACTGATTTAGTTGGCCACATATCACCTTCTGCGTTGGATCCCAAGGTTTTTGATAGTTTCATATAGTATTTGTCCTCCAATCCTATTGACATGTCTGCATTTATGTCTCATTCTAGTCCTACTTCGTTCGATACCTCAGGTATACCTTCATCTTTGTGGATTTAATATTCTAGTGAAACCCATCATATGTCTCCTTATTTGTCATTGTTTATTTCTTTTTCATGTAATTCATCTATCTATGTTATGTCTTTTAGTGATGCATCTATGACATTTGAGGGTGTTGGGTTTGTTTCTAATCCTCATATGTATCTCCTTGATGTTTATTACATTCCCAAACTCACTTCGAATCTAGATTCGGTCAGCTAGTTGTGTAAGTCTGGTAATTGGGTGTTCTTTTCTGATTTTGTATGTGTTATATAGGACCAACACACTCAGAAGGTGATTGGGATCGACCGTAGGATGAGAGAACTTTATGTCTTAGAGGTTCTCAAAGTATCTGCTATTGCTGCCTCTAGCATTGATTTGTCAAACTTTTGTTTGAGTCCTTTGTCATCTCATTTTTATCTTTGGCATTCTCGTTTAGGGCATGTGTTTGTATCACGTTTGGATTTATAGCATCTAGTGGTGTTTGGGGTCATTTGAACATTTGTGATTGTACTGTTTGCAAAGTGGAAAAATTCTCTGCTTTACCTCTTAGTAAAAGTGTGTATTGTTCAATTGCTCCTTCTAATATTATTCATTCTGACGTGTAAGGTCTCGCACCAATATCTACAAAGGGTAGGTTGACCTATTATGTATATTTTATAAATGACTATACTCGATATAGCTGAGTTTATCTTATAAACACATATCCGATTTCCTTGGTATTTACAGCAATTTTAGAGCTCTTGTTAAAACTCAACATTTTGTTGTGATTAAGTGTTAAGTGTGACTTAAGGGGTGAATATACCCCTAATGATTTTACTTAGTTACTTGCTTCTGATGGTACCATACACTAGTCATCTGTTATGAATCATACTTGATAATTATGCAAGTTAATAGATAATTAGTATTTTATATTCTAGGAAGTTATCTTGTTTCCGTTTTTAATTTTGGCAATTAGGATCTTTTATTATTTGAGTCGATTTTAGAGTCTTTGTTTCCTGATTTGGGTCTTTTGTTTATCCCTATTTAAAGGGTAGCCATTCATGAAATAAGATATGTTGGAATTTGAAAACAATCAATAGAGTAATATTAGGTTAATAGCTTAGTTTAGTCTCCTGCAAACAAGAGGCTAGGTTACAGGGGAGTTCACGGCTTTTTCAGGCACTAGCACTGGTCCTGTCACGAGGTCTAGATCCCCGGTCATAACAAATTTGGTATCAGGGCCGCTCATGATGTCGACACAACAGGAAGAGCTGATGAAGAAATTGGAAGCGTTCATGATCCAACAAACACAAAGCAACAATGATTTGAAGACAAGTACCAATGATTTAAAGGCGGCTATGACAACCTTGCAGACCAAGCAAGCGGCGATGGAAGAGAGATTGCAAACCCTAACCCAAAACAAATCCAACAAACAAGAAGAAGATGAGAGCGTGGACAAGATGCTTGAGTCTGATAGATTTGATGACTCATCGGAACAGGTGCGTGGAAGAGGATGTGGCGCCACCTTTGGTGCCAATCCAAACAGTAAGTTTTCGTACCAAGGAGGCTTCGCTGGAAGAGGTAAGGGTTTGATCCAGGAAGGTGCAGGAAGAGGATTAAGAAAGGCTTTTGAATCATGGCGGACAGGTGAAACTCAACCTTTCAAACACCATTGGGACTCCTTCAAACTATAAGGGTCAAACAAAAGGGATCAAGGGGAACCAAAAAACTAGGAAGAGATGGAAGATATGGGATACCATAGGGGAAGAGTACCGAGATTCGCCAAGAAGGAGTTTCCCACATATGATGGGAAGGGTAATCCAGTCGAATGGCTTCAAAGATGTGAAGACTTCTTTGAAGAACAACAGACCCCTACTTAAGCTTGGGTTAGGCAGGCCACCTTTTCACTACAAGGTCGGGCTAGTGGGTGGTACCATAACCTACGAAGAATGAAGACCCGCTTGAATTGGTTTGAGTTCTCAGAAGAGTGCAAAATCAGGTTTGGACCCCCGATGAGCATGAAACCGTTAGGCGAGTTAACTCGATTAAGGCAAACAGGCACGGTAGAGGACTATTGTGAAGGATTTGAATTGTTGCTAGGGAGAACGACAGGTATGACTCCGGAGAAAAGTATTTGGCATTTTTGTGCAGGTTTGACTAATGCTATCCGTTACGAAGTAGAGTTTGCTAGACCCACCACACTATACTATGCTATGAACCTAGATAGACAGATTGAGTTCAAACTCGCAGAGGAGGGACGACCAAGGAGTTTTGGAGCATCTTTATTAACCGGGAATCAACCCTCAACAGGAATCAAAAACCGAGAGTTAGCAGGTGGTGGAGCCGAAATAGTGAAATTTGAAGTGCGGAACCCGGTTTTGAAACGGCTTACGGCTACAGAGATGGCGAAAAGGCGAGCAAAAGGATTATGCTTTAACTGTGATTAGATGTTCTCGATCGACCATAAGTGTGCGAAACTGTTTGGTATCATGCTGGAGGATGAAGAAGATGTTACGTGGGATGATCGTGCTGTTTTTACCAACACGTACCAAGGTTTTTAGCTTGCGGACAAGCTCAATGCAAAGGAAGGGAGTAATGTTATGAATCATACTTGATAATTATGCAAGTTAATAGATAATAAGTATTTTATATTCTAGGAAGTTATCTTGTTTCCGTTTTTAATTTTGGCAATTAGGATCTTTTATTATTTGAGTCGATTTTAGAGTCTTTGTTTCCTGATTTGGGTCTTTTGTTTATCCCTATTTAAAGGGTAGTCATTCATGAAATAAGATATGCTGGAATTTGAAAACAATCAATAGAGTAATATTAGGTTAATAGCTTAGTTTGGTCTCCTGCAAACAGGAGGCTAGGTTACAGGGAGTTGACGACTTTTTCAGGCACTAGCACTGGTCCTGTCACGAGGTCTAGATCCCGGGTCATAACATCATCGTGTACTAATATTCCTCAGCAAAACAGTGTGGCAGAGCGGAAACATCGTCATATTATTGAGACATCCCGCTCATTGCTCTTGTCTGCATAGGTCCCTAGTGCCTTTTGGGGAGAAGTAGTCTTAATTGTTGTTTATATGATTAATCGTATCCCTACTGCATTGAATTCAAGAATGTCTCTTTTTGAGAAGCTATATGGTTACCTACCAGACTACTTTGCTCTACGAGTCTTTGGATGTACTTATATTATTCTTCGTCCTCATGTTGAGAGGATGAAGTTGGGGCCGAAATATGTTATTTGTGTATTTTTAGGGTATGGTGTTGAACAGAAATGATATTTTTGCTATGATCCTATGAGTCAGAAGATATATGTTTCCCAACATGTCACCTTTTTGGAACACATTCCCTTCCACTCGATTCCTACTGCAGCCCACAATGTAACGAAGTCAGATCTTCTGCATATCGATCCTTTTGATGAGGATATAGAGGCTCGAGATTCATCTATGCCGCTTGATCCTCCAGTTAATGACATGCCCATTTCTTCAGAGAGTTCCTAGACTCCTCTTGGTCCTAAGTCTGCCCCTTCGGCTAGAGATTGAAGACACACCTCCTTCATCCCTCATGAGGTCTACTTGTCATATCAAGTCCACCAAGCTTCCAAATTTTGCTTACTCTACTTACTTGGGGTCATTTGCTTCATTTATAGCCAACATCCACCATATGTATGAACCTGAATCGTATAGAGAGGCTATAATACTCTACATACATAATACAACTTTGCATGGTAAAATTTCATGTATCCATTTGATATATGACATACTGGTGTCACAATCACGAATACGAGGGGCCAATGTAAGACAAATTTGTGAATATCTAGATAGCAGGAAGACTGATGTAACTCATTTTATTATTCAAGGTCAACTACATAATACACATATATTGATTATTGTTTAAAATTACAATAGTTAATCTAATTGTATGTCTTGATGAAATTACTAAACTAATTAAATTTCTAATTACCCAAATTACTTCAGATGACAAATGCCAGTCAAATTTGATCGTTGAAAGGGGTGTTTAATATATCTTGAATTTAGAATCGCAAGAAGATAATTAGCTAATCAAGGGATGTTGTTGCTTAATTTTACATTTAATTGGTGGCTCTTAATTGGTTAATGGCTTCTTTATCCTTGTATCCACCATTCTTTTGACCTTGTAAATCAATAGATTTTTAATGGGAGAAGAGAACGATAAGATAGACCTATGTCATCAGAAGAATATGCAAAAGCCATCAAAATAACAAGTAGAATGAAAAATGTCGATATTGCCCTTAAAATATTCATGGAAGCTACAACAAAACAAAACAAGAACACATCTACCTACAATGCTCTCATGGGTGCTTATATATGTAAGCTACAATAAATCCCACATCAACTACACTTGTAAGATGCTCATATCACTTTTGGCCATCGACTTCTCGTAGATCAAATGGAGGGTCCTTCCAAGAAATGAAAGATTCCAATATTCTCCCATAACTTGCCCACATATAATTATTTGATCGTGGGTTATCTCACCTCATGGATGTGGGACGGTATGGAGAATATTGTACCAAATAGTTGAAACTAGGTCGATCCAAACTGATCGTGATACCCGTTTGCTAATGGTTTGCGGGTATGCATATTTGGCTAATTTGGAGAATATGGAAAAGATGTATAATAGGGTTGATGTGCAAGCATGGGTATGGAGTTTCATTGTAGAGGATATTACTGTAATTTTCATTTATCAATTCACATTCACAATTCAAACCAACCGAATTATCTATTAAAGAAATATTATCTCTCTAATTAAAATACCCAACCTAATCCTATCGAAATTTTAACATTCTTTAGCAATCTAACCTAGCCTCATTTTTTAACTAAAAAAACATATATATATATATATATATATATATATATATATATATATATATATATATATATATATATATATATATATATTAATCTCATTTTGTAGAGAAAATAAATCATGTATTTCGGTATATGTTATTCTAATTTTTGATAAAGATAAAACATATTTATTTCAAAATTACTTTTGATTTATAAAAGTTAATTTAATTCGACCTTTGAATGGTGGACATGTGGGTAATGAAAAGGTCATCAATTGAGGAAGCTGGGGTTATGGACGTGAGCGGATCACAGGGTTTCTCTCATTTTTCTTTTTCTTTTAAATGTTTTATTGATGAGCGATTGCTTTTAGCTCACCAATGGGGATAGCCTTATGGATAAAGTGTTGTTTTGATAAATAGCATTTTAAAAGGTTTGCAAAAACAAGTGTCATACTTACGGAAATGGAAGGGGAAATTGACGAGGTAAATTTGTAAAAAAATGAAGACTTATAGAAAACGTTATCGTTTATCGTTCTTCTAAAATAAGTCAAAAAATAAGACAATATAAACTTACCAGGTTAAAATTTTATTCTTCCCATTAAGTCGAAATGGAAGAGAAATTTTGATCGTTGCATTGGTTCACTACAAGAAGATTAGGCAACAGTGGCGACACGTGTCGCCGCTAATACCTTTAGCAGCGACGTGTCGCTGCAAATGCGTCGTCGGTATTGTTTCGTCGCTAATACGCTTTTTGTCGCCGCTAATATTCACAGTCGCCGTTAATACTACGTGTCGTCGCTAATGTCACGCGTCGCCGCTAATACACGCGTGTCGCCGGTAATACTCTTTTGATTTTTTTATTTTTTTTTTAGTTTATTTATTTAACATTAAATTTATAATCAATCCATATAGCATTTGAAAAATCTGATAAGTTTTTATAAATCCATACCATATTAATTCATATCATACAATCAATCCAAAATATTAATCCATACCATATTAAGTATTCTTTCAAATTACAAAACGTTTCATAAAATCCTAAAGTAACTACTCGTCCTGATCATCACCATCTCCTTCATTATTTGGTGGCGGCAATGAGCGAAACCACTCTTCCAATCCAACAAAATAATCCAACAAAATGCACAACCACTTCATATCTCAAAATAATAACATCATCACTCAACAAAATTGAAAATTACTTATAATTTATCATCTAAATGAACACCAAAACAGAAAAATCATAAAAAAGAGGAGGAATTCGACCTTGATTGGGGGCAATTTCTGAATGTAGCTAAACATCGCCGGTTTTTGGGGTTGTGGCGGTCTTAGGGGAAGGAGGGGATAGCACCAGTCCAACAAGCAATTCCTAGTCCACCAAGTTGGAAAAAATTCGTGAGATTGAAGAAAGACGGAGAGAAAAACGAGAGAAAGAAAGGGTAGTGCAGAAAAAAAAATGGCAGAAAGGTAATCTGGAAAGGGATATATGCGTAAAGCATTAGCGGCGACGCTAGGGCAATAGCGGCGACAAGTGGAGGGAAAAGTCAGCGCGTCTTTTCGCTTTCCTCTACAGCCGTTGGATTGAAAAAAAAATCGGACGGTTGGGGTTAAAATGACGCGGATCGCTGTAACAAAACATTAGTGGCGACACCTTGCAATAGCGGCGACATGTAACGCGTCAATTACATGTCGCCGCTATTGCTTGTTGTCGCCGGTAATGCCAAGGTTTCTTGTAGTGGTTTGCTAGTGACTCAAAAAAAAAAGGCATGTTGCTTTGAAAATTTTACTCAACTATAGCATTATAATTTCTCGACTTTTTGTCTAATATTAGACCATTATATTTTGAAAATTTTACTTAACTTTAGCAATGAAAACTGTTTTGTATTTGATTGACATTGTTATATTTAGGTTAAATTATGATGATGTAGTATGAAAAACGCAAGTAGGATGTTATGATAAACAGGTCAATTCAATGATGAAGCACGTTGTTATTTTTTGTATTTAACCCTTTCAAAAGATTAATAAGACGTTAAATACAGAATCTTAATGCTAAAAGTTTAGAATGCATACGAAACTTTTTGTTGATTCTAGCTAAATGCTTCAACACCTCACACAATCACTCGATGGGCCAGTTTGTGTTGTGGTTATATTGAATATATCAATCCTTTTACACTCCTCATGATTTCGATTTCTTGCATGGCTGGGACTTTTATTTAAGCTCATTAGTGTGTAAAAAGTAAAAAAAGATTCACATCTGTTAGTACATGTGAAAGTAGAATATGTAAAAATTTAACAACAAATCAAAGATTACGAACAACAACTAGTCCACATAAATTTCATCACATCTCTTTAAGTAAAAAACATTAGCAACATACGAACAAAGTTTACAAGGGAACATCATGGTGAGAACTAAACATGACTCTTAATGGAAGAGCTATATCCAGATTGATCATCATAATACTTGGACCAAAGCATCACACCTCCATACTTATCTGAACCCTTGATCACCGGAAGAATCTTTGAAGTGAGATCATCAACAGGAATAAACCCACTTCCAGCTGCATCAGGAGCTGCTGGAAGCCCTAAGAAAATCTTTGTGGCTGGGATATCAGAAGTCCATTGCTTCCAAGAATCCTCAATACTATCAATATCTCCAGAACTATACTGACATGGTGGATTATTAAAAAACTGTACCCAAACACAGTCAAAAACACCCGTTTGAAGTGCAGTTCCTACCCATGCATCTGGGTATGGACACTGAGGTGCCGCAGTCAAGTAAACCTTCTGTCCACGTTTGCTATATGCAGAGAGGTACTTTGCCAGGTCATCCCAGTGTTTTCCATCTCCACTTTCAATGTCAAAGTCAACTCCATCCAATACCGCATCGCCAAGTGGACGTGTAGATGACTTTCCACCCAAGAAGTTATTCCAAATGTAAGTAGCAACTTGTCTTGCATCTGTAGAAGAAGCTAGTGAATAGCTCCCAGAAGCACCACCAACGGAAAGAATGATCTTGACTCCTTTTGCTTGGCAAGATTTGATGTCCGAGCTCAGTTTGGTGCACCCGTTGCTACTCGGATCACAGTGACCAGCAAGGTTCAAAACAGGAGTCTGACCACTTCCAAAAGAGGAAAGGAAAGCCACGTTTACATATTCATAGTTTCCTGTTGAACAAGTGTCTGCCAAGGTTCCTTCGTTCCCATTCTGACCCCAGTATATGGAGATTCCACCAGCATTAGAGCTCCTGACAAGTAAAAGTGTCAGCATCAAGGATAGAAAGGTCATGGAGATATTGGATCCAAAATCCATCTGCATGTTTGTTTTTCTTTGTTTTAGTTGGTTGGATTGTGTGCTAAAAATGTTGCATGGTTTCTCTTTATATAGGACAATAGGACATGGTGAATTGGTGATGATGATTGTATGATGAGAAGGTTTTGTTGTCTTATTATACCCCGTAGCTTAAAAGTTAATGAAATCATGATCTTTTAGTTGTAAATTGCACATTCAAATAAAAGAGTAGTCATGATGCTTGTCCTTTGACTATTATCAAATATTCTTTAATGGGTGCTAATATACGTTGCATTGGTATTGCTTACCGGTTACCATTATTAATAATAATTTATTTAGATTGTAAAAGTGTCGTTTTCATGTGTTGTACTAAATAGGATAGATACTATGGGTGAAGACAATTACATTAATCGTCCATATAGATTACCAGTTGAGCTTAGTATTCTTTTTCTATTTTCATGCTCATACGTGTTTGTGGTTTGCAAAAAGTTATAGATATGGGAGTTTTTTTGTAAAAATACGTTAGTTTTCAAAAAGCATTGTAAAAATAGGCTAGTTTAGTTTTAGAATGTATTGTAGAAATAGACTTCTTTTTAGTTGGGCACACTCTATTTGTCGTTCATAACGACAATAATATATATATATATATATATATATATATATATATATATATATATATATATATATATATATATATATATATATTTTCAAGTAAACCCCCTTAACTTTAATTGCTTTTCTATTATTTATATCTTTCATTGATTAATTCAAAATTTTACCTTCATTATATATTATACATAAATAATTATTATAAAATATATAATTATAATTTATGTCTTATTCTTAAGTAGTTATACCATTAAATGAATAATACAAATATCTTCAAATAGATATTTAATATTAAATATATTACGTCGCAAAATTAAAAGATCAACTATAAACGATGTTACATTAAAAATATACATTAAGTTAGAATTTAAATTAAACACTAAATCATAATATTCGTACTAATATTTTTATTATCGTTTATTTGTAAATGTAAGAAAATCTTAATCCACGACACCTAAAATGTATAGCATGAGTTGTCACTATTTGTGAAAACTCTATAATTATGTTATTTGTTTTTACTCTACTACAAAAGCAAAACTCTTCTGCACACTCAATTGTAACTGTTGATGAAAACTCAGTAGAAATAATTGAGTGAATCGTCAAATCATCTCACTTTTTTGTATTATAAATTCTCTTTCTTATAATCAATAGATTTTCATCTCTTCCAACCTAGCTAATGAATTTCTCTTACAATTCTTGAACTTAAATATTTCCTTCTTCTTTTTCTTCAACATTCGTTCATCCATAACAAGGTACATATTATTGGCTTTATGTCATATATTTAATAATAGTAATTATCATATGTAGCATACTTATTAATCTCTTTTTTAAATTTTAATTTATTTTGCAGTTATATTTTGTTATATATCATTATGACTCTAGATCGTCCGTTTATGATTAATTTATACTGGGGTGGTAATATTAAATATGAGAATGGTATCATAAAGGGAGACCATTCAACTTTTTCTACTTCAAATATTGTTAGGCACAAAATGGGGTATGAAGAATTTAAAGATTTATGTTATGCACATGTTGGAGTTGAAAAAGCATCACATAAGTTGAATATCTCATTATGCTATCAATTTGGAGGGCAATCCACTATTTCATGGGTCATAAATGATTCAAGTTTAGACGTAATGTATTATTTGGCTGAGAATGTTGCAAATTATTGGGGTCAAGTTTTAATTGAAGTTGAAAAAATAATGTCGCCTACAAGTACTAGTTTTGTAGATCTCCTTCAAAATTTTGAGGTGTTGGAGCCCAATCCATCAAATGTACCATTTCCTTTGCCTGATTGTGGTACATTTGAGGGAGATTGTGATGAAGCCAACTCATTATATAGTGAAGATAATAGTAGCGAGTCATTATGTATTAGGGAAGATTCTGATGATGATGGTGTGTGTGAAACTCCATTTATGAACTTTATGAGTGATGTTGGAGATATAGGAGACGATGACATAGCCGGTTTGGAAGACCGCATTCAAATAGATGTTTGGAAGGAGTCAGAAAATAAAATAAGGTTAGGAATGCAATTTGAAAGTAAGTTGCAAGTAAAAAAGGCAGTGACACTTTGGTCTATCAACCAAAATAGAGAGTTCAAAGTGTATGATAGTAAGCCTAACTTGTGGGTAGCAAAGTGTAGGACTCTAGGAAATGAAGAAGAAAATTCTGGTAGTGTGCACTGTATGCCCCGTTGTGCATGGTATGTTCGTGCAGTTAAGAAGAAAAATCAAAACATATGGAAGATTATACGTTGGGTGGATGCACACAATTGTTTTGGATCATGTACTGGCAATAATAACAAAAATCTAAACTCTGCAACTATTGCCTTGTATATCCTCCATTCAATTTAAAAGGATGTTGCTTATCCAGTGAAACATATACAATCATATATTAAAAATAGTCTGAATGTTGATATTTCTTATGATAAGGCATGGCATGGTAGGCGAAAAGCTATAGAGAGTATTTATGGAACTTGGGAGAGTAACTTTGATGAGTTGCCCAAGTACATTGTAGCATTGCAGGCTTCAAATCCTGATACAGTTGTGAAGTGGTTTCATTGTCCAAATAGCTCATCAACACATGTAGCGACATTCAAATATGTTTTTTGGGCTTTTGGACCAGCTGTTGATGCGTTTCGTCTATGTCAACCTGTTATTTCAGTAGATGGCTGCCATTTGAAGGGTTCATATAGAGGAAAAATGCTTGTTGCTGTCACAAAAGATGCAAACAATAGTATATTGCCTGTTGCGTATGCTATCGTTGATGAAGAGAGTTCACATAGTTGGGGCTGGTTTTTTTACCAACTCAGACATTTTGTTGTTCAAAACAGACAATTATGTGTTGTTTCAGACAGGCACAAAGGAATAATTCATGCAATGGAAAATCTACCAGAATGGCAAGAGCCATTAGCATACCATTGCTTTTGTCTTCGACACATTAGAAGTAATTTCATGCAAAGGTACAAGAATGTGCGCCTTAAAAAGCTTTGTTGGTCTATTGGTAGCACCACACAAAGAAGAAAGTTTGTTATGTATATGAATGAAATAAAAAATATCAATCTCGAAGCTTGGCAGTATTTAAAGGAAATTAAAAGAAGCCAATGGTGTTTTTTATATGATGACAATCGTCGATGGGGTTTCTTGACAACAAATATCTCTGAGAGTCTGAACAATGCACTTCGCGGAGCAAGACAGTTACCGATCAGGGCATGTATTGACCTTACATTCAATAGAACTGTACAACTTTTTAGAAAGTACAGTGATATTGCAATGAATTGCAATACACCTCTACCATCATGTATGTGGTGTCTCTTTCGAAAGCGAGAAACTTGTACACAAAGCCATACATTAACCGAGTTTGACTATAGTGAAGGTGTCTACAGAATTGTCACAAAGTTACAGATAAATGGCAAAGGGGGAAATACATACACTGTCCATTATTTTCAACAAACATGCACATGTGGTAAGTGGCAAATAGAAAGATTTCCATGTTCGCATGCTATTGCAGTTTGCGGTTATAGAGGGGATAACCCTATTTCTATTGTTAATACTGTGCACACTACTATGACGTATAAACAACAATATACGTCGGCTTTTTTCCCACTTTCTCATGTTGATTATTGGTTAGAGTCGGATTGGAAGATTAAAGCAGATAACTCGAAACTTTATGTGCATAGAGGCCGGAGGCGTGCAAATCGATTTCATAACGAGATGGACATTCGTCATCCCGAAGAACCTCGCAAATGTAGACTATGTCACCAAACTGGTCATAATAGAAGAAATTGTCCAAATTCCCAGCCAAGATTCAATGCGACGTGAACTTTGTAACATTTTCAATTAATGTTTAAGTTACCGTTTAACTTGTATTGTAATTTTACGCTTAATTCGTATTGTAATATCGTTTTTAATTATTCTTGTAATTCCGTATTGTTGTAAAATATTCAGTATTAGTATCTATTTGAAGGTCTTTATAAACTCTATTTAAAGGTATAATTCGTAAATAATAATACATAAGATATAATCATATATTATAGAATAAAGTAATCTATGTATAATATTTAACAAGGGTAAAAAATGGATTGTTCAATTGTAAAAAATATAATTAAAAAAATATTAAAGTTGAAGGGTTAAAAATGAAAGTATGCATTTATTTTTCGGAAAGAATTGATTGGAATCGTGGGCCCTTATTCAAACCAACTTATTTCTACAATAGATTCTAAAACTAACCTATTTCTACAATAGCTTTTGAAAACCAACCTACTTTTACAAATAACTCTAGATATGGTTAAAAAAATACTTTCATGGAAACTTCAAAATCAAAAATAAACATTTGGTTTTAGTCTTTGGAAAATTGTAAAGGACTATTTTGCCCTTATATAAATTAAATTTAAAAAAATCCATCCAACCTGTATCCCTCGATCCATGCACGACCCAATAATGTAACCCCAAACGCCACCACCAAATTCGTCGGCCATAGTTCCTCCCTACCCATTAGAATCCTTTTCACTTGTCGACACAAACACATATACACAAATACATGCAAGTTGAACAAAATGGGGAAAAAAAATTACAAGCACACACAGATAATGGATTTAAACACACACATACCAAATCAAAGCTTCGAGGATGTTCGTGTTTACTTTTCAAACTGAATTTTTGGACTTTTGACTTTTTCAAAAAGTCAAAATTAAGCTTAAAAATGTGTTTAGTAATTCCAAAAGTCCTTTTAGATTGACTTTTTGGCAAGAAAAAGAAGTTGCTTTAGAATTCAGGAATTTGTGACTTTTGATGACTTTTGGATTATTGGATTTTGTCTCTTCAAAAGTTAATTCAAACACATTTTAAAAACTTCTTTTGTGAAAATTCATTTTGTCAAAATTGACTTTTTAGGTTAAAAGCAATCCCAAACACCCTCTTCGTTTTTATGGAACAATAGGCATACAAAAAACCTCTCCCATCCCAACCCATCGTACCCTCTCTTTCTTTCTCCAAATTAACGAGCATGAAGTTCATATGGGTTCTCTAACTTCATATTCTTCAACACACACAACCATAAACACACACACACAATGATGAAAATTGTTGTAGAAAATTCAGAAACCTCAATATCAATGATGTAAAACCCAAAATCGATGACGATGAAAAGCTCACACGCACCTACAAATATTAATCCAAATGCATATTCACATTCAACGAAAAACATTTAGAGGTAGGTTTCTAAAAAATGGTGGGGGAAAGAAAAGGGAGGTGGTGGGATACTTCATTTTCACTAACAAACAGAAGCCATCGGAAAACAAGAACATCAACCCAAATCTTTGGTTCTTCATTGGCCATTTTCACCTTCGTTTAGTGTTTTCATTTCACTTTGGGCGAAACCCATTTTTGAAATCCCAAGAAACAATTAAAGAATAAAAGAGGAAGAAATTTTTGGGTTTTCGGGTTTTTGATTTCTTAAATTTGGAGTTCTCTAGTAATGATTAGGGGTTCTTGAACAGATTTTGATTTTGATGTTAGGTAATTTTTTGAAGCTTTACTTAATCTCTCCAGTTTCACTCATATTAACTATGAAATCTTTAGCTCATAATAGGCAATTCTGATGATGCAGGTAGTTGGTGGAGAGGGATAAGGAAGAAGATGCAGGTCGATGGTGAAGATGGATGAGAGGGAGGGTCAAAGAGGAGATGCAGTCGATAGTGAAGAGGGAGGAGATGTTAGAATGTTCAAGAGATGAACGAGAATGGGGAGGGTACATATAGGGTGGGTTAGGTGAGCCCAATTGAAAAGGTATTAAACTAAATATAAAAAAATTAATAAGGAAAAACAATCCTATTAAATTTTCTAGGGACCAAAACCATAAGAATTTCTTGATTTTGGATCTTCTATAGAAGTTGAAAAAAAAAATAGATCCTATCCATAGTTTTTTTTTTGCAAACCACATGGACCAATTTTATAGTTTTTTCTAGATATAACATATATGTTAGAGTAAATAATATGTTTCATAACAGATGTTTGCTTTCCATAACACATTTATTTCACAAGATTGAATTGTTGTACTCTTGGTCCTTAATCCGTAGTTTGGTTGCACTCTTACTCCTTCACCCTAATTGTCATATAGATGGAACCGCTAAGATCATAATTGAAATGCACATGAGTATAATTTGGTCATTCCAGTCATCCCGAGCTCTTCCCTTTTGAAAAAAGGTACGTGAAACATAAACTGAAAACCGTAAGCACAAAGCATAGTGAGTTCCCCCCAAAATACCACATACCATACATATCAAACATATAATGTGCCCCTCCCGTCATCGGGCCACGCTCAGCAGCGAGCCAGCTGAGCCTCGCTCAGAACAGATCTGTAAGTCATTCGGCCCCGCCTAGCATCGGGCATCGCCTAGCATCGGGCCTTTCCCGATGTACATATAAGATATAAACACTTGCATTAAATCACAAAGATAAATAGCATACAATATAAACATCAGGCCTGGCCCAGTATACATATAAACGCATGTATATGCAAGAGTCACGCAGACAACTAGCATCCTAAACATAATAATCTATGGGGTGGAATTGGTGCTTTCGACCCGCTAAACACAGTGAGGAAACTCACCTCAAGCTGCTAAATCTCTTAGATCAAATCTCGATATGTTGATCCGGAAAATCCCCGCACGCTAGCAACATCAAATAATATCCAATTAGTAATTGGATCTCAACCCAAAATCAAGAATCTAAGTACCATTTTACCATTTTCTTACTTGGCTCAAAACCAAGGCCCAACCTATTTACTCAACAAGCCCAATTTCCTAATTGGGCCCAAAAACCATCATGGACCTAATTATAAGAAAGCCCATAATCTATACAATCCACGACCAAAGTCAGAAGTCCAATGGCCCAACAAGGCCCAAACCCTAAAAGGCCCAAAATAGACACCCTGGGGAGTATGCCCTGCTTACCAAAAATGTATGTCCCGCGTACTCACCCGTGAAGCACCACATACAAGCAAACGATGCATGATACAGTCATTACACTGATCGTACTCCTACGTACGCCCAGCGTACTCATCAAAGGCCAAAAATCCATATTAAACTCTTATTGGGTTAAGTCAATTCATCCAAACACATATCCGATCCCTAGATAAGGTTATAAACCATAAACTTGCCAGCTTTACTCCCTTATATGCCTTAATGGGACCTAAAACCCGTTTTTATCTTTCTAAACCCATAATATGAACATGTAACACCCCATTTCTGGTATGTTAATTAAATATAGTATTTTTCCTTCCTTAAGAGGAACTTGACGAGTCATTAGCCCGACTCATCGATTAGAGACGGGATTTGCACGCGTTTTAGTTGGCGACTCGACGAGTGCGCTTGTCTGGAAGAAACCCTAAATACCAGGGTTTGTACCCTATTTAAACGTCATTATAGCCTCCCACCCTAGCCTCCAACACCTTTAGAGCATTTCTCTGTAAAACCCTAGTCCCCATTGTTGAGCTTGAGTGTTTTGTGATAGCTTGGGAATTGTAGAAGAGAAGGAAGGAAAGAAGATCAATAGAAGATAAAGGAGATCCAAGAAGTAGCTTCCATTTGCTTCATATTCTGGTAATAAAGTTATTACCTTGTTTATACTTCCATTAAACTCTCTTTTATGCTTGTTTATGTCTATTTTGGAGCTTTATATGATTTAACTCAAAATTTGAGCTCTCCTTAGGATGGAGACCATATATCTGGATGTTATTGAGCTCTAGAAACTCTATGTAGCTACCTTTATGCAAATATAGCCTTGTTCCAAACCCTAAGTACTTAGTGTTGGATGATTTTGGTGTTTTAGCCCCATTCTCGTGTGCATGCACGTAAAGTTGGAAACTTTATGTGAAAAACCAACCCTAGAAGCCCAGATCTATGAATTGGATGCATTGTAGTTGACTAGAATCAACTGTATAGTAATGGCATTCAGGAGACTCGGTGAGTCCATATTCCGGACTCGGCGAGTCCAAGGCAATCTTCTTGTCTCAAGAACAGACTCGACGAGTTGTTCATACAACTCGGCGAGTAACAGACTGGACGTGTTCATATGATGAAGGAGAACTCGACGAGTTGTTCACACAACTCGGCGAGTCGAAAGAAGTTAGATTGGGCGTTAGATGGAAGAAGAACTCGTCGAGTTGTTGCCAAACTCAACGAGTTGAAGCGAGTAGAGGATTAGAAAAGGTGTTAGGGACTCAGCGAGTTGGCGGCCCAACTCGGTGAGTCCGGTCAACTGAAAGCTGGCTTTGACCAGGAAGTTGACTTTGACCAGGGGTAAAATAGTCATTTACCCTGAGAACAGTTATCATTATCTGATTTAGTGTTTATGGGATTGTAGTCGGGGAGTTCCGGAGCAGCAGTCAGCCAGTTTCAGATTTAGCATCTCAGCAACCAGCGTCACGAGGTGAGTTATCCTTCCAGTAGCAACGGGTCTATGGCCACAATGTCGGCCCGTTTAGTCAGCAGTAGTTCCGGACTTTGGTCTGATGCAGTAGTTCAATGTGCTTGATGTCTTTTGTGATTCAAGCATGTCTTTCTGTTATGTGTTCCCAACTTCGGTCTGATGCAGTTTCCGGACTTCGATCTGATGCAGAGGGCAAGGCCCTGGTTAGTTCCGGACTTCGGTCTGATGCAGTTTCCGGACTTCGGTCTGATGCAGAGGGCAAGGCCCTGGTTAGTTTCGGACTGCGGTCAGATGCAGTTTTCGGACTTCGGTCCGATGCAGAGGGCAAGGCCCTGGTTAGTTTCCGGACTTCGGTCCGATGCAGTTTCCGGACTTCGGTCTGATGCAATGGGCAAGGCCCAGTATGTGCTTTATATGTTATTGTATGGTATGTGGTAGTTTGGGGGAGATCACTAAGCATTGTGCTTACAGTTTCAGTTTTGGTTTCAGGTACTTCTGCTAGCAAGGGGAAGAGCTCAGGATGATAGCATGGCACACACCACAGTTACAGTTTTATCCTGGGAGTTTTGTTCAGATGTTTTGATACGATATTGACTTCAGTTTTGATTTGATACATTTACCATGGCATTTTGAGACATACGATATATGGCTTTATTATATAACATTTGATGTTGTGGTTTTTGGTAATGTTAAAACAAAATTTTTGGGTTGTATTTTTGGGATGTTACAGAACACCAAATTAATTATGACTCACCCACACCCATCAAGATTACATTTTTATGCACCTACAACCTCAGTAGCATAACCCCTCAAATTTTAGACCAAATTTTTCGTTTTAAAATTACCAAAATCAGAGTTTCACAACCAAGTTATCAAATACATAAAATTCTCAAAACAACTAGTATCATAATTATCAGAGTTCATAAACATGTCCCAGTAGTAAATTCCCCTGTGCATGTGTACAATCAGACCTTCGCCTTCCCGCGGTCCAGCGAAGTATCTGCCACATATAAATCAACAACTGTAAGCACAAATCTTAGTGAGTTACCCAAGATACCTGTAACATCCCAAAATTCAAGCCCAAAAATTTTCATTTTTGATTAATTAATTTATAAAACATTCATTAGAAAATATTGTATAAACACGTCATCCCAAAACCAAGTATCATATTTGAAACCCACATCCATGAACAAATGTCATATCAGAGTACAATCCCAGAAAACACCGTGCGGAAAATCATATGTGTGTGTGATGCCATGCTACGCCGCCGGCTCCTTCCCCTTAGATGAAGAGGTACCTGAAACCAAAAACAGAAACCGTAAGCACAAAGCTTAGTGAGTTCCCCCATCATACCACATACCATACAATACCATCGGTATCTTTCAACCGGTAATCATCATCGGTATCTTTCAACCGGTATCTGGGGACTATTCCACCCCGTACCACTAGCATACAATAGCAAGATATAAGCACACAGTCAGACATATCCGGTTACTGACCTGCCCCTTGGTCCTAAGGACCACTATCAGGGAAACTATCTGTATCATGTAACATATCATACAGATATAACTTTTAACCAAACGCATACCAGACCAAGATAAATTATCACAAAGACAATTATCTTCTAAATACTCCTAAATGGTGGGCCGGCATTGTGGCCTTAGACCCACCCCTACTGGAAGGTAACTCACCTTGTAGCTGCTGAACTGTGCAGGAATCCTCTGATTGATGTCGTTGCTGCTCCAGAAATCCTCCGGCTATAATTCCCACAAAACAATTAGTCAGAAACTGACATCTACCTTTAGGGTAAAATGACCATTTTACCCCTTGACCAAGTCAAAGTCAAATTCAACTTCCAGTTGACCTGACTCGCCGAGTTGGCTCGCCAACTCGCCGAGTCCCTATCCTTCCATCAGACCTCATACCTGTCTCTACTAGTCGAGTTAGGCGATGACTCGACAAGTTGTCCTTCTAAAAGAACACTGACTGAATCCACATCCGACTCGCCGAGTTGTATGAACAACTCGTCGAGTTCATAATCAACGACTCATGTCCTGTCCTGACTCGCCGAGTTATATGAACAACTCGTCGAGTTACTCTTCATCCTATGAACACATTTTGTTCTTGACTCGTCGAGTTGTATGAACAACTCGCCGAGTACCATGAAGATTGTCTTGGACTCGCCGAGTCCGTTCATGCACTCGCCGAGTACCATGAATTCCCATAACACTGTTGGGTTTTGAGCATTCTAACACTCCTAAGTGTACATGCAACCCTAAATACCTTGGATCTATGTTTTCTCTATTATACATGCAAATAAGAATATCCAAGGTATTATCCTAATCTAGCATACAAAACAATAACTATAGCAAGATAGAATACATACCTTTTGGTGTAGAAAGTCTTCATGAAGCTTGAGTGCCTAGTGCCCCAAGTGTGACACCTCAAATGGAATCACAATCATCAAAACACTTGGAATGACTTGAGAGAATTCTTACAACTCATGAAATCGGCTAGCCCTCTCTAGAATAATACTAGTGACCGATTTTGCCAAGAATAATATCTTTATATAGTGTTACAATTAGGGTAAACTCTTAATTGTCATGGCTTTCCATTTCCTTGGATCCATGGGTACAAATACACCATGGAGCATCCATGGACCATCCTATGGGTTTTAGCCCAACTTGATTATCCATGGAGCATTAGCCCACTATACAAGTATGGATGATTTACACAATCAACCCATATATTTAATTAGTCTTCTTTTGATCACTTAATTAATCCTAGATTAATTCTTGATCAATACTAATTAAATAATCTTATTATTCTTATTATTAATATACTAGAACTTATAATATATTAATAACCATAAGTGTCTTATTTCTCTCATCCAAGTGCATGATGGTATGCAACCCAAATGGACCATGCCGAGTCGGGTCAAGTCTTACCAAATATAGTTATGGACTTAGACATTAATCCAACAGTCTCCCACTTGGATAAGTCTAAAACTATTATTGCGTATGACTTCAGGAACCAACTGGCAATCGTAGCTCTCAAAAAGCTTCTGTCGAACTCTGACCTTGTAGATGAACTCTGACCTTTGTCAGTGACTTGTCCATTAGATAAGGGATCATATATTCCTCCATTCTAGATATCATATGGACTGAGACATGGATTATAATCATTCTCTCTGTCCATTTGTTGTTTCCCGATTTCCGATTTATGACGACTGACTAATTGAACAAATCAAATCAGTCCGGCCGAGCACTTCCATTTGTCATCATCAAATCATCGAGGGGCCCACAGATATCGCTTTTATCCCGAAGGTAAAAGGAATGGATAAACTTCGACTCATATGGATTGTTCTACTACTTGTTGAATCATACACAAAGGCACGTTTTATAGCACAGAGTTACCAAATGCGGTTTCGTGCAATCAATGTACTATCAACTCATAGTAACAACTCATATCTCTAGGTTTGAAGAATATAAGATATTATCGTCTCATGATCACTCGTGATAAAATCCATGAAGTGATTCCAATGAGCGCGAGTTGAATCCAATACTCAGAACTTATGAGCACTCATGATTGTTGTAGCCTTGTCCAACACCTTAGACCTCTACAACCCATCATGACAGTCTTAATTCATATCTACTTCCAACATATGACCGACTGTGGATGGTTTGAATAACTTAGTCATTCCGGAAGAATAACCCAGTTTATTCGGGAAGTCAAAACATGCAAAATGAAACACAATAATAATTGAATCCAATATGGTCTCAGAACTTATGAATATAAATAAAACACCTTTTATTTATCACCATATGATTACACATTATTCATTGTATACTGTTTCAGCGATCAACTTTAATCTTGAATTTAAAACAATAGTTGTCCCATGCTCCAAGCATGTACACTACGTTTTCTAAACACTAGTCATGCCATACACCAAGTATACATACTATGTTTGTCTATGATCTTTACTTTTTGAACTAGATCAATTGAACATAACTTCAATGATTCTCTTTTCACACTCCCAAATCTATACTGCAAATGCAAGAATTCCAAATTCATGCCATTTACTGGAATCTGTTAGATTCTAAACTTATATGCATTGATCTTCTTGTAATGATTATGTACAAAGTCATAAAGACTTGACAACAACCATTACAGAGTATTCCAAAGGAGATCAGCTCCTTGGAAACATCCTTCTTGCATTAAGTTTCCTTAATCTTACACAGATTGAAAATTCTAACTTTGAAACATTTCCAGATTCCATTTTGACTATCACTTCTGACCAAGAGTTGCCTCCTTACAGAATATGTCAATATGGTCCTTCCAGAATTATCACTATACTTCCAACTGTCCTTGAGCAACCAATCTTTGGTAAACCTTAGATTGTCCTCGACAATTGTTTAATCCTTTTAGTCATATCCAGTTCTAAACCTTTTCCCTTCTTAATGCCCTAGGCATTTGGAAAAATTTAGAAAGGATAAATATAGCACATGTAATCGATCCTATATCCGAAGCATATGGGACACGATTCATGATGTCTTACATAAAGACTAAACCAGTCTTTTGCTATAATATGTCCATTTCAATTTGCCAAGTTCTCATAATTCAGATTATGAAAAGGGATGCCGTAATCATAATCGAATTTTAGAACGCAAATAATGGACCCATATACAGAATTTCCTTATGTTGAGCCATTCCAACATGAAATTCATATATATGCTTGACTAAATGATTAAAACCTCACGATCTAAGCTTATAGATTTGAGATGAAGCATAATTTCCTCTCCCTTAATTATAGCAAAACAACTTTTCCCAATTGAAACCTTTTGTTTTCTATAATTAACATTGCTAACTTGCAATACTTATCATAATTATCATGCTCCCACTAACATGATGATTATTAGCATAACACTTATGCTCCCACTAGCTTTGACATGTACTCAGAAATCAACTAACTTCCTTACCAAAGTTCATATTTCTGATACTAGATTGTTTTGATAAAACTTTATCAAAATCATACACCTTCCCTTAGATAGCACACTTGTGTGTCTAAACAATTACGAAGAGGGATGCCGTAATCATAATAGTTAGACCTTTTTGCCACTTCTCACAAGTCCAGGTTAGTGTGTCGGTTAACCACACGCGCTCCACTAACGACTTTGAGAATGCAAATATCACAATTGCTATCTAGCTAAAATCTACTTAGTGAAAGTGTTTCCTCACCATCATTTTTCATGAATCGGAGAGAAACCTTATGACACTTAGATTTACTGGTGTATGTGTTCTTATCCATGTGAGTTGTCAAAATCATAGTCACAAGACAAGGATAATGACAAATCCAAACTCATATGGACTGAACTCAATCTTAATTTCTTGCCACCTGGCAGCTCAAGGGCCTACCATTGCTTCCAAGTTGTTGTGCAACCAATTGAGAACTCTAAGAACTCATATGCAAAGCCAACTTTAACTGGAATGGGCATAGAATAAGTCAACACGATAGGTTATAAACCTCAAGTCGTGTGCTAGTGAAGAACTTCAGGTTTTATTCTTGATTAGTTCTTGAGACTTTCAAGACCTTTAAGACTCCCACTGTCCTCTTGACCTATAAGACTCCCTTGTCAAATATCCAAGAGATAGTGTGGATTCTAATCAAGACAAACACTTCACACAATTGGCCTTAGTTGGTCTTTGTTTTATCCAAAACATCACAACTTACCGATTTCAAATGTACAAGAGTAGAAAACTTTTACTCTTACATTTGACAAGTGTTTTAAACCTTCTTTTGAGACATGTCACTCAAGTTACAATCTTGGAGTATGACTCTAAGACTTGTATTGGAACGAAGTATGACTCATCTTCTTGATTTAACCATTTCAACAATTCAAGATCCCTCTTCTTAGTCATAAGAATGCACTAAGATTTCCTTAGAGAACTAATTGTGTTATGGTTTCTTAATCATTAAGATGATCACAAAAGCTGATACTAAAGTACTCTCCCATCTTTTCAGATTTGAGAAACTTTTATTCTTCTGCCTAAATTGATTCTTCTTATTCGCTCTGCCATACATTGGAACCTTTTCCAATGTCTCAGAGTTACACTTAAGCTTGTAAGTATAATCATATTTACTGAGCTTTAGTAAACTATGACGAATAGTTTTATCAATCTTTTTGTGGTGGACTTGACCAGTGCACAAGAATGTGTACTCGATCCCTTAGTCCTTTACTTGACTCACACATCCATGTGAATAAGTAATTAGTCTTAATTTTCCAAAACTTGAAAGTTCTCATTCATCATGCTATATAACTTGCATGATTCCAAGTTCCGGTCCAATTGAAACTTGGGTGATGAGAATCTTTCCTTATTTGGTAAATCTAGACATTACCACAAATGAAAGAATCAATTTCATATTTCCACTCTTGCTCTTAATGGAATCATATAAGCAACAATTTTTCCTCAAATGCCATTGTAAGGATATTTTTAAAATAAAATCAAAATTTTTTCTTTTATTTTAAAACTTTGCGGAAAAAACTTATCCTTACAATCCATTAGCACATGAAAACTTGTTGTTATCTATTCCTAAGCATTATATCATAACTCCTAAGAAGTAGCTCAAGAATCCGATTTTTCAAACTATGCTATAGAAATCCATCTACGCGATCAGATTCAGCATATTCTTTCTTTAAGTTTCTTCACTTTTCTTTCATTCTTAAAACATCACCATGTAACCCAGTCACACCATGTATCAAGAATCTCAGAATAGAAACTTAACAGAGTTTGATAGTGGAATTTACCTGAAGTAGAGTCAAACTTATTGACTTTAACATCCTTAGGTAAATTTGGCAGCTTCGCAACCAATGCCCCTTTCTTTGGCAATACAAACATATGGACCCTTTGATAATGGTGCACAGGACTATCACAGACTTAGCTTTTCTCTTTACCATTTGGTCAACCGAGTTGACTATGGCCGATCCCTTTCCATTGGGAAGAGAGAGCTTTACTGGATATCCAATGTCATCATTGTCAATGTCCATAAGGTTTTAGGAAGTTGATCTTAGCAAAGATCATTAAGGGTCTTGTCATAGTCGGTTTCATAGGTGTTCCAAAAGAACTCACTATGTGACTTAGAAAGTGATTGAACCACCAACTTTCTTAAGACTTTGACACCCAACTCTCCCGGCTTGTCAATATGTGACTACATCTCCAAGATGTGATCACACCTAGACCTTGCCTTGCCAATAGGGCTTGAGTGACCTTAAACTTTTCAAGAACTTGTGGGTTTAGGAGAATAATTTGAAGAGGTGAAGAAGTATGATATCCATGGGACATCATCTTCATTAGGAAAGCTTGTTTCAAGAGATTTGGGAAGATCATAAATGTCTAAACCAGACATCTTTTGGGAGATATTCAAGATAGTTGATTATAAAGTCCTTAATATGACACCCAATATGAAATATTAAGGCTAGGACCCAACAAACTATTTTATAACTTAGAAGAGGTATGCCGTAATCCAAGCTATAAAATATTTGAAGGTAGGTGAATGACGATTCACCAATTTCCACCAAGATAAACGAAATGTATTATTAGGTTTTAATTGGTTTTGAAACTCCTAGATCTTTGAGATTCATTGAACTGTTCAATGGCATGTTTCAATCTCGAGTGTGCCCTCCAAGTTTTGTGACTGGGATGCCGAGGATCACAAAACGAGGTGTGAAGTAACCATGCAAATCACTTGGTACCCTTAATAAATTACCCCTCAATCGATGTGCCGGTTAACCACACACACTCCATCGATACTATGATAAATATTAAGTCACCCTTTACCTACCTTGTTAAGTCCAAGTTAGTGTGCCGGTTAACCACACACGCTCCACTAACGACTTACACAAAGTGTAAAGTGTAATTTCATGGGTTAGCACCTTATTCACATTTTTCCTAAGTAACTAAGATTGGGTATTATTAAGAGTTTAGTTACTTAGTATTATCATTAATACTTTTAATGAAGGGAGAATTCTAGTCCTGTCAAACCCGTTCGGCTAACGACCCTCCACCAGTCAAGCAAGCGGTGGGTGAGAGTGGAAACCCATTAACTTGCCATTTTATAGGCAACAACCTTATACCCACCTTATAGACCGGCTTCGTGAATGAGGCGTACTAGCGGTAAGACTGACTTTACTCTTATACATATATATATTATTAACTTATAATATTATAAAGTATAAGGGTTGAATTTTAACTTTTAAAATTCTAAGGGCTAACTTGGAATTAAAGTATTCATACTTGAAAACTTTTCAAATTCCAAAACTTGAGGGCAAGTTTTGAAACTATTCAAAACTAATTAATTCCATAACTTATGTGTTTAAAGTAGTTTTAATCCAAAAACTCTTCAAGTTCCATAACTTGAGGGCAAGTTATGGAAGACTTTAAACTAATAAAAGAACTAACTTTTTCTTTATTTTATAACTTATGGATTTAATTATGGTTACATATTTTTTCTTTAATGAAGTGACTCTTGAACTTCCATAACTTGAGGACAAGTTATGGAGTCATAAAAAGTTATTCAATGACACAAGACTCTTCATGTTGTAACCATTGCCAACTCTTATGAATTTTATGAGTCTTTAATGTGACTCTTCATGTAACTTGAGGACAAGTTACACAAACACATTTTATACTCAACTCTTAGATTAAAATGGATTGAAAACAACTATTTCACTCAACATTTCTATTAATCTAAGCAAATCATAAGAACAAGATAATTCAAATCAAACTTTTTCATGTAATTAGTCTAAACCTTAAACTAATACAAAACATGAATCTATTGACAATTATCTTTGAAAATGGATTAGCATGAACATTACCACATCAAAAACAAGTTTATAAGATCAAAAACAACTTAGGGTAATGTTCCTAGTCCATTTCTAGCCAAAAAACTCGAAAATATGCTGTCTGGGGGTCCAACTCGTCGAGTGCATGAACCAACTCGGCGAGTTGGATCGAATTCATCACTTTTTAGGCATGGACTCGCCGAGTCTCCTGATGGACTCGCCGAGTCTGATGGCCAGACAGCACCAGATTCGTTTTTTCAGCTTCTATTGCAGGTATAACAAGAAAACAAGCCTAGGCTCTGATACCACTGTTGGGTTTTGAGCATTCTAACACTCCTAAGTGTACATGCAACCCTAAATACCTTGGATCTATGTTTTCTCTATTATACATGCAAATAAGAATATCCAAGGTATTATCCTAATCTAGCATACAAAACAATAACTATAGCAAGATAGAATACATACCTTTTGGTGTAGAAAGTCTTCATGAAGCTTGAGTGCCTAGTGCCCCAAGTGTGACACCTCAAATGGAATCACAATCATCAAAACACTTGGAATGACTTGAGAGAATTCTTACAACTCATGAAATCGGCTAGCCCTCTCTAGAATAATACTAGTGACCGATTTTGCCAAGAATAATATCTTTATATAGTGTTACAATTAGGGTAAACTCTTAATTGTCATGGCTTTCCATTTCCTTGGATCCATGGGTACAAATACACCATGGAGCATCCATGGACCATCCTATGGGTTTTAGCCCAACTTGATTATCCATGGAGCATTAGCCCACTATACAAGTATGGATGATTTACACAATCAACCCATATATTTAATTAGTCTTCTTTTGATCACTTAATTAATCCTAGATTAATTCTTGATCAATACTAATTAAATAATCTTATTATTCTTATTATTAATATACTAGAACTTATAATATATTAATAACCATAAGTGTCTTATTTCTCTCATCCAAGTGCATGATGGTATGCAACCCAAATGGACCATGCCGAGTCGGGTCAAGTATTACCAAATATAGTTATGGACTTAGACATTAATCCAACAAACACTTTACTGAGTCCAGAGCGTTAGGTCACTCCCCGGGACTCCTTAAAACCCTTCCACACTCAACTGGTCCTTATGACCCTCACGGATATGGGACCAAAACCCTTGGACTCGCCGAGTCCAGGAATGGACTCGCCGAGTCTATCACGTTCCTTACTAAGAACTTCGATTTCTGATGTACAACACTTAACCAAATGATAGATCCAGGCCCCTAAACTCAATCTAGCATGTAAAGTTACAAACTTTACGTGCATGCATTGGACATTAGAGCTTAAAAGGCTCTAAGATGGTTCTTTTGTTGCATGGGGCCTTCCTTGGTGCAAAAAGCAACCTAGATTTGACTTGTGGCTCATAAAATGAAATGATACAGAAGCCCAAACCCCCAACCATGTTTGCAAACATGGTTGGCCACCAAAAATGGCTTATAAAAGCCCTAAATCACCTCAAAGAGGGATCTAACAAATGTGTAGGGCTGAAGTTTTATTTTGATGTTGCGTCTTTTGGGCTCGATAGTTTAGCCTTGTACACTCCGGTTTGGGCCTGTCCAACCGTGAGCCTTTTATGTATTGTATATAAGTTAAATGCTTGCATGCATATTAGGTTAAGATTGCTGAGATTATCGATATAGCGATTGATCCAGAGTACAATATTTTTCTTTAATCGTTCTTGTAATCTTCTAATCCTCTACAGTTGATGTTCTTAATCGAGCTCTTCTGAGGATTTTGTTTAATCATTCGACACGTTTGATTCAAGTTGTTTTGTTCTTATTATTGCGTTCTTGTTGTTTTATATTCATATACTTGTTCAAGATCTAATGATAGATTAAAAGTTGTTTTAATCCCATCAATTGGTATCAGAGCAGGAGGCTGTGTAATCGATACACATCTTTTCTGTGAAAAAGATTTCCATTAGGGTTTTCCGCAATCATCGATATTTATTGAGCCGTCATCTTAATTGACGTATCTTAATATTTATTGTTTTGCCCTAATCCGCTTTATTACAAGTCTGATCTTTGAACAGGTTTTTACGATCATAATGGACGCAACGCAATCAAACCCTATTAATATTTCCAACAACATCGGTTCGACGACAAAGATTCCAATCTTGTACACCCATGACTATGAAGTATGGGCGCATCATTTTGAAGATTACGTGATTGGATCGGAGGACAATGGTTATCTCATCTGGGAAGCCATCATCAATGGACCGTTTTCTCATTCTGCAACATCCAGAATCATTAAGACGCAAAAAGAGTACAACGATCTGCTTAAGGACGTGAAGGATATTGCACAAGATGAAAAAGACAAATTCCAGTGCAATATTAAAGCTCTAAGGTTGATCAGATTCGCCCTTCAGTCCGACACATTCAGACTGGTCAGCTCATGTACTACGGCAAAGGAAGTATGGGATAGACTTCGCGAACTGTATTCCACAGACGAAGATCTTGAACATTCTATCCAAACCTTGCTTCTATCTGAGTTTGGAGAATTCAGGCAAGGGGCCAAAGAAACGGTGACCCAGACGTTTGATCGCTTCAATCATCTTCTCAGCAAGATGATCAAACACGACATTGAAAGGAAGCTCATCGAACAGAAGGTTACTTTCTTGAACGGACTGAGATCTGAATGGAGAGCAGTGGTTTCCACAGTCAAAGCCCATGAGCAGTTTAAATCATACTCTTTGGCGAAAATGGTGGGTATTCTAAAGTCCCAAGAGAAGATTGTGGTTCAAGAGAAGAACGTTGTTTCTAGTCTTGGTTCGTTGGACCTCCTATCTAAAAGTAAAGTTGTGATGGAGGATGAAGAGCTCAACTTGGAGGAATATGACCTCACGACTGAGGATTATGCCATGATGGTATCTAATCCTAAGAGGTTCATAAAGAAGAGATTCCCCAGCAACAAAAACCGAAACTGGCAGGGGAGTTACAGCTCTGAAAAGGTGAACAATGAACCGAAGGCTGAGGAGCCCAAGAAGGAACCGAAGGCAGATGGCGATTCCGGAGTAAGCTGTTTCTACTGTGGTGGCAAGAACCACTATGCTAAGGACTGTGTTCTTAAGAAGATGGCTGAAAAGGACGATGGAAATGATGAGGAAGTCGTGCTGCAGAAGAGATTGGATGAGTTGAGAAAGAAGAAGTCTACCGCTAACCCTTCTATTAATGCTCTTATTGTGCAGGGTTCGGTTAATGACGATGAGTTCGGTAGCACAGAAGTTTGGTCTACTGACTCAGAAGACGAAGAAGTGAGGAAGCCTACCCATGGAAAGGCTTATGTGGCTAAGGAGGAAAGCAGTGGTGGAAAATGCTTCATGGTGACTGACGTATCTCAAATGAGGGGATACAATACCGATGGAGGAAGCGATGGACCGAAGGTACAGGAGGATTTGTGCTTTACGGCCAAACCACTCAGCCAGCAGTTCAATGAGCTCGATGAACTGATAAAGAAGGTACAATCTGTTTTTATTTCATCTAAAGTACCACCATCCTCTTATGAGAAAGAACTAAAAAATGTTAATACAAGAATTTCTCATTTAGATAGTAGCTTAACTCAAACTCGAGTCACCAATTCTAACCTGCCTGATCAATTAAGCAGGGTGGCGTCGAAGAGTGAGGAGCGGCGAATGTGGATTAAGTTAAAAGAGTCGGAATTAGTTAAAGTTAAAGACGAAAACATTTATTTGCAGAGAGACAATTTGAAATTGTTAAAACAACGAAATGTTTTTTGTTTAATAGCTAAACGTTTATATTCCAATATTACTCAACTTCACTTGGATTGTGAGATAGGCCAAAAGATCCATCGCATGATTTTGCCCTTCCTAGAATTTAAGGAGGATGAAATCGATGCCGAAGCCTACAATTGTGAGAGTGTGATATCGTCTGATGATGTCAATCCGACCTACATGTATGGACTGGACAAAATTGAGTCCTTCATTAAATCCAAAGACCACAAGGACATGCTCAAAAATCTTTTGGACGAAAATGACAGACTTAAACTGAGAACCGAAACCATGCAACAATTTGACTCTCTAAACGCCAACGTAAGCTCAGAAAACAAAATCGATGTTGAAAATGCATCTGAGCTTAACGAGGACGAAAACATGAGTGAAATTTCTGTAGAGGATACAGTTGACTGCTCAGAGTTTGTTAAAAGTGAAACTGAAAACCACAAAAACCTAATTTCTGAAAACTCTGTGGAGTTCACTCGATTGTCCCAACAAAAGTCCCCGAAATTAATAGAAAAAGCAGTTGTGTATCAAAAGGTCAGGACCACTCTGAATCAAGTATACAAAGTGACTGGAGTAACCGAACATCAAACAGCTGAGCTCACAGATATTGTAAACGAAGACAATGCAAATGGTTGTGATGAGTACTTCTGGGAAGCTCCAATAGATAATGGAAACGAAACCGTTGGCCTATCTGAAAGAACCTCCTGGATGAGAAAAGGGAGATACATACCTGAACCATTGAATAAGCCCGATAATTTTAGTGAGCCAAGCACCAGTGATACGAAAGATATTCCTCAGGAGGATGGGAGATCAGCAAAAGAAGACATTCCTTCCACTCCCTCAGCTCAAAGTGAAACCTCTTCAGACATTCCTTCTACTCCCTCAGTGCAAACTGAATCTTCTTCGGATACTCCCTCTGCTCCCTCGGCTCAAAGTAAAACTCCTGAAGTTCAAAAGGAACCAGCCAAGGAGACAACAAAAACGAAAGCGAACGTTCATCATCAACCTAAGCAGATGAGGGATAAGAAGATAGAAAGGAACCAAAGATACAGGAAAAACCTTTCTGAAAGGAAACAATTCTGGTACTCCCAGAATGCATACTACTCACACCAAGACAAGAATCTAAAGTATGAAAACAATCCTGTAAGAAAGCCTGAAAGTTCCAACAACCAAAAACCAAGGTTCGGTTCACAAGAAAATACCAACCGAAAGCCAAGGTTCGGTTCGCAAGAAAATACCAACCGAAAGCAAAGGATCGGTTCTGAAAAGGATTTCAACCGAAACCAAAGGTTCGGTTCCAAGAACAACTCCAACCGAACACAGAGGTTCGGCTCTGAAGTCAAAAGAGAACAAGACTCGAAGGTCAGCCCCTCCAATGATCAAAAGCAAAAGGGTCACCTAGAGTCATCAGCCAGGAAGTCCTCCCCATCCAAATCCTCTCTTTCTAATTCTTCTCGTTCTTCTACTTCCACCAATTCATCTCTATCTTGCTATAAAGCTAATTCCGTTTGCTCTCAAAAGCCTCATTCATCAGCTGAACAAAAGGGAAAGCAGAAGGTCAATGAATCCAAACCAGAGTCCAAAACGAACACACCCAATCCTAACAAAATAAAAGTCTTTACCATTAAAAGGAAAGATGAAACAACTCTAATAAAACGAACATATCTAGTTGACATCTCTCTTACTATTCCCATTCCCATGAAAAGCTCACATGGACCCAAGAAACTTTGGGTTCCTAAATCTGCTTAATTTTTGCAGGTTATAAGTGACGAGCAGTTTGACGAAGAATGGTACATCGACAGTGGCTGCTCGCGTCACATGACAGGGAGGAAAGAGGAGCTCAGGGAATACAGATCTCTTGCAAATGGTGGCAACGTTAAGTTTGGAAATAACTCTTTCGGCACCATAAAGGGATATGGAATGATAACAAATGGAGACTTCACTATAAGGAAGGTGGCTTATGTGGAAGGACTCCAACACAACCTCATCAGTGTATCTCAGCTTGTTGGAGGTACAGGTCTCAAAGTTTCATTCGATAATGAAGGTTCTGAAATCATAGAGAAAAAGACAAAGAAAGTGATTCTGAAGTCAGAGCGAAAGGGTGAAATGTTTCCTCTAAACATGAAACCCATCAAAGGAAACCCAGCCATATGCCTGCTATCAAAAGCTCAATCCGACGAAAGCTGGTTGTGGCACCGAAGACTCTCTCATCTCAATTTCAAAGATATCAACCGACTTGTCACTGGAGGTCATGTTAGGGGTCTTCCATTGCTCAAGTTCGACAGAGAGCATTTGTGTGCTGCATGCGAAATGGGAAAGCAGAGTCGTCAAAGTCACCCATCCGTAATCAACACAAAAGTTGTTGAACCACTCGAATTGCTTCATATCGATTTGTGTGGTCCTTCATCTATCGAAAGCATCGGTGGTAGCAAGTATATTCTTGTTATCGTTGATGACTTTTCACGATTTACATGGGTGTTCTTTCTAAAGCTCAAATCTGAAGCGACTCAAAAGCTGAAAGTGTTTATCAAGCAAATTGAAGTCCAGCTCAAGAAGGTCGTTCGCAACATCAGGAGCGACAATGGTCTTGAATTCAAGAACAGGGAGTTTGAAGAGTTTCTTGTAGAAAAGGGAATTAGTCACAATTTCTCAGCTCCCTACACACCACAACAGAACGGTATAGTCGAAAGACGAAACCGATCCCTGTGTGAAGCTGCCCGAACTATGCTAAGTTTCGCTTCCTTACCTCTTTATTTTTGGGCTGACGCTATTTCTGCTGCTTGTTTTACACAGAACAGGTCCTATCTCAACAAGCGATTCACGCTCACACCATATGAGATAATAAACAACAGAAAGCCCAATGTGAAATTTTTCCATGTGTTTGGCTCAAGGTGTTTCATCTTTAACTCTAAAGAACACCGCAACAAGTTTGACGTCAAAGCCGACGAGGGAATCTTTCTGGGTTACTCACTCACATCCAAGGCGTACAGGGTCCTAAACAAACGTTCAAGAAGGATTGAAGAGACATACTATGTGACCTTCGACGATAGCTATGTCAAGCAGCTACAGGCCATAGATGACACTGCCAGGGAAATCTTTCCTCAAACTGGCCAAGTCACAGTCTCAATCGCCAATTTATACGAGAATTTTCTGGAACTCTTTGACGAACCGGAAAAAGCTTCTCTCTCAGAAGCAGGTGCAGCTGACAACAAAGTTGATCATATGAAGCAAATTGTCGAAGATGCTGCAAGAAGAATGCATGAAGGAGAATCGCCCACTGATGAATCTCCATCCAACAATGCTTCAGTCGAGGGGGAGCCAAGTTCTCATGTCGAGGGGGAGCCAAGCTCACAAGTCCAGGGGAAGCCAAGCTCTACAACTTCAACCGAAGGTCCTTCACCAACCGAAGGTGCCTCTCCAACCGAAGATGCCCCTCCAAACGAAGGTGCTTCAACGCCTGAAAGTACAGCACCACAAGAAACCCCTGAACCTCATGTTTCTCAAGACTCATCAATTGAGGGGGAGCATGATGATATGACGCTTGATTTCGATAGCCAATCTGAGCCAGAAGAAATGATCAATGCCGAACTAGACCCAACCTTTGATCCGAATTACCCTCCTCTTACCAAATGGACCAGAGATCATCCTATCTCTCAAGTAGTTGGTGATGTATCTGAAAAGGTTCTGACCCGATCTCAACTGAAGGCAAAACAGACATCCTTATTTTCAAAGGTTGAGTTTTGTATGTTTAACTCATTCGTATCAAAAGTTGAACCGAAGACAGTGAACACTGCCCTCGATCACTCTGATTGGGTTCAAGCAATGCAAGACGAACTGAACGAGTTTGAAAGGAACAAAGTCTGGCGCCTCATTCCAACTCCTCCAGATGCTTCGGTTGTCGGTCTTAAATGGGTTTTTAGGAACAAAATGGACAAGGAAGGTAATGTCATAAGGAACAAGGCTCGTCTGGTGGTCAAGGGATACTGTCAGGAGGAAGGAATAGACTATGAAGAGACTTTCGCTCCAGTAGCTAGGCTAGAATCTGTTAGAATATTTTTGGCTTATGCTGCTCACAAAAACTTTGAGGTTTTCCAAATGGATGTCAAGTGTGCATTTCTCAATGGAGAACTCGAAGAAACTGTATATGTGGAGCAACCTCCTGGGTTCGTGAACGAAAAGTATCCAAATCATTGCTACATTCTGGATAAAGCTGTGTACGGCCTCAAACAAGCTCCGAGAGCCTGGTATGAAACGCTTACAAAAATTTTAAAGATGTCTAAATTTAAACAAGGTTCGGTTGACCCAACCTTCTTTCGCAAAAAGGAAGGTAACCACCTTATGATAGTTCAAATTTATGTCGATGACATCATCTTTGGCTCCACGAATCCCAGCTTAACAGCTGAATTCAGAAAGTTGATGGAGACTAAGTTTGAAATGAGCTCAATGGGTCCTATTAATTTTTTCCTTGGTTTAAACATAAGACAGGGACCCGAAGGCATCTTTATCAATCAGGAAGCTTACACAAAGACTCTCCTAGCGAAGTTTGGCATGATGGGAGACTCAAAAGTCAAAGTCCCAATGGCATTCGGCACCAAGCTTACCCCATCTCTAGACAAACCGGTTGTCGATATCACGCTCTATCGTCAAATGATAGGCTCACTGATGTATCTAACTGCTAGCAGGCCTGATATCATGTTTTCTGTGTGTTATTGTGCTCGATTTCAGGCTAACCCACGCGAACCTCACATGCTGGCAGTGAAGAACATCCTACGCTATCTCAAGCGAACCACCTCCTTAGGTCTATGGTATCCATCCAACTCAGGCTTCTTCGTTCAAGCCTATTCTGATGCTGACCTTGGAGGATGTGGACTCGACTGTAAAAGCACAACTGGTGGCTGTCAATTCCTTGACGGGAAGTTGGTCAGCTGGCAATCCAAGAAACAAACGTGTGTGTCGTTGTCTACTGCCGAAGTGGAATACATTGCCGCTGCATCCTGCACATCACAAGTGATTTGGATTCAAAGTCAACTTCGAGACTATGGACTCAATATGAAGAAGATCCCACTATATTGTGACTCTGAAAGTGCAATTAGGATCTGTCATAACCCAGTGCAACACTCTAAAACCAAACACATAGCACTGAGGTATCACTTCATCAAAGATCATGTGGAAGATGGAAATGTCGAAGTTCACTTCGTAAGAACCACTGATCAACTGGCTGACGTCTTTACCAAAGCTCTTCCAGAAGCATCATTCAATAAAATATTGCAAGGGCTAGGAATGATGGAATCAGAGTCAGTACCTCACACTACCTCTCAACCTCAAACGTAAGAAGCGAAACCAACCGAACGTTCGGGTTCGGTTCAACCATCTGACTCGCTCATTACTTCAAAGGTAGTTTTTCTGTGTTGTATATTTCTTGTACAATTTTGTTTTTCTTTGTGTTAAAAGTATTTATTTCTTATATATCTAAATTCCTTCGTTTCTCAAAATTTTCCAAAACCGAAACCTACCGAAGTTTCGGGTTCGGTTTCTCAAAATTTTGTGGAACCGAAACCAACCGAAGGTTCGGGTTCGGTTTTTCAAAATTTTCCTGAACCGAAACCAACCGAACGCTCGGGTTCGGTTTTTCAACTTTTTCCCAACCGAACGTTCGGGTTCGGTTTTTCATTTTTTCCAAAGTTTTTTTATTTTCTTATTTTTTTCTTTTCTATATTGTTCTTTTTATTTTTTTTATTTTATTTTTTTTATAAATTTCAAAAACTCCAAAAATATTTTTTTGTGTGCTCATTCGTTTATGGGGATATATTTGATGACTTACTTAAGTGTCCCTAGAAGCATGCTGCTGTATGTGTCCCAAGCCTCATAAGATTTTGAAAAATAGCCTTCATGACCTGGTATACACAAACCTTGTCTTCCCAATAAGGCTAACTCATTTATTCTAATCGTGAGCTACCTCATTCTCTTCTCACATGAGTTAAGAGTTTCCTGCTTGGTCCTTATTTTCGCAGCAGAGGTACTATGTTTTCTTACACCATCCCTATTACACTTCTCCATTACATTCGTTTCATCAATGTAACCCTTGAGATTCTCAGAATCTACCACTGAGGTTTATGGTTACACAACATCTGTGTTTATGATCTTAGTTTCGTGCCACTACGAGCTGAGTGAAACCCAAAATTCAACACCAACGAATTGACGGTGACCAATTAATTTGATCAAGTTTTCACCAATGAATTGACGAATGTACCTTCAAGGAATCTCAATTTTTCTTTTGCGTGATTCCAATGAAATTGTTACTCACCATAACATTTCTTCCCAAGGGATCCAGTTTTAAATTTTTATCTGAGATTTCCTATTAATCCAAGCCACTACAAAATCAACTCCTACCTACTTGTTCAACAGACTACACCGGTCTCACAAGTACTTTGTTCACTTTCGTTCTTATATCAAGAATTGAATTGATGAATCAAAGCGAAACCACCCTTAATTAACCTAATTAAAAGAAGCCTTTCAACATTTATTTATAAATGTTTGATCGTAATTCAACGGGATTCCACACTAACACTTTGAGGTCTTTCTTGACCTTGAAGGAAGAGATTCGTGCCCGGGATCATCAGTTTCGTGTCATTATTGACATCACAGATTATCCTAAAAAGAGTTGCTTTATTTCTTTTTCTTTTACACTCTTTGCACGAAAATCCTAGATTTTCAAAAACTCTGTTACTAATTATTTTACAGGCTGGATTATTACTGGATGGTTACTAATGAAGTTGTGGTCAAAAATTAGCCACGTGGGTCATTAATTGAAAACAGCCGTTTAAAAGGGGATAAGACAAAAAGTTGCTGACTCGGCGGGAGTTAAAAGGATAGAAATTCAAACGACGGTAAAAAGGAGGGCGCGTGAATTTGAACCGGCCGCGCTTTTTCTGACACTTATGGACGCGTGTGCGATATCGAAGAGTCATCACTCTGGCATTAAAGGCGCGTGTGGAAATGGAAACGGTTCCTATCTCTGAACCGGCGCTTATTGGGCGGCGTAATCCTAGGAAACTGACTCTCTCTCTCCTACGTGATCATCGCACGCCCCAACTGTCACCAATCAGTCACTCAAAAACCCGTTTCGTATTTCCATAAGAGATTTGAAACGATTTTTCTCTCTCTTATCACCCACTATAAAAGGCCGTCTACACCATCTTTTATCTCTTTACTGCCTCCATAATTCCCAAAGCAAAAATACTCCCAAACTCTCTCCCGTTCATCTTCTTCTCCAAACCTGCAACAATGGCTGAATCTTCTTCTGTTCATGCAACTTCTCAGATTCTTCCCATCCGACCCCAACAATGCCTAGTCATTGATCTGAACCCACTGGCGTATGATTCCTATATGTCGCCGGTCATAGAATGCCTCAAGTACTCCCAGCTTGCTCCTGCACTGTCAAGAATTGAAACGGTGCCAATGGTGGCCTTATCACAGGTCTATGCGACGGCTTACTACGACAAGGCCGTCGACCGGGTATTCTTTGAATTGGCAGAACACAAGACTTCGATTTCTCGCCCCCGTTTCTGCACTATGTTAGGGTTTGCTGCTGACCCATCGCGAGTTCACCCGGAGACGATTCCGGTTGGGATGTTGTACAGCATGTTTTACAACATGGGCTACACAGAGGTTCTCACCTCCGTCGCCAAATTTAAGAAGTCCTGCCTACCGCCCCAGTGGAATGGTCTATTTACAGTTCTTTTCAAGGGACTGTCAGAGAGGAGCTCAGGATCTGACGGTGCAAGTCGTCTTTTCCTTTCGATAATGTATGGGGTGTACAACGGGATAAACCTGGACTATGGGTTTGTCCTATGGCAACAGCTGATTCAGAGCCTATCTTCCTCATCCCGACACTCTGAGGTGTCGCTGGCCCGGTTCTGGATCTTGATCACAAGATGGGCCATGGACAAGTTTAATGTTCCAACAGCCGATGGTGCATCGATGTCTTCTATTGGTACGTTCCATACCAAGAAGATAATCGTCTCAGATGCATCAACATTTTCTTTCATTGGCTCTATCCTGGAGTCGATGTATGGCGATGTGCCCTCCGACAGCAAACTGATCAGAACGATCAAGGAGTTTAGGCCAACTGGTCCGAGGGAACTGACACCGGACATGCTAAATTCGATTCATGATGCCGACAAACCGGTGGCCAGGGGCAAAAAGGCAGAGAAGGGGAAGCAAGTGTCCAAAGCTCCAAAGGGACCTTCTCCCAAGAAGCGAAAACAACCGAAGGCTGCTTCATCCCCACAGCCGAAAAGGAGGAAGACCCAACAGAAGCGAAAGCTCGTTATTCCCTCCTCTTCAAGCGAATCCGAAGGTGGGAGTTCGGACTCTGAAGGATCACAAGGAGACGAATCTCCTCAACGAGGCAACACACCACCTCGGTCCCCAACCCCAGAGATGGAACTTCATCAATCTCCTATTCCTTCACCTCCACCAACAATTCCTATTTCCATTCCCACCATAAACCCCACTATTCCCCCAACCTCTATCCCTATACCTCCACCCATATTCACCACATCAACCGAAACACCACCAGTTACCGAAACCCCTCCAGTAACCGAACCTCCACAAACTGAAACTAACCCCCCACCCACTCAACCTGAACCAACCAAACCAATAACACCCCCAGCTTCACCACCACCTCAATCTCTAGAAGACGCCTCTGATGGCGGTGATCAATACCTTGGTGGTGATCACATGAACTTCGATTCGGTCTACTATAGTCCGTTTCAAGTTCAGAGTGATGAGGAGGATGATGCTCCAGTGACACGGAAGCATCTTCGCGAGCTTAACGAGAAGGTTGATCAACTTCTCGCCTCCTCTTCCAACCAGCAGTCATCTTTGTCTGAAGCTGCCCTTCAGAAGATCGTTGACGCCTTCTCCAGGGCTCAACATGATTCTGTGGCCTCAGCAGCTGCTGCTATCGATGCCTCCACCCGAGCCTGTGAGGCTGCGACCGAAAAAGTCGATAAACTATTTAACGACGCTTCCATCCTGCTGAAGTCCTTGCAGGAGAGCGCCGACGCCACCAAGACAACTCTGGAACCAGTTGTTCAACAATTGGCCCAGTTTGTCTCGACGGAGCTGTCTTCGTTCGCTACTCTCAGACAACATATTAGCAACGACAACTCGGCACTTCGTGCCTCCATCGATGCCCGCCTGGCAAAGCTACAAGAGGATCTTGCAGCTGAAAATTCTCTGATGGACGTCTTGGCGAGCAAGACTACTGCCCTAAAGGTCAAGAGCACGCAGCTTTCCAACTCCGAACAACAATTGGAAGCTCTTCGATCCGAAAGGGAAGTAATAAAGACGTGTGTTTCGGATGTCCACGCAGCATTATCAAACATCCTGGAAGCACACGACCCCATCCTAAACCATTCAGTGAGGCGTACCCTCGCTGAAAAGCTCTCTCCGGCCATGGTCCTTTTAAGCAAGATTGAAGGCCTACCGAGTTTCGTGTCCATTCCGAAACAAGGGGGAGATGAGAAGAAAGGATCGAAACCACCTCCTTCCTCCAAAGCTACTCACACAACTAAACCACCCCCAACTGGTCATGCCTCGGGTTCGGGTGTGAAGAACAAGGGCAAAAACATAGCTGAGGGAGGAGATGAAGATGAAGATGAAGACAAGGAGACCATTGCAGACATGTTAAAAAGAAAGAACAGTCGCAATGCTGAAGACGATGCCAGTCGTGTGGCGCATGAGGCTGAAGAAGCTGAACGAAAGCAAAAAGAAGCCCACGATTTCCTTGAGAGCCGAAAGTTGCTCTTCCCTGCCTGGACCAGGGATCGTTTGATAAAAGAGGCCATAGAGACTCCAAGCATACTATGGATCGAGCCAGTTATATCATTCGACTGCAACAACTCTATCGATTCGCAGTTTGATATGCCGCTGACTCGAAAGGCGTTCATCTTCCACGCCTTCTCTAACATTTTTGAAGTCCCGCATCCGAACGATGAGCTTGACAGGGAGCTCATTGACTTCTATCTGGAGGCCGCTCGCCCACAATACCTAACCTGGAGCGCCCAGAAGATTGTTAATGTTCGAGTTCTGAAGCCTTATGCCGTGGGGAGATTCACAAATGTTAAGTTCAAGCTCATCCGAGGATCTGCAAGAACTGCCCACATCATCTCCCTGGCGGATCTGCCCAATCTAAATCCTCATGATTGGATTGTCTTATACAATATCCTTCTGACAGATGAATCCGAATATGGTCCCATCATAGACCATGTCAAGAGGATGTTGGCCTGCTACATCATGGAGGTTGCCCTAATGGATCAGGAGGTCGCCACAGTCTTCAAGAAGAAACCGAAGATAGCTCCTGTGGGATCGGCCAGTGATCTCAACCAGATGCAAATGGGCAAGATTGATCCGAGGCGTAACTCAGTCATGTTCACTAGAGCCGAAGGACAGAAATGTTTGTTCGCTTTAGCTGACAAGCACCTTTACACCACAGCTTGCTTGGAACACATCTTATCAATTATCAAGCGGTGTAAGGAGAATTCGGCTGATGACATCAAGTACTTCAATGATATGATCAATTGGTACATCCGGTTTAGACAGACCATCCTCTCAATAACCAAGTGTCTGTTTAGCACCGTGAAGAAGAAGGTACCAGCTTCAGCTGCCGGCCCAAGTAAGAAGTGAAGGTCTCGCTCCAAATTGACGCAAAGGGGGAGATTGTAGGGTTGAAGTTTTATTTTGATGTTGCGTCTTTTGGGCTCGATAGTTTAGCCTTGTACACTCCGGTTTGGGCCTGTCCAACCGTGAGCCTTTTATGTATTGTATATAAGTTAAATGCTTGCATGCATATTAGGTTAAGATTGCTGAGATTATCGATATAGCGATTGATCCAGAGTACAACATTTTTCTTTAATCGTTCTTGTAATCTTCTAATCCTCTACAGTTGATGTTCTTAATCGAGCTCTTCTGAGGATTTTGTTTAATCATTCGACACGTTTGATTCAAGCTGTTTTGTTCTTATTATTGCGTTCTTGTTGTTTTATATTCATATACTTGTTCAAGATCTAATCGATCTTCATAGATTAAAAGTTGTTTTAATCCCATCAAAATGAATGAGCAAGGTTCAGACTTTATACCTTCCAAATACTACAAATGATGAACCAAACTCGAATCCTTCAGTCCCCTCTTGATCCTTCTATGCTCTTCCTTCTTCCTTGAGATCAAAACTCACAAGAATCACTCAAAAAGCCTTAGATCTTCACAAAGACGGATAGGGTTTGCTAAGAGGAGTGTTTGGGAGCATAAAGGGGGAGAGGAGGCTGCATAAGGTCGTTTAAATAGGGTGCAAACCCTTGGATTAGGGTTTTTGTCCAAACAGCGGATACTCGCCGAGTCCGGGACCCAACTCTCCGAGTCCGCAGCTCAAACCCCGCGCCTCATCCCGCTTCTACTCGGCGAGTCAGTCCTTCGACTCGCCGAGTCCAAGGCTAAAATGCAAAAATAAATGAAGATTTAATAACATAATACGTACCAAGAACCAGGTGCTACAAATCTCCCCCACTGATTTTAGACTTCGTCCTCGAAGTCTGCCACTCGATCCTGAAACAGCTCGGGGTAGTGCTCCATCATCTCACTCACCGGCTCCCAAGTCCACTCCAACCCCTTCCGGTGCTGCCATTGCACCTTCACGAGTTCTACTCTTTTGTTCCTCAGATCCTTCGACTTCCGGTCAAGGATCGCTACAGGTCGCTCGATGTAATTCAGGCTGCCATCAACCTGAATGTCCTCCAAGGGTACCACCATCATATCGTCCACTAGGCACTTCCGCAGCTGAGAGACGAGGAAAGTGTTGTGGATCTGACTGAGTTCGGCTGGCAGATCCATCCGATACGCCACCTTGCCCGCCCGGGCTACAATCCTGAACTGTCCAATATACCTTGGGCCCAACTTGCCCCGCTTCCTGAATCTGATGACGCCCTTCCATGGCGACACCTTCAGGAGAACCATATCCCCGACCTGGAATTCCAGGTCTGATTGACGCTTATCGGTGTAACTTTTCTGCCGACTCTGAGCAGTCTGAAGCCTGCTCCTGACCTGCTGAATCTTCTCTGTCATCTTGAGCACTACTTCGGTGCTCCCCATGACTCTCTGGCCAACCTCGCCCCAACATATCGGGGTCCTGCACCTCCTCCCATACAACATCTCGAAGGGAGGACGGTCGATACTCGCATGATAGTTGTTATTATACGAGAACTCCGCCAACAGGAGGTAGGTATCCCAACTACCTCCGAAATCTAAAATGCATGCATGCAGCATATCCTCCAGAGTCTGGATGGTCCACTCACTCTGGCCATCCGTCTGTGGGTGAAAAGCGGTGCTAAAATGCAGACGAGTACCCAGCTCGTCATGAAACCGCTTCCAAAACTTGGAAGTAAACCGCATGTCTCTGTCTGAAATCACCGAAATTGGCACTCCGTGTCGCGCCACCACCTCCCTGATATAGATATCGGCCAATTTCTCGGCCGAGATGCTCTCCTGAATCGGAATAAAGTGGGTGCTCTTGGTCAATCGATCCACAATGACTCATATCGAATCCATCCCCCGCGCGGTCTTGGGAAGCTTCGTGATAAAATCCATCGTAATATCCTCCCATTTCCACAGCGGGGTATCCAACGGCTGCATCTTGCCGTGTGGTCTCTGATGCTCGGCCTTGACCTTCTTGCAGGTCAAGCACCGCTCCATGTACCATGCCACATCCCGCTTCATGCAGGGCCACCAATAGTCCAGACGAAGATCCCTATACATCTTCGTCGCCCCGGGATGAATGGAGAATCAGGATTTGTGCGCCTCCTCCATCAGGACCTGGCGCTCACCTCCATGATAAGGGACCCACACCCAACGGTGAAGATTCAATAACCCTCGGCTATCATAGTCGAAGGAGGAAACCTGCCCCACAATCCGCTCACTCTTCTGATGTTCCTCCTTCATAAACCCCTCGCCGAGTCTATAACATTCCTTACTAAGAACTTCGATTTCTAATGTACAACACATAACCAAATGATAGATCCAGGCCCCTAAACTCGATCTAGCACGTAAAGTTACAAACTTTACGTGCATGCATGGGACATTAGAGCTTAAAAGGGTCTAAAATGGTTCTTTTGTTGCATGGGGCCTTCCTTGGTGCAAAAAGCAACATAGATCTGACTTGTGGCTCATAAAATGACATGATACAGAAGCCTAAACCCCCAACCATATTTGCAAACATGGTTGGCCACAAAAAATGGCTTATAAAAGCCCTAAATCACCTCAAAGAGGGATCTAACAAATGAATGAGCAAGGTTCAGACTTTATACCTTCCAAAGACAGCAAATGATGAACCAAACTCGAATCCTTCAGTCCCCTCTTGATCCTTCTATGCTCTTCCTTCTTCCTTGAGATCAAAAATCACAAGAATCACTCAAAAAGCCTTAGATCTTCACAAAGACGGCTAGGGTTTCCTATGAGGAGTGTTTGGGAGCATAAAGGGGGAAAGGAGGCTGCATAAGATCGTTTAAATAGGGTGCAAACCCCTGGATTAGGGTTTTTGTCCAAACAGCGGCTACTCGCCGAGTCCGCAACTCAAACCCCGCGCCTCATCCCGCTTCTACTCGGCGAGTCAGTCCTTTGACTCGTCGAGTCCAAGGCTAAAATGCAAAAATAAATGAAGATTTAATAACAGAATACATACCAAGAACCAGGTGCTACAATACCACATGAAGCACATCATAATTAAACACCTATGGGTTATCAAGAACCCTGGGAACTGTCAGTAGTCCCAGTGAGCTAACAATACGCCTAGTGGGTTATAGCAACCCTGGTTGGCTATCAACAACCTCACTTACATATAATTAGCATACACAATCATAACAGCTAGACCCATCTGGTCATCATAAATATAACTATCCTACCATACATGTAGGAGTAAGTGAGGAGACTCACCTGATATAAACGACACGAAAAAACCTAGCTCCTGAACTGCCAGCTCTAGACTTCGCATAATCAACAAAATAATTAACCCTAATTATAATTAAGGTCCAACAACTCACTTGCAAGTCAAATTCCCATAGTTAAACCTTCCAAGGGAAAAATGACCATTTTTCCCTTCTCATGGTCCAAAAACCCTAAAACTTGACCAAGGGTCAAAGTCAACACTCGACGCGTATGCGAGTGTACAACCCCTTACGTTGGGCATATAACAGGGTCAGCATGCATCGGGGAAGGATCAGGCTACTCTGTGCATATCCAGGAGTACGCCCGGCATACTCCATCAGCCTCTAAATCTACTAAGTTAGTGTCTTAATCCATAAATTTGTTGGCTTTAAGCCATTACATGGCAAGGAAAGGCTCAAAGCATTACTTCATCCATTCAAAGCTACTTTACTCATGCATGAGCCAAAGGGGAAGATAAAGCAAGCATTTTTAAGACTCTAAATATCCTAATATGCATGAAAGGACAGTTGAAACCTTCTAGAGAGACCAAAACTCATAAAGGTCCAAACTTGGGGACTTTTACCTCATAAATCTTAAACCAAAGAGATCTAGAATAACACTTGTCAAGGTAGAAACTTTATACCTGAAAATGATGCACACGGGTGGGAAGTTTCTGGATCTTCAAGCTTGCTAGCACCTTCTTCTTCTTCACTAACCTCCTTCTTTAACTACAAGGGAAAAGAACACTCAAATATTGCAATAATACACACAAGCCCCCTCACACGAGATTAGGGTTTATGGGAGGGTTCAAGGTTGATAAGGGTGGCAAGAAATGAAGCCATGATGTTCTTTAAATTGGGGAAACCCTTATAATTAGGGTTTAACATATGAGCTAGTACGCCCTACATACTAGCTGGCCATCCGCGTCGATGCATACTACATGAATACGATGTGTGTACTCATATGTACGCCCCACGTATAACCACTTTTGCAAGCCTTTTCTTTAAGGGACCAAATGTGCCACTTTTAATAAAACAATTCAACAAATGATAAAATATACCTTGTTTCGGGATGTTACAATTCTTCCCCACTAGAATCAGACTTTGCCCTTAAATTCATCCTCCAGAAATAGCTCAGGATACTACTCACGCATCTTGGACTCAGGTTCCCATATCCACTCCGAACCTTTCCAATGCTGCCACTGAACTTTGACCAGGTTCACAACCTTGCTCCTTAAGGTTTTCACTTTCCGATCCAAAATGGCTACTAGCTTCTCCACATAATTCAGGCGATCATCGACCTGAATTTCCTCCAAAGGAACCACAACTATCTCATCAGCTATACACTTCCTCAACTAGGAAACATTGAAGGTATCATGAATCTGCCTTAGCTTCTCCGGTAGCTCCATTGGTAGGCCACCTTTCCCATACAGGCCAAAACTCGAAAAGGGCCAATGAACTTGGGCCCCAGCTTTCCCTACTTCCTGAAGCGGATGACACCCTTTCAGGGTGACACCTTTAGGAGCACTAGATCTCCCACCTGAAACTCTATCTTAGAGCATCGCCGATCCATATAACTCTTCTGGCGGCTCTGTGTTGTCAATAATCTTTGTAGAACCTGTTGTGTAAGCTTATTCATCTTGAGCACTACCTCCATGCTCCCCATGACCCGCTGCCCTACCTCGTCCCAACAAATAGGAGTCTGAAATCTCTGACCATAAAGGAGCTCGAATGGTGTCATATTGATACTATCATGATGGTTGTTGTTATACGAGAACTCAGCCAATGGAAGATAGGAATCCGAATTCCCACCAAAATCAATAACACAAGCACGCAGCATATCCTCGAGCGTCTGAATCGTCCGCTCGCTCTGTCCATCCGTCTGCGGATGGTACGCCGTACTGAAGTGTAGTCGGGTACCCAACTCCTCATGAAATCTCTAGTAAAGATCTCATCCCGGTCAGACACAATAGACGTCGGCACCCCATGCCGAGCTACCACCTCCCGAACATAAATCTCGGCCAATATCTTTGTAGAAGAGTTCTCAATAATGGCTAAGAAGTGAGAACTCTTTGTCAAACGATCCACTATCACCTAGATAATGTCAACACCCCTCACAGTCCTCAGTAATTTTGTAATAAAAACCATAGTAATTTGCTCCCACTTCCATAGGGGAGCCTCCAAAGGCTGCAACTTGCCATGAGGGCACTGGTGCTCAGCCTTGACCTTTCGGTAGGTCAAACATCGCTCCACAAAGCATGCCACATTTCTCTTCATACATGGCCACCAATAATTATGCTTCAAGTCGAGATACATCTTGGTGGCCCCCGGGTGAATGGAAAACCTCGATTTGTGGGCCTCCTTTATCAAAATCCGTAGGGCCCCGCCCGCATACTATACCCATACCCACCCATGAATAGTCAAAATCCCTCGACTGTCAATATCAAATGCCGAAATCTGACCGATCACCCGCTCACTTTTCCGATTCTCCTCTTTTATGGCCTCCGACTGCGCCTACTTGATAATATCTAAAATTGGAGTCATCACAATCATTTGCGTGCATATGTCCTGGATCGGGGTACTGGCTGCACTCCGGCTCAAGGCATCGGCCACCACATTGGCCTTTCTCGGATGATACAAGATCTCATAGTCATAGTCTTTCACTACATCCAACCACCTCCATTACCTCATATTCAAGTTAGGCTAATCCATAAAGTATCTCAGACTCTTATGGCGCGTGTAGATGGTACAACAAACACCATAGAGATAGTCGCGCCAAATCTTAAGGTCGAAAACCACCACCCCCAACTCCAGATCATGAATGGGATATCTTGTTTCGTGAGGCTTCAACTGCCTTGAAGCATATGTTATCACATACCCTCGTTGCATCAATACAACACTCAATCCTGCAATGGATGCATCATAGTATACCATAAAATCCTCAACTCCCTCATGGAGAGTAAGTATTAGCTCCTCACACAATCTCTGGCGAAGAGTCTCAAACGATGCCCGCTGCTCAGGCCCCCAACTGAAAACAACATCCTTCTTTGTCAACTTGGTGAGAGGAACAACAATCTTGGAGAAGTCTCTTATGAATCTCCGATAATAACCTGTCAGTTCGAGGAAGCTTCCAATCTTAGATGGAGATCTCGGCACCTCTCATTGCATCACCACCTCTATTTTGGTTGGGTCGACCACAATATCATTTTGATTAACAAGGTGTCCCAAAAACTAAACCTCACACAGCCAGAAGTCATACTTGGAGAACTTTGCATAAAGCCTCTCCTTCCTCAAATCCCCAAGAATCTCTCGCAGATGCTCTTCATGTTGTTCCCTAGTCTTCGAATATACCAGAATGTCATCGATAAAAACAATCACTGGTCGATCCAGCATGGGCCTACACACCCGGTTCATGAGGTCCTTGAACTTCATTGGTGCGTTGGTGAGCCTAAAAGGCATCACCACAAACTCGTAATGCCTATAGCGAGTTCGAAAGGTCGTCTTCTGAATATCCTCCTCCCGTACCCTCATATGATGATAGTCGGACCTCAAATCGATCTTGGAAAACCAAGATGTCCCCTGAAGCTGGTCAAAAAGATCATCAATCCTCGGCAAAGGTTAACGATTTTTCACCATCAGCTTGTTAGGTTCTCGGTAGTTAATGCACACCCGGTGTAAGCCATCCTACTCCTAACAAAAAGGATCAGGGCTCCCCAAGGAGAACTGCTCAACCGAATAAACCCCTTTCCTAACAACTCTTGCAGCTGATAGGACCGCCAATAAAGGATGCAGGCAAAAATAAACGTTTCCTATAACTTTACTATCCCTATCACCCTTTAGAAAGCGCATCGTATAGACCACTTACATAATCAGATCGTAGTTGTTCCTGATGATGCAGTATATAATCCAATCGGTCCTCCTCCATACAAGTATATGCATCAAGCAGATACTGTTGGAAAAGACAAACTGAGTCTAAGATGTGAGAATAGATATGGTTACGTGGATGTATTTGGTGACTATAGTACACATTAATTGTAAGATTTCTCGCGAAAGAACCAGTCCTGTTATGCAGTTTCAAACGTGGAGATCAACCTTATTCTCCGTAAGAAAAAACAAAGGATATTATTGTAGGGGCATGTAATCGGGATGAAGTTTGCTAACACATTGAGGCCTCCTAGATTTTGAATGGATGATAATATCATACTTTTCACAATTGCCCTCGTCACAAATAATTATACATCCTAGACTACATGGAGCAGGAACACCATATCTTCGATCAGGAACATCATTATATAAACACATTGTGTATGACTCTATAACCATTTCATCGGCTATCTACTTGGCTGTTTTGGATGTACGCACATACTCATCTTGAACTGTCAAACATCGCATAAGAATTTGAATAATTAAAGGATCAAGGTCTTTCTTCTTTGGCAAATCAAAGGCTTTTTGCCTATTTGAAAGCTCATTTTCAATTTCATAAATATATAACTATAAAAATCTAGGGGCATTATTATCCTCGGAGCAAATAGACCCTATCCAATGGAATATCTAACCAGTTATCTTAAAAGCATATGGGTCACGGCCCTTGTCAACGTCCTCATCAACATCAGACTCAAAAGAAGTCATTTAAAACATGTTGTTATATTCCCTAATGTCATCCATAAAACGACCATTAATATACAGATTATGAATCTCAGGAGGTGGGGGGAAAAGGGTAAGGAAGAACAACCGAACAAGACTTACAACATTGGGTATAAGATGGCCGATTAGTGGTAGACTGAGCCATATTTCTTTCAACAAACCAAAATAATGTGCCAAAAAAATCATAAACACATATACAATCCCCACAGTCATAGATAATAAGCAGAGCAGCAACATCAAGTTGTTGACGACGCTAATTTCGAACGAACCCAACAGTAGATGAAGACGAAGATGAAGTAGGTGGAGGGAGTTCCGTTTAGGCATTACGAAATATCAACACCAAACAAAAAATCAAAAAACCAAGAGGAAATCAGAAACAAAAGAAGACATTTACGGGTAAAATTGAAAGACAGAAAAGTAAAAACGCTTAGTTTTTTACCTGCACAAAAACGAAGACGGTAAAACGAAAATGATAGAGGAAAACCGGAGGAAAGCAAGGAAAAGAAAATTTTGTCGGTGATATTTGTTGAGTCTATAACAGATAAAGTGAGAAAACCCAACACGTACATGGTAGCTCCGGCACATGGAAACCATTATCTTGAAGAAGGAAAAAAAAAAGTGAACCCACCAAACATAAAAGCAAAAAATCAATCAATTAGAAAAGAGTATTATTCATAAGGGGTCTTTTAAATTACCATATTTATATAATCATATAGATAACAATAACTCACAAATACAAATCATATACAAGGTTTTATATATATATATATATATATATATATATATATATATATATATAGGGGATAGGGAATATACATTATAGTCTCACCTAACCTTAGGTACTAAACATCTAAAATATGTTGTTTTAACATGCTAAATATACCCAGTTTGGTTTCACTTGGTAAATATATCATTCTCCATAACATTTCTTTCTTTCATTATCGTTTTATCATCTCCGTTTTCTTTCCTCAATTATCGTTTATTACTTCATCCAAGTAAACATTATTAAACCCTAAACCCTAAATTTAAACCCTAAACACTAAAGCTAAACCCTAAACCTTAACCTTAAACCCTAAACCCTAAGCCTAAACATAAACCTAAACCCTAAACCCTAAACCTTATTGTGTCGATCTTGAATTTACATCTTGAAGTATTAATCGTGAATTCATTAACCGTAATCTTTATATAGTAAAACAATGTATTTTTAAGAGGTTTAGTACCTAAGTTTAGGTGGGGCTGTAATGTATATTCCCTTTTCTCATATATATATATATATATATATATATATATATATATATATATATATATATATATATATATATATATATATATATATATATGAAAGCATTTTGTGTTGGTTTGATCTATTTTTGGCTACGTTTTGGAGCTTTTTTATGATGTTAAAAATTTTAATTTGAATTTTGTTATATATTTTTAGTGTTACTACATTAAAAATGATCATACGAAATATCATTATCAAATATAAAAATAAATAAATAGATTCACAATTAGATGTCATTTTGTAACTAAAACTCAAGTTTATTTTATTTCACAATCTTCATATTTTAAGAATTTCAATATTGAGATTATTTAATTTAATTTTCATAATGACTTTAATAATAATAATTAACAATGACAAATTATTATAAATTATATAAAATTACCTTCAAAACAATAGTTGATATTTTAAAGAATCATTACAATCGAAATTAAAAAGTAGTCAATAAATAAAGCTTAATTTAATTAAGTTTAAAAATGGTTAAAATAACAATAACCAAGAATTATATTTATGATTTATTAATACGCAAACGGTGAGTAGAAGTCAATGTGTAATGTTGTTTAAAATAGTTGTAGTTTTATATATTAATTTAGCGTAAGAATTATTATTTTATAATTAATGCGGCTACAATAATCATTTCAAAAACGTATAATTGTTCAAAGTTGAATTATATAGTTTTAACATGGAAAATGCGGGTGGACATTCCCCTAATATTGCATATAAACAACGGCAACATACAAATTAATAAAATTTTCAAGGGAACATCATAAATTTGTAGAGTGATGAAAACTAAACATGGCTCTTAATGGAAGAGCTATATCGAGATTGATCATCATAATACCTCGACCACAGCATCACACCTCCATACTTATTGGAACCCTTAATTGCTGGAAGAATCTTTCTAGTTAGATCAGACACAGAGATAAACCCACTTCCAGCTGCATTAGTAGCTGCTGGAAGCCCTAAGAAAATCTTTTTGGCTGGGATATTAGAAGTCCATTGCTTCCAGGAATCCTTAATGCGGTTGATATTTCCAGAACTATATTGACATTGTGGATTGTTATAAAATTGCACCCACACATAGTCAAAAACACCTGTTTGAAGTGCAGTTCCAAGCCATGCATCCGGGTATGGGCACTGAGGTGCTGCTGTCAAGTAAACCTTCTTTCCACGCTTGCTATACGCAGAGAGGTACTTTGCCAGGTCATCCCAGTGCTTTCCATCTCCACTTTCAATGTCAAAGTCAACTCCATCCAATACCGCATCGCCAAGTGGACGTGTATTAGATGACTTTCCACCCAAGAAGTTATTCCAAATGTAAGTAGCAACTTGTCTTGCATCTGTAGAAGAAGCTAGTGAATAGCTCCCAGAAGCACCACCAACGGAAAGAATGATCTTGACTCCTTTTGCTTGGCAGGATTTGATGTCTGAGCTCAGTTTGGTGCACCCGTTGCTACTCGGATCACAGTGACCAGCAAGGTTCAGAACTGGAGTCCGACCTTTTCCAAAAGAAGAAAGGAAAGCCACGTTTACATATTCATAGTTTCCTGTTGAACAAGTGTCTGCCAAAGTTCCTTCGTTCCCATTCTGACCCCAGTATATGGAGATTCCACCAGCATTAGAACTCCTCACAAGTAACAGTGTCAGCATCAAGGATAGAAAGGCCATGGAGATATTGGATCCAAAATCCATTAGTATAATGTTTGTTCTTTGTTGTGTTAGTTGGAAGGTACGTGTGCTGAAACTGTTACATTGTTTATGTTTATATAGGAGAGTGATGATGGTTGTTTTATGAGAAAGCTTTGTTGTCTCGTTATACACATAGTTTAGAAAGTTATGTAGTCTAGCTCGTCTAGTTGTAAATTTTATACCTACATAATCAAAAGAGTGTTCATGTTGTTTGTTCTTAATTTGACTATTATCATATTCTTTAATAGAACTAATATATGCTTCAATGCTGTTGCTTACCATTTACCAATAATTGTTGTTTACATCTTAATATTGTCTTTTTCATGTGCTCTAAGTATGATAGAGACTACAGGATGCAGACAATCACATTAGTCAATATGGATTAGTATTCTTTTTTTTATATCTTTCTTGCTGGTATATATGTGCGTCATACGTAACAATGTAACATATATGTTATTTCTTTTTGACCCTTAATTAATTTTTATATCCTATACGTGTGCATCGTGGTGGCTTAGGATTAAAAAGAAGAATGCTATTACGATTCGTAGTATTGTCTCTTTTTCATTTAGTGCATGTTCTTAATAGGTAGATATATACCTTAGAATGAAGGCAAGCACGTCGTCGAATATAACATAGAATGATAATATAGCTAGGGTTCTTTTCTTTAGCCATACGATGATGCATGATGATAATAACCAATCAATAATTTATAATATTTACTTAATCTTTTGAGTTTCTGCATAATGATGTGTACTCAAGGATATCTCTGTGTCAAAGCTTAATTTCATTTTAGATGAAGTGTTGTATAGTTAAAGCATCTAAATGTACTAAAGAAACAAACCTGTCCATGAAAAATATGCATATCGATCCGACTATATTATTTAGAAAGAAATTATAGATACCGTTGTTTTAATAAAGAACTATTTAGCTTTAAGGAAAAAGATCCTCGGTCAATAAAACACATCAATCACACATTCACATGGGGGGCTTTAAGCACGTGCAAAATGGGTAGTTGCCTAGCTAATTTATACACAACAAAATTTTTCCATACCCAACAATTTGTGTTTTAAATTGTTGTATTATATAACTCTATTAAGCATAAAATGTTGTGTACGGATAAAAACTGTTGTGTACGAATCACTTCCCATTTATTATATATTATAAATATATTTTTTATCTAAAAATGAAAATTTATAATAACGATAAGGGTTTTTTTCTGGCTCGTCCAGGACTTTTGAGGTTATTTACTTCCTCAAGACCAGCCATAGACATTCAGACTCCTCATTCAAAAGAAAATATGTACATCTTTTGTTCTCTGTGGCCAAACACAAATGTAAGCATTAGCGCGTCATCTTTAGTGGCAATTTACACTTTGGCGACAACATCAAACCAGAAACGGACACATCAGCTGTCGTCACTAAAACATACATCGCCACTAAAGGTGACGTTGCTAATACATACACCTTGTGATCCATGTGCCTTTGTCGATACTCAATCGTAGCCGTTAACTCGAGATGTAGATTCAATGTATAGGGGTTAATGTCGTACAACATCAATAGCGACGACCCCTTAGGGGTGCCCATGTTGCCACTAACGCCCTCGAAAAAAGACCGCCAAATATTTTTTCAATATTATTAGATGTCACCACTACTATGTTTAATATGTCGTCGTTAAAGGTATGAGTGGAGAAATGATCATTGATAGGTTTTATAGCTTATAATTAAAACATGTGGCGGAAAAACTTAACTCTTAAGTTCACATTCAATCTATTTGGATCTAAGTTTTCTCTATTGATAGCAACAATCTATGAACATCAAGAACCCTAAAGGAAACCCTACAATAATCGAAAATTACAAGGGATTAGAGTTTACATACCTTCTGATTATTATTGCAAATAATCCACAAAATCCTTCTTCAAAAGCTCTTAGAGAGCAAGCATCAGAAATTTAATGGTTTGTACCTAAATCCTAACAAATAATAAGACTTGAAATATTCAATTAATAAAAAAGTTCTTTGAAACGTATTTGTAGACGTCAACCGAACTACGTCATTTCCTTGTGTCTTTTTATCTTTTTTCTTTCTTGTATAAGACCATATCTTTAGTATACAATATATAATTATATGGTTTTGGTAAAATAACATAAACAAAATAATTATTGGATTTTATAATTAAACATTGAGTAATAAAATAAATTACAAATTTTATATAAAATATTGATGTTTTGACCTTATATTTATAGGGTTATTTGTAACAATTGGCAAATTATGTCAACTTATGACAGCAGATCACTGTGAACGTTACTATTATTAAGACCTAATGTATCATATGACCAAGTAGGCTAAGCAAGTTTAAGTTGTATTATATTAAATGATACTTATTTTGAACTCAAAGATATATGATTTCCATCTGAATTCATTTTGAGTGCTAACCTATATTCTAATGATGAACCGGTTTTGCAAAACCACTAAATTACATCAATTTGGACTTGAAATCGAAATCAATTAAACTCATATGATTTCAATTATTGGAAATGCATTTCGAAACTTATATATATATATATATATATATATATATATATATATATATATATATATATATATATATATATATATATATATATCCAATCTGATTGATGTGGATTTTGTCGAAAGAAATAGCTCTATATTTATAAATTCGGATGTAACTACATACAAATAATGCATGAAACATAACTTATGAATGATTATAGGTATATTATTATAGATTTCATATATCATACATCAAGTTAGGTATCAAATGAACATAAACTAAGCATGGTGTGTGTATATAAATGATAAATAATTATAACATTTCAATAACATTATATGCACTAGTTTATACATATAGGTCATATATGATTTCCAAGGTCCAATGGTAAACAAACATGATAAATCTTGGCACTCATATACTTACAATACTCGATTATTCCATATATATATATATATATATATATATATATATATATATATATAGAGAGAGAGAGAGAGAGAGAGAGAGGTTCAAATGTTTCTAGCAACTATTGTGTGCATTAATGCACCAATAGGAATTTATGAATAATTAAATAATTAAAAAAATTGAATAAGGGTAATTATGTAACTTTAGAATGATAATTAAAATAAAATCCTTTAATTAATGGGAATTACCATAAAAATCTCTTTGACCAACTACTTAACCCTAGCCTCTTTTGTAGTCGAGACGATCATAACAAAAATATATGTTTCTCTATTCGACACCAGGTAAGTTTGAGGCAGCCATTCGAGCAACCAAACCAGAAACTTCTAGCTCCATTTCAGAAGCCCTTATATCTTCACGATGCATCATCTTCTTCAGAACATGACGCCTTATTGACTCCTTCAAAGTTAATCATGCTTCTCTGATCATAGCAGACCCCTTGATGTTGGCCATCTTTATGCCTCAAAGGTAAGAATTGAAAGTATCTCATAAATTAATCAACTATGGCGATCTTCCCTTCCCCTCTCTTCTTAGGGCATTCCCTCTATTAAGATCGATATTCTTTGGTTTAAGTTTAAAATTAATCAAAGATTGGATTTTGATTGATCTTGAATTAGGAATAAGATTGTCGATCTCTCCTCTTGTTGTATCGATTAATATATGTCTAACGCTTGTTTTTTTTAATTAGTTAGCCCAATCCTTTTTGGAATTTTATTCTTTTCTACATTTGGGATTTGTTTTTGAAATTTTATTCAATTAACCTCCTTTTGAGGTCTTCAAGTTATACAGAGACAATGAACGAAAGAAGGAAGAAAAAAATAGTTTTATGGCCATACACTGGGAATTTTCTTTAGTTTCTTCATTTTAAACATTTTTTACGTGTAATTATAGATCCCTAAACCTAATTAATCATTATGGTTTCAGCATGTTATAACTTTATTTGCATGACCTAAAATAGCTTTTGTTAATTTTGATGTAGAATTGCCATTGAGACTTGATTATCAAAGATGATGAAAGACGTAACTATATCCATGTTATCTGATCATGACTTTTCTAAGATTGTTAACATTTAATATCTTCATTTTTTCATTTTTTTTCTTTATTTAATTATTTCATAATTAATTAAAATCATGTGGATAAATCTCAAGTTTATAGGATTCCACTGGAGCTTTAACAAGCAGTTTGCATCATTATAATAAAGCCATTCATATACTTTGAGCTTTGATTCTCTATTATCTATATAGGTTGCATAAAAGGTGTCTGTGGAAATGCCTGAAAGAGAATCTGACCATGTGGTATGTATTCAGTCAAGACTCTCAGAATGCCTATTATTCTAACAGAATGCTTGTATTCTATTAGAATTTATTTATATAAATACATTTTGTTAGAATGTCTTTGAGAATGTTTGTTAACAAGTGTATTTGTTTAACTGGTAATACTAACGATTAGTGTTTTTTGTTGGATTTTGATGTTTTTGTTGCATTTGTGATAGGAATGCCTAGAAGACATTATAGGAATGATGTGAAAAATGAATCAAAGATTGATCATACTCACAGTTTAAGAATGTTGTATTTTAAGAATTACACTTATTATTCTTTCAGAATGTTGTTAATTGCAAGTAACATGTTTTTAACCATTATTAGTTTTTGTTGTTTTTGTGATAGGAATGGCTGGAAGAATGAGTTGAAGACCTAATAATGTTGTTATTTTAATAATGTTGAAGAATGAAAAAAGTTTGATCATAATCACTTTTTAATAATGTTGTTATTTTTTAAGAATTTTATTCATTTTTGTTGATATTCTTTTAGAATATGTATAAGTATATGAAAATGTAAAAGACTTTTAGTCTGTAAGAATATGTATGAATTTTTATTTTAGTTCGGATGTATAAGAATATATTAGAATGTTGTTATTTTTCAACCTCGGATTCAAGAATTTTGTTATTCTTCAATAATATTCTAATAGAATAAAATTCTGAAAGATCATCATTATAACAAAATATATATATATATATATATATATATTCTGACAGAATAAAATCGGTTATTATTAAAAGTAATATTAAAATTTAATTTAAATTAATTTAAAAATTCAGATTTTTTAAAAATAAGAGAATTAATGATCCCTTAAAATCCAAAAATTTCCTTTTTTAAAATAGGTTAATTGACCAAAATATCTTTTTGCTGAAATTTATGTGATTATATGATACATGCTACCCTATTGTAATATCATAGACCCTCAGATCATGATTGTTGATTCTATTCATCCGATGGTCCAGATCTGTGCATTCTGGCACACAATACTTACTGGAAACAATATAACCTAACCCTATATATATATATATATATATATATATATATATATATATATATATATATATATATATATATATAAAGTGTTATCAATTGACCAAGACTTATGCACATGTGTATATAGATATACAATAAGACCAAGAATGCATAAAAATCATCTAATACACATTGAAATCAGCCCATGTTCCTTCTCCATACTTCATTTTTTATAGATACTCCACAAATGCACAATACCAACAAAAACTTCATGGTACACTCACAAATCCTTTTTATAGATGTCAAAGTACACATGTACACCCACGAGAGCCTTCTACAAAACTTATTAAGATCACCAAGGACTAAATTATTCTTATCCCCACCCTTCTCTAATTCACTACTCTATTCTCTCAAACAAAACCACACTCTCACCATATATAATCATAGGTTGCGTTGCATGAGATTAAATGATATATTTGGTGTGAACTTTAATGTTTGTCAATAATTCACAATGATGCATTGAGATCATGGATAAATTGAGTAGATGACACTCCTATTTGCTGCATTCGATCATAACTGTGACATCCCCAATTTTCTCGGTCATAAAATACATTTTTATTTTTGCTTATTTTAAGAACAGGGTTTCTTTATAAATGCGAAATTTGTCCCATAAAAAGTATTTCCAAAGAAACTGTTTTTCATTGATTATTAAAACTTAGGATATCATAATTGATACAAAACATAAGCATAAACATAATCATTACAGGCCTTACGTTAACTTATTGTACTATTGTCCTAAGCTCTTTGAATCTCTCAGTGGATTGTACCTTCGTACCACTACCTGTGATACAAAACATAAGCATAAACGTAATCATCTCTCCCAGAATGGATATAAAATTAGGGTAGGGTCAGAGGAGAATAAAGGAAGAAATTGAGGAAAAAAATAATGTTTGGAGATAGGTTAGAGATGATCTAAGTTGACACAAAGTTGGATATTGAAGTCCACATCACCGAATCAAAATCTCAATCTCTTAAAATTCTCTTGTTTTTTTCACTTTTCCCCCCATCGATTTTATCTTCTTGTTCGTATTCTTTTTTTCATCCAAATTGAATTACTTCATACAACCATCAATTAAGAAATCTAATAATCAATATCTTGCCATTCAACAAACCCAAAAACGGGATTAAATAGTTTACAGGAGGAGATTCTAGAAAAGAAATCCTAACCAAACTAAAAGACTAAAGTTTAGGAGTAAGAAAGAAAAAAGATAAGCACCATCTTATCCTACCTACGTGCCAGAATAAAAAACAAAATAACAAATAAGTCATTTACTCCCCCTCAAGTTGGAGCATGTAGATCCCGAATGCCCAACTTGTCTAGTAAAGAACTCAAGCGATCTCTCCCTAAAGCTTTGGTGAAGAGATCAGCAACTTGAGCCTTTGTGCCAACATTGCAAGGCACAATTTCCTTTGATTCCACTCTTTCACGAACAAAATAACAGTCCATCTCAACATGCTTTGTTCTTTCATGAAAAACGGGGTTATTGACTATATGCCTTGCAGCCTGATTATCACAAAAAAGAGGCGTTGGACCATGTTGAGGTGCCTGCAAAATGGTTAACAACCAACGCATCCATAGTACTTCACTAATTGTAGTTGCCATTGCTCGATACTCAGCTTCAGCACAGGATCGAGAAACCACAGATTGTTTCTTTGATTTCCAAGAAACTAGTGCGCCCCCCAAAAGCAAAAGGTATCCGGTGCGGGATCGTCGCGTGTAAGCACAACCAAGCCAATCAGCATCACAATATGCAATGAGATTAAGACTACCTTCTTTAGGAATGTAGATTCCTTGTCTTGGAGTCGTCTTAAGATACCTTAACACCCTTACTGTCGCATCCATATGACGTTGCCTTGGATCAAAAACAAACTGACTGAGCATGTTAACAGAAAATGCAATGTCATGTCTTGTAGCTTGTAAATAGAGCAACTTCCCAACAAGGCGTCAATATCATCCTGCGTCAATGCGTGGACTATCATCACTTTGATCTAACTTCAAGTTTTGTTCCATTGGAAACAAACTGGGTCGACATCCTTGCAATCCACAATCTTCAAGGATATCAAGGGTATATTTTCGTTGACTTAAGACAATACCCCCTTGAGTTTTAGCTACTTCAATACCCAAAAAATACTTCAACTTACCCAAATCCTTTATGTTGAATTTTTTATTGAGAAAAGCCTTTGTTTCTTCTATTTTCTTCATATCATTCCGAACAATTATTACATCATCTACATAAATAAGGGCAGTGACAAGAACACCTTCCTTATTGTAGATAAATAATGACGCATCAGCTCTTGATTGTAGAAAACCAACTCCAGTAAGTGCTATCGTGAACTTCTGGTACCAGTTTCGTGACGCTTGACGCAACCCATAAGGAGACTTTCGTAATCTGCAAACACGAGTGTCTCCCTCCTTCAAGAAACCTTCTGGAATCTTCATATAAACTTCTTCTTGAAGGTCTCCATGGAGAAATGCATTATTAATATCCAGTTGATGTACAATCCAATATCTCTTCATGGCAATAGTCAGCAAGGTTCTAACAGTAACTAACTTTGCAACGGGTGCAAACGTGTTATGATAATCAACACCTTCCATCTGCGTAAAACCCTTTGCAACAAGTCTCGCCTTGTACCTTTCAATTTCACCATCCGGTTTATACTTTATCTTGTATACCCACTTTGATCCAATGGCATGTTTTCCTTTTGGCAAGTCTTCAAGTGTCCATATACCATTGTCTTCAAGTGCTTTAATTTCATTTTTCATGATTGCTATCCAATTTTGGTCTTGGTTGGCTTGTTTAAAGGACCTAGGTTCTTCATTTGAGCTAATGGCATCAAGGAAAGCCTTGTGGCTGTCAGAAAACTTATCATAAGAAATGTAATTCGTAAGAGAATGTACCGTTGAAGAAGCTTGATGGCTAGTTGGGCGTGCATGGTCTATCGATGGTGGTAGCTTAACAACAAAGTCATTAAATCTCTTTAGCACAATTCTAGTTCTCTTTTCTCTCGTGTCATCATGAGTTTCTGTAAAGTTATCCATTCCAGTGGTGGTCTTTGTTTGTTCTATTTCTCTTAGCTGCTCTTCATTTGTTTCATTGTTTAAGTTTCGTTCACCACCTTCACTTACATCCGTTTCTTCTTGGTTTGTCACAATTTCAGGGGACTTCCTAAAATATTTCACGTCATCGTCATCTCCATTCACACCAGCATCAATTATGTCTTCACGGGGATCTTGTAAGTCCATTTTACCTGCTGCAAAAGGAAAAAACATCTTTTACAAATTTTACATCTCGAGAAACTATTATTTGCCCACTCTCTTTATCAACGATGCGATACCCCTTTTGCCCATGTGGATAACCAATAAAAACCCCAGGCCTCCTCTTTTCTACAAACTTGTCACCTTTGGTATTAGTATTTCTAACATATGCTAAACAACTAAATGCTCTCATGTGGGAGTAATTCGGTTCTCTACCAAAAAGGACTTTGTATGGTGTTTTAAAATTCAACACCTTTGAAGGGAGTCTATTAAGGATGTAAGTAGCTATTAAAATGCACTCACCCCAAAACTTTATCAAAAGGCTAGCCTCAAGTCTAAGGGCCCTGGAAATTTCAAGAAGATGTCGATGTTTTCGTTCGACAACTCCATTTTGTTGGGGTGTGTGGGGACAAAAAGTCTCATGAATAATTCCCATGCTAGAGTAGAAATCACTCATGAAACTCGCGGTAAATTCTCCTCCTTTATCACTTCTTATTTTCTTGACAACCTTTCCAAATTGTGTCTTGATCATGTTACACAAATTAATTAATTGTTGGCTTGCCTCATGTTTGTATTTAAGTAAGAATACCCAAACGGACCGACTATAATCATCTACCATAGTGAGAAAATAATGTGCCCCACTAAGTGAAGGCGTGCGATAGCTTCCCCATATGTCACAATGGATTAAGTCAAAACAAGCATCTGATTTAATATTACTACTAGGAAACGAAAGCCTTGTATGTTTAGCTCTAACACAAGAGTCACAAACTTTACTATTTAATTTATTCACAAAATTTCCTAAGAGCTTTCACTTGACTCAATTTAGACTCAGAAGTGTGCCCAAGCCTTTTATGCCATACTTCAACATCCAATGCCATCATAAATGCCTTTTGTTCTTTAACCACTGAATCCATTCGATAAAGACCACCATTGCACTTACCCATGCCAATCAAGTTCTTCTCGTGTAGGCCCTTTACAAGGAAAAAATCACGGTAAAAAATTACAGCACAATTCAAGTCATTTGTGAGGCGACTAACAGATAAAAGATTTCATTCAAATCCTGGGATGTATAAAACATTCCCAATTTTCATTCCATTAGGAAGAGAACATGCTCCCTTTCCCTCAACAGGTGTCGTGTCTCCATTAGGAATGACAACTGGAGATTCATCATCATAAGGAACTTTTGTTTCAAATAATTTTCGATCACATGTCATGTGGTTTGTAGCTCCTGTGTCTATAATCCAGGAATCGTTACCTTTTTCTTTACCTGCCATGTTCACAGTAGGTTTTGTGTTGATCCTTGTATCCTTTGTGAAATATTTCAGCAGCCCTTGATATTGTTCATCTGTCATGATCAAAACTTGGTTTGTCTCGACATTTTCCATGGCTGCCTTCGGTTTTCCTTTGTCTTTCTTTCCTTTACCTGGTCACCATTCGGGGTAGCCAATGCGTTTGAAACAACCCTCCTTGTTGTGTCCACTTCTACCACAAAATGTGCAGTGCTCCACTTCATCTCCACTGTTGCGTTTTACATCCTTCGTCACACCTTTGTTGCGTTGTGATGTTAGATCCGTACTCCATTCCCGTTTATTGGTGTAGCTTTGGAAGGCAGCTGCTTCGTGTACTGGCTTCCTTGTTGCAGCTATGGCATGTTGTTTCTCATCTTCAGAAACAAGATAGAAACAAGATGGTAGGCTGTCCCTAGAGTTGGTGTTGGTTTTGAGGCTAGAATTTGTGTTTTTATTGTTGTAAAAGCACTATCCAGACCCATCAAGAACTCGTATAACCTCTCATTTTCTTTGGATTCAGTCAACCTTTTACCAAGGTCACAGGTGCACTTTCCACAAGTGCATCGAGGTGTTGGTGAAATAGTTTGAATTTCGTCCCACAAACCTCTCATCCTCGTGTAGTAGGCTGAAACGGAAGCACCATCTTGAGAAGTATTGGTGAGCATTTGTTTCAATTCGTAGGCACGAGGTGCACTCTCTTTCCCAAACCTCTTTTCGAGATTTGCCCAGATTTCCGCAGCAGTATTAGCATATTTGACACTCGACCTGATATCTTTCTCCATTGTTGTAGTTAACCAGCCTTTCACCATGGTGTCACATCTCATCCATGGCATGTAATCAGCAGAAGTCTCTATCGGTTTTGCAATTGACCCATCGACAAAGCCTATCTTATTCTTGGCGAACAAGAAATTTCTCATCTCTTGAACCCAATCATGGTAATTGCTATCAGTGGAGATCATCATTTACCTGCATTTTTTTAGGATATTCAGAGGCATTAATGTAGAATGGCGAGTCTGCCCACCATCGTTGCCTTTTGACGGCTCTGGAATGTCTCCGACCATGTGGTTTTTCTTTGTGACAGGTCAGGTTAAACCTGCTCTGATACCATGAGAAATCTAATAATCAATATCTTGTCATTCAACAAACCCAAAAACGGGATTAAATAGTTTACAAGAGGAGATTCTAGAAAAGAAATCCTAACCAAACTAAAAGACTAAACTTTAGGAGTAAGGGAGGAGGGAGTCGTTCCCATTGAACCCAGCGAACCCACTGAACCCACTGTCACATCAGCTTTTCTCTTTGATTTTTCTTCATCTTTCCGAACCCACAACACACGGAAATCCTATCTTTCTCAACCCACTTAATTAAAAAAATATACAAAATAATCAAAGTAAAATCTTAATTAGCAATAGAGTTACCGCCGGTACCACTCCCTCTTTGGCGAGTTGTTTAATTGGTTTCAAGAACCCACTTCATCCTCTCTCTCTACTTTCTCTCTCTCATTTTTTCTTGTATCATATGTTTTAAGACTTGTACCTTAGTTGTTTAGTATTTTTTTTTTTAATTGAGTGGGTTGAGTGGGTTGAAAAAGATATGATTTCCGTGTGTTGTGGGTTCGGAAAGATAGAGAAAAATCAAAGGGAAAAGCTGATGTGGCAGTGGGTTCAGTGGTTTCGGTGGGTTCAATGGGAACGAGTCCTCCCTAAAAAAGAAAAAAGATAAGCACCATCTTATCCTAGAATAAAAAACAAAAAAAAAACAAAAAATAAATAAATAAATAAATAAATAATAAGTCCTTTATCAATAGAGATCAACTCAATACAACACGAAAGAGAAATTTCATCTTCAATGAACTCTTCGTCCAGGTCCAGCCATGGCAGCAGTAGCAACAGCAATGGACATGTTGTCGGTGGTGGCTCCGTCCAAACCCCGCCACTACCTCTAGTACTTGTTTCAAGATCTGAACCAAATCCATGCCAACCTTTGTCTGGACCAAATTCGGTTAACAGAAGGTTTAGAGGGTATATATCTAATTGAAGGAGAGGTTAGTGTGGGGTGGAAGCAAATGTTGTTGCCTTGTAGGGTTGTACCGTTGTAGGGAATGGTTCATGGATTAAGGTGGTGGAGCTACCGGGAAACAGGAACTCAAAAGAAAATAAAGACCTTTAACTAATTAAAATAATAATACAAAATTCCAAGTCATCATTCCTCGGTGCATAATAGCCGGTGAAAACCTAGAATAAATACCCCCACTTCCTATTTATATTGTAATGATCTAAAAGGGGAAAAAGTTCAAAAACCAATTCAATCCAAACGTCACAATTTATGGTGCTTTCATGACAATAACTTATATTTATATAATCAGTTTAGATGATTGATGTAAATTAACTAATAAAGTGTTTAATTTGAGATATCTAAATTAATTTATATACATGAATTCAATATTCAAAAGAGATATACACTAGGCTTATAAGTCTAACTTATTCCGATAATATAATTTTCAGTCTACAGACTGTTAATTAGAAACATTGAAAATTTTAATCTTTTGAATATTTTAGAAGACTTTTGTTTTGTAAAGATGATGTTTATTTTAAGTCGGTGTTTCTGAATTGATTGATACATTCTCTCATGCTTTGAAAAAAACAAGTTAATTTGGATTGTGTAGATATTCAGACTGATTTCCACGCTTCAACTCGTAGAAATGATTTTAACATGACTTTGGGACATTCAGGAAACTAAAAACTCCGAAAATGCTATGAAAATCATTTATAAATGCTATCTAAAAAATTTCATTTGAATGTGTTTCAATGAACCTCTGTATCGGATTTCGAATTGATGTTTTCTTATTTCCTCTAAAAATTCTTTAGTTTGAAGCAGCAATTTTCTATTATTCATCTTTTCCCTGATCAAAAGTAATCAAACAACAATTTGCTTTAGATATGAATACACGATTTTCTGTAGGTTGTTTTGCAGTTTAATTTGGGTTCAATAAAATTGAACATATACTTATAATTCATAATTTGCAATGTGTTTTAGTCTTGATTTCCTTTTAATTATTTAAGTTTGTTTTTGATTCATTGTCACCAAGAGTTGATGCTGGAGTATGCCTGCATAGACTCTGATTGTAAACAGAATAGAATATTAGATATTACGTACGCCAATTTATAAATGATTTAATTATATGTCTTTACTAGATTAATATCTAGATCCTGTTAACTATATGCTTTACTTAAAGATTTGTTGTGTTTTATATTATTATGAGAAAATGCGAATAAAGTAACGATGTATAAATTAAAAGGTAAAAAACTATTTTAGACATTTTAATGAACCAAATCAAGAACCAGAAACTCCCAATTCATCATTCATTACGTCAAAGAGAAAGTTGACATTTAGAAAAGATTCAAACGAAGATCAAATACAGCTTATATCAACAACAAGAACACAGATTTATAGAACCCTAATACCATGGTTGTGGAGTAAAGCTAGCAGACAACGTTTGCAAAAAATCTAAGCCCTCTCACCCCTAATCCTTCTAGCCAATTGCATATCCTTAGGCATAATTGTAACCCTCTTGGCATGAATCGCACACAGATTTGTATCCTCGAACAATCCCACCAAATAAGCCTCGGACGCCTCCTGAAGTGCAGCCACCGCGCTGCTTTGAAACCTCAGATCGGTCTTGAAATCCTGTGCGATTTCTCTCACAAGCCTCTGAAATGGAAGCTTACGAATGAGCAACTCAGTACTCTTCTGGTACTTCCGAATTTCCCTGAGCGCCACAGTTCCTGGCCTGAATCTGTGTGGCTTCTTCACTCCACCTGTCGCCGGGGCTGATTTCCTTGCCGCTTTTGTTGCAAGCTGTTTCCTTGGCGCTTTCCCACCGGTTGATTTGCGAGCAGTTTGCTTAGTTCTTGCCATCTCTTTTGCTGCAAAATTAAAGAAACTGCTTTAGGTTTGTGTGCTGGAATCGTAGATTGGTGTGTGTTTTATAAAGCTTTTTTGGAAACCATTGGTAGCGGGAGATTTTGAAATATTGGAGAAAAATCTCCGCAAAAGTCTACCAACCGTAGGATAGGAGAAGAATCGACGACCTAGGATATCTTCACATAGAAAACGCGGATTGTGATCCGTGTGAAATGGCTATGGATTTATTGTTTGACGTGAGAATAATAAATGATTCAAAGTTAATAAATTATATTTCTAACAAACAAATATATATATATATATATATATATATATATATATATATATATAAATTAGAGACAAATTTTCAAAAATAGTCATCATGGCTTTTAAAATATAACAAGTTTGACGATAACATTAGAAAACATTATATGTGTATTCATTTATCTCATAACAACAATTTGGGCATCTTATCCTAAAATAAGTTCGTGTTTGTGTCGATTTACCTAAAATATAATAGAAACACATCTAACAATCATTGTTTAGCATTTTAAGTTTAAGTCTATAAATCCTCTAAATTCTTAGTTCACTTAACTGATACCAACTGTGACATCCCTATTATATGAGCTTGTAGATTTGCATGCTAGTATTGATCAATCAGTAATAGGAAGGCATGATTAGACTATGCTTTGTTTTGATTGCTCGATGTTCAAATGCTACTTGCTTTGTGATTTTAGGAATTCTAAATAGCTCCAGATAACTAGTAAACGAATATTCTAAGGTTAGGTTTTAACTCTATTGCACTGCTCTTGTGCAGCTGATGGCGGAGAGTGGAGTGGAGTTTTTCCTAAGAAAACCTAGGATGAGATCTAGTAATGGGAGCCTTATCTAAAAGGGATAATTGTATGGACACATAGTGACCTGACGGGGTCAAGGCAGTCCTTGAGGAAAGTACGAGTAGATGTGGAAGGTAGTATCGTACTACTGAAAGCAAGGACCCGTACTCGATTCAAGGAGGGTTGTGATAACACCAGGGAACTTGTGGAGTTGTGGTTCTCTCGATCTATATATTTTGATGTGTATTTTAATGGTTTATTTGGTATATTTTCATTATGGTGACATTGAAAGGCATACATATTGTCAGTTCTGGTGTCGGTGAGGGTTCAGGCTCAGGTTCTGGAGCCAGACAGCTTGATGACCAGACGAGGGAGTTCATCTCGTATGAGATTACGCCCAATATTCTTGAGCAGACTCCTATGATCTTTGGCACGATCAAGGAGGGTATATTGGAGATTATGGATAAGCGGTTGAGTGCCTTTCGCATTGAGATGGTAGCTTTGGTTGAGACGTGCTCTTTGACCTTCCGGGAGTTCCGGACATGTGGATCTCCAGATTATCACGAGGCGAGGAACCCGATAGCGAGCAAGAGGTGGTTAGCGAATGTTGTTAACGCCTTCCGCACCATCCATTGTCCCAAGGTGGACAAGTTTATACTAGCTTCCTTCCTTTTGAAGGACAGTGCACGAGACTGATGGGAGGAGGTAGGGTGTGTTGTGGGTAATGATGTTATTTATGTGATGTCATGGGATGAATTCTCGACTTGTTTCCGAGCTGAGTTTGCACCGATGATCGAGGTGCAACAGTTGGCACGGGAGTTTCAGGATCTTCGCCAGACTACTGAGACGGTGGTTGAGATTACCGCCATGATCAGGGAGAGGACGCTTCCGGTTTCACAATATGTGGCGGACGAGGAAATAAAGAAGGCTTGGTATCATGAGATGTTGAGGAGTGACATTCGGCAGTTTGTGAGTCGATCCAGTTGTAAGATGCTGGAGGATATGATATCTCGAGCTAGAAAATGGGAGATTGACCTGGAGATGGAGAAGAAGAGGAAGTATGAGTATGTGTCGATCGTTGAGGGTTCGGGAAAGAGGCCCGAGGTATCTGATTCTAGACCGAGAGGTCATCAGGGTTGTAACTGTTGTGGCAGGTGTGGCAAGATGCACGAAGGGGCGTGCATAGTGGGTGGTTCTGGCTGCTTCAAGTGTGGTTGGACTGGTCATATCAACAGGGATTGTACTACTACCACAACCACCACTCCGGTATCTGATTTGCTTTCATTGCGATCAAATGGGCCACAAGAAGACCCATTGTCTAAGTTTAGCTGCAGCATGACCAGTATCAGCACGCGCTCCTGCAACTCTCTGGATTACTCACGGTCTCCAGGGTCAGGCAGACATGCCTGTGGCAAAGAGAAAGGCTTTCAAGGCGACAACAGATGAGGCACATGCAGCTCCCGGTGTGGTGACAGGTATGTATATTATCTTTATCTCTTTATTTATATAAAAATGTTTGGTTATGTTTATATATTTTATTTTAGGATCGTTCGTTGTGAACGATATTTCTGCTTCGGTATTGTTCGATTCGGAGGCTACCCGATCGTTTGTATCGCTTGTGCTGAGCAAGAGGTTTGTCGGAGCTCCAGGGGAGGGGAGTTGTATTGTCCTCTTGATGTGGAGATTGTTGACGACAAGACTATTCAGATTGCAAGGGTTCATCTGGGGTGTGCTCTTCAGTTGTTTCTTGAGCAATATATGGTGGATTTGGTTCCCATTATGTTGCGTGGTAACAATGTCATTATGGGTATGGAATGGAGGCAGTGATCGACTTTAAGAAGCATTTAGTACGGGTTCAGACCCCAAGTGGGAGAGAGTTGGTGATTCATGGTGATAGACCGCAGTGTGGGCCGATTATGTGTTCTGCAGCGAGGGCCAAACACTATCTTCAACAGGGTTGCTCGGGTTATGTCGCTTATGTCATGGATACTCGGGATAAGGGTAAGGCGACCGTGGATAATGTGTCGATTGTGCGGGATTACCCGGATGTATTCCCGGAGGGTTTTCTTAGGGTGCATCTTGAGAGGCAGGTTGAGTTCAGGATCAATTTAGTTCCAGGTGCGGCTCCGATAGCTAAAGCACCATATCGGTTGGCTCCTCCCGAGATGTAAGAGCTGTCTACACAATTGCAGGAGCTGTTAGATAAGGGATTTACTCGGCCAAGCAGCTCGCCTTGAGGAGCCCCAATCCTGTTTGGGAAGAAGAAGCACGGGTCTCACCGTGTGTGTATCAACTACCAGGAGTTGAATAAGGTAACGGTGAAGAACCGTTATCCACCCCCGAGGATTGACGATCTCTTTGACCAACGTCAGGGCACATATGTTGGGTTTTGAGCACTATAACACTCATATGGTGCACATGCAGCCCTAAATGCTTTGGATCTATGTTTTCTCTAATTATACATGCATTTGTTTTTCCTAAGAATTCTCCCTATATAGCATACAACTGAAGATATATAATACAAAACTTTAGCTAGGATGCTTGCCTCTTTAGTAGGGTAGAGTTCTTGACCTTTGAAAGCTTTAGCACCTCAAGTGTGATGCCTCTATTGGTTCACAAACACCAAAATGCAAAAGGAGGCTTGAGAGAATAAGTTGGTTATCTCCAAGATATGGTCTAGCCGATTTTGGCTCTATAGGGGCTTTATTTATAGTGTTGCACATGCTAGGGTTACACTTTGCAAACCCTAATAACCCATGACTTTCCACATTTTCATGTTCCATGGGTTTAACCTCCATGGACTATCCATAGATTAGTTTAGCCCACCTACATGATCATGGATCATTAGCCCACACTACAAGGATGATTGATTTACATAATCAATCTCCTTATATCTAATTAGTCTTTTTTGATCACAAAATTCATTCCAAATTAATTCTTGATCAATACTAGTTAAATAATAATATGGTTTCATATTAATATATTATTCTTGTAATATATTAATAAACCATATACAACCTTATTCTCAAAATCCATCCTATCAAGTCACACTGGTGAAGGCAACCCAAAAAAAGACCATGCTACAATCGAGTCAAGTACATCCCAGTTATAGGCTTAGGCTTAGGCACTAAATCCAATAGTCTCCCACTTGGATAAGTCTAGTAACTATAACTGCCAATGTGCAGGATCTGACTTAGCAATCGTAAGCTTTCAAAGGCCGATGTCAACTCTGACCCAGTCAGTAATGCATCCTTTAGATAAGGGATCATATAATCCTCTGTTCTCAAGATATTAGCTGGACAAATACATGGAACAAAGTCATACTTATTGTCCAGCAGTTTGTTTCCCGATTTCCGATTCGTCTGACATAGAACATAACTAAACACGTCAATTTAGTTATGATCGGTCCCGACACATAAGTCAAAACATAATCATTGAGGGGTCCAAGATATTGCTTTTAATCCTCTTAAGATAAAGGGGAACAGATAAACTTTGACATTATATGTTTGTACTAACTATTCATTAAATCATGCACAATGATACGTTTTATAACATCAAGCTACTGATGCGTTTTCGTATCATCAATGCACAACTAATTCATAGTCAACAACTCATATATATATATATATATATATATATATATATATATATATAGGTTTGAAGACTTATATGATATTATCGTCTCACGATCACTCGAGATAAATTCCATGAAGTGAGCACGGGTTGATCCGATACTCAAATCTTATTTCAGAAGTACTCATGAATGGTGTAGCAAACCTGTTGATATGCCTAACTCCTTAGACAAATCTACCAGCCAACTCATGACAATCTTATTTCATACCTACTTCCAAAGTATGGTCGACTGTGGATAGTTTGAATAATAATAATAATCATAATTTTATTATTCTGGAAGTCAAAACATGCAAAGTGGAATAATAATAAATAATTGACACAAGACAATAACTTTACTTATAAATAAAACCCCTTTTATTCATCATCAAATTTCAATTACAATTTAGCTATTACACGTTTCGGTTTATCTAATCGCTAAAACTAATATCGTCATTTAGCCCAATGCCCCTCGCATGCTGCAAGTGCTTAAACCAAGTCAGTCCCTTTGTAAGAGGATCTGTTGGGTTGTCCTCTGAAGATATCCTCTTCACCACGAGGTGCCCTTCTTCTACTTGATGTCTTATGAAGTGGTATTTTCTGTTGATATGCCTGGATCTTCCATGATCTCTCTGTTCCTTGGTACCGCCCCTTCATTATCGCAGAATATTTCCATAGGCTCCTTTATACAAGGAACGACTCCAAGGTATCTGATGAAGTTTTTTAACCATATCGCCTCCTTCGCTGCTTCACTTGCTGATATGTACTCTGATTCACACATTGAATTAGCAATAGTCTCCTACTTGGAGCTTTTCCATGTTACTGCTCCTCCATTCAGGGTAAACACCTAGCCCGACTGAGAGCAGAAATTATCTCTATCGGTTTGAAAGTTGGCGTCACTATACCCTGTCACTCTCAAGTCATCACTCCCACCAAGGTTAAAGGACCCAATCCTTAGTCCTCCGCAAGTACTTGAGAATGTTCTTAACCACAGTCCATTGAGCTTTACTAGGGTTCCCTTGATATCTACTGACCATGCTCAAAGCAAATGTCACATCAGGGCGAGTACAATTCATAGCATACATGATTGAACCAAGTGAAGAAGCATATGGTATATGACTCATTTATGCTATCTCAGCCTCTGTACTCGGACTCTGAGTTTTACTCAGTTTGGTATTGCTTAAGATAGGTATGTTGCCTTTCTTGGAGTTCTCTATGCTGAAACGTTTCCACACCTTGTCCAAGTAGGTACTCTGACTAAGTCTTATTAGTCTTCTACTTCTATTTCTCAATATCCTTATCCCTAGGATATAGGCAGCTTCTCTGAGGTCCTTCATACCAAAACACTTCCCAAGCCAGGACATAACCTTCTGTAATGTTGGGATGTCATTTCCTATGAGTAGTATGTCATCTACGTACAATACCAAAAAAGCTCACTATACTCCCACTAACTTTGACATATACACAATACTCATCCTCGCTTCTCGAAAATCCAAACTCTTTGAATTTATCATCAAAACAAAGATTCCATCTACGAGATGCTTGTTTCAATCCATAAATGGACTTCTCAAGCTTACACACTCTATTTGGGTACTTTGCATTGACAAAACTCTTTGGCTGACTCATGTAAACATCTTCGGCCAACTTTCCATTAAGGAAAGCGGTTTTGACATCCATTTGTCATAACTCATAGTCATGAAATGCTGCAATGGCCAACACAACCCTTATAGATTTGATCTTCGCTACTGGTAAGAATGTCTCATCATAGTCAACTCCCAAACTTTGAGTAAAGCCCTTTGCAACCAGTCACGCCTTATAAGTGTGTACATTCCCATCCATGCCGGTCTTCTTCTTGAAGATCCATTAGCACCCGATCGTCTTACGACCCACTACATTGTTAACCAAGTTCCAAACTTGATTGTCATACATGGACTGAATCGTTCATATGTTGGGAGTAGATATGAATGAAGGTTGTCATGAATTGGTGTGTAGAATGTCTAAATGGTGTTAGACATAGCAAAGGATTGCTGCAACGTTCATGAGTGCTTATGAACTAGTTTTGAGCATTGGAATAAACCCGCGCTTGCTGGAATCACCTTATGGAATACGATATAAAAGGTGATCGCAAAACGATAATATCATATAGTCTTAAAACCTAGATATATGGTTTATTATTTGTTAATTGATTGTACATTGATAATACGAAAACGCATCAGTAACTTGGTGTTATAAAACGTATTGTTGTGTATAGTTGGTTAATGAATAAGTAAATGCATATAAGTCGAAGTTTATCTGTAACTTTTATCTAAGAAGGTAAAAGTGATATCTCGGCCGCTCGATGATTTGATTTGACTTATGTGCTGGGCCCGGTCAGAACTGAATTGATGTGTTCGATTAAGTTCTATGTCAAATAAATCAGAGATCGAGAAACCTAAATGCTTGACTAACCATTCCATAGGATTGTCAGCATGATATCTAACAGAGGACTGTACGTTCCCTTATCTGAAGGACAAGATTGATTAGATCAGAGTTGACAGCGTCTTTGAGAGCTACGATTGCAAACCGAATTGTACTTGTATAGTTACTAGACTTATCCAAGTGGGAGACTGTTGGAATAGTGTCTAAGGCTGTAACTATATCCGGTTGTGCATGGTCCTTTTGGGTTGCCTTCACCATAGCAACTTGATAGGATGATTTATTAAGAGAGAATAAATATTATTAATATATTATGAGAATAATATAATGAATAATATATTTGTTATTTGATTAATATAAGTCATAGAATTAATTAGAATTAATTTGGTGACTTAAAGAGATTAATTAAATAAAGGGGTATAAACTGTCAATTGTTTGATAGTTAAGCTTTAGACTGTAAATCCATTTGGATATGGTATGGACGAATTCTAAGAGGTTTAGGATAGCTAAAATCGTCCATATGCTTATCTAGGGATGGATTTGGATAGCCTTGAGAGAAGATTATCCAATTAGGGTTTAGGTTGTAACCCTTAAGGAGTCTACAAGTATAAATAGACCCTATGGCTGATGGAATTCGACACTTGACCTAAAGAAAGGAACCTCTGGTCGAAATTCCTCCCCTCTCCTCTCTCCCAAATCATCCTCTTTGCTTTGGTGTTTGTAAGCCATTAGAGGAGTGACATTTGTGACTCTAGAAGCTCCAAGACCTCAAGATCAACAAGGAACTCAAAGGTATGATTCTAGATCTGTTTTAATGTTCTTATTTAACCTAATTAGTAATTAGAAGTCTTGGATTCAAAGCATGTTTATTAGAAAGCCTAGATCCAAGCATTAGGGTTTTGCATGCGCACATAGGAAAGTTCTTATGGCTAAAACCCATCAGTGGTATCAGAGCCTAGCTTGGTTTTCTGTAAATTGTTGCTTGATTAACTGAAACAAACCTGCAAAATTTGATTTTTGGTTTCTGAGTCATGGACTCGGCGAGTCTCAAAGTGGACTCGGCGAGTAGGCCTGACTCGGCGAGTCCCTTTGTGCACTCGGCGAGTAGGCCTGACTCGGCGAGTCCCTTTGTGCACTCGGCGAGTCCAAGCGTCAGGAATGGCCAGATTCGGGATTTCTTTGTGTTTATCTTATCTTAACTTACCATAAACTAATTAGATCAATATTAATTCGTTTTTCTGATAAATATAATTATTATCTTGATCTAGTTAAAGGTAATTATCAACTAATTAAATATTTGATTTCCTTATATGATAATTAATTAATTATTTTGATTATTTTGGTAATTATCTTAAAAAGAAATCTTTAATAAATCAAATATAGATAATTATGATATTAATTGTTAATTGGAATTATTTGTTATTTGATCCTCCATGTTTTAAATGTTTAAAACCTACCCTCTTGTTTTGAAATTTACTTTTGTGATTAAAAGTTTTAATTTAGACAACTTAAATTTCAAACCCTAGATTTTAAAAGTTTAAAATACAACCCTATACTAATATGATATTACTAGAATAATATATATATATATATATATATATATATATATATATATATGTATAACTAAATGCTAGTCTTACCGTTAGTAGGCCTCATTCACGAAGCCGATCTATAAGGTGGGTATAAGGTTGCGGCCTATAAAATGGCGCTTAATGGGTGTACACTCACACCTACCGCTTGCTTGATTGGTGGAGGGTCGTTAGCCGAACGGGTAGGATAGGGCAACCTCATCCTCTCATTAAAGGTATAATAAGAAATATAAAGTAACTACACATTTTTAAAATTTCCCAATCCTAGTTACTTTAGGAAAAGTGAATTGATGCAATCCCATGAAATTACACTTTGCACCTTGCTAAGATGTTAGTGGAGCGCGTGTGGTTTACCGGCACGCTAATTGGTTCTAAGCGAAGGTGGCAAAGGGTGATTCGTTGTTTATCATAGTTCAATGGAGCGTGTGTGGTTTACCGGCACATTGAATAGGTGATTGTTACAATGAAGGCGCCATGTGAATTTGCATGGTAATTCACACCCGCTTTGTGATCCTCGGCATCCCAGTCACAAACAAGAGGGGCATATCGAGATTTAAACATGCCATTGAATAGTTTCAATGAATCTCATCCGAACCTAGGAATTCTCAAAAAACACTTAGGACTAATAGTTTAAGTTTCGTGATGGAGAATTAGTGAATCGTCATTCACTTACCTTCAATTTATTTGCATGTTAGATTACGGCATGCCTTTTCTGGTATGTAAATGTTATTGTTGGATCCTAGCCCTAATTTTCTTATTGGGTGATAATTAGGGATTCTTATTCTAATCTATCTTTGTCCTTTTCTAATTGTAGATGTCGAACGCAAACAACACTGCTGCTAGTTCTTTCACATTGATGAGCCTTTGCCAAAAGGTCACCTTCGATGGAACGAACTTTAGCGAATGGATAAGATACATTCGCACCATTGCTCGCTATGAGGACAAAGAGTATGTCCTTGATGAGAAGCTCGAGAAAATCAACACCGAAATCGCTACTCCGGCCGAAATCACCGCCTTTGAAACTCATGAGCGAGATGCAACGAAGGTACATTGCATCATGATCGCCACCATGAACTCCGAATTCCAAAAGTCCTACGAGGACATGTACCCGTACGAGATGCACCAAGACTTATTGGAGAGGTACCACCAAAACGCGAGACAAGAGAGGTACGAGATTTTCACTAACATGATTTCCGCGAAGATGGGTCATGGAGAATCTCTTACCGTGCACTTGCAAAAGATGCAAAGGTATGTCGACCGCCTTCGCAAGTTAAATGTTGACTTCGGTGAGGACTTGGCAATCGACATGGTGCTTCACTCTTTACCTCCGATGTACAACCAATTTAGGATGACCTACCACATGAACAAAGAAGAGGTCACCTTAAGCAAGCTCCAAGGTCTCTTGAGGGTTGCTGAGAGCAACTTCAAGGACAAGTCTGTTGCACCCACTCCCAATCCGCCCGCTGCTCCTGTCTTGGCTATTGGACAAGGGAAAGGAAAGAAGAGGAAAGCTTCATCGAAGAACTATCGCAAGGTGAAAGCCCGAGATGGTGCCTCTTCTAGTGGGACCAAAGTTGATCCTGCTAAGCCCTGCTCTAACCCAAAGGAGGCAGAGTGCCACCACTGCCACAAGATAGGACATTGGAAGAGAAGCTGCCCGGATTACCTGCAAGCAATAAAAGAAGGAAAGATCAAGCCATCTTTCGCAGGTATATATACAATCAAATCTAACGATTCTAATCATGCTATTTCTTGGGTTCTTGATACCGGTTGTGGTTATCACATTTGTTCTAATGTGCAGGGACTAAGAAGAAGTAGGGATGTGGAGCAAGGAAGGATCAATCTAATCATGGGGAACAGAAGATCGTCGCCTGTGACCAAGATTGGAATGTATTCCTTAGTGCTTAGGAATAGTTTAGTTTTAGATTTGAACAATTGTTGCTATTCGCCAGAAATGGCAAGAAACATCATTTCATTTCATGGTTTATATAGACAAGGATTTAGATTTTCTTTTAATAATGAAAATGGTTCTATTTTGGCTTATCTAAATGGTGTCTTTTACTTTGAAGCTATACCATGTAATGGAATATATGAAACCGTTATGATTGTTGATAACTTAGGAAATGATGTTTTGAATATTGATTCTTCCACTAGTATGGATAAAGCATCCTTGTGGCATTGTCGTCTTGGACATGTCAACAAGAAACGCATAGCCCAACTCCAAAAGGATGGAGTGTTGGAGTCATTCGACCTTAGGGAAGATGACACATGCGAGTCTTGTTTGCTTGGAAAGATGACTAAGTCACCCTTCACGAGCACTTGTGAGAGGGGCGAGGGTCTGTTGGACCTAATACATACTGATGTATGTGGACCGTTTAGATCAACCACGAAGGATGGGAACCGCTTCTATGTGACTTTTACCGATGACTATAGTAGATATGGGTATATCTACTTAATCAAGCAAAAGTCAGACACCTTTGAAAAGTTCAAAGAGTTCAAGAATGAAGTGGAGAATCAATTGGGCAGGAAAATCAAGATGCTTAGATCCGATCGAGGAGGAGAGTACCTAAGTCTTGAATTCCACGATTATCTCAAGGAGTGTGGAATAGTTTCGCAATTGACGCCTCCTAGGACACCGCAGTTGAATGGTGTGGCAGAAAGGCGTAATCGAACCTTATTGGATATGGTTCGCTCTATGATAAGTCGTGCTTCACTACCAATCTCTTTTTAGGGGTATGCCTTAGAGACTGCCGCCCATATCCTTAACCGAGTCCCTACTAAGAAGGTTGCCAAAACACCTCACGAGATGTGGACAGGGAAAGCTCCCTCGTTGGCACATATCAAGGTTTGGGGTTGCGAGGCTTTCGTAAGACGAGATACTCACGACAAGCTTGAACCTCGAAGTGAGCGATGTATTTTCATCGGCTACCCGCAGACATCCTTTGGATATCTCTTCTATAGACCGAAGGACAATGTTGTTTTCGTTGCGAGGAGAGGAGTTTTCCGAGAGCGAGAACTCATAAGCCAAGGAGACAGTGGGAGGCAAATCGAACTTGAAGAGATACAAGAATCGATAGATAAAGGAACCTCTACCGCTGGCACTCAACCCGAGGAGGAAACTCCGGTTGAACCAATTAACGAATCCTTACCTCTTAGACGTTCTGATAGAATTAGAGTTCACCCCCAGTTTTATGGTTTTCATATTACTACCGAAGGGGACACGTATATTAGTGATGGTACACTAGTAAATATTGATGAACCTAATAGCTATAAGGAAGCCATGGCAGGCCCGGAGTCTGTAAAATGGAAAGAGGCAATGGATAGCGAGATCCAATCCATGTATGATAACCAAGTTTGGAATTTGGTTGATTACGTGCCCGGACGTAAGACCGTTGGGTGCAAATGGATCTTCAAGAAGAAGACCGACGTGGATGGGAACGTACACACATATAAAGCGCGATTGGTCGCGAAGGGCTTTACTCAAACTCCCGGAGTTGACTACGATGAGACCTTCTCACCAGTTGCGAAGATTAAATCTATTAGAGTGATGTTAGCAATTGCCGCATTTCATGATTATGAGATTTGGCAAATGGATGTCAAGACCGCTTTCCTTAACGGAAAGTTGGCTGAGGATGTTTACATGGCTCAGCCAGAGGGGTTTGTGGATCCGAAGCATCCGAATAGAGTGTGTAAGCTTGAGAAGTCCATTTATGGACTTAAGCAAGCATCTCGCAGATGGAATCTTTGTTTCGATGAGAAAGTCAAAGAGTTTGGTTTTGTACGAAGCGAAGACGAATCTTGTGTATATGTCAAAGCCAGTGGGAGTATAGTAAGCTTCCTCGTTCTATATGTCGATGACATATTACTCATAGGAAACGACATCCCGACTCTGCAGGAGGTAAAATCCTGGCTCGGGAAGTGCTTCGCTATGAAGGACCTCGGAGAGGCTTCTTACATTTTGGGAATAAGGATAGTAAGAGAAAGAAGTAAGAGACTAATTGGACTTAGTCAGAATACTTACTTAGAAAAGGTACTAAAACGTTTTAGTATGGAAAACTCAAAGAAGGGAGAACTACCGATACAAAGTAATGCCAAATTGAGTAAAACTCAAAGTCCGAGTACCGAAGCTGAGATAGCAGAAATGAGCCGAGTACCATACGCTTCCGCAGTTGGCTCAATCATGTACGCTATGACTTGTACTCGCCCTGATGTAGCCTTCGCTTTGAGCATGGTTAGCAGATATCATGGGAATCCTGGCAAAGCCCATTGGATTGCGGTGAAGAATATCCTTAAGTACCTTCGGAGGACGAAGGAATGGTTCTTAGTCCTCGGAGGGAGTGATGACTTGAAGGTGCGAGGGTATAGTGACGACAGTTTTCAGACCGACAGGGACAACTACCGTTCGCAGTCGGGCTGGGTCTTTACCCTAAATGGAGGAGCAGTGACATGGAAAAGTTCCAAGCAGGAAACCGTAGCTGATTCAACGTGCGAATCAGAGTACATTGCAGCGAGCGAAGCGTCGAAGGAGGCAATATGGCTAAAGAACTTCATCGGTGATCTTGGAGGCGTACCTGCCATAAAGGAGCCCATGGAAATTTTCTGTGATAACGAAGGAGCGGTTGCCTTGACCAAGGAACCGAGGGATCATGGTAGATCAAGACATATCGACAGAAAATATCACTTCATCAGACATCGTGTAGAAGAAGGACAACTCGTAGTGAAGAGGATATCATCAGAAGATAACCCAGCAGATCCGCTTACGAAGGGACTGAGTAGGGTTAAGCACTTACAGCATGCTAGGAGTATTGGGCTGAAGGATGATATTAGTATAGATTAAATAGTATTAGAAACGTGTAATAGATAAATGTAATTGACATTTGATGATTAAATAAAGGAGTTTTATTTATGAGTAATGTTACTATCTTATGTTAATTGTTTAGCTATTGTTTCACTTTGCATGTTTTGACTTCCAGAATAATTGAGTTTATTAGGAATAATCGAATTATTCAAATGGTCCACAATCGTTCATATGTTGGGAGTAGATATGAATGAAGGTTGTCATGAATTGGTGTGTAGAATGTCTAAATGGTGTTAGACATAGCAAAGGATTGCTGCAACGTTCATGAGTGCTTATGAACTAGTTTTGAGCATTGGAATAAACCCGCGCTTGCTGGAATCACCTTATGGAATACGATATAAAAGGTGATCGCAAAACGATAATATCATATAGTCTTAAAACCTAGATATATGGTTTATTATTTGTTAATTGATTGTACATTGATAATACGAAAACGCATCAGTAACTTGGTGTTATAAAACGTATTGTTGTGTATAGTTGGTTAATGAATAAGTAAATGCATATAAGTCGAAGTTTATCTGTAACTTTTATCTAAGAAGGTAAAAGCGATATCTCGGCCGCTCGATGATTTGATTTGACTTATGTGCTGGGCCCGGTCAGAACTGAATTGATGTGTTCGATTAAGTTCTATGTCAAATAAATCAGAGATCGAGAAACCTAAATGCTTGACTAACCATTCCATAGGATTGTCAGCATGATATCTAACAGAGGACTGTACGTTCCCTTATCTGAAGGACAAGATTGATTAGATCAGAGTTGACAGCGTCTTTGAGAGCTACGATTGCAAACCGAATTGTACTTGTATAGTTACTAGACTTATCCAAGTGGGAGACTGTTGGAATAGTGTCTAAGGCTGTAACTATATCCGGTTGTGCATGGTCCTTTTGGGTTGCCTTCACCATAGCAACTTGATAGGATGATTTATTAAGAGAGAATAAATATTATTAATATATTATGAGAATAATATAATGAATAATATATTTGTTATTTGATTAATATAAGTCATAGAATTAATTAGAATTAATTTGGTGACTTAAAGAGATTAATTAAATAAAGGGGTATAAACTGTCAATTGTTTGATAGTTAAGCTTTAGACTGTAAATCCATTTGGATATGGTATGGACGAATTCTAAGAGGTTTAGGATAGCTAAAATCGTCCATATGCTTATCTAGGGATGGATTTGGATAGCCTTGAGAGAAGATTATCCAATTAGGGTTTAGGTTGTAACCCTTAAGGAGTCTACAAGTATAAATAGACCCTATGGCTGATGGAATTCGACACTTGACCTAAAGAAAGGAACCTCTGGTCGAAATTCCTCCCCTCTCCTCTCTCCCAAATCATCCTCTTTGCTTTGGTGTTTGTAAGCCATTAGAGGAGTGACATTTGTGACTCTAGAAGCTCCAAGACCTCAAGATCAACAAGGAACTCAAAGGTATGATTCTAGATCTGTTTTAATGTTCTTATTTAACCTAATTAGTAATTAGAAGTCTTGGATTCAAAGCATGTTTATTAGAAAGCCTAGATCCAAGCATTAGGGTTTTGCATGCGCACATAGGAAAGTTCTTATGGCTAAAACCCATCAGTGGTATCAGAGCCTAGCTTGGTTTTCTGTAAATTGTTGCTTGATTAACTGAAACAAACCTGCAAAATTTGATTTTTGGTTTCTGAGTCATGGACTCGGCGAGTCTCAAAGTGGACTCGGCGAGTAGGCCTGACTCGGCGAGTCCCTTTGTGCACTCGGCGAGTAGGCCTGACTCGGCGAGTCCCTTTGTGCACTCGGCGAGTCCAAGCGTCAGGAATGGCCAGATTCGGGATTTCTTTGTGTTTATCTTATCTTAACTTACCATAAACTAATTAGATCAATATTAATTCGTTTTTCTGATAAATATAATTATTATCTTGATCTAGTTAAAGGTAATTATCAACTAATTAAATATTTGATTTCCTTATATGATAATTAATTAATTATTTTGATTATTTTGGTAATTATCTTAAAAAGAAATCTTTAATAAATCAAATATAGATAATTATGATATTAATTGTTAATTGGAATTATTTGTTATTTGATCCTCCATGTTTTAAATGTTTAAAACCTACCCTCTTGTTTTGAAATTTACTTTTGTGATTAAAAGTTTTAATTTAGACAACTTAAATTTCAAACCCTAGATTTTAAAAGTTTAAAATACAACCCTATACTAATATGATATTACTAGAATAATATATATATATATATATATATATATATATATATATATATATATATATATGTATAACTAAATGCTAGTCTTACCGTTAGTAGGCCTCATTCACGAAGCCGATCTATAAGGTGGGTATAAGGTTGCGGCCTATAAAATGGCGCTTAATGGGTGTACACTCACACCTACCGCTTGCTTGATTGGTGGAGGGTCGTTAGCCGAACGGGTAGGATAGGGCAACCTCATCCTCTCATTAAAGGTATAATAAGAAATATAAAGTAACTACACATTTTTAAAATTTCCCAATCCTAGTTACTTTAGGAAAAGTGAATTGATGCAATCCCATGAAATTACACTTTGCACCTTGCTAAGATGTTAGTGGAGCGCGTGTGGTTTACCGGCACGCTAATTGGTTCTAAGCGAAGGTGGCAAAGGGTGATTCGTTGTTTATCATAGTTCAATGGAGCGTGTGTGGTTTACCGGCACATTGAATAGGTGATTGTTACAATGAAGGCGCCATGTGAATTTGCATGGTAATTCACACCCGCTTTGTGATCCTCGGCATCCCAGTCACAAACAAGAGGGGCATATCGAGATTTAAACATGCCATTGAATAGTTTCAATGAATCTCATCCGAACCTAGGAATTCTCAAAAAACACTTAGGACTAATAGTTTAAGTTTCGTGATGGAGAATTAGTGAATCGTCATTCACTTACCTTCAATTTATTTGCATGTTAGATTACGGCATGCCTTTTCTGGTATGTAAATGTTATTGTTGGATCCTAGCCCTAATTTTCTTATTGGGTGATAATTAGGGATTCTTATTCTAATCTATCTTTGTCCTTTTCTAATTGTAGATGTCGAACGCAAACAACACTGCTGCTAGTTCTTTCACATTGATGAGCCTTTGCCAAAAGGTCACCTTCGATGGAACGAACTTTAGCGAATGGATAAGATACATTCGCACCATTGCTCGCTATGAGGACAAAGAGTATGTCCTTGATGAGAAGCTCGAGAAAATCAACACCGAAATCGCTACTCCGGCCGAAATCACCGCCTTTGAAACTCATGAGCGAGATGCAACGAAGGTACATTGCATCATGATCGCCACCATGAACTCCGAATTCCAAAAGTCCTACGAGGACATGTACCCGTACGAGATGCACCAAGACTTATTGGAGAGGTACCACCAAAACGCGAGACAAGAGAGGTACGAGATTTTCACTAACATGATTTCCGCGAAGATGGGTCATGGAGAATCTCTTACCGTGCACTTGCAAAAGATGCAAAGGTATGTCGACCGCCTTCGCAAGTTAAATGTTGACTTCGGTGAGGACTTGGCAATCGACATGGTGCTTCACTCTTTACCTCCGATGTACAACCAATTTAGGATGACCTACCACATGAACAAAGAAGAGGTCACCTTAAGCAAGCTCCAAGGTCTCTTGAGGGTTGCTGAGAGCAACTTCAAGGACAAGTCTGTTGCACCCACTCCCAATCCGCCCGCTGCTCCTGTCTTGGCTATTGGACAAGGGAAAGGAAAGAAGAGGAAAGCTTCATCGAAGAACTATCGCAAGGTGAAAGCCCGAGATGGTGCCTCTTCTAGTGGGACCAAAGTTGATCCTGCTAAGCCCTGCTCTAACCCAAAGGAGGCAGAGTGCCACCACTGCCACAAGATAGGACATTGGAAGAGAAGCTGCCCGGATTACCTGCAAGCAATAAAAGAAGGAAAGATCAAGCCATCTTTCGCAGGTATATATACAATCAAATCTAACGATTCTAATCATGCTATTTCTTGGGTTCTTGATACCGGTTGTGGTTATCACATTTGTTCTAATGTGCAGGGACTAAGAAGAAGTAGGGATGTGGAGCAAGGAAGGATCAATCTAATCATGGGGAACAGAAGATCGTCGCCTGTGACCAAGATTGGAATGTATTCCTTAGTGCTTAGGAATAGTTTAGTTTTAGATTTGAACAATTGTTGCTATTCGCCAGAAATGGCAAGAAACATCATTTCATTTCATGGTTTATATAGACAAGGATTTAGATTTTCTTTTAATAATGAAAATGGTTCTATTTTGGCTTATCTAAATGGTGTCTTTTACTTTGAAGCTATACCATGTAATGGAATATATGAAACCGTTATGATTGTTGATAACTTAGGAAATGATGTTTTGAATATTGATTCTTCCACTAGTATGGATAAAGCATCCTTGTGGCATTGTCGTCTTGGACATGTCAACAAGAAACGCATAGCCCAACTCCAAAAGGATGGAGTGTTGGAGTCATTCGACCTTAGGGAAGATGACACATGCGAGTCTTGTTTGCTTGGAAAGATGACTAAGTCACCCTTCACGAGCACTTGTGAGAGGGGCGAGGGTCTGTTGGACCTAATACATACTGATGTATGTGGACCGTTTAGATCAACCACGAAGGATGGGAACCGCTTCTATGTGACTTTTACCGATGACTATAGTAGATATGGGTATATCTACTTAATCAAGCAAAAGTCAGACACCTTTGAAAAGTTCAAAGAGTTCAAGAATGAAGTGGAGAATCAATTGGGCAGGAAAATCAAGATGCTTAGATCCGATCGAGGAGGAGAGTACCTAAGTCTTGAATTCCACGATTATCTCAAGGAGTGTGGAATAGTTTCGCAATTGACGCCTCCTAGGACACCGCAGTTGAATGGTGTGGCAGAAAGGCGTAATCGAACCTTATTGGATATGGTTCGCTCTATGATAAGTCGTGCTTCACTACCAATCTCTTTTTAGGGGTATGCCTTAGAGACTGCCGCCCATATCCTTAACCGAGTCCCTACTAAGAAGGTTGCCAAAACACCTCACGAGATGTGGACAGGGAAAGCTCCCTCGTTGGCACATATCAAGGTTTGGGGTTGCGAGGCTTTCGTAAGACGAGATACTCACGACAAGCTTGAACCTCGAAGTGAGCGATGTATTTTCATCGGCTACCCGCAGACATCCTTTGGATATCTCTTCTATAGACCGAAGGACAATGTTGTTTTCGTTGCGAGGAGAGGAGTTTTCCGAGAGCGAGAACTCATAAGCCAAGGAGACAGTGGGAGGCAAATCGAACTTGAAGAGATACAAGAATCGATAGATAAAGGAACCTCTACCGCTGGCACTCAACCCGAGGAGGAAACTCCGGTTGAACCAATTAACGAATCCTTACCTCTTAGACGTTCTGATAGAATTAGAGTTCACCCCCAGTTTTATGGTTTTCATATTACTACCGAAGGGGACACGTATATTAGTGATGGTACACTAGTAAATATTGATGAACCTAATAGCTATAAGGAAGCCATGGCAGGCCCGGAGTCTGTAAAATGGAAAGAGGCAATGGATAGCGAGATCCAATCCATGTATGATAACCAAGTTTGGAATTTGGTTGATTACGTGCCCGGACGTAAGACCGTTGGGTGCAAATGGATCTTCAAGAAGAAGACCGACGTGGATGGGAACGTACACACATATAAAGCGCGATTGGTCGCGAAGGGCTTTACTCAAACTCCCGGAGTTGACTACGATGAGACCTTCTCACCAGTTGCGAAGATTAAATCTATTAGAGTGATGTTAGCAATTGCCGCATTTCATGATTATGAGATTTGGCAAATGGATGTCAAGACCGCTTTCCTTAACGGAAAGTTGGCTGAGGATGTTTACATGGCTCAGCCAGAGGGGTTTGTGGATCCGAAGCATCCGAATAGAGTGTGTAAGCTTGAGAAGTCCATTTATGGACTTAAGCAAGCATCTCGCAGATGGAATCTTTGTTTCGATGAGAAAGTCAAAGAGTTTGGTTTTGTACGAAGCGAAGACGAATCTTGTGTATATGTCAAAGCCAGTGGGAGTATAGTAAGCTTCCTCGTTCTATATGTCGATGACATATTACTCATAGGAAACGACATCCCGACTCTGCAGGAGGTAAAATCCTGGCTCGGGAAGTGCTTCGCTATGAAGGACCTCGGAGAGGCTTCTTACATTTTGGGAATAAGGATAGTAAGAGAAAGAAGTAAGAGACTAATTGGACTTAGTCAGAATACTTACTTAGAAAAGGTACTAAAACGTTTTAGTATGGAAAACTCAAAGAAGGGAGAACTACCGATACAAAGTAATGCCAAATTGAGTAAAACTCAAAGTCCGAGTACCGAAGCTGAGATAGCAGAAATGAGCCGAGTACCATACGCTTCCGCAGTTGGCTCAATCATGTACGCTATGACTTGTACTCGCCCTGATGTAGCCTTCGCTTTGAGCATGGTTAGCAGATATCATGGGAATCCTGGCAAAGCCCATTGGATTGCGGTGAAGAATATCCTTAAGTACCTTCGGAGGACGAAGGAATGGTTCTTAGTCCTCGGAGGGAGTGATGACTTGAAGGTGCGAGGGTATAGTGACGACAGTTTTCAGACCGACAGGGACAACTACCGTTCGCAGTCGGGCTGGGTCTTTACCCTAAATGGAGGAGCAGTGACATGGAAAAGTTCCAAGCAGGAAACCGTAGCTGATTCAACGTGCGAATCAGAGTACATTGCAGCGAGCGAAGCGTCGAAGGAGGCAATATGGCTAAAGAACTTCATCGGTGATCTTGGAGGCGTACCTGCCATAAAGGAGCCCATGGAAATTTTCTGTGATAACGAAGGAGCGGTTGCCTTGACCAAGGAACCGAGGGATCATGGTAGATCAAGACATATCGACAGAAAATATCACTTCATCAGACATCGTGTAGAAGAAGGACAACTCGTAGTGAAGAGGATATCATCAGAAGATAACCCAGCAGATCCGCTTACGAAGGGACTGAGTAGGGTTAAGCACTTACAGCATGCTAGGAGTATTGGGCTGAAGGATGATATTAGTATAGATTAAATAGTATTAGAAACGTGTAATAGATAAATGTAATTGACATTTGATGATTAAATAAAGGAGTTTTATTTATGAGTAATGTTACTATCTTATGTTAATTGTTTAGCTATTGTTTCACTTTGCATGTTTTGACTTCCAGAATAATTGAGTTTATTAGGAATAATCGAATTATTCAAATGGTCCACAATCGTTCATATGTTGGGAGTAGATATGAATGAAGGTTGTCATGAATTGGTGTGTAGAATGTCTAAATGGTGTTAGACATAGCAAAGGATTGCTGCAACGTTCATGAGTGCTTATGAACTAGTTTTGAGCATTGGAATAAACCCGCGCTTGCTGGAATCACCTTATGGAATACGATATAAAAGGTGATCGCAAAACGATAATATCATATAGTCTTAAAACCTAGATATATGGTTTATTATTTGTTAATTGATTGTACATTGATAATACGAAAACGCATCAGTAACTTGGTGTTATAAAACGTATTGTTGTGTATAGTTGGTTAATGAATAAGTAAATGCATATAAGTCGAAGTTTATCTGTAACTTTTATCTAAGAAGGTAAAAGCGATATCTCGGCCGCTCGATGATTTGATTTGACTTATGTGCTGGGCCCGGTCAGAACTGAATTGATGTGTTCGATTAAGTTCTATGTCAAATAAATCAGAGATCGAGAAACCTAAATGCTTGACTAACCATTCCATAGGATTGTCAGCATGATATCTAACAGAGGACTGTACGTTCCCTTATCTGAAGGACAAGATTGATTAGATCAGAGTTGACAGCGTCTTTGAGAGCTACGATTGCAAACCGAATTGTACTTGTATAGTTACTAGACTTATCCAAGTGGGAGACTGTTGGAATAGTGTCTAAGGCTGTAACTATATCCGGTTGTGCATGGTCCTTTTGGGTTGCCTTCACCATAGCAACTTGATAGGATGATTTATTAAGAGAGAATAAATATTATTAATATATTATGAGAATAATATAATGAATAATATATTTGTTATTTGATTAATATAAGTCATAGAATTAATTAGAATTAATTTGGTGACTTAAAGAGATTAATTAAATAAAGGGGTATAAACTGTCAATTGTTTGATAGTTAAGCTTTAGACTGTAAATCCATTTGGATATGGTATGGACGAATTCTAAGAGGTTTAGGATAGCTAAAATCGTCCATATGCTTATCTAGGGATGGATTTGGATAGCCTTGAGAGAAGATTATCCAATTAGGGTTTAGGTTGTAACCCTTAAGGAGTCTACAAGTATAAATAGACCCTATGGCTGATGGAATTCGACACTTGACCTAAAGAAAGGAACCTCTGGTCGAAATTCCTCCCCTCTCCTCTCTCCCAAATCATCCTCTTTGCTTTGGTGTTTGTAAGCCATTAGAGGAGTGACATTTGTGACTCTAGAAGCTCCAAGACCTCAAGATCAACAAGGAACTCAAAGGTATGATTCTAGATCTGTTTTAATGTTCTTATTTAACCTAATTAGTAATTAGAAGTCTTGGATTCAAAGCATGTTTATTAGAAAGCCTAGATCCAAGCATTAGGGTTTTGCATGCGCACATAGGGTTTTGCATGTTTATTAGAAAGCCTATATATATATATATATATATATATATATATATATATATATATATATATATATATATATATATATATATGATGACGTGCCTAAGCCAGCACGACAAAACCATGCTCTGGCCAAGGCCTTAGTGCGCCGGCCAGGCTGAGCTAAGTAAGCTCAGCGCCCGCAAACGCCCCCGCGAGCAGGGCACGTCGACAAAAGGCCAGCGCCCGCTAGGAATACTCCTGGCGTCCCAGCGCAAGGGACGCTCCCAATTCCAAGACAAAAGACACAGCCAGGAGACAAACAACAGAGTCAGGTCATTACCGTCAGGTCCAATGAGAGCGCTCTAACGGTTAAAGGCACATGATCCTCCAAATCAGCGCCCCTGATCTTGTCTCCCCCAAAAGGCAATCTTGTCTAGTACGGACTAGGCAAGAGCGCTAGGTATAAAAGGATGCGTCCTTGGACTCATAAGGTAAGCACTCTTCACCAAGCTATTCTTACCAGAAAAACCCTAGAAGCATTCTAACTTGAACGTCGGATCAGTCTTCTGGGAGCACCCTCCCGGGAACGATTGACGACTTTCTTCCCTTGATATTTGGCAGAGGCGACGAGGAATCTGATTCAACAACCTTGGATAGATCAAATTCGCCATACACATCAATATATATATATATATATATATATATATATATATTAAACTTATAATATTATAAAGTATAAGGGTTGAATTTTAACATTTAAAACTCTAGGGGATTGGAATTAAAGTTTCATTTAATGAGACTTTGCAAATTCCAAAACTTGAGGGCAAGTTTTGAAACTTCTCAAAACTCTTTACATTCATAACCTATGAGTTTAATTTGATTTTAATGAAGAGACTTTTCATTTTCCATAACTTGAGGACAAGTTATGGAGGTCATTAAACATCAACTATATCATTTTTTCTAACAACTAAATTATCACATAATTCATGATCTAACTAAACTCATAATCAAGACAATTCTAAATCAACAATTTTAAAAGAAACTTTGTTTATCACATAAAACAACAATTATTTTAAAAACTTTGACAGTTATCTTGTGTTTGGATGAGTACAAGCACTACCATATCACAAAAAACATTTCCAATGATTCAAAACAGTTTGTGGTAGTGTTCCTAATCTAAACCAGACCAAGAAACTCGAAATTCTTCAAACAGGGCCTTCAACTCGTCGAGTGCATGAAATCACTCGCCGAGTTGCCCTGTTTACTGAGTGGACTCGTCGAGTTTGTTCATTTACTCAGTGAGTTCACCAATTAGAGGCAAAAATTTGACTTTTTTCAGCTTTGAAAAACCAGTAAGCATCAAATATAATAGAAAAAATTCTAGGCTCTGATATCACTATTGGGTTTTGAGCACTACAACACTCCTATGGTGCACATGCAGCCCTAAATGCTTTGGATCTATGTTTTCTCTAATTATACATGCATTTGTTTTTCCAAAGAATTCTCCCTATCTAGCATACAACTGAAGATATATAATACAAAACTTTAATTAGGATGCTTGCCTCTTGAGTAGGGTAGAGTTCTTGACCTTTGAAAGCTTTAGCACCTCAAGTGTGATGCCTCTATTGGTTCACAAACACCAAAATGCAAAAGGAGGCTTGAGAGAATAAGTTGGTTATCTCCAAGATATGGTCTAGTCGATTTTGGCTCTATAGGAGCTTTATTTATAGTGTTGCACATGCTAGGGTTACACTTTGCAAACCCTAATAACTCATGACTTTCCACATTTTCATGTTCCATGGGTTTAACCTCCATGGACCATCCATGGATTAGTTTAGCCCACCTACATGATCATGGATCATTGGCCCACACTACAAGAATGATTGATTTACATAATCAATCCACATATATTTAATTGGTCTCTTTTGATCACAAAATTAATTCCAAATTAATTTTTGATCAATACTAATTAAATAATAATATGGTTTCATATTAATATATTATTATTGTAATGTATTAACAAACCACATACAACCTTATTCTCAGAATCCATCATATCAAGTCGCACTAGTGAAGGCAACCCAAAAAGTACCATGCTACAATCGGGTCAAGTACATCCCATTTATAGTTATGGGCTTAGACACCAAATCCAACAATGTCTTGGTTCTCTAAGATTAGTTTGCGATTAAGTTATCATCAGATGTGGTTCAGGGATGAGGATGTGCAAAATATAGCTTTTCATACTCGATATGACCATTATGAGTTCGTGGTGATGCCTTTTGGGCTCACAAATGCTCCAGTCGCGTTCATGGGTCTCATGAACCGTATGTGCAGACCAATGCTAGATCGGTATGTGATAGTGTTCATCGATGATATCTTGGTTTATTCCAAGACTTAGAAGCAGCACGAGGAGCACTTGAGGGAGGAGCTACAGACGCCGAGGAAGGAGTTTTCTTGGTTTGTGCGAGGTGCAGTTTCTGGGACACCTTGTCAACCAAAAGGTATTCTGGTCGGTCCGGCCAAGGTTGAGGTGGTGATGCAGCGGGAGGTTCCGAAGTCTCCATCTGAGATTTGGAGTTTTCTTGGTTTAGCAGGTTACTATCGAAGATTCATCAAGAATTTCTCCAAGATAGCGGTTCCATTGACATGACTTACCAAGAAGATGGTTGCATTTTGTTGGGGGCCTGAGTAGCGGGTGGATTTTGAGAATCTTTGGCAGCAGTTCCGTGAGGCGCCAATTCTAACCCTGCCAGAGGGTGTTGATGATTTTATGGTCTATTGTGATGCTTCGATCTCCGGTTCGGGGGCAGTGTTGATGCAGAGGGGTCGCGTGATAGCTTACGCCTCGAGGCAGTTGAAGTCTCATGAGGCAAATTATCCGACACGTGATTTGGAGTTGGGGGCCGTGGTGTTTGCCCTCAAGATTTGGTGGCATTACCTCTATGGGGTCCGGTGTACCATCTACATGGATCACAAGAGCCTGAGCTACTTGATGGATCAGCTAAATATGAATATGAGGCATCGTCGATGGTTGGATGTGGTGAAGGATTATAATTGCAAGATCCTTTATCACCTGGGGAATGCCCATGTGGTGGCCGATGCTCTTAGCTGCAAGGCGGTCACATATCCGATCAGGGGTTTATGTTTGTGGATGACTATGATTACTCTATTGCTGGAGCAGATTCGAGATGCACAGATCAAGGCTATGAAGGAAGAGCACCAGAAAGCGAGCGTATTGTGGGTCAGGTGGCTTCCTTCGATTATGATAGTCTCGGATTGTTGACTCTGCATCGGTGAGTCTGGGTTCCATATTGTAGCGGTGTGTGCTAGATTCTGGTGGAGGAGTTTCACAAGTCGAGGTTCTCCATCCATCCCAAGGTGATGAATATGTATATGGATCTTCGTCCTTATTATTGGTGGTGCTACATGAAGTGGGATGTAGCATGTTCGTGGAGTGGTGCTTGAACTATAGGAATGTCAAGGCCGATCATGAGTGAACGCACTGCAAGATGCAACTGTTGGAGATTCCCATGCTGAAATGGGAAGACATTACCATGGATTTTATCATAAACCTTCCCAGGACTGCGCGCGGGGTGGATTTGATATGGGTTATCGTGGATCGATTTACCAATAAGGCGCATTTCATTCCGATTCAAGAGAGTATTTATGCCGAGAAGTTGGTTGAGGTTTATATCAGGGAGGTGATGGCACATCATGGGGTGCCTGTATCGGTGGTTTCTGACAGGGATGTTCGTTTTACTTCCAAATTTTCGAAGCGGTTTCATGACGAGTTGGGGCACTCGTCTCCATTTTAGTATAACATTTCATCCGTATACCGATGGTCATAGTGAGCGGACTATCCAAACCCTCGAGGATATGATGTGTGCGTGTGTGTTGGATTTTGGTGGGAGTTGGGATACATATCTTTCATAGGTGGAATTTTCGTATAACAACAGTTATCATGCCAACATTGATCGACCTCCTTTTGAGATACTCTACGGGAGGAAATGCAGGACCCCGATTTGTTGGGGCGAGGTCGGTCAGTGGGTTATGGGGAGTACCGAGGTGGTGCTCAAGACCGCTGAGTTGATTCGCCAGGTTCAGAGCTGGATCCAGATAGCTTAGAGTCGGCAGAAAGTGATAATGATAGACGTCGGTCAGACTTAGAGTTCCTGGTGGGAGATATGGTTCTCTTGAAGGTGTCACCTTAGAAAGGTGTCATTTGGTTCAGGAAGCGGGTCAAGTTGGGGCCCAGGTATATTGGTCCCTTCAGGGTTTTGGCTCGGGTGGGTCGGGTTGCGTATCATTTAGATCTTCCAGCCGAGCTCATTCATATTCATAGCATGTTTCATGTCTCTTAGATGCATAAGTGCTTGGTATATGATTTCGCAAAGGTGTCTTTGAAGGACATTCATGTGGATGACCGCCTGAATTATATTGAGAGACCGGTGGTGATTCTGGATCAAAAAACGAAAACCTTGAGGAGCAAGGTATTTGAGTTAGTGAAGGTGCGGTGGCAGCACCGTAAGGGTTCAGAGTGGACTTGGGATCCCGAAGATGAGATGAGGGAGCATTACCCAGAGTTATTTGGAGCGGCGGACTTCGAGGATGAAATTTGATACAAGTGGGGGAGAATTGTAATACTAGTTCCCTGGTATGTACCTTATGACCCTTTTATTTTGAAATTATGCATTTTGGTCCCTGAAGTAGTACGTGGCGAGTACCACTTGGTACGCTCAGTGTAGTGAGTTAATGGCGAGTCGGGACCCATGTCACGTACGTTGGGCTTACGTATTCGTACGTTGGGCATACGTATGCATACGCTGGGCGTACGTGGACTTTAATGAAACTCTAATTGAGGGTCTTGTACCCTATATAAGCCACCTTATTCTCTAGGGTTGGCCTCATTACCAACCTCTAAAGCCACCAAAACCCTAAATTGAGTTCTAGCCTCCATTTTTAAGCATTTGTGCCTTTGAAGAAAGTTTGGTGTTGATTTTGTGCATTTTGAAGGAGTTAGAAGATCTTGAAGTTACTGATCTTGGATAGAAGATCTTGGATACAGAATCACCACCCATTTTGCAAAGATTTTGAGGTATCAAGTTCTCATATTGACTTCTAGTTGTTTAGATCTATTTTTGGGATCATTTGTCATGTTTTTGGCCATTGTTGGGTGGATTATTGAGTTAAGACGTACAAAGGACTTATCGTTTCAGATCTAAGGTTATCATGGGCTCCTTAGGCATAAAGGTGCCAACTTTATGGAGTTTAGGGCCTCGTCCATTCATTAAGTCTCTTATTAAGTCCTTTTTGAGCTTTAGAGCTTCATATAGCCATGCATGGATGTAAAGTTAGCAACTCTACGTGATAATCCTGCTTAAGGAGGTGAGATATGCATTCTAGAGCGAAGTCTTAATGGTTTAAGAGCTAAATCTAGAAGATAGATGATCTGGAAGAGTACGTCAAGCGTACATGCTTGTATGCGCAACGTACAAGCCTTCGAGACAATACACTTAGCACACAAGCTGAGTACGCCCCGCGTACTCAGTTAGGTGGCATTTTAGTGTTGGGCTTTAGGTTTATGCCATGTTTTGGGCTTAGAAGGTTAGGGTTTAGTTGGACCATCTGATTTTGGGAGTTTTTGGCTAGGAATATTATTGGGCTTTGGGATAAGGCCCATGAGAAGGGATTGGACCCAACTGGAAAATGGGTCATAATTGGGCCTTGATGGATTATTTGACTTTTGGGCCCATTAGATTGTGAATTTGGGCTTCAGTCTAGGACCAAGCTAGGTTATGGGTAAAGTGGTCTTTTTACCCCAAGTATGAATTGTTGGTTATGATTTAGATCCCAATTTTTAATTGGTTTTTATTTGTCATTTGATAGCTCAAGGAGTTGTAGGACCAACAGCCAGGGATTATTCAGTTCATTCAGCATTGCGAGGTGAGTTTCCTCATTGGGTTTACTTGATATATGTTATATGAATGTTATTTGTTATGCTATGTTGGTATGCTAGTTGTTTACATGAATCTTGCATTTGTTATGTGCTTATATGCTTACCGGGCTAGGGACCGATGCAAGGCGGGGCCCGATGACCACTTTGTATGTTATGTAGCTTTGTGATTATTGCATGTGTATGTGTTTACTTGATATATGTGTTGGAATAATCTCTAAGGCTGCAACTATATTAGGCAAGTATTTGACCCGATTGTGCATGGTCCTTTTGGGTTGCCTTCACCATAGCAACTTGTCAGGATGATTTATTATGAGAGAATAAATATTATTAATATATTATGAGAATAATATAAGGAATAATAATATTGTTATTTGATTAATATAAGTCATAAATTAATTAGAATTAATTTGGTGACTTAAAGAGATTAATTAAATAAGAGGGTATAAACTGTCAATTGTTTGATAGTTACACTTTGGGCTGTAAATCCTTCTTGGATAGGGTTGGACGATTTCTAGGGCTTGGGATAAGCCACAAATCGTCCAAGGAATTATCATGGAAAGGATTTGGATTGCTTTAAGGAAAGATTATCCAACTAGGGTTTAAGGGTGAAACCCTAGGAGCCTTACAAGTATAAATAGACCCCTTAAGGTTGTTTATGCCTGTGTAAATCAGTCCGCGTGTAAGTGTTGGTTTTGTGCAGAGCTGTTCTGGGAGGTCGGTGATGGCGACCGGTGGTTGTTAATCAGTGCTACAAGTGGGGGAGAATTGGAAAAATTCTCCGGGAGATCGATGAGTATTTGAGGGTGTTTAGCTGCGTGGATTTCAGCAGTGGTTCTGTCAGTCAAGAGTATAGGCTGGTACGAGTAAGTGGCAGGCATGCGGGGCGGGATACAGACCTAGGGCATTCGATTGTGGAGGGCCTGGGAGCAGGCCGGGATCGAGCATGTGCGATTGAGACAGAGTTCGGAACCCTTGAAGGGTTAGAACAGTATGCATGGGAGGATTTCCGGGAGAGATAGCTCGGAATGATGAATGCTAGTTGAGCGGTCCGGATAGACTGAAGGCCGGTAGGCGTGCCAGTCAGGCCGAAGGCTCGGAGAACGGTCCAGCCAAACTAAAGGCACTGAGAGCGGTCCAGATTGGCTGAAGGTTCTAAGAGTGGTCCAGATTGGTTGAAGGCCTGGTGAGGCGGTCCAGTCATGCTGAAGACTCTGCAGGTATTGCTAGTCCGGTTGAGGAGATGGATTGAGTATGTTGCGATGTGTTAGAATCAGGAGGTCTGGCCCCGGGTATTAATCTTGATTAGTGGAGATGGTGCATGGACTCGAGAGTCCTTGCGAACAGATTCAGAGCATGTGTGTTGCATGGATAGCGGTTATGCTATAAAGGGGTGGTGCAGCGTTGGGTGAGCACCGTGACACTTGTCGGAGTGGCAGTGTGGCCAAGTGGATTCCATGGTAAAGGAAAAGAGAGAGGGTGTAACTCCGAGAGGGAGTGCAAGTTCACAGAAGTGAAAGCGGCAGAGCAGAGTTATGATTAGAGTAATTCGAGTATGGTTATTGAGCAGCGTGTTTGCGGCAGTGGAATAGAAGTACATTCGGTTTGGGATGTCTGCTGAGGTCGCGGAGGGAATTCCGCAGGTGTAGAGCCAAGAGGCTCGGAAGGGATGCAGGGAGAGAGTCTTGGGCTCTCAATGTGATTCTGATCAGGGAATTGGGTATGTATTAGTGGTTCATCCTGGGGGATGTTTGAGGATATCATCAGTGTAACGGGTTTTCACAACCTGAGGGTGCTAGAGCTAGTTCCACATGTGTATGTGATTGCAAGAGGAGAACTCGTGGGAGTTGCTCTGATATTGAAGAATGGGTCTTTCCATCAGCATGGAATGGATAGAGTGGGATTCGGATCGGGGATCCGATGGTTCGTGGTTTTATAGCTCATATGGGTTGAGTGATGGTTGTGATTTGGTGCAGTGATGCATCTTGGGTGATTCTTGATTGTTGAGTGTGATTATCAGAGGGTACAACCGGTGCCCGGTTTGAGACGGTGGTTAGGACACCACAAGGAAAGAGGAAATGAGTTCGAGTTTCGATGGTTGTGTTTTGAGGAACCTGGTCGGGTTAATGCCAGGTGGTGCGTGGCGAGGGTATTTCTGAAATTTAGTTGCCGCAGGCTTCGAGGACGAAGCCTAATGTAAGTGGGGGAGAATTGTAACATCCCGAAATGCCAAGAGTAGAGTTGAAGGGCTAAAAGAGTAAATTGGGAAAGAGAGACTCGGCGAGTCCATGGGTGGACTCGGCGAGTAGAGTCGCGACTTGGTCGCGTGTTAAGTAGCCGACTCGGCGAGTCAGTAAGATGGACTCGGCGAGTAGGCGCTGAGTGGAGAAAACCCTAATTCTTGGGGTTAAGCCCTATATAAAGAACATAACATCCATTCCCCCAGCCTCTTTACTCATCCTCAAGTCCAGAAACCCTAAACTTCGTATGTGAGTGGATCAAGTTGCATTTGGGAGCTTGGAGATGTAACTGTTGAGGAAATCTTGAAGGGTAGGAGGCTTGGAGCAAGGGGCTTTGCTTGGATTCGAGTTCCATTGCAGTTGGGGCGTTCTTTATAGGTAATATCTCGTCCTCGGGCTGTTACTCTTATGGATTTATCATTTTGGGGTTTGTGGGGAGCTTATCTTGGTATGTTTTGGAGTTTGAAAGTTAGATCTAAGGTTGCTACCTCAGATCTGGAGTGGTGATGGTCCAAATGTGCATTAAGTCCCTGTGTTGAGTGTTGGGTGAAACTATCATGCCCCAAACCCTAGCCCAAATGGGCAAAATGCATAGATCTCTTTGGATTCACGTAAAGTTTGCCACTTTACGTGATGGATGGGTTGTAGGAGGCTAGATCGATGTTTTTGATCAATTGCATGGCCTGGAGTGCTTATGTAAGGATTCAGACCGGTGGTACTCGGCGAGTCACATGGGTGGACTCGACGAGTTGCTTGAAGATGAGCTGGAACTCGACGAGTTGGAAGAACAACTCGGCGAGTTGGATGAAGATGGCCTGGAACTCGACGAGTTGTATGAACAACTCGGCGAGTAGGTTGAAGATAGCCTTAGACTCGGCGAGTCTGTTCTTGGACTCGACGAGTCTTGTCGAAGAGTCCCAATATTTTCTGGTTGAGTCGAAGTGCATGGCTGTTCTGTGATCATATATGTTGTGGCATGTTATGCGTGTATGGTATAAGTGGTTGGTATTTTGGGGATATCTCACTAAGCTTTCGGGCTTACAGTTGTGGTTTTATGTTTTTCAGGTTCTTCAGGAGACCGTGGCAAGGCGAAGGCGTGATCGTACCGCTCCTCATGATTTTGTAGTAATGTGATTCTGGGAATACGCTAAATGTTTTGTATTGAAAACCTTTTTGTAATGATTTAATGGAATCGAGTTGTTTTTGAAAAATTTAAAATTGGTTGTGTTTTTCGGTCGTTACAGTTTGCATGTGCACATAGGAATGTTCATATGGCTAAAAACTCATCAGTGGTATTAGAGCCTAGATTGGTTTCTATTAAATTGATGCATGATTGTTTGTTTCTTGCTTGCAAAATTCGAATTTTATGTTTCTGAGTCATGGACTCGGCGAGTTGGCCTGACTCGGCGAGTCCAGTTGGGCACTCGGCGAGTCCGAGCGTCAGGAAGGGCCAAATTCAGGATTTTTTGATATTTATCTTATGGAAACTTGCCTTTATCATATTAGATCAACCCTAATCCAATTTTTTGATATATATGACTATAATCTTGATCTAATTAAAGATATTTATCAATTAATAAAATATTTAATTTCCTTATGTGATAATTAATTAATTATTTTGATTAAATTGGTAAATTGTTTTGCAAGAAATCATTAAATAAATCAAATATGGATAATTATGGAATTAATTGGTAATTAAGATTATTTGTTATTTGATCCTCCATTTTTTTAAATGTTTAAAACTTGCCCTCAAGTTTTGAAATTTATGTTTGTGATTAAAAGTTTAATTTAGACAATTTAAATTTCAAACCCTAGAATTTTACAAGTTTATAATACAACCCTATACTAATATAATATTACAATATTAATATATATATATATATATATATATATATATATATATATATATGTATAACTAAAATGCTAGTCTTACCGTTAGTAAGCCTCATTCACGAAGCCGGTCTATAAGGTGGGTATAAGGTTGCGGCCTATAAAATGGCGCTTAATGGGTGTACACTCACACCCACCGCTTGCTTGATCGGTGGAGGGTCGTTAGCCGAACGGGTAAGATAAGGCAACCTCATCCTCTCATTAAAAGTATAATATGAAATACAAAGTAACTACATGTTTTCAAAAATTTCCCAATCTTAGTTACTTTAGGAAAAGTGAATTGATGCAATCCCATGAAATTACACTTTGCACCCTTGCTAAGAAGTTAGTGGAGCGTGTGTGGTTTACCGGCACACTAATTGGTTCTAAGAAAAGGTGGCAAAGGGTGATTTATTGTTTATCATAGTTCGATGGAGCGTGTGTGGTTTACTGGCACATCGAATAGGTGATCGTTACAATGAAGGCACCATGTAAATTTGCATGGTAATTCACACCCACTTTGTGATCCTCGGTATCCCAGTCACAAACAAGAGGGGCATATCTAGATTTAAACATGCCATTGAAAAGTTTCAATGAAGCTCATCTAAACCTAGGAATTCTCAATACATTTAGAACTTATTTTTATGGTGGAGAATTAGTGAATCGTCATTCACTTACCTTCAAATTGTTTGCATGTTAGATTACGACATCCCTTTTCTAATATGTAAATATTGTTGTTGGATCCTAGCCCTAATTTTTCTTATTGGGTGATAATTAGGGATTCATATTCTAATCTATCTTTGTCCTTTCTATTTGTAGATGTCGAACGCAAACAACGCTGATGCTAGTTCATTCACATTGATGAGCCTTTGTCAAAAGGTCACTTTCGATGGGACGAACTTTAGCGAATGGATAAGATACATTCGCACTATTGCTCGCTCTGAGGATAAGGAGTATGTCCTCGATGAGAAGCTCGAGAAAATCAACCCTGGAATCGCTACTCCGGCTGAAATGACTGCTTTTGAAACTCACGAGCGTGATGCAACGAAGGTACATTGCATCATGATAGCAACTATGAACTCTGAATTCCAAAAGTCGTATGAGGACATGTACCCGTACGAGATGCACCAAGACTTATTGGAGAGATACCACCAAAATGCGAGACAAGAGCGTTATGAGATTTTCACTAACATGATTTCCGCTAAAATGGGTCATGGAGAGTCTCTTACCGTGCACCTGCAAAAAGATGCAAAGGTATGTCGACCGTCTTCACAAGTTGAATGTTGACTTTGGGGAAGACTTGGCGATCGATCGTGCTTCACTCTTTGCCTCCAAGTTACAATCAATTTAGGATGACCTACCACATGAACAAAGAAGAGGTCGCCCTAAGCAAACTCCAAGGTCTCTTGAGGGTCGCTGAGAGCAACTTCAAGGATAAGTCTGTTGCACCAACTCCCAATCCACCCGCTGCTCCTATGATGGCTATTGGACAAGGAAGGGGAAAGAAGAGGAAGGCTTCGTCTAAGAACCATCGCAAGGTTAAGCCCCGAGATGGTGCCTCTTCTAGTGGGACCAAAGTTGATCCTGCTAAACCCTGCCCTAACCCAAAGGAAGCAGAGTGCCACCACTGCCACAAGATAGGACATTGGAAGAGAAGCTGCCCAGAGTACCTGCAAGCCATCAAGGAAGGAAAGATCAAGCTGTCTTTCGCAGGTATATACACAATTAAATCTAACGATTCATCTCATGATATTTCTTGGGTTCTTGATACCGGTTGTGGTTACCATATTTGTTCTAATGTGCAGGGACTAAGAAGAAATAGAGACGTGGAGCATGGAAGAATAAATCTAATCATGGGGAACAGAAGGTCGTCGCATGTGACCAAGATTGGAGTGTATTCTTTAGTGCTTAGGAATGGTTTATCTTTAGATTTGAACAGTTGTTGCTATTCTACAGAAATGGGTAGAAACATCATTTCATTTCATGGTTTGTTTATACAAGGTTTTAGATTTTCTTTTAATAATGAGAATGGTTCTATTTTGGCTTATCTAAATGGTGCCTTTTATTTTGAAGCTATACCATGTAATGGAATATATGAAACCGTTATGATTGTAGATAACTTAGGAAATGATGTTTTATGCATGGATTCTTCCAATAGTATGGATAGAGCATCCTTGTGGCGTTGTCGTCTTGGACATGTCAATAAGAAGCGTATAGCCCAACTCCAAAAGGATGGAGTGTTGGAGTCATTCGACCTTAGGAAAGATGACACATGCGAATCTTGTTTACTTGGAAAGATGACCAAGTCACCCTTCACAAGTACGTGTGAAAGGGGTGAGGGTCTATTGGACCTAATACATACCGATGTATGTGGACCGTTTAGATCAACCACGAAGGATGGGAACCGCTTCTATGTGACTTTTACCGATGATTATAGTAAATATGGGTATATCTACTTAATCAAGCAAAAGTCAGAAACTTTTGAAAAGTTCAAAGAGTTCAAGAATGAAGTGGAGAATCAATTGGGCAGGAAAATCAAGATGCTTCGATCCGATCGAGGAGGAGAGTACCTAAGTCTTGAATTCCACGATTATCTCAAGGAGTGTGGAATAGTTTCGCAATTGACGCCTCCTAGGACACCGCAGTTGAATGGTGTGGCAGAAAGGCGTAATCGAACCTTATTGGATATGGTTCGCTCTATGATAAGTCGTGCTTCACTACCAATCTCTTTTTAGGGGTATGCCTTAGAGACTGCCGCCCATATCCTTAACCGAGTCCCTACTAAGAAGGTTGCCAAAACACCTCACGAGATGTGGACAGGGAAAGCTCCCTCGTTGGCACATATCAAGGTTTGGGGTTGCGAGGCTTTCGTAAGACGAGATACTCACGACAAGCTTGAACCTCGAAGTGAGCGATGTATTTTCATCGGCTACCCGCAGACATCCTTTGGATATCTCTTCTATAGACCGAAGGACAATGTTGTCTTCGTTGCGAGGAGGGGAGTTTTACGAGAGTGAGAACTCATAAGCCAGGGAGACAGTGGGAGGCAAATTGAGCTTGAAGAGATTCAAGAGTCGATAGATGAAGGAACCTCTACCGCTGGCACTCAACCCGAGGAGGAAACTCTGGTTGAACCGATTGACGAGTCCTTACCTCTCAGACGTTCCGAAAGAGTTAGAGTTCAACCCCAGTTTTATGGTTTTCATATTACTACCGAAGGGGACACGTATATTAGTGATGGTACACTAATAAACCTTGATGAACCTAATAACTATAAGGAAGCCATGGCAGGCCCGGAGTCAGCAAAATGGAAAGAGGCAATGGATAGCGAGATCCAATCCATGTATGATAACCAAGTTTGGAATTTGGTTGATAATGTGCCCGGACGTAAGACCGTTGGGTGCAAATGGATCTTCAAGAAGAAGACCGACGTGGATGGAAACGTACACACATATAAAGCGCGATTGGTCGCGAAGGGCTTTACTCAAACTCCCAGAGTTGACTATGACGAGACCTTCTCACCAGTTGCGAAGATAAAATCTATTAGAGTGATGCTAGATATTGCCGCATTTCATGATTATGAGATTTGGGAAATGGATGTCAAGACCGCTTTCCTTAATGGAAAGTTGGCTGAGGATGTTTACATGGCTTAACCAGAGGGGTTTGTGGATCTGAAGCATCCGAATAGAGTGTGTAAACTTGAGAAGTCTATTTATGGACTTAACCAAGCATCTCGCAGATGGAATCTTTGCTTCGATGAGAAAGTTAAAGAGTTTGGATTTGTACGAAGCGAAGATGAATTGTGTGTATATGTCAAAGCCAGTGGGAGCATAGTTAGCTTTCTCGTTTTGTATGTCGATGACATACTACTCATAGGAAACGACATCCCGACTCTGCAGGAGGTTAAGTCCTGGCTCGGGAAGTGCTTCTCTATGAAGGACCTCGGAGAGGCTTCCTATATTTTGGGAATAAGGAGAAGTAAGAGACTAATAGGACTTAGTCAGAACACTTACTTAGAGAAGGTACTAAAACGTTTTAGTATGGAAAACTCAAAGAAGGGAGAATTACCGATACAAATTAATGCCAAGTTGAGTAAGACTCAAAGTCCGAGTACCGAAGTTGAAATAGCAGAAATGAGCCGAGTACCATACGCTTCCGCAGTTGACTCAATCATGTATGCTATGACTTGTACTCGCCTTGATGTAGCCTTTGCCTTGAGCATGGTTAGTAGATATCAAGGGAACCCTGGCAGAGCTCATTGGGTTTCGGTTAAGAATATCCTTAAGTACCTTCGGAGGACGAAGGAATGGTTCTTAGTCCTCGGAGGGAGTGATGACTTGAAGGTGCGAGGGTATAGTGACGCCAGCTTTCAGACCGACAGGGACAACTACCGTTCGCAGTCGGGCTGGGTCTTTACCCTGAATGGAGGAGCAGTGACTTGGAAAAGTTCCAAGCAGGAAACCGTAGCTGATTCAACGTGCGAATCAGAGTACATTGCAGCGAGCGAAGCGTCAAAGGAGGCAATATGGTTGAAGAACTTCATTGGTGATCTTGGAGTTGTACCGGCCATAAAGGAACCCATGGAGATTTTCTGTGATAATGAAGGAGCAATTGCCTTGACCAAGGAACCGAGAGATCATGGTAGATCTCGACATATCGATAGAAAATATCACTTTATTAGACATCGTGTAGAAGAAGGACAACTCGTAGTGAAGAGGATATCATCAGAAGATAACCCAGCAGATCCGCTTACGAAGGGACTGAGTAGGGTTAAGCACTTGCAACATGCTAGGAGTATTGGGCTGAAGGATGATATTAGCATAGATTAGATAGTAGTAGAAACGTGTAATAGATAAATGTAATTAACATTTGATGATTAAATAAAAGAGTATTATTTATGAGTAATGTTACTGTCTTATGTTAATTGTTTGACTATTGTTTCATTTTGCATGTTTTGACTTCCAGAATAATTGAGTTTATTAAGAAAAATCGAATTATTCAAATTGTCCACAATCGTTCATATGTTGGAAGTAGATATGAATGAAGATTGTCATGAATTGGTGTGTAGATTGTCTAAATGGTATTATACATAGCAAAGGGTTGATGCAACGTTCATGAGTGCTTATGAACTAGTTTTGAGCATTGGAACAAACCCGCGCTTGCTGGAATCACCTTATGGAATATGATATAAAAGGGTGATCGCAAGACGATAATATCATATAGTCTTAAAACCTAGATATATGGTTTGTTATTTGTTAATTGGTTGTACATTGATAATGCGAAAACGCATCAGTAACTCGGTGTTATAGAACGCATTGTTGTGTATAGTTGATTAATTAATAAATAGATGCATATAAGTCGAAGTTTATCTGTTACTTTTATCTCAAGAGGGTAAAAGCGATATCTCGGCCGCTCGATGATTTGATTTGAATTATGTGCCGGGCCCAGTCAGAACTGAATTGATGTGTTCGATTAAGTTCTATGTCGAATGAATCGGAGATCGAGAAACCAAATGCTAGACTAATTATTCTATAGAATTGTCAGCATGATATCTTATAGAGGACTGTACGATCCCTTATCTAAAGGACAAGATTGATTAGATCAGAGTTTGACAGCGTCTTTGAGAGCTACGATTGCAAATCGAATTGTACTTGTGCATATAGTTACTAGACTTATCCAAATGGGAGACTGTTGGAATAGTGTCTAAGGCTGCAACTATATTAGGCAAATATTTGACCCGATTGTGCATGGTCCTTTTGGGTTGCCTTCACCATAGCAACTTGACAGGATGATTTATTATGAGAGAATAAATATTATTAATATATTATGAGAATAATATAAGGAATAATAATATTGTTATTTGATTAATATAAGTCATAAATTAATTAGAATTAATTTGGTGATTTAAAGAGATTAATTAAATAAGAGGGTATAAAATGTCAGTTGTTTGATAGTTACACTTTGGGCTGTAAATCCTTCTTGGATAGGGTTGGACGATTTCTAGGGCTTGGGATAAGCCACAAATCGTCTAAGGACTTATCATGGAAAGGATTTGGATTGCTTTAAGGAAAGATTATCCAACTAGGGTTTAAGGGTGAAACCCTAGGAGCCTTACAAGTATAAATAGACCCCTAGGGCAAGGGAAATCGGCACCTCTGCTAAAGCAAAGAAACCCTGGCCGATTTCTAATCCCTCTCCTCTCTCTCATATCATCCTCTTGCTAGTTGGTGTTTGTAAGCCATTAGAGGAGTGACATTTGTGACTCTAAAGCTCCAAGAACAAGAAGATCAAACAAGTGTTTCAAGGTAAGCTTCTAACTCTGATTTTGTATTGTTGTTATACTCAATTAGCCATTAGAAGTCTTGGATTCAATGTATGTTTAATTAGAGAAACCTATATCCAAGCATTAGGGTTTGCATATGCACATAAGAATGTTCATATGGCTAAAAACCCATCAATATGTTATATGTATTATGGGCGGGCCCCGATCCATTTAGGCATCTAATCCTAAAGTAAGCTAGTGCTTGTGTATTATGGGTGGGGCCCGATCCATTTAGGCATCTAATCCTAAAGTAAGCTAGTGCTTGTGTCTATTCAGGAATACATCCTAAGAATATATTAGACACGCTCCTCATGATCATCGCTTAGCACTCTAATTTTAAGTCTAGAAATCCTACAAATTCATAGTTCGCTTAAACTGATGCTATGATACCAACTGTGACATCCCCAATTTCACGGCCAAAAAGGACCGATTCTGTTTATTCTTTATAAAAATCAGAGTATTTCTTTTAATAAAAATGTGGTGGAATTTGTTCCCAGAAAAACAAGATAAATACGTTATCAAAGCATTTCCGAAGAAATGTATTTTTATTCATTTTAAAACATTTGGGATGTCATCTTCAATACAAAAACATAATCATAAACAAAACTTACATTCATTATCACTAATAATTTATATCTCCTAAAATAATATGTGGTTGTCATTTATACTTCTGCTAGATGACGGGGCCAACGCTTGGGTAAAAGTTTCTCTCATTTTTCACCTCTCACCCTTATCTCATGCTCTATATCACCTTTCACCTCATCATCCAACTCATCTTTCATCTACCCATCTTTACCCATTGTAATTTATAGGTATACAATACGTACACTTTAAATCATTTAAAACATGTATAATAGTGATCATCTAAATAGATAACAAGTATACAGATAATATGCACACATAACATGTAATTTATATAAAATACTTCATATATATGTGTAAGATGAAAGTAACTACACACTCACTTTACTAGCGCAAGTTGATAGAATCTAACTAGAAACGGTCGGCGATTCGTGATCTTCGGGCTCGGGACGCGGAACGGCTTCAACAAACGAGAGAAAGGTAAGAAGATTTGGTGTAAGAATGGCTGAGGTCGAACTTGCTATTTATAGGCAGCTTCTGGCCTTCTCACGTCGTGAGAATTCATTGCTCACGTCATGAGCCATGGCCGAATCACCCCATAACTTGTGTTCTAGGCTTGAATAGTGTCTGTTTGACTCATCACGTCGTGAGAATTCATTGCTCACGTTGTGAGATCGTTCTATAGACTTGCCATATGAATTATAGCCTTGATAAGTGTCCGTTTGACTCCTCACGTCGTGAGAAATACTGCTCACGTCGTGAGTCCAGTCAGATTAAGGTTTCTAACATGTGTCATGCTCTTAGACAACTGCATCTTCGGAGGGTCATAACTTTTGCATACGAGCTCCGTTTTTTATGTTCTTTATATCCACGCGTATGTGGAGATGTACTCTACAACTTTCATTTAGACCCCTAAGGATAAAAAGTAATTTATTGTAAACTCACTTTTTACGATTCTCGGTGTCGTGCCGGTTTTGTCACGAAACTTCGACAGATCATAACTTTTTCGTTATAACTCCGATATCAACGTTCTTTATATGTACAGAAACCTTGTGAAATATACTACAACTTAGTTGAAATTAATTATTCTAAATAATCATCTATAAAAATCATTTTTGATGCTTATCGTCTCTAGATTGACTAGCCTGAATCTGCGGGCGCTACATATCTCTTCCCCTACACGTGGATGCCATGTAAGATCTGTAACCGACTAACCTTCTACAATCGGTCATAGTGCCTTAATTGACATGCACAGTAACATTTACATGGCTTGTTGTGCAAAAAAACATAAATGGACAAATCAGACAAAACTCATAACTTCATTGTGCTACAATTACATTATGCCATAAAAATAATATCTCTCGCATCCCACACATTTTTATTAAAAAAATACAAATATATGAAACTAATAAAAATATTAACATTCCTTTAATAACTAAGAAAACCGACAAAAATAAATAATAATTCAAATAAAAAACAACCAAATAAATAAGATAAAAAACTAGTTGTCAAAGTTGGGTATGAAAGCGGTTGCAATATGTTCAACGAGATCAAGTTGAAGGTCATTGTTGGTTTCTAGGGAAATGTAATTTCTGACTCATCGCTTTGAGAAATTGTTGAGAAATTTTGGCCATTATGATTAATAATATTATCTTAAGACAAATGTGTTTGAACTTGATGATGAAAATGATAATTCCTTTTAGAGAGGAACTTGAAAATAGATTGTATAAATGAAAAGATTGATAGAGTTGAAAGAAGAATGAAGTGAAAAATGATGATGTTAAAAGTGCATTTATAATGTACTTTGAGGGGTTTTATTATTATTATTTTTAAATCAAAGGCATAACGTCGTTGAGACAGGGAGAAGAAAGGAGACAAGAGAAATTTGACAATGACTAGTTATTGTGTATTTTTTGGTATTTTCCCAACACCGTAAGCATGGGTTGGTGTTCCTGCCATCACCGACGCATTCTTGCCCCACCACACTTCTATTTTGTTCAACCTTACTAGTAACTATTAGCATCCCTTTCATGAATCCCCATAATATTTACTCTTTTTAACATTCCTCTAGCTCTCCAGTGTATGTTTTGTATGATGCAACTAGCTTACAAACTAACTTATTTTTCAAATTATTTATGTTGTTACATTTGACAAGCCATAACGTAGTTTATAAGCTAGATTGTAAAAGGTAATCCAGACTAAATGTTTCAACAAGTTTATAGATTTTTTTAAAGTTCATTAAAATATATTGTAAATATATGTGGATCCCCATATTAACTCTCTCATAGAGCCCCTGTGGATAGAAGGGAGACTCCAACATACATAACCACTTATAAGACCGTGTCACATTGATGTAGGATACAATAACACTCCCCCTCAGAGTCGGAGGCTCGATGAGGATAGATAGGGATGTGCAAGACACCGACTTTGATACTAGTCCGGAGAATAGAGATGTATATGTATAAGATGCATGAAAAGTGGATGCCAAGTTTGCATCAACAATGGGTGATCGAGTAGCGAACGTTTGAAGATATGGGCGTTGATTCATTCCTACAAAACTAGCAGTGAGGAGACCTATGTACCCGTCTCCTACCACCATTGTAGCTATCCTATAGTTTCGATCACCATTGGAACCACCATGATTTCCTCTACCATTTGAAGAACCCTCACTTTTTTTTGAGTTGAGATGAAGTCTTCTTGTGGAGGAGCGATGGTGACATGGACTAAATGAATAACTCATGTCCCTCGGTCTGTGAGAGTAAACCATAGAATGAAAGGGCGAGGCTTAACAACCCGTTGTGAATTCGAAAAAATGCTCAAAAGAAGCTCCAAAACCACACAAGAACTAATGACTTTTATCATAGTCATATATCGGATGCCTGATTGCTGATAATTGTTCAAAAATAGACTTAAACTTTCGACCAAATTCAGCTACATAAGAAGTACCTTTCTTTAGTTGTCAAAGAGAGTCCCGTAGAGTTTTCATACGCTCAACAAAGTCTTGATGGTAAGCGTTTTCAAGGGCAGTCCACATATCAAGGGTTGTCGGTAAACCAAGGACCTTGAACATTGCTTCTTTCGTGAGAGAGGATTGAATAATAAGGAGAGCTTTCCGACCACTCTCTTGCCGGTTAGTGAACTCAGAATTGGGGATATGGGTGCAGGAGATGGTGTCCGTATGGAAGGAGAGTAACGGGAGGATCTGATTCCTCCAAATGATATAGTTGGACAAAGAAAGTTTAATAGTAAGGAGATGGTTGGGAGTATTTAGGGAGAGGGAGGATTGATCATCGCCAGCCGCCATGAAAACGAGAGAAGAAAGAATAAGGTAGAAGATAATCGGCAAGAAAGAAATCAAAATATGGCCGATACTATGTAAATATATGTGGAGGCCCATATTAACTTTCCAAAAGAGCAATTGTGGAGAGAATAAAGACTCAAACATATATAATCATTTATAAAACCGTGTCACGTTGTAAAATACACTAATATATATCATTTATTAATTATAAAAAACTCATTTTACAAGCCCATCGTTTTCTCGCATCGGCCCTACCTTTTATAGTTCTCTAAACATAACAATAATTCAAAAACAAGCTGATGATCGGTCATAAAATATTCATCGTTTCAAAAAGATGTATAATATCTCAACATACTATCTTATGAAGACCAAAGAATAGTTCCGTGCATCTAATATTGATGTGACTTATAAGGATCATTCGTTAGCGCAACTTATCAACTACTGTGAAGTTGGTGTCAAACTCCAAGTTATGGTGGTTGAAGACAATGTTACTCTTGTGTTGGCTTGTTGTGTTATCTGCGCATGACTGTGATATGTTATCTAGATACTAATTTTCCTAAATTTATTGTCCTTAGCTCGAGGTTCCAATAGTATCATTCCACGTTTTATTTGACAATTAAGGATGACATATTAATAAGATATAAGAAATTATGAATGGGTTATAAATAATTAAATTAGTAAATACCAGCTTTTAGGATATGCGTTATATACCCTACGCTTCACACAAACAAACTCATCACGCTCTTGTATCCTCACCAACTTTCATGCCACCGTAGAGAGGAGAGAATGATGTTCTTGAGTGGCCACACCGTGAAGGAGAAGAAATTTAAGAAAAAAATTAAGGCCTTCTGGTATACCAACTACGAAGAGGTTCGTGGTCTACGTGGCCACGAGCGTTGTTCGTGCACACCATCCCGGCCTACCGTATTCGGGCGTTTCCGTGGTGGTTTGTGGTGGGGAAGACGAACGACAACGCCCAATCAGGGCTTCTTCTCTCTCTCTCTCTCTCTCTCTCTCTCTCTCTCTCTCTCTCTCTCTCTCTCTCTCTCTCTCTCTCTCTCTCTCTCTCTCTCTCTCTCTCTCTCTCTCTCTCTCTCTCCGTTCTTCTGTTTGTGGTCGTGGAGGGTACTTCATGACTTTGTGGTGGGTGGTGGTGATTGATCTGGAAGCTCTCCACGACCGTTATCGTGGAGAGTATAGCAGATGGTCTAAAGGAAAAAGCGTGAGGCTCTCACGTTAGTACAACCCGTTACCATTACCACAATTCACCAAAACAGACGCTAGGGATGATATTTGCACGTTGCCATGCATGCCATGTTAGCATCACGGACCTCACGTGATAGGTTCACTGTATCATGTAAGGCAAATAAATTATATAAAGACTAATTTTCATTCAAAACGCAAAAACATAATGATTTTTTATAGTTTACTTTATGATTTAATATAAATAAAATCAAACTAAAAATAAACATTTTATAATACAACAATTTGATAAGTTTTTTGTATTCTGCATATATTATCCCAAAATTTTGTGGTTACAAATGACTTAAATATGTATTTATATGCAAGCCTATTTTATTCTTTTATCAATTTATGTAACAAAAGAATATCGAGCGTGGTATTCGAGATATTACTCCCTTTTATCTATAAGAACCACTAGGTGTAAGACCCGTGTATTACATGAGTTTATTAAAAATAAAAATTTAATATGAATATATATAAACATTAAATATTTTATAAAATAATGTTTTTCCATAACAAAATATAATCTTTTGGAACATTTATGAAAGAAATCAAATCGTTTGGAGCATTTATGATAATTTATTATCAAATTAATAGAATGATAACATTACATATATATAACCCATTAGAGTTTTTTGGAAATTTATTTTTAAAAAAATTGAAATCCCCAAAAAATGACAAGTGGAAAATAACAATTTTAAAAATCCTAGAAAATGACATTTGTCAAGATGAAAGAAGAAGATGACAAATGGCAAAAATATTTTCATTTATTAGATAAGATTATTACTTTTATTTCTGGTCATCTTGTGCTTGGAGATGTATTTAATATTATTATTATTATTATTATTATTATACCGTTTGACATTAGTTATACAATCATTTTCACACTTATTATTACAAAAATCATTTATAATTAGACCATAGGTATACATGGCACACATGTCTCGTAATAATTGATGATTCTAAAAACACAAATTTATGTGGTTCACTATTTAAATAAAATCAATATATAAAAATAAAATAGTCAAAAGAAAATAAATTAATAAAGGTCGGATCATATAAACAAAAAAATCTTACAATTAAATCGGATGAGATTTAATATCTGAAATGTTTTACAATTGTACTATTACTAATATTTGTTGGTTATTTTGATAACCAAAACATAAACATGGAAGCATAAACTTTGGATTTTTAATCTCGAATCTGATTAAAAGAAAACTTAAACATCAAATAATGATTACATAGCTAATTTCATGATGATCTTCAGATATGAGGAACTAGGGTAGAGTTTTCCAGTTGATCATAAGCTCTCTTTAAAATCATTTAGCAAACCCTAAACGAATTTATGTAACAGGCCAAAACCAGGATGATTTTTTTCATTTTAATTAAGATTTACAATCATAAAAATTTGTTCCCAAAATCCATTACATAATCATCATATCAAATCATAAGAGTGACAATATCAATAAGTGCGGAAAATAGTGGGGATTGAATGTTGCGCCATCACGCCGAACCCTTCCCTTTAGTACCGGAAGTACCTAAAACCACAATACAAACTGTAAGCAAAATCTTAGTGAGTTATCCCAAAGTATCACATACCAAACATACAACTGGGCCTAGCCCTGGAGTATATTCCAACCAAATAAGCAAGTATGGGCCCCGCCCTGGGGTATATTTCAACCCGATCATACGATAGTATGCCCCGCCCTGGGGTACCCTGGGGTATATTTCAACCTGATCATGCCATAAACACATAATGGGTCCCGCCCTAGGTTATATATTCAACCCGATCATACAAGCACAAATATAAATGTCACACAATAGCTAGCATTCTAAATAACTGAATAATGGGTCAACATTGGTGCCTTCGACCCATGGATACAGGGAGGAGACTTACCTCCGTCAGCTGATAAATACTAACTGCTCAACTACTGATCCAGAAAATCCCACACTAAACATACACAAATTACCCTAATTAGGAATGGGTTAACAATCATGATTATGGGCATAAATTCCAATCCAATTCTGTAACAGCCCGAAATCCAGGTTAGCATTATAACCCTTTTATTTTGGATAATTGGCTAGTTAGTCCCTTAAAGTGGAAGGTGGAGTGGGTGAGTACGCGGGATACGCCGAGCGTACTCGCGTGCTTAATTTGTACGCGGGTCATCCGGGTACGCTGGGCGTACCCAAGGTTACGCCGGGCGTAACCGGCCTAGATGCAAAACCCTAAGCGATGGCCTTGCACTATAAAAAGGAACGTGTAGTCCTTTGCCCTAGCCACCATACACCCTTGAGAGAGTCCTTGAAGAGCTGAGATTCGTGCTTTAGCTTGTGTGTGAGTTTTTGAGCTTGAGGTTGTCCTTTAAAGGCGAAGAAGGAGAAGAAGGAGCCATTGTTGGAGCTAGAAGTTGAAGAGCAAGTGTAGATCCGAGTTCTTCTGTGGTTGGAGATCCTTCCTGAGGTAAAAAGCTCAAAGCTTTCCTTGTTCTTCATGAGTTTTGCTTTTTGGACCATTTTAGGGTTTTTGGTTCAAAGCTGGAGACTTTTGTGCAAAGAGTCTCAATGAGCTTAGATCTAACCTTTTCTAGTGTATTATATGTTGAGGAGTCATAAAAATCGAGTCTTGGACGTGGATCTTGTGGCATGCATGAGTTATAGTCTCATTATGGAAAGAGGAAAGGTGTTTTGAACTCAAAGTGACCTTTACAACCATGCAAAGGCTTAAAGGCTTCAACTTTATGGATTAAGTCATATTAGAAGGGTCAGATCTGAATTTTGGATGAAAGTCTTAACCGTTTAAGACCTAAATGAGCTGGATGTGGAAATTGGGCACTACGCTGGGCGTAATCCCAATACGCGCCGTGTAAAGGGCTGCGTACCTCGTTTCTGGAATGCAAGAGTACGCCCCGCGTACAGGAGCTGGTACGCCCCGCATACTGCTTGCTGTTGACTTTTGTTGACTTTTAGGGTTTGGTCAACTTAAGTGCAAATGAGTCTAGTAAGGGGTGAAATGGTCTTTTACCTCCCTTGAGAGTGATTTGAGGAAAAGGTCTAGCCCTAGGAATTATGTTGATGACATGAGATTATTTCCTATGATTAGGCAGAGGCTAGGTCTTATTTCGCTGAGTTCGAGGATTTCGGGTTACCGAGTTACCCGAGGTGAGTCTTCTCACTATACGTTACCTAAAATGGTATTATATGTTGACCAGAGGGTCTTATGTGTTATGTATGAGATTATGTGCTATATGTTATATGTATGTTGTATGATGTTATAGACCGGGCCGGAGGGTCCAACGATATAGACCGGGCCGGAGGGTCCAATGAGCTATGAACGGACCAGAGGGTCCAAAGAGCTACGGGACTGGAGGGTCCCGCTGAGACACATCGACTCGTATTATAGCCTCGAGTGGCGTATGTGTTGTATGTGGTATTTTGGGGGAACTCACTAAGCATTTATGCTTACAGTTGTTGTGTTATGTGTTTCAGGTACTAGCGAGGACCGTGGAAAGGCGCCGGCGTGACCCGTACACACTAGAGAGAGGATTTGATTTTATGATCTTGGGATATGTTATGTTTCAATAACTACTTTGGATATTTTTGAGAACATTTTTATGTGAATTTGGTTGATGAAAAATGAAAAATTTGTTTTGAAAATTACGTTGTTACAAGTTGGTATCAGAGCCTTGGTTTGAGGGACTCGGATGCACCTTTGGGCGTATCTGAACTCAAACTGAGGATTTGAGAAATTTTCAACGATAAAAATAAAATTTTCTAAAAGAGCAAGGGGTTTTGAGACAACCAGAACAGAGCAGTGTGTACGGTCAGCCAACGCCCTAACGGTGAATCCCCAAAGTACCCTTACATTATGTGTTATGAGATATGCTATGTTATATTATGCATGTTAGAGTAGGCTAGGTATTCATATTAGGACTAGAGTGGCCTGATTTGTGATGCCTTAGCCTAGGAGACTTCTTTTGCTGAGTTGCTTTGAGAGCGAGTAGATGGCAGTTAGGAGCTCATGAGAGGTCTATCAGAGGGTAGCCAATGCATAGTGAGAATAGAGTACTTGTGATCCAGGATCCAAGGAGGAGGACTTGGGGTGAATGCTGATGAGGTGTGGTCAGTAGTATAGGGCCCATACTACTGAAGACACTGGATCAGTGGGCAGTCCAAGTAAGAATCCTTTAGACAGTGGAGGACGAGTAGGGTTGCGTCATTAAGTATGAGTATGCTCGATCGAGTCTCTGATATTTATTGTTGTATCTCAGAGGCATCATGGTTGGGACTCGACACACACCTGAGAGCAGTGGTGTCAGCGACGAGGAGATCCGTCGATTGATTCATGAGGAGGTGGCTGATGCCATCCGAGCTGAGATTCCAGAGATGTTTGGGGACATCAAGACCACATTGATTGAGACCTTTGATGAGCGGTATGCAGCAGTAACTGAGGTTGCGGCAGCTGCAGCTACGACTGCTGTTGCTGCTGCCAGACATCAGGGAGGTGACTCGATGTTGTTTCGGGAGTTCGGCAACACGAAGCCACCAGAGTTTGAGGGGACACAGGACCCGATTGATGCGATGAGATGGATCTCTGATATCGAGGGATGTTTCTATACGTTTTCTTGTCCAGAGAACTTGAGGGTACGGTTCGCTCTGAACTAGCTCCGCTTGGGAGCGAAGGATTGGTGGAAGTTCGTGACGGCGAGCTTCACTTTGGCGGAGATTTCTGAGGTGACCTGGGAGAGGTTCACCGCTATGTTCAGAGACGAGTATGTTCCCCCGGTGGAGAGGGAACGGTTGATTCAGGAGTTCTTGATCCTCAAGCAGGGTACTGATTCTGTTGCAGTGATCACCAAGAAGTTTCATGAGAGGGCGATGTTTTGCCCTGAGCAGGTGTCTTCTGAGCAGGCTCGTATGAGCCGTTATCTGAGTGTTCTGAGGAGAGATATTCGAGAGTTTGTGGCAAACTCGACTTACCGGACATTTGCTGAGCTCCAGGAAAATACCGGAAGAGGGAGATTGAGTTGGAGACTCAGGCCAGGGAGGAGGCCGAGTCGCAGAGGGTGGATCGGAGACCGGCTCAGTCTCAGCCGGCAGCCAAGCGGGCTAGACCCGCTGATTCGAGATCTAGGGGTGCGAAGGGCCGCACTTGTGGGAAGTGCAACAAGAGTCACGAGGGGTCGTGTAGGGCTGGAGTATGCTACAAGTACGGGAAGGAGGGGCATATCGCGAGGGATTGCCCCAAGGGATTTTCGGTTTGCTTTCATTGCAACCAGACCGACCATCGGAAGGCCAAGTGCCCTCAGCTACTTTAGGGATCAGCGCAGGGATCTGCGCCTGCTGCTAGGGCTACCGAGGTTCGGCCAGTGAAGGCCGAGGCACCGAAGGCTCATGGGAGAGCTTTACAGTTGACTGCGGAAGAGGTCCGTGCGGCGCTCGATGTTGTGGCTGGTATGTATTCTATATTCATCTTTTATTTGAGTTGAGTTATTGTGCTTATATGATGATATGCGTAGGTACTTCTTGTACCTTCTTTGGTATTATTTGACTCGGGTGCGAGTCGGTCGTTTGTTTCCGTAGCATTTAGCCAGCACATTAGTGTCCATCGAGAGGTGTTGGGTCGATCTCTACGAGTTTCCATAGATGATGAGCGAGCAGTGTATGCTACGGATGTGATTCGAGGATGTGTCCTTGAGATTTTCGGTGTGGAGTTTCTGATAGATCTGGTTCCGATGGCGATGGGGGATGTGTGTGTTATAGTGGGCATGTATTGGTTGAGCCGATATGGAGTTGTGATAGACTGCGAGCATCAGTTGGTAACGTTACGAGACCCTAGTGGGGGAGTACTTACAGTGTTCGGTGAGGGAACCCGATGTGGGTCAGTGTTTTGTTCGGCCCCCAGGGCAAGGCAGAGTTTGCAGCAAGGCTGCAGTGGATTCATAGCCTATGTGTCAGACATACGAGTAGCCGTTGGGAGGCCAAGTTCGATTGATGAGGTTTCGATAGTGTGTAAGTTTCTAGATGTTTTTCCCGAGGAACTGCCAGGTGTGCCTCCCGAGAGGCAAGTGGAGTTCCGTATCTATTTGGTTCCGGGAGCAGCTCCTATCGCCAAGGCGCCTTATCGCTTAGCGCCACCAGAGATGCAGGAGTTATCCTCGCAGCTTCAGGAGTTGTTGGGGAAGGGGTTTATTCAACCGAGCAGCTCACCTTGGGGAGTGCCGATCCTTTTTGTCAAGAAGAAGGATGGTTCACACCGGATGTGTATTGATTACCGGGAGTTGAACAAGTTGACGGTCAAGAACCGTTATCCGTTGCCGAGGATCGATGATCTGTTCGATCAATTGCAGGGGGCGTTTTGGTTCTATAAGATAGACTTGAGGTCGGGTTATCATCAGATAAGGGTTCAGGATGAGGATATCTAGAAGACAGCGTTCAGAACTCGTTACGGGCATTACGAGTTCGTGGTGATGCCTTTTGGGCTTACCAATGCCCCTGCTGCTTTCATGGATCTCATGAACAGGGTGTGCAGGCCGATGTTGGATCGGTCAGTGATCGTATTCATTGACGATATTTTGGTGTATTCGAGGTCTAGAGAACAGCACGAGGAGCATTTGAGGGAGATCCTTGGAGTTCTGAGATCGGAGAGGCTTTATGCCAAGTTATCCAAATGTGAGTTCTGGTTACGAGAGGTTCAGTTTTTGGGACATCTCGTCAACTAGAATGGGATATTGGTCGATCCGGCCAAGATTGAGGTGGTCATGAGGTGGGAGGTTTCGAGATCACCCACCGAGATCAGGAGCTTTCTGGGTTTGTCCGGCTACTATCGGAAATTTATTAAGGACTTCTCCAAGATCGCCGCGCCACTCACCAAATTGACCCAGAAGGGTGTTGCATTTTCTTGGGGTCCGGAGCAGCAGACCTCGTTCGAGACACTTCGCCAGAAATTATGCGAAGCCCCAGTGTTATCCCTTCCGGAAGGGATGGAGGATTTCGTGGTATATTGTGATGCATCGATATCTGGATTGGGAGCGGTGCTTATGCAGAGGGTGTATGAGATAGCATATGCATCGAGGCAGCTTAAGCCTCATGTGTGACAATCCGAAATTTTCATTCTATACGAACATTATCAGGTCAATAGAAGTTAGATCAGTTACAGTAAATATTAAGACCTTTCCGAATAAGTTTGAGTATTTCGGGGTTTACATTTAAGGAGATATCAGGAGAATGGATGCACATGGGGTTGTGCAACTCGGGTATTTCAAAACTTTATGATATTAGAGTTCATTTATTGAATAATAATATTTTCTGCCAAAAATCCCAGGACTATATATATGATTCTCAACCAAATTAATTCATTAATTACATTTCCAACTAGAGAAAAGCCATTTTCTCTCTCACGGATCTTTGGGTTTTCATCCCAAATCGTGAGTACCTCTCTCTAGTTGTATTATATAGCTAGTAATGTGCTTAATAACATCGATTCCATAGCAAAACAACTAGATTCAAGAGTTACCGCCCAAGAACACCTTGGGGAGTAAACTCTTAAAATGATGCCTAGTCCTTCCCCCGTGTTATGTAACTACCTTAGGCTTGTATATAGGTGTATTTAAGACTAGAAATCATCCATGAACACCAAGATTTAGGTGTTCACAGCCCAAGAAGTTCTTGGACCGTGAACTCCAAACTCAAAGGCCAAAGAGTGCCTTAAATCACTCCTAAAGCTTTGGCACAAAATCCTTGATTTATTCCTAGTTATTTAGGGACTTTAAAACATCAAAAACCCATCCCCATGAGAGATTACGGCCGTAATCTCTAAGGGAAATGGTCCCAGGGCCGTGAACTCCTCAAAGGAGTGTGTTTAAGCCCTAAACTCTTCCAAGGATTAAACCACCAAGTAGAATTGCTTCTAGGAATCATGTAACACCTCAAAACAGAAAATATCTTTAAGCTTAGGAGATTACGAACATAAACTCAAGGGTTACGACCGTAAACTCCTTGTGTGGGGTTTATTGAAGGGTAAACTCATGTATAGGGTCTTTTGAAACCCTAAACCCATTAGCCTTGTCCCACAACAACCTAGATGCAACCCTTAGGACTTATAACACTTATACAAAGTGTTTTCAGGTTCAAGAGTGTCCCAACTTAAATTATTAGTTATAATTTGGCTAATTAGTTATATAAATGTTCATTATATGATAACTAGGCTCGTGCGTGTGTACAAGTCTCCATTTGCCACCTAGCTCAGTATCCGACACTTCAATCCAATCCATCACCACAAGTGAGTTCATACCCTTTTAACTAACCTTTGAAATACTTTTAAATGTTTTAAATGCTTTAATGGGGGGGGGGGGGTGGAATACAAGTTGAATACTTATAGTTATTACATCAATCACATGTGATTAATAACTACAAAACCAATGATTTTATTACTGTTCAAACTGTTTATCAAATTGTTTTACTTCAAACTGCGTTACAAACTCTTTTACTTATCAATTACTTTTACTTAAACTCTTTTATACTTGTTATAAATTGTATGCCTGCATATGTATAGTTATATAAGCAATGTTTAAAAGGCTTAGGAAGGCCGCACGCCCTATTTCCTTTTCACGCTTGAGATGTGGTCTGGTGGGATATCGGGTAGCCGTCCGAAGGTCATTTCAATATTAATTATATATCATGTGTACATATATAGTCATAAAAGTTCCTCCATATTCATGTGTACTAGTTACATCATTAGTAAGTTATCATCGGGGTAGCACAGGTTAATACTTATACTATTGCTAGATCAATGAGTCAGTTCATTCATGAGTTAGTACTTATTACTACGAGAACATATACATTACATTACTATGAGAAAATATACAACTATACTAGAAGAAGAACATATACGATTATACTAGGAAGAGAACATATACAAACAATACTAGAACAAGTAACAATACATTACATATACATGAATACGTTAACAATTGTGATCCACTGTATCGGAGCATGCCTTCAATGTCATGGCCTGAGTTGTAGCCAGAGTCTGTTGGAGGGAGAGCGTGAGTTTGCGTATAGATCTATACTGGATTGACTATCCTACACCTTGCTGCTAGCTACAGCCGGACCTGCAGGTCTGCGGGTGCCAAACGTCATACCTTTTTACGACCTACATTTGTCGTTGTTACCTAGTCGATAGTATGGTACAATTAATCACATGATACCTTAATATAAATCCGGTTTAAGGTAGTTAGTACAACAATAGTTCCTATAATACAACATTATAGTACTACAACAATTTACCCTTTACATACTTTTAGTGATCATTTCACTTAAACATTAATGTACAAACTATATTTTGTAAATGATAGTTGCACTTGGGAAAATTACACACTTTTACGATAAACGAACATACAAAACAGTTATGCTTTGGTAGAAGGCTACTTTTAATAGAAAATATAGGTTTTTCTTAGAGATTCAAACGTTTTGATACAAACACCGACACTAAAATACTTATGAACTCACCAGCTTAATGTTGATAAACTCTTTCAAAATAACTTGTATTCTCAGGTCGACAGTAGACAGGTACCGAGGCCAGCTTTTGAGAAGATGGAACGCATCCAAGACTGGTGTCTATAACTGTACGGAACACACTTGTATTAAAATTATATATTTAATGCAATGGATGATGTTGTTTGCTTATTTACTGTTATACTGTGTTGTGATACTTTACATGACGTCCTCCGCCCCAGAACGTTTTCGCCGTTCTTGGTTTTGGGGTGTGACAGATTGGTATCAGAGCATTGTTTATAGTGAATTGAGTATATCAACCCATAAAATATATAGTAACTATAAACCCATTTGGGATTAAAACACTCTGACCAAGAGTCTATACTTTAAATATTAAAATATTTAATTAAGTATACTAGTCTGCATTCATACTAAAATCAGTATCACAATAACAAGAACAAAAGTATTACAATTGTTAAATATAAAAAGTGAGCTCGGGGATGTATGGTCAGTCCTGGAAATGGCATAGCCTAATCAACTATGTTGGTTCGAGGAGTGATTAGCATATGCCCTAGAATGGTTGTGATATGTTAACAAGTCTAAAAACTTACCAACAATACCATAAGGAGAACAGTAGAACTTAAATATAAAATACTATATGGGTATTTTGTGCTACTACAAGTTATTTATACACTAGATTATTATACCTCTCTTCTCGTGTAGATTTAAATGGCTGGATTCCATCATGGCGACCCGTACTTTCCAAATGAAGGCAATGCTGGGTGGATCGAAGAAGAGCCCGAAGATGAGCATCCAATCCCTTTGGATGATCACCTCACAGAAGGCTTTTCTGATGGATCCGACTCTGAGCCTGAAGTCAACAACCTACCGCCAGTAGGTCAAGCCCCAAACAACAACCCCCGACCAACTTTTCCAGGTCGTACACATTTGTGGGCAACCAACTTGAATCGCTGGAGCGATGAAAAGGGTCAACCCTTACCTTACTTTGGGGACCGAAGCTTTTACAACCTTAACGAAGGTGGCTCTGCGGATCGAGCTCTGCCCGTCATTATCCATAGGATAGCTCGTAATGGTGAACAAGGTCGAACGGCCATCGACCGAGTCATGGAGATTGATGCCAACTCTGGTGTCAACACAGTCTGTATCCACCATCTGGAAGAAGAAATGGAACGGACCAGGAGAACCAATGAAACACTACAACAACAACTGGATGCCTCCCGAGCCGATGTCATGGAACTTCGAGCCCGTTAGAGGGCTCATGAGCGACACCTTCAAGAGGTGGTTCGTCAAGTGGCAGACCTCAGGGTTCGCCCGAGGAATTCCCATCGCCGTTAGAAGATGTCTAGTACATCTTTGTCTTTTGGTTAAGGAATAGCCTTTAGTATCTGTGCTCTAAGTAGCACTTGTCTGTAAAATATTCCTAACTTTCCGTATGGTATGATGTAAGACCTACTGTTAGGTCAATTTTCCCTGAACTTATTACATTAGTAATACCAGAATTATTGACAACTACCTAATCTGTGGGAAAAATCTGTACACTTGTGTTTTCCTACTAATCTTCCTTGTTGTGATCTCAAACACTCATTCAACTGTTGGGCTATGGTTAGTTAGTCCATGTGTCACTCTCACCCCACTTACAATTGATTCTTACCATTGTGTTTATCTTTATAAACTTATAGCTGAAAGATGCCTCCTCGCAAATCTCCCAGGAATAACCCTGCACCTCCACCTCCTCCTCCTCCTCAGGTCATCGATATTGCAGCCCTGAATGCTGCAGTAGCTGCGGCAGTGGCAACTGCCATGGATCAGTATCACTCTACTGATGCCAGCAGAGGTGGAACCCCTGTTGACTCTATTCCTGTTGAAATCCCTGTGCGCTCGAGAGAGTGCTCCTACAAGGATTTCACCAACTGCAAGCCGAAGTCCTTTCAGAGAACCGGAGGAGTCATTGCCCTCTCGCAATGGTTCGAGAAGACTGAATCAGTCTTCAAAATTTGTTCATGCCCTGCTGCGTGCAAAGTCAAATATGCTGCATGCACCTTTGAAGGGAAAGCCCTGACGTGGTGGAATGGTCACGTTAAAGCGCTAACTCTCGTAGTGGCGAATGACATGGGTTGGGAAACCATGAAGGACCTCATGATTGAGGAATACTGCCCGAGGGGCGAAATCCAGAAATTGGAGCAGGAGCTGTGGAGCCTAACCATGAAGAGCTCCGACGTAGTCTCGTATACCGCCAGATTCAGCGAACTGGTGGTCCTCTGCCCCAATATGGCTCCCACTAAATGGAAAAAGATCGAGAGGTACATATGGGGGCTAGTGCCTCCGTATTAGGGGAATGTCCTATAATCAAACCCTGCTACCTTCGACAGTGCCAAGCGATTGGCACAGCGACTCATAGACCATGGAGTCAAAACCCCTGCAGCAACAACAACCCTAGCCATCTCAGAACCCTCCAAACCCGCTGACACAATGCGGAAGCTCTTGGAGGAGAAGAAGAAACAACGAACTGCCAAAAAGCAGCAAGTTGTGGCAGTGCATGCCGCAATAACCCCTGCTGCTGCTACTGCTCCGGTGGGGCAGTATGCTGGAAATTTGCCTAAGTGCAACAAATGCAACTACCACCACAACGACTCCTGTCGTGAAATGCAATGCTCTAATTGCAACAAGAAAGGACACACAGTCCGTTTCTATAAGTCTCCGGCGAGGCTGATCACCCAAGTCCCCGGCGCTGGCGTGAGCCAGACCTGTTATGGATGTGGCGAGGCGGGCCACTATAAGAGGGACTGCCCCAAAGCAAAGAATGATGGCGGAGCTGGGAGGGTACTAGCAATAGGCCATGGGGAAGCAGTTGCTGACCCGACGGTGGTGACTGGTACGTTCCTCATCGATAACTCCTATGCATGCATTCTGTTCGATAGTGGAGCGGGGCGAAGCTTCGTGAACCATAAATTTGCTCGCATGCTTAAACAACAACCACACACACGTAAAGAAAAATTCACAGTAGAAATGGCTAATGGAAAAACTGAAAGCACGAATAGCATATACTTAGGTTGTACCCTAACTCTAGATAACCATTCATTCCCAATCGACCTTATGCTGGTCTCGATTAAAAGATTCGACATTATCATCGACATGGATTGGTTAAGCCTTCATCGCGCCGACATCATGTGCTACGAGAAAGCAGTCCGTCTAAACCTCCCGTCTAACGAAACTCTTATCGTCTACGGCGACATGCCCGGTGCGAGTCTTTGTATAATATCAAGTATTCAGGCACAGAAGTATCTACGTAAAGAATACCATGCATTCCTTGCTCACGTTGTCGATACGAGCCTCGAAACGAAAGAACTAAAGAACATTCTAGCAGTGAGTGACTTTCCCGACATCTTCCCAGAAGAGCTACCAGGATTACCTCCGCAACCACAAGTCGAGTTCAGAATCGACTTAGTCCTAGGAGTTACCCCAGTAGCCAAGTTGCCCTACCGATTAGCACCAACGGAGATGCAGGAACTATCTGGTCAACTTAACGAACTGCTCAGCAAGGGCTTTATAAGACCAAGTTTCTCGCCTTGGGGAGCACCGGTCTTATTCGTCAAGAAGAAAGACGGATCATTCCGTATGTGTATCGACTACAAAGAACTCAACAAACTAACGGTCAAGAATCGTTACCCTCTGCCTCGCATAGACGATCTATTGACCAACTGCAATGGGCGAGCTACTTTTCCAAAATTGATCTAAGATCCGGATATCACCAATTACGAGTGCTAGAGTAGGATGTCTCGAAGACAGCCTTCCGAACTCGTTACGGACACTACGAGTTCGTGGTGATGCCATTCGGATTGACCAATGCGCCTGCAGTCTTCATGGATCTGATGAATAGAGTATGCCGACCTTACTTGGATCAGTTCGTCATTGTATTCATTGATGACATCCTGATGTACTCCCGAAGTAAGGAAGAGCATGGCGATCATTTGTGACAAGTTCTAAGAACTTTACGGACGGAGAAGCTCTATGCGAAGTTCTCTAAATGTGAATTTTGGATCCGAAGAGTCGAATTCTTAGGACACGTGGTAAGCGAAGAGGGAATCCACGTGGATCCATCCAAAATTAAGACCATTGAGAACTGGTCAGCACCGAAGACGCCTACAGAAATTCGTCAATTTCTAGGTCTCGCTGGCTACTACCGCAGGTTCATACAAAACTTCTCCCGAATAGCGAAACCTTTTACAACACTGACCCAGAAAGGCGTGGCCTTTGACTGAGAAGAGAAACAGGAAAGAGCATTCCAAACACTCAAGAGAGCTTTGTGCACCGCACCAATACTATCCCTGCCCGAAGGAATAGAAGACTTCGTAGTCTATTGCGATGCATCAAATCAAGGGCTCGGGTGTGTTCTGATGCAGTGAGGTAAGGTCATCGCCTACGCCTCAAGACAGTTGAATACACACGAAGTTAACTACACGACCCACGATCTTGAGCTAGGAGAAGTTGTGTTTGCTCTGAAGATCTGGAGACATTACTTGTACGGAACGAAAAGCACTATCTTTACCGACCATAAGAGTTTACAACACATATTCGATCAGAAGGAGCTCAACATGAGACAACGACGGTGGGTTGAGCTACTCAGTGACTACGAATGCGAAATTCGTTATCATCCGGGTAAGGCCAACGTAGTAGCAGACTCCCTAAGTCGGAAGGAATATTCTGGTCGAAGAGTCAAGTCGTTGACAATGACTATCCATTCACACTTGTCTAATCAAATTCAGGCGGCCCAACTTGAAGCCATGAAACCTGAAAACGTGACGAGTGAATCCCTTAGAGGAATGGATAAAAATTTAGAAGCCAAGGGTGGCGGAGCCTTATATTTCATGAACCGGATCTGGACACCGAAGCACGATGGTTTCCGAGACTTGGTCATGACCGAGGCGCACAACCCTCAGTATTCCGTCCACCTAGGTTCAGATAAGATGTATCTGGATCTTAAAAAGCTATACTGGTGGCCTAATATGAAAGCAGAGATTGCTACCTTCATAAGTAAATGCCTTACTTGCGCAAAGGTCAAGGCCGAGTACCAGAAGCCCTCCGGTTTACTAAAAAAACCAGAGATTCTAGAATGGAAGTGGGAGCAGATCACTATGGATTTCATAACCAAGTTGCCCAAGAAAACGGGTGGACTTGATACCATATGGGTCATCGTCGATAGATTGACCAAGTCCGCACACTTTCTGCCTATCAAAGAAACTGACAAGATGGAGAAGCTTACGAGAACATACATTAGGGAAATCGTACGACTACATGGTGTACCTATATCCATTATCTCCGATAGAGATAGTAGGTTCACCTCAAGATTCTGGCAATCGCTACAACATTCCTTGGGAACAAGGCTGGACATGAGCACAGCCTACCATCCACAGACAGACGGACAAAGTGAGAGGACCATCCAAACACTGGAAGATATGTTGAGAGCCTATGTGATTGACTTTGGAAAGGCATGGGATACTCATTTACCTCTTGTCGAATTTTCCTACAATAATAGTTATCACACGAGCATCAAGGCTGCTCCATTTGAAGCCCTCTATGGCCGAAAGTGCAGATCCCATCTGTGCTGGGCTGAAGTGGGTGATACCCAATTAGCTAGGGGGCAAGTTTCTGACAGTACTCTCACAGGCCCGAAAATCATTTGGGAAACGACAGAGAAGATCTTTCAGACCCGTGAACGATTGAAAGCCTCTAGAGACCGACAGAAGAGCTACGCTGATAAGTGAAGGAAACCTTTGGAATTCCAGGTGGGAGACCGAGTCCTTCTTAAAGTCTCACCCTGGAAGGGCTTGATATGCTTCGGTAAGCGTGGGAAGCTTAATCCGAGATATCTAGGGCCCTTCGAGATTCTCGCAAGAATTGGCCCTGTAGCTTACAAACTCAATCTACCTGACGAACTTCGTAATGTACATTCTACATTCCACGTATCTAACTTGAAAAAGTGTCTGTCCGATGAGACTCTTGTAATCCCACTCGACGAGATCGAGATCAACGAGAGCCTCAACTTCGTGGAAGAACCAGTAGAGATCATGGACTGAGAAGTCAAGTAGATGAAGCAAAGTCGTATCCCGATTGTGAAGGTTCGCTGGAACGCCAAGCGAGGACTGGAATTCACTTGGGAGCGTGAGGATCAGATGAAACTAAAATATCCTCACCTTTTTACTTAGTTATTTGTAACTACTTATTTGCTTAAATTCTAATTTCGGGACGAAATTCCTTCTAAGGAGGGGATGATTTGACAATCCGAAATTTCCATTATGTACGGACATTATCAGGTCAATAGAAGTTAGATCAGTTACAATAAATATTCAGACCTTTCCGAATAAGTTTGAGTATTTCGGGGTTTACATTTAAGGAGATATCAGGAGAATGGATGCACATGGGGTTGTGCAACTCGGGCATTTCAAAACTTTATGATATTAAAGTTCATTTCTTGAATAATAATATTTTCTGCCAAAAATCCCAAGACTATATATATGATTCTCAACCAAATTAATTCATTAATTACATTTCCAACTAGAGAAAAGCCATTTTCTCTCTCACGGATCTTCGGGTTTTCATCCCAAATCGTGAGTACCTCTCTCTAGTTGTATTATATAGCTAGTAATGTGCTTAATAACATCGATTCCATAGCAAAACAACTAGATTCAAGAGTTTACCGCCCAAGAACACCTTGGGGAGTAAACTCTTAAAATGATGCCTAGTCCTTCCCTCGTGTTATGTAACTACCTTAGGCTTGTATATAGGTGTATTTAAGACTAGAAATCATCCATGAACACCAAGATTTAGGTGTTCACAGCCCAAGAAGTTCTTGGACCGTGAACTCCAAACTCAAAGGCCAAAGAGTGCCTTAAATCACTCCTAAAGCTTTGGGACAAAAGCCTTGATTTACTTCTAGTTATTTAGGGACTTTAAAACATCAAAAACCCATCCCCATGAGAGATTACGGCCGTAATCTCTAAGGGAAATGGTCCCAGGGCCGTGAACTCCTCAAAGGAGTGTGTTTAAGCCCTAAACTCTTCCAAGGATTAAACCACCAAGTAGAATTGCTTCTAGGAATCATGTAACACCTCAAAACAGAAATATCTTTAAGCTTAGGAGCTTATGGCCGTAAACTCAAGGGTTTACGACCGTAAACTCCTTGTGTGGGGTTTATTGAAGGGTAAACTCATGTATAGGGTCTTTTGAAACCCTAAACCCATTAGCCTTGTCCCACAACAACCTAGATGCAACCCTTAGGACTTATAACACTTATACAAAGTGTTTTCAGGTTCAAGAGTGTCCCAACTTAAATTATTAGTTATAATTTGGCTAATTAGTTATATAAATGTTCATTATATGATAACTAGGCTCGTGCGTGTGTACAAGTCTCCATTTGCCACCTAGCTCAGTATCCGACACTTCAATCCAATCCATCACCACAAGTGAGTTCATACCCTTTTAACTAACCTTTGAAATACTTTTAAATGTTTTAAATGCTTTAATGGGGGGGGGGGGTGGAATACAAGTTGAATACTTATAGTTATTACATCAATCACATGTGATTAATAACTACAAAACCAATGATTTTATTACTGTTCAAACTGTTTATCAAATTGTTTTACTTCAAACTGCGTTACAAACTCTTTTACTTATCAATTACTTTTACTTAAACTCTTTTATACTTGTTATAAATTGTATGCCTGCATATGTATAGTTATATAAGCAATGTTTAAAAGGCTTAGGAAGGCCGCACGCCCTATTTCCTTTTCACACTTGAGATGTGGTCTGGTGGGATATCGGGTAGCCGTCCGAAGGTCATTTCAATATTAATTATATATCATGTGTACATATATAGTCATAAAAGTTCCTCCATATTCATGTGTACTAGTTACATCATTAGTAAGTTATCATCGGGGTAGCACAGGTTAATACTTATACTATTGCTAGATCAATGAGTCAGTTCATTCATGAGTTAGTACTTATTACTACGAGAACATATACATTACATTACTATGAGAACATATACAACTATACTAGAAGAAGCACATATACGATTATACTAGGAAGAGAACATATACGATTATACTAGGAAGAGAACATATACAAACAATACTAGATTGACTATCCCGGTACGCTGGGCGTACCCAATGTTATGTTGTGCGTAACTGACCCAGATGCAAAACCCTAAGCGATGGCCTTGCACTATAAAAAGGAACGTGTAGTCCTTTTCCCTAGCCACCATACACCCTTGAGAGAGTCCTTGAAGAGTTGAGATTCGTGCTTTAGCTTGTGTGTGAGTTTTTGAGCTTGAGGTTGTCCTTTAAAGGTGACGAAAGAGAAGAAGGAGCCATTGTTGGAGCTAGAAGTTGAAGAGCTAGTGTAGATCTGAGTTATTCTGTGGTTGGAGATCCTTCCTGAGGTAAAAAGCTCAAATATTTCCTTGTTCTTCATGAGTTTTGCTTTTTGGACCATGTTAGGGTTTTTGGTTCAAAGTTGGAGACTTTTGTGCAAAGAGTCTCCATGAGCTTAGATCTGACATTTTCTAGTGTATTATATGTTGAGGAGTCATAAAAATCGAGTCTTGGATGTGGATCTTGTGGCATGCATGAGTTATAGTCTCATTATGGAAAGAGGAAAGGTGTTTTGAACTCAAAGTGACCTTTACAGCCATGCAAAGGCTTAAAGGCTTCAAATTTATGGATTAAGTCATATTAGAAGGGTCAGATCTGAATTTTGGATGAAAGTCTTAACCGTTTAAGACCTAAATGAGCTGGATGCGGAAACTGGGCATTACGTTGGGTGTAATCCCAGTACGCGCTGTGTAAGGGGCTGCGTACCCCGTTTCTGGAATGCAAGAGTACGCCCCGCGTACTGCTTGTTGTTGACTTTTGTTGACTTTTAGGGTTTGGTCAACTTAAGTGCCAATGAGTCTAGTAAGGGGTAAAATGGTCTTTTACCTCCCTTGAGAGTGATTTGAGGAAAAGGTCTAGCCTTGGGAATTATGTTGATGACATGAGATTATTTCCTATGATTAGGTGGAGGCAGGTCTTATTTCGCTGAGTTCGAGGATTTCGGGTTACCGAGTTACACGAGGTGAGTCTTCTCACTATACGTTACCTAGAATGGTATTTTATGTTGACCAGAGGGTCTTATAGGTTATGTATGAGATTATGTGCTATATGTTATATGTATGTTGTATGATGTTATAGACCGAGTCGGAGGGTCCAACGATACAGACCGGGCCGGAGGGTCCAACGAGCTATGACCGGACCAGAGGGTCCAGAGAGCTACAGGACTGGAGGGTCCCGCCGAGACACTTCGACCGGAGGGTCGTATTATAGCCTCGAGTGGCGTATGTGTTGTATGCGGTATTTTAGAGGAACTCACTAAGCATTTATGCTTACAGTTGTTGTGTTATGTGTTTTAGGTACTAGCGAGGACCGTGGAAAGGCGCCGACGTGACCCGTACACACTAGAGAGAGGATTTGATTTTATGATCTTGGGATATGTTATGTTTCATAACTCCTGTTGGATATTTTTTAGAACATTTTTATGTGAATTTGGTTGATGAAAAATGAAAAATTTGTTTTGAAAATTACGTTGTTACAAATTCCTAAGGTTAGGCCCCCCTTCACCTTACCCATAATGGAGTTAATCAACCCTGTACCATAACACAATAATAAGCCCTAAGGCCTAAAAGGCCCAACTCATAACACTTAAGGCCCATAACAAAAATTTGAGGTCCACTTAACCTAATCAGGCCAAGGTCCAAAAACTAGCTAAGGCCCTAAAGCCACAAAAGGCCAACAATTGACCAAAAGTCCACATGGGCGTACGCGCGGCGTAATTCCAGTACGCGACGTACATCTTAGTGCACTCGGCATACTGATCTGTTCAGCACTTCCAGCCATTTAGTGCTTAACACATGCAATCACTTAATCCAACTTCTAGATCTCGGTCATTAAAGGGGTCCTAGGGCATAAAGTTGGCAACTTTATGCCTTTGCATGACTTATGGGAGTCCAACATCCAGTTTTGTCCATCAAGGCTCACTTTAGGGTCATAAATCCATGCATGGTGCCATAACAACCACCAAGATAACATTTTTATGCTTCTAACACATCAAAGTGACTAAGATCTAGCATTTCAAGCTTCTGGAGTTGCCCAAACTCACAAAAAAGAATTCATGGACCCAAAAGAATTCATAAACAAACCCTAACTCTAGCTATCAAAGGAAAGAACAAGGTATGACCTTTTTACGTTCAAAAGCTTTCTAAGATGATGTAGATTCATGATCTTGAAGCTCAACACGTCCAATGCTTGCACACCAAGTTCTTCTTCTTGCAAACACATCGAAAAGGCAACCAAAGTTACTTTCAAGATCAAAGATCACTCTTAATAGCAAACTAGGGTTTTAGGGACGTTAATATGAAATGAAGGCTGATAGGGGTAAGGGTCTAAGAGTCATAAGTGAGCTTAAATAGGGCTCATGCCCTAAAATTAGGATTTTAGCATTGTCCACGTACGCCCCGCATATGTAACTTAGGTTCCCGCTTCCAAACATGCCCATGTACGCTAAGCATACATAAACGTACGCCCAATGTACGTGGGGACTCCTTACAAAAAATAATTTTGTTTTAAGGGTTAAAAAGGAAAATAATTGGGTCCAAGTGTTACTATTTACATGTGTATTTCGTGTGTCTTGATCTGCTCCTCATCACATGTATATATAGATGAAGATACACCCTAATGTGAGAGATGGAAGGGATCTTGAGGATCTTGAGTCAAATTGAGAACTCAACCCACAAGGTAAGTAAATATTTTATGAATCGGTGCATCAACAATTTATATTCTTACCAAAATAGCTGGATTTAATGTTAACATTACATATATATGATGTGGTCCCATAACTATCTAATAATCTCCCACTGGACCATTAATATATAAATGTATGTATAACTGTATAAGTGATTTAATGAATGTTATCATAATATTGATACCCTTAAACAATCTCGTCCACTAATCGTAATAGTATAGGATCAAAGCGGTCTTTGTTACAATTTACGTAACTAAACATATCAATGGTCATATATACATATATAACTAACGACATAGATTAAACATGATGTGTGGTTTTAAAATCCAAATAGATTTCCAACGAGTTCCTCTTTAGATTGAAGTGAGATCAAACTTTAAATAAGTGCAACTAATAATGGAGTTAACCAAACTCTTAATTATATATAGAAAAACATAATTGTTCTTAAACAAAACATAAAGCACCATAAAACTCCCACTAAAACCAAATATCACACCAACGTGTGTAGTATGCTCATGAAAGACCTAGGGAGGTAATCCCTTTATGAGCGGATCCGATTTCATGGAGTTTGTTCATATGTTTTATATATTTCTATTTTGCACTATTGTGTTAATAGAAGGAATTTTGATGTCAATATGCTTTGACTTAATAGAACTTCTATTGTTGGAATATAACATTGTTGACTTATTATCACAACTTTAGTGGTCTTTCAATACCAATAATGTGTAGCCTCACGACAAATTTCCGCAACCATATTCCATACTACAAATTATGTTGTCATTATGGAAGAAGCTACCAGAGTTTATTCCATGAAATGGCTAAAATGTAAAAATATCCCGATATGGATCGGTAACCATTTTGACAACTAATAAAATCATATTCTTAATAAAAATGATCTCCAAAACATCCGACTTCCTATAGTTGAGCATATGGCCTTTGGTTATGTATAGATATCTCAAAATCCATTTGGCTGCTGTCTTATGATTCAAACTTGGGTTGCGTAGATATCTGCCCAAAACCAGAAAGATAAATTTACTCTCATTTAATCTATGATATACGAAATCATCTACTGTATTTACCTCAAAACCAAAGAGATAATAATTGATGAAACATTGGTACCACACATAAATCCAAAGTTGAGGTTGTTGAGTTTGTGTATTCTGAATAGGAGATTGAATAACATTGTCGATCACTGATTTATAATCTGCATACTATCAAAAGCAATAATAGGAATCAAGATTGATTCCTCCTTAAGGACAATGTTTCAACCTTGTTTCTCCTACAAACTTAACATCCTCAAACAATGTTGCTCGATCCAAATGCAAGGTCAATCTCCATGCAATTGAGAATTAACACACTGCCCTCCTTCCATGCCTTAAAGTTAATCTCATTCAGTACATGAATCATAAATGTGATCAATGTTAGCAAATATAATACCATGATTCAAATTTGTTGTTTTGAGAACATAAGCAAATTGTATGCTCATTAGTCCACAAACCGTAATCAATAAATTCAATTTATGACATATGTACAAGGTATCAATACAACATTAATATCAAGTCTCTAGACAATAATACTAACTTACAAGATATATTGTTTTAGAGATAAACATTGACAATAAAGCATGTTAGTTAACAAACCCCTATTTGAATTGACTTATTAATCACATGGAAAAAAAGATCATCACAGGTTTATCACCACATATATGTTTATTCGTCCAAATATCAGTCTACCTTTAGGTCGACTAATACCCTCATTAATAAACACATAAACTATAAATTTTGATAATATGAATTGACAATATATTATGTCAATTAATAAGTTCGTATTTGGATTGACTTATTAATGACATGTAATCTAAAAATTGTCATATATTTATCATCAAACATGTATTTATAGGGTCAAATATTAACCTACCTTTGGGTCGATTAATATCCGCATTAACAAACACATAAACCATAAAATTTAATAATAAATATTGACAATAAATCATGTCAATTAATAAGTCCCTCTTTGGATTGACTTATCAATGACACGTAACCTTAAATTGTCGCATGTTTATTATTATATATGTGTTTATTTAGCCAAATATCAACCTACTTGTGGGTCGACTGATATTCGTATTAATAAACACATAAAATATAATATAATTATTGAATTTATTGATAATAATAATAATAATAATAATAATAATATGAAAATGATTTCATATATCAAAAAGTGGGTCTTTAATTAAATTGCATAAACACTAATAGTATTAAAATGCAAACACATTGAGGGGACGAATGATTAAAAAATACATTAAATGATGATAGATTTTGTAAACATTGTTCTACCATAAAAAAAAAAAACAAAAGATTAATTGAATCCAAGGGGAATAACACCCTTGAATACCAACATAATTAAACATAAATTGATATTCTATTAGAACATCAAAGGCTCAAACAATTTCTTTTCAAAATAACTATCATGAAATTTGAAACAAAAAGACTAGGCGAGTTTAATACTTTAATATCCAAATTTAAACTACCA